>NW_024543092.1:16466250-17162500 GCF_018167655.1 Microtus oregoni | reverse complement strand
GAGACCTAGAAGGGATAGGAGTATAAATTCTGGACCTCACCAATCTAGAACCAAACTCAGTTCTGTCACATACTACGTACAGAGTCCTTAAGCAATTTATTTAACCTTTCTGTGCCTTGCTCTTCATCCACAAAGAAGTATAGTAGAATCACACACACACACACACACACACACACACACACACACACACACTCACACTCCATGGGGCTGCTGTGAGACTCAGGGGGGTTGGCAAAGAGTTTAGAACCCCAATGCCTATTAGCCATGACTCTTGGGGACTCTGAATCTTATAGTCCACCAATGACCTGTTAGGGCTTGCATTTTAATCCTCTGAAACCCCGAGGGTAAAATTCATCCATGGAATTTCCTACACAGCGGAAAGGAAGTAAGACCGGCACACATCTTATTTCCGGCTGTGCAGACACCTGTTCAGATGATGTGCTGAGTGGCAAAGCTCTAGCTCTGCTCCAGGAAACACACACACTGCCCGAGGGAAAGACATTGACCCTATGGACAGCCTGTGAGCCTGTGCACATTCCTTATGCGGATGTGTGGTGTTGGGGATGGGACCCAGGGCCTCGGACATTAGCTGAGTAAGCCGTTGGCCACTGAAGTACACCCAGGGCCTGAACCTTTCTACTTTGGTAACTCATTTCATGAACTTAAAACTAAGAGAATATCCACATTCTGAATGGATACCTGGGAAGTTCCTACAGCTATTTCTACCTAAATACATGGCTTGATGAAGACAGGACAAGACAGGATCCCAAATGAAGTCTGTGGAGTTTTGCTTCTTGTTGCACTCTTAATACCAATGGTCACACTGTCTCAGAGCCTTAAATCGATTTAAATAAATCCACTGGCCGGGCGGTGGTGGCGCACGCCTTTATCCCAGAACTTGGGAGGCAGAAGCTGTAGATCTCTGTGATTTTGAGGCCAGCCTGGTCTATAAGAACTAGTTCCAGGACAGCCAGGGCTGTTACACAGAGAAACCCTGTCTCAAAGAAAGAAAATTAATAATTAATCAATTAGAAACATAAATCTGTGGAACTGAAACACAATACTATATTAATCATTTGTGTATCCACTCCTTCATCTAGCCAGCAATTATTTATTAACACATTGTATGTCAAATATTACGTTGGAGGGTACTAAGGTTGTAAGGACTCCTCATAGATACGATACAGGGGTTAATAAGAATACATAACATTTATATTATGGTAAAAATCAATACAAGAGGGCCCAGGCAGGAAATGGTTCAGTGAGTGAAAATGCCAAGCCCTGGTCTCTACATGGCAGAATGAAAGAACAGACTCCAGCAAGTTCTCCTCTGGCCTACGCACATGCGCACACACAAATAAACGAGGAAATAAGATTGTAACTAAAAAACAACGAAAGAAGGAATACTGTTAGTGGCAGCAGGGAGACACAGCCCAGCACAGGCACCAGCAGCTTGAGAGTTCCCTTCCCCCTTAGGGACCTCCGCTCAGGAAAAGATGGAGACTGTATTGTTTAGTCAGAGTGACACACAGGGAAAGAACACACAACCCTAAGGAATGGGTGTGGCTTTCTAGAGAGTCAAGCTTAGGTGTTTTTTAGAATGGCTGTATATAATTGTGACATTTTATTCTTTCTTTTCTTTTTTTAAAATAATTTATTCTTAAGTTCATTGGTGTTTCGTATACATGTATGTCTGTGGGAGGGTGCCAGATCCTCCGGAACCGGAGTTATAGAGAGCTGTGAGTGGCCATGTGGATGCTGGGGGTTGAACCTGGGTCCTCTGTAGGAGCAGCCAGTGCTGTTAACCTCTTGTCATCTGTCCAGCTCCTCATTCTTCCCTTTCAATTGAATTTTCTATTAGTTGCACTCATTCATTCATTCATTCGTTTTTTGAATGTGTGTCTGTGAACACGCAAGTCACGTGTGGAAGCCAGAGACCCACTACAGAACACAGTTTCCTCCTTGTGCTCTATCCCTGGGTCTTAGGGCTGGAGCTCAGGTCTCTTGGGCTTAGCAGCAAGAGCCATTATCCATCTTGCCTGATCCTGTGACTTTCAAAGTTACATTCCTCAAAGGATACCATTTACAAGGTTTAAAGATTAAGCAAAGCTTAAAGTTTAAAGAATAAGTAAAAATTCAGGAGTTGGCTTCAATCTGTTTTTGACCTTAGCAGCCTTTTGTTAATGAAATTGTAAGGTGGTTTTCGTGAGGAGTGCTATGTATGTTTAGGGATGAGAGATGAGCACAAACACAAGAAAATTCAGGGCCACAAACAATCTCCACCTGAGTAAGTATGGCTCCATTGTCCTTAACAGACTTCTTTGAGGTACCATTAGGCAAACACACACTGTCTCTGGAAGTATGTCTTAGTTAGGGTTTATATTGCTGTGACGAAACACCGTGGTCAGAAGCAAGCTGGGGAGGAAAAGATTTGTTTCATCTTACAGTTCATAAATCCATTATCAAGGAAAGTCAGGACAGGAACCTGGAGGGAGGAGCTGATGTAGAGGCATGGAGGAGTGCTGTTGACTAGCTTGCTCAGTGTGCTGTCTTATAAGACCCAGGACCACCAGCCTGGAGTGACACCACACACAGTGAGGCGGGCCCTCCCACACATCAATCATTAATCAAGAAAATGCTCCACAGATTACCCATAGGCCAATCTGGTGGGGGCACTTCTCAACTAAGGTTCTCTCTTCCCAAATAATTCTAGTTCAGATGGCGTTCACATAGAACTAGCCAACACAAGGCAATTTTGACTCTGTAAACTATACAGGCTGACTGGATCCTATGGTGAGGGGCTTCAGTGCCTTCTCATGCCCTTTCTTTTCCCCACCTCAACACGCCAACACATTTACAACACACCTTCAGTTGGTGAGAGGCTCAGAGGCACTGCAGCGGGGGGTTAGAAGCTTGGAGACAACCTCTCCCACACAGGCCCCAGTCAGACGCGAACAAAAGGAAGAAGCAGCCTGTCCCCTCAGGCAAATGATTTCTATGGTGGTGATGTAAAACAAACAGAAGAATTCAAGAATAGAACAGCATTCTCTTTCATGAGCCCTGTTTACTATACTACCACAAATTCGTGTAAACTGTGTGTACTTCTTGTACCAAGAAAATGCTCAGCTTTCATTAAAGAAGAAAGAGCATTCTCGTTCTTGAGAGGAAAGGAATTGTTTTCACATAAAAACCGTCGCCTAGCAACCAAACAACTACTCACACACCTTGTTTCCAGCCTTGCCGCACAGCCCCACCCTCTCGCAGATTCATTCCTGCTAACTCACAAACGTGAAGGAAGATCTTTTAATAGGATCTGTGGTGGCTGTTACTGGATTTTAAGTTTCTAGAGTAAAACACCAACCAGTGTGATGTTCTGTCAGTTTCTCCTCATGCAGTCATATGGCACCTCTGGGAAAGCCAGGGCATAGCAAGGAGGAGGGAGGACCTTTGGGCTGGATTCCTCTTTCTGCGTTTTTCAAAGCCTGGTGGAGGCCTTGCTCTTTGCTCTTCAGCCTGGGGGCAAGGGAATCTTTCTCTGGCTTCCTGCCTTGGTGTGGAAATGGAATCCCACACTAAAAGCACTACTTCTCAGAGTCAAAGCCCAAGTCCCTTCCAGTACCACAATCATCTCATTGCCTGGTGCTAAGAGTCGAAATGAGTAACCCGTCTCCCCTCCAAACGTACTGTACAACAGAGCCACGGGACTCAATGTTTGGAAGTGAAGTTGCTAACCAACATTCTATAGAACAGAGTGTATCCAGCGGTGTGAGTCACAGGCCAGTCACTTCGCCTGCGGACCTCACACTGGGTGTGCCAGCTGCTGTAGGTTGACTCAGGGCTTAACCCCTCTAAGTCTGGGAAATTTCACTCACCTGCTTTTTCCACGAAGTCTCAGACACGACTGAGCGGCCCCGAGGATATCTGTAGGAGGCAGAAACGGCCAGCCAGGAAAGGTGGAAGTGCGTGGCTTACAGTTATCCCGCCATAGGTTTCCTCTGTTGGTAGGGACTGTAACGGAGGGGAAATGCAAATTTTAGTAGTTCAGCAATTAGGCCCAGCAATTAAGTGACTTTCAATCTAGCCATGTAGGCAGTTTTAGAGTCAAGAGAGTTCAATATTCCCTGAGATCACATGAGTCATCCCACCATTCACTACCTCTTGGCTCTGCCTTCCCGTGCGATAGGCGAGCACCCTATCGCTGATACACCCTCAGTCTTGATTGCTGTTTTTATCACCGTCACCGTCATTGTTGCCATACTGGTGTGTGTGTGTGCAGTGCGTGTGCATGCACATGAGCATGCAGTATGTGAGTGTGTATGTGAGTATGTCTGTGTATGAGCGTGCAGAGACAATACAACCATGAGCAGACGTCGGATGTCTTCCTTCATTGCTCTTCACCTTATTGCCTTGAGACAGGGACTCTCACTGGACCAGAACCTAGCCACTCTGGCTAAGTAGGCTGGTTAGTAAGCTCCTGAAGTCTACTTGGGTTAGCATGCATGCATAGCCAGGCTCAGATTTATGTATGTATGCATGCATGTATGTATATATGTATGTATTATGTATGTAAGTATGTATGTAGTAGAATTTGAACTCAGGCCCTCACAATTGCAAAGCAAGTGCTTTTATCCACCGAGCCATCTCCCCAGCCACTATAAACTTGGTTGCTGTTGTCAGTTGTTTATTTGAGATGGGCTGACCTAGATCAGACTCACAGAGATTTGCCTGCTTGTGCCTCCTGAGTTCTGGAACTAAAAGTTTGTGCCACTCTGCCTGGCCCTGGTTTAAAACAGGTGCTAATTTGCGCTTTTGCTTGGTCAGTTTCTCAGGCCTCCAGGTCTGGGTGTTATTGGAGTCACGTGGTCTGCACATCCCAGTCTGTGTATATCCCATCCAAGTGTGTGCAGAGGTTCTCTTGTGTAAACAGTGGCCTCAGGGTGAGTGCGTCTGACCCTGCTCACCAAAGACATAGATTCCCCAGCCTCTTTGTGACATCATGATTGTTGTTTTCTTACAATCTCGGGTCCCCTCTTTACGATCAGGCTGGTTGGTTTGTTTCTTTGAGAATGGGTTTCTCTATGTAGTTCTGGATGCTCCGGAGCTTGCTGTGTAGACCAGGTTGGCCCAAAATTCACAAAGATCCTCCTGCTTCTGCCTTCTGAGTGCTGGAATTAAAGGTGTGTGCTATCACACTCAGAAACAATGTAATTATTTTGGGGGGAATGGTGGGGGGGTGTACAGCTCAACCCATAAAGGTTGGGATAATCTATCTGTTTTAGTCAAGCCTTCTCCAGAAAGTGAGTCAAGCTTGAGGAGACTCAGGAGGGATTCTCTAGTCTTTCACTCCACGTTCCAGAGCGTAGCGCACAGGGAGCTGATGGACAACTTAATTAACTAAATCCCTCTAGTTCCCACTGCTGTCACCAACATGCATAGCTGCTCCCTGCCCCACTCGGGAGAAGAATTGTGCTTCCCTCCACACCCCTCAACAGGCATATGTTAAAAGTCCCACTGACCTGTTTGGAGACAAGGTCTTTACAGCGCTCATTAAGTCCAAAATGAGGTCATAAGGACAATTCTAATCCAATATGGCTGGTGCCACAGAAGGATAATTTTGGACCTGGAGTCACACAAAGAGGAAGGGAATGTGAGACACGGGAGATGATGGCCATCTCCATGATAAGGAGAGGGGCTTGGGAAAGACACTTTCCTCAGGAAGAGGCATGCTATTTGTCTGGGACTCTAGAATGGCGACAAAACAAATCTCTGTTACTTTGGCGGGCTAGCCTGTGGTACTTCAAACACTCCACACATTCTTCATTTGTTTGAATTCATCTAAGTGGTAGCTATGGTATGCTATACCTGAGGATACAGAGGAATAAAACGCATGCCCTACCGTTTGGAAGAATGGAGAAACACTGATCCTGGGCTCTAACAAGAGTTACAGTATTTGGAAAAAAATAGTATAATATCAGTGAACTTGGGCAGGGTTGGTATATATGTGGGTGTCATTGTAAGAACCAGTTTTCCTGTTTTTAATTAAAAGGTATTTCTTTATTTGGTGAGAGGGGCTTCCCAAGTGTCGTTGTACATGTGTGGATGGCAGAGGACAGATGCAGAAACTGGGTCTCTCATTCCCGCCCTGTGGATCTAAGAGCCTGGATTTGGGTCATTAGGTTTGTTATTGTTATTATTATAGTTGTTGTTGTTATTTATTATTGAGTTTTTGAGACAGGACTTCTCTGTGTATCCCTGGCTGTCCTAGAACTCTCTCTGTAGACCAGGCTGGCCTCAAGGACCCACCTGTATCTGCCTCCTGTGCACGACCATACCTGACCAGAGTGTTTATTATTATGAGATTTTCCCTGTGAAAATCAAATTTCCTATATCACCACTAGGATGTCTCCTGAATACCCTAGTCACTGCATAATCTATTACAGATTTGGAGGGCTTGTCAAGAAATCCAGCCCTTTCTTTCAGACAGGCAGACAGTAGCTGACTGGAGACAGACAACTGCGTCACAGCGCTAAGCTAAGGATTTTCAAAACCTTAGCTTTTAAGCTAAAACTCTCTGAATTCTGAATAGGTCTGTTCTAGCTTTGTTTCTGTAGCTGTGATAAAACACTCTGGGTTTTTAAAGTGACTTAGGAAAGCAAAGTGTTTATTTGCCTGACTCTTATGGGGGGCACAGTCCACCAATGATGGAAGTCGGGGCAGGAATTCAAGAACAAACTTGAAAGCAGAAGCCATGGAAGAATGCTGCTTGCTGACTGGATCCTTCTGGGTCAATTAACAGTCAAGAACCCCACCTCACCTCGCACCCCAGTATATGTACCCACAGGCTAACCTGATGCAGAAAATTCTTCAGTTGAGCTTCCCCGCTCAGGTAATTCTAAATTTCAGCAAGTTGGTATTTGAAGTCAACCATCATAGGCTTTGAAGAAAGTCCAGGGCAAAAGTGCACCTTCCTACAAGGTCTGTAAATGACCTGCCAAGTGTTTAGTGGGTTGTGCTCAGATAAGGAGGATTCTGAGCCCAGAAGCCTAGGACACGGCACACACGTAAGTGTAAACAAATACTACCAGCTGCAAGATAAGTAGGAGCAGAGGAATGTGCAAAATGCTATCAACTACGCACAACCAAAGGAAATAGAAGGCTTGCACAGCCACCCCAGTTCCTCACCTTTGGGCAAGCGCAACAGCTAGAGGAGGAAATAGAGGCGAGATTTACCCATTGTCCAGCAGCAGAACAATTAACTTGATTTTGGCCTTGCTGAGGAAGACATGAGTTGACAGTCCCCAAGTGATGCCAACTCTGGAGCAAATGGCATCCTGGTCCTCCCATGCCCTAGTACCTGCCCCTCTTCTGCCCACCAGCGTCTCTCCCAGGGTATGATTCTTTCGCTTTATGGATGGTCTTTTGGATTGGGTTCCCCAGGAGTGATGGGCTGGAGTTCCTAACTTCTCTGGCTTGATGGAATCTGCCATGATTTCTAACTTCCTTAAAACTACAAAACAAAACAAAAAAAATTTTTTTTAATGTTCAGAGTTTGTAGGAAGTAAGGCAATCAGAAAACTGTGATCAAAAGCTCGACTTTCCCTTTAGGTTTTAGTCCATATAATGCAGCTATTTAGAAAATCTAGAAAACCAGGTATGGAAGCACTGCAATCCTGGTACATGGGAAGAGGACCAGGAGTTCAAAGCCATCCTTGGCTATGTAGCAGACTAGAGGTCAACCTGAGACACATGAGACCCTGCCTCAAGAAGGAAAAAGAAAGAGTGGAATTTCTTTTTATGTTAACACCACCATCAACAACAAATGTCAATTCTGAAAGGAGAAACCGTCCAGGTGACCTACAAGTGACCAAGCCTCTTTGGTCATCAAGCCCATTTCCTTAGGCCACAGGAGTGACTCCTCAGTCAGTCATCTCTGGAGTTATAGAGAAGTCAAATCATCATCCATTCACTTATCCCACCGATGCTCACAATCACCATTCATTCACTCATCCCACCAACGCTCACAGTTGCTATTCATTCACGCATCCCACTGATGCTCACAATCGCCATTCATTCACTCATTCCATTGACACTCACAATCATCATTCATTCACTCATTCCACCAATGCTCACAGGTGTCATTCATTCACTCATCCCACCGATGCTCACAGTCGTCATCCCACCAACGCTCACAATCGCCATTTATTCACACATCCCACCGAGGCTCACCGAATGTTTTCTGTTGGCAGGAGCTGACGAGGCCCTAGGGTGATGGCCAAGAATGCTCAGGCAGTTTGCCTACTCTCATAGGATGTGCATTCTAGAAAACAACGCAGAGCATGGACACGTGAGCAAGCCTATGTTCCATAAGTCTGAGAGCACTGAAGCCGGAAAGGGGTCAGGGCAGAGGGGAGCTGTCCTGATGGGATGAGCAGGGGCTTTCTCATCGGTCTTATTCAAGCCAAGAGCAACATCATTTCCTCACAGAAGGCATCAACTATTTCCCAGCTTTGGAGCAGCTCATTGCAGCCACACGAGTTCAACATGGATTTTCAATGCAGAAAAGTTTTGAATTATTTATTTTTTACACCTTATACTTTCTAGCAGCCAGTGTGTGTGTGCGTGTGTGTGCATGTGTGTGCGTGTGCATGCCCGCACACCCTAGGTGAGAACCTATGTAGATCCACCCAAGGGAATAAAATTTGCTGGGTGGTGCCCTGGGAAAATTTCTTAGAAACAAACAAAGTCCCTATGCTTGGGCCACTGGCCTGGTGCCCTTTCCCCTCTGCAGGCCCTAATACCAAGGTTACAACATTTCTCTTATGTAAAACACTGTGCATGCCTTAGGCTTCAACATAGCTCTGGTTGTCCTGGAACTCACTCTGCAGACCAGGCTGGCCTCGAACTCACAGACATCTGCCTGCCTCTGCCTCCTGAATGCTGGGATTAAAGGTGTGTACCACCACTGCCCAGCGGCTTCAACATTTCTATGATGATCCAAATTTACATCCAGGTTACAATTGGCTATGGTGAACTATTATTAGTTGAGATTATTTTTTTAATTAAAATATATTATTTTTCCCTTTTCTTTTCCTCCCTCCAACCCCTCCTGTGTGATGTGGGATCTCCCTCTGTATGCTGTGATTACCATTAATGAATAAAGAAACTGCTTTGGACCTATAGCAGGGCAGAATTTAGGTAGGCAGGGAAAACTAAACTGAATGCTGGGAGAAAGAAAGGCAGAGTCAGGGAGAAGTCATTGAGTTGCCAGAGTCAGACATGCTGAAACTTTACCGGGTAAGCCACAGCCACATGGCAATATACATATTAGTGGAGTTGTGTTAAATTAATATGTAAGAGTTAGCCAATAAGAAGCTAGAGCTAATGGGCCAAGCAGTGATTTAAATAACATGGTTTCTGTGTGATTATTTTGGGACTGAGCAGCAGGGAACAAACAAGCAGCCTCCTTCTACACCTGTGTGCCTCCCCACTTGCTCTCTTTCAAATCTGTGGCCTCTGGCCTCATATATATATTTCTAAATATAGAGAAACAACTTGCTCAGTTCTATAACATTACTTGTATGTATATGACTTCAAGGCTGACCACATTGAGCTAAGTTTTAAAAGTTCTTTCTTCCTTCTTTACGTCCTTCCCTCCCACCTTTTTTCCCTTTCCCTCTCCCTCCCTCCCTCTTTCCTTCCTTGAGACAAGAACTCTCGCTCTGTAGTCCAGACTGGCTTCAAACTCATGGTAACCCCCTTGTTGCAGCCTCTCCGGTTTTGAGGTATTACATCAGGCCACTTAATTTTCTTTTTTCTTTTCTTTTCTTTTTTTTTTTTTTTTTTTTTTTTTTTTGGTTTTTCGAGATAGGGTTTCTCTGTGGCTTTGGAGCCTGTTCTGGAACTAGCTCTATAGACCAGGCTGGTCTCGAACTCACAGAGATCCGCCTACCTCTGCCTCCCGAGTGCTAGGATTAAAGGCGCGCGCCACCATCGCCCGGCCTCAGGCCACTTAATTTTCAAATGAGCTTTCTACCATATGGCATTTCTTGGCATTACCAGGCTGACAGATTAATACTTAAGAGACTATTTCTTAAAAAAAAAAAAAAGTAGAATTGAGTCTTTTCGGAGAGCTAAGGAAGGCTGCTCAGTCAGTGTCTATGCAGGAGGATTCCCATCCACCACAGCTGGGTCGCTAGCTCAGAATTACAGCTGTGGTTCCCTTCAGCTCACACAGTCCTCTGACAGAGACTGGTGGGCAGACGAGCAGTCCAAAGCAAGCACTCTTTCAGATGAAGGGGGAAGTGCTAGTCAGCAGAAAACAGAGCCTCTGTGCAGAGCAAGGTGAGCTCAAAACCTCCGAGGTTTGGCCCTGGGTTGCTATTTTCCCCTCTATTCCCCACTCAGTTGTAAATTCCTTGAAAGAAGGGAATGGAGTCATTTGACTGTAGTCTTTTCTGTCTCAGTTCTCTGTTGAGCAATACCTTCCAAGCACTTAGCTGGCTCTCTTTGAAGGGCTCTTGAAATGAATGCTAGGTGATACCAGCAAGAACAATTACTTACAGTAAGAGAGAGATATGCTCTATTTAGAGGCCACTAACTTTCAACTCAAACCACTTCTAAAGCCCTTGGTTCTCTTCAAGACAGAATGAGAGTCTTAAGTGTGATCTTGACATAATCTTGTGTCCGTAAATTATAAGGTATTTCTGTCTAGACTTGTCTATAGTTTGCACCCACCAAGCACAGGGTGATTAAATTTGCCTATTTTTGCCCTTAGTAACAGAAAATAGAGAAAAAAAATAACAACTAACATTAGAAAACTGTGTTAAAAAATGTACAACACAAAATTTATCAACTTAACTATTTGTGTGTGTGTGTGTGTGTGTGTGTGTGTGTGTATAAGGGAGTACACTGACATTTGTGTATGCATGCATCTGGAAGACAGAGGTCAGTCTTGTTATTGCTCCTTAGGCACCATCCACCAAGACAAGGGTTAGTCTTGATTATTGCTCCTTAGGCATCATCCACCATTTTTTGATATAGGATCTCTCACTAAGTGGGATAGGCTGGTGGCCAGTGATCCCCAAGGATCTACCTGTCTCTGCCTCCCCAGGGCTGGCATTCCAGGTATGTATCACAACACACAGCTTTTAAAAATGGGTCTGGGGAATCATCTCAAGTGTCTGTGTGCAAAGCAAGCACTTTACCCACTGTGCTATCTCCTAAGCACCATGCTCTGTCTTCTTATGGGTACCCTGGTGTCAAACTCAGGTCCTTGGGAACTAGGTGAGAACACCCCCAGATGAGCTATCACCCCAGCATTCTATCTTAACTGTTCTTAAGTGTGCAGGCCAGTAAGACTCAGCATTTATGCGCTGTTTTGCCGCTGATTCGTAGGACTTTCTCCTACAGAACTGAGAGTCACCACTGGTCAGTTCTTTCTCCTGAGGGCTCCTAGCCCTCTGTACCACCATTCATCTAAGAGGTTAACCATGGCAGATACTGAAGTGCATTGTGAAGTATCAGAATGTCTTCCCTTTGCCGACTGAAGAAGATTCTCTCTCTCCACATTCTCTCTATCCATCTAGGTATTAAAAGACATTCTGATCATCTCTACTTCTTGTTATAATAGTTATTTTTCTATTGCTGTGATAAAAATAAAACCATGACCTGGGAAGCTAACAGAAGAAGGAGTTTATTTGAGCTTATAGTTTCAAAGGGTTAAGAGTCCATCGGGCAGGAAAGCACAATAGCAAGCAGCAGGCATAGTCTGGAACAGAAACAGAGGGCTCACATCTTGAACTGTAAGCAGGAAGCAGAGAAAGAAGAGAGCAACACTAGGAGTAGGTGAGGCTTTTTGCCCTCAAAACCCACCCACGTTGACATACTTCTTCCAGTAAGGCCACATTTCCCAGGCCTTTGTCTTAGTGTTCTATTGCTGTGAGGCGACACAATGACCTCCTTTTTGTTTTGTTTTTTGAAACAGGGTTTCTCTGTGTATCTTTGGCTATCCTGAAACACTCACTAGACCAGGCTAGCCTCATACTCAGAGATATCCACCTGCCTCTGTCTCCCAAGTGCTGGGATTAAAGCGCTGACCACAGACTGACTGGTTGCCACATCAGCTCTTATAAGAGAAAGCATTCAGTTGGAGCTCACTTACAATTTCAGAGGTTTAGTTCATTGTCATCATGGTGGGGCACATGACCACATGCAGAGAGGCATGTTGCTGGAGAAGTAGCTGAGAGTTCTACATCCATATCCACAGAGAGAAGGGGAAGGGGGAATGGAAGGAGGAGAGAGGGAGGAACTGGGCCTGGTTTGAGCTTTTGAAACCTCAAAGCCCACCTCCTAATCCTTCTCAAGTAGTGCCATTCCCTGATGACTAAGCATTTAAATATACAAGCCTATGGGGGCCATTCTTATGCAAACCATCACAGCCTTCCTAAACAGCAGCACCAGTTGGGTACCAAATACCAAGACCATAGGAAACAACTCATTCAGACCAAAACACATGAGGATTATACAGCACTTGTTACAGCAACTGGTTTTCTTCTTGGTAATATTTATGGGGAGGTCAGAGATTAACTTGTGGGTTTGGTTCTCTTCTACCATGTGAGTTCCTGGGATCAAACTCAGTTCATTATGCTTGGCAGCAAACAGCTTTACCCACCAGGCCGTCTCACCAGGCCATGGTCCATATTTAACTGATAGCTACTTAACTTCAGTCATATACAAAAGCTCTGTCTTGTATATTTCTCCTTCCAACTACTGTCCATATCACAAATGATATATTTTTAAATTTGTATTTATTAACATACCTTTATGTAGTTATTTTTAATGTTTTTATGGTTATTTAGTTATTTTTTTGACTATCACAAAAGTTTATTTAGCAAAAAGTTTCATATGGAAATGTACATGATCTAATTCTATATCACAGACAAACGGGCCCTTTGGGGAGAGATGCTGACTGCTTTGCTGAGCAGCCCTGGTTTAGACCCTTTCCAAGGCTTCTAGCCTGATGGTGCTCTTTCCTTGTGTGAGCGCTAGTCCAGTGTTATTCTGCTGCCTACTAGTTGCCCTCCTGACATGCTCATTAGTCACAAGATTCATAGAGGATCAAAGTCCCCCCCACCCAGTATTCCTTTACAGCCTGTCACCATCAATGACACATTTCTTCAGCTAGGAGGGTGGACCTAGCTCATGGCAACTCCTCAGCAGGCTCAGCACGGCAGTGGCAAAGGTTATTAATTTCTAAATTCTATACCAGAAGCAAAAGTGATTTGCACACCACCGTTATAGTACTACAGTGTTTGGCGTCTGTTTATATAGTACATATCCTCACCACAGCTCTTCATTATTCCTGTGCTTTCCCATCACCCTGCGAGCTTTTGGTTTTTCTTGTTTTTGTTTTTGTTTTGAGATAGGGTTTCTCTATGTAACAGGTCTGACTGTCCTGGAACTTGCTCTGTAGAGCTGCCTGGCTTTGAACTCACAGAGATCCACCCGCCTCTGCCTCCCTGAGTACTGGGAATAAAGGTGTGTGCCACCACTGCCTGACAAATTCTTTACAAGGAAAGAATTTGTGTTTTCTGTTGCGTTTTGCAGTATTCAAAGTCCCGGTATTCAGTGATGGGTGGGAGTGGGGGTGGGGTGAAGGTGGGGTTCTTAAAGATACTGCTGTCACCTTCACAAATGTGTCATCTTTTCCTTCAAGGTGCATCACCTTCCAGGTGCCTAGAGATTCGTGCTGAATTTTCCTCCCACTGAATTTAAAGTCTCACAAACCTAGTCCCTGAACTCAGCAAAGACAAATCCCAACCTTTGTGCAGTCAAAAATTGTAAGAGCTCAGAGCCTTAAATGCGTTTTCCCTCTGTGGTTACACACTCCTGAGTCCTGTCAAAATGCCACACCTCTCGAGATCTTGTCACCGTGAGCCCTTGGCTGGAACTAGCCTGGCACAGTCCTCTATGTTGGCTCATTCATTCCAGAAATCGCGTGAAAGACTTAAGCAGGAGGATTGTTTGAGTCCTTGAGTTCGAGGTTAGCCTAGATAACACGGTAAGGTTCAATCTCAAAAATAAATAAATAGAAACAGAAAGAAGAAGAGAAGAAAAGGAAAGGAAGAAAGGAGAAAAGGAAGGAAAGGAAAGGGAAGGGAAGGGAAGGGAAGGAAAGGAAAGGAAAGGAAAGAGGCCAGGGATGTGTTATAACCCAGTTGGTAGAGCGGAAAACCTAATTTTCTCAAAGTTGAAAGCAGTTATGTTATGCAGACAATAAGAAAATTTATGATTTTTTTAAAAAAGTTTATTTTAGATTTCAGTGTTATAAACAAACTCAAAGGCTTGATGATAAAAATGTATTGAAACAGTTTTTATAGGAGTTCCCAGGTTCACTTGAAATATCACAGTGGAACTGGAGAAATAACTCAAAGACCCACTGTTTGCCTAACATGGACGAGGCCCAGGCTCAATCTTCAACACTGAACCCTGAAACATTGTGATACTATGAATTTTGTAAGTGTGGGCACCTACTAAAAGTTATATATCAGCCCTCGGTGCCATCCAGGGCACAGATGAAGATTTGGGTAATTCTTAATCTGCAAACTAAATGTTCCCCATAACTTCTCATTGATGACATTATGGGATGACTTTTGCACAAATTATTCAGCCTTCTGAATGTAGAATCCAGCATTTTCCAACACGCTGTTAGGACTACATAGACTGTGTGGTTCACTAGAGGAGGCGACAGCGTGCCCCGTAGAGCCATATTCTCTTCACTTGAAAAGCGCAAACACAACAAATACAGGCAGAATCAGAATACAGGCATTTTGTCTCAGTTTGCTTTGTTTTTATTGAGGTCTCACTATGTGGCACAGTCTGGTCCTGTGCTCAAGAAATCCTCCTGCCTCAGGCATTTGCAGCTAGGGCTATGGAAGACTGGGAACCCGAAGGCAACCATCAATTTGTGAGGGAGGACCCAGAACACCAGCTGGAGCTGGCTTTCCTCCCAAGCTGTTCACCTAAACTTTGTTCTTTCTCCTTATCCGGCTGCATCTCTCTCATAGCAGAAAGGGACTTTGGGTGCACTCTTTATTACCCTCAGGAATGTCAGCTCTTTATTCTTTGACCTCATCATACTTTGGACCTCTCTCGGGTTATCTCTGTGCTTCTGATCCTTAACCCTCACTAGCTGGAAAATTTGAATTGAATAATAAACTTCCTAGGTCTCCAGGTATGTTATTATGTTCTACCATGCTGTTTCTGAAATGGGTTGTTCCCGTGCCACATTCTTTTCTTTAGTATGTTTTAAAAATTACATGTATTTACTTACTAAGAAACACAAATGCTGTGACATATATGTGGAGGTCAGAGGGCACCTTATGGGAGTTAGTTCTCTCCCTCCACCATGTGAGTCCCAGGGATCAAACTCAGGTCATTGGGCTTAGCAGCAAGTGTCCTTACTCTAGAGTCATCAACTCCAGGATGAGATGATCGCACTACCACTGGGAAAATGTCTTAGTCAAGGTGTAAGGAGAACATGTGGGGTCAGAGTTTGTGTTTAAGGATGGGAAAGACTTCAAAGGAGAGGTGAGGAACTTGGGGTATTAATGAAGCATGGTGAGCTAACGGGTGACCAGTAGCAGATTAATACCAAGCCTTATGCCCTTACTTCAAGCACTAATTAGTAAATTAGTAGATTACCCACCCCCCTTCCTGGTTGTGGCAGTGGAAGCCAAAGTGAGGCTGGGGAGTGCTCTGCTGGCCTTGGCACACTTTGGAAATGTACTGTCAGGGATACAGCTGAACATAAATATTACCAGCTGGCATTTGCATGGGGTTCTCTGATAGGGCAGATTTTATCACCCCATGCGACAGAATGGGACTGTTGTTGAGGTCACCAGGCACTCGAAGATCCAGATCTCTGATTCCAAATGCTGGGTCCGTCCTCAGCCCTTTCGGTAAGAGAATCCGGGTCTCCATGGAGAACAGGAAGACTCAGGGCTGGACAGTATACTTTGGTGCCACCTTGCAGTCCAACCTGAGACACATTCCTTCAAAAGAATGTCTGGTTCTCCTGCTCCAGTTTTCTAGGCACACACAGACACACACGAACACACACACACACAGAGGCATACCTCACCTCTGAGAACAGACAGTAGGTAGAGTGTAGAGTCCCTGCTTGTCCTACCGTTCACATTTCCACAGAGCCCGCCAGGATTCCATGCTGTGGGAGTGGGAACCAGAATCTCACTGCCATCAAAGTAGGGACGGGCCTGTCACAAAACCACCTCGGGGATTCCCACGGTTCTGGAGTTGGGAAAACGTCCCTGGGGCTTGTTGGTCACTGCTGTTTTCTCTGGGGAAACCCAGCGGCTCAGGTGTCTTGCAGCTGCCCACCTAGTGTCTATCAGAGGGAGGGACACAGACACCGGTGGCATCCAGCATACGACCGGGCACTCGCTGCAAATGAACGGACTCTAATAAAGACTATAAGTCTAGGTATTGTGGCGATCGACAGGGGATAAAAGACAGCCTGCTTAGGGACCCTGCTCAAATGTATCCGGGGGAAGGCAACTCCACATCTGCCTGATACCAAAACCACCTGGCTGCAGTCCAGGACATTGGTGCCGAGACGGATCTAGACTTACGGAACCTAGTTAACTAAAACCAGGTTGTGTGGTGGGGAGGGGGTGCATAGGGAACCAGTTCAGTCAGTAAACTTGAGTTCAACCCCCAGAATCCACACACACAAAATGCTAGGCATGGAGACACACACACTCATCATCCCGTGGCGGGGCGGCAGAGACAGGCAGATTCCCAGGGCTTCCTGGTCGAACAACTGAGTCTTCTTGGTGAGTTCCAGGCCAGTGAGACACCTGCTCAAAAATCCAGGTGGATGGTGACTGAGAAATGACACCGAGGTTGTCCTCTGGCCTCTACACACACGTCTACATGTGTACAAGCATGTCCACATACACACATACAAATAAATAAGTGACTATCAGATGTGGGTTTAATTGTGTTGGTGGTTTAACCTCCAGGGTGTCAGAATGTGTATTTGGACACAGGGTCAATGAAGATGCTAAGGTACTGTGAGTTCTCACTAGAGTGTGTTCAGCCCTTAGTTCAATTGTGCTGACATACAGAGACACAGAAGAGAGATGACAATGAACCACAGGGCCGTGAGTGATTGGAGCAATACTGGAACTGTCCAAGAGACTTCTGGGGTTGCCAGAAGCTGGAAGAAGCTAGGGTGGATTCTCTCCCCCACGTTTCAAAGGGAGTGTAGCCTGCAGACTCGTTGGCTCCACACTTCAGGCATCCAGAGCTGCGGAAAGACATGGCTATTGTTTAAGCTGCTAAGCTTGTGTGCTTTGTTGTAGACACCTGGAAAACCAACAGGAGGCAAAGACCAGGGCTGCCTGGGAAGAGCTACACAGCAAGAGTGACAGGAGCTTGGGGTGGCCAGGAGAACAGGCGGAAGCGGGTGCAAGATCTGGAAAGTTGTCTAAAGGAGAAGCCAGATCCTGGACGGAAAGGGGCCGGGACCCACGGGTATGCAGAGCGCACCTGGGTGGAGGAAAGGTCCAGAAAAAGCAGAGCAGCTGGACTGTCCACAATGGCTGGGGAGAGGGAGCCCTGTGTGACTCAGACAGAGGAAGGGTGTCACAGAGGGCCGTGGGCTCTCCACAGAAGACTGGTAGGGAGTCAGGGAGTCAGAGGGCAGCTGAGAGGCTGTCTGGTCTTCCACATGGACTGACACTTGCTCACTGTGCTGAACTACCTCATTTGGTCGCAGGACCTGTTCTGTTTTCTCTCTCTCTCTCTCTCTCTCTCTCTCTCTCTCTCTCTCTCTCCATTCTTCCCCCTCCCTTGACTGGGGATCGAACCCAGGAGCTCACACATGCTGGTCTACCGCTAAGCTACGTGTTCTGGCAGTGGTACTTGTCCTTCTTGAAGCCTGCGTCTTTCTGCTAGACAACATGAAAATGACCCAAGTTTAACCCCCATGCCGTCTGTGCTCCCCATCTCCGCTGTGTTGCAGGTACAACAGTGTGGTCCAGGGAGAGGCCTTCCATTCTTTTTGCCGGTCTTCTCAGAGGACCCACAAAGAGTTCTGCTTCTGCGCTAGAGGGTTTGACTTTGACCATGAGCCTGTAGCTGGACCTCTAGACCCCACATGAGCCACGTAGACAGCGCCCATGTCTGTGTCCTTTGCACACTGGCTAGGCCTCCCTTCTTGGACTCTTTTGGTACCTGCAGCTCTGCTGGCCCTGGGTCTCTCTATCTTCAGGGGGCCAGGCTCCGTTGCAGGCCCCACCTCTTCCTAGCACCTGCCAGGCTAGGCTGCCCCAGAAGCTACTGGCCTGTGAGATGTTGCCAGAGAACAAGCAGACACACTAGCAGATCCAAAACACAGTTCCACCTGCTGAGTCAGGGCTGTTCTCAATAATAGGTCACATGGAAGCCATGCCTGACCTAAGCCAGGCACTTAGGGAACATCTGTGGGTTAAATGAATGGGCCGAGAGGTGACGTGTGAAAATTAATGTGGTTACCCAGGGCAGGGGAAACGAGAATCTCCATATAACAGTCAGATACAGTCAGGGTGATGTGGGAACATAAGTGGCTGGCTCTGTGACGGTGACAAAAAAGAGTACTTTGCTGACTGACAGGCGAGGTCCAATCTTGGCTCTCTTGCTCCTGCCCGTGGGTCTCACGTAAGCTACTTAACCTCTATGCCCTGAAAGATGTTAATATTCACCTCTCAGAGCACCCAAGGAGAGCAAATGAGGAGCGGGTGACTTCCCGAAAGTTCACGGTGATCTGCAATCAGGGCATGGGTCATCAGGTGCAGGGCTCTCCCTAAATGCCGATTCCTGGAAAAAGGAATAAAATGCAAGCCACTATCGCCCCAGGGCACCTGGGGACTGGATTTACTGAGCACACACCCTTGTGTGGCCAAGAAAACAGGTTCCATAGTCAGGACCATCCCGTACCTTGCACAGAGTCGGCATTTAATGAGAAGGAAGAATGCCTGTGTGAGAACACAAAGGTTAGAGGCGCCAAGGACCAGATCTAAGGTCCGAGGTGAGGAGCAGATGTGGAAGCACAAAGCCAAGGCTGGGTCACCCCAATGCATGTCACAGTGAAGTCCCAGGTGTCAGGTCCAGAATGGCCCTTGGGGTCTGCACGGCTCAAGCTAAGGGATGGAGTTTGGGTCTATGGCAGTCTGGGGAAGCAGCAGTGGAGGGGTGGGGAGCTGGAAGAGAAGAGATGGCCATAAGTGGAATTGTGAGGGATTAGCCAGGGACATGGGTTGAAGAGAGAGGAGAGAAGCTGGGTGTAGCCTTCACGAATGAGGAGCACCTACCTGAGCACTTTGGGAGTGACTTGGCTCTGGGGCCTGCTTGGCAGAGGCCTCAAAGCAGGAGCATTCTTGTGCACCTCCTTGAGAGGCTGTGCTATGGGCAAACTGCACTGTGCAGGAAGGGCACTATGTGACTCCATCACAAGATGGGCAGGCAAACCTAAGGGAGACGCTGCGTAGCTGCCAAAGAAGACAGACGCCCTGGAACCTTACCGGCAAACCACGATTCTCGTGGTAAAATACAAAACAATAAAAATGGGTTGATTTAAGTTGTAAGAGTTAGTTAATAAGAAATATGAGCTAATAGGCCAAGCAGTGATTTAATTAATACAGTTTCTGTGTGATTATTTCAGGTCTGGGTGGCCGGGAAACAAATGAGCAGTCTCTAACAACACAAACCCACTCATTCTCTAGGTTGCACTAGTTTGAATGATGTATGGCTATCTCTCCATGACACTCTTGTGGTCATCTGCTCTACGGAAACTCTCGAGTCCTGAGAGACATGCTTGCAGAGATGGTCTTGGCATCAGTAACCAGAGGAGTTGGAGGTAGACCCAATCATGGACCTGGGAGGAGGGGCAGGGGAAGGGTGATAGGTGCACACACAAAGGATGATGCAGACATGAGAAATAATAAATTCCATAAACCCATGGCACCATGGGTGGGCAATGAAAACAGTGATGAGTCAGGAGTGGGGAGATATGAAGGAGATAGAATCCTTCACCTTCGTCATTTATATAACCCAAAATATATGCATAAAAGTTTGTAGAAGATGCTTAGGAACAAAATATGCAATAAGCTACATTAAATAATTACAACAGATAGAGCTGAACTCAATTTCAACAGGTGGGCTCTCCCAGAAAATACCCGCCAGGGATAAACATCCATGGATTAGCTGGTACCCTAGCTCAGTTGCTCATTCATGTTTGTTTGTTTTGTTTCACTGAGTCAGGGTCCTGCTGTATGGCCCAGGCTTGTCTGCAACACTAGATACTTCTACTTCAGCCTCGCATATGTAATTGCTGTTTGCTGAGAAGTCTTGGAGCTATGAGGAGGCTCAGAGGAAAAGTGACCCCAGTGCTGGGCTAAGATGACTGAACATTCTCTGTATCAGACATGTCTTCAAGGAGCCAAAATCTGCCTTGCCCTAGAGCGTCACTGATGTAACTAAACATACACAGGGAGATTCAGACCAAGTGAATCTGGCCTGAGAGGGTTTGAGAGCTGGTGCAGTATTTAGTGAACAGAGTCGGTGGAGGGGAGCTTAGTCCCTAAGTGGTATTTTAAGAATGGAAAGGTAGGAGTATTGAAGGTGGTGGTCCTGACAGAACATGCAAGATGCCAGAGAAGAAGGAGGTGCAGAGGGACCCTGGGAAAGCCAGTTTAGATAAATCAGAGACAGGACTCTGAGATACCAGAACACCAGGGTGAAAAGCCTTATTGCTGGAGAAAGCCTTGAAGAAGTTTCTGTTTTCTCTGGGTTACCCTGGTTGATCCATGGCCTGGACACAGCCCTTTATGGGTAATCTTTCTTCCCAGCTCTTGGGTGAAGAGCCAGACAGAGGTGCGTGTGTGTTGCAGTTTGAAGAGGCCTAGTAGGTAATGCTGCTGCTCCTGACATCTTTCTTCCATCCCAGCTCTGACACGTGGCCCTAAGGCTTTGCTGCTGATAAGGCTGCCACTATGGAATGTGTGTAAAGGGACAACCTCAGAACTGAATGGCAGAGTGGATGAGGGTGCCTCCTGGTCAGCAGCAGCCTTGATCTCCTGCATTGCTTTGTGGGAAGTGGCAGAGGGCTGGCACCATGGCTCGGAAGACTTGAAGAGGCCAAGCAGTGCTGGAAAGGGCTAAGAGCCCTTGGTGCTCGCTCCGAAGGGTAAAGGACAGACCACACAGGTGCCAGAGGAGTCCTCCACACAGCATTAGGAAGGGGCCGGCATGCTATCCTCATGGGCTCCTTCACAGTGACCAGCTCATCTCCCTGAGGTCTTCCTCAATTAGAAGGTCTTCTACGTTGCAAGTTTTGGGAGATGATAGACAGGCTGTAGAAGTTCTGGAAGGAATCGAGGCCATCAGAGCTTGAGAGTCCCATGACCCAGTCTGGCCACATTCCTACGGGCTTCTCCACCCACCGGTTTGCAAGGTCCCATCGCTGTCTAGGAGGAAACCAGGAAACCACTCTGAGATGCAAAGTAGCCTTTTGTTTGTGAGCGAGCGACTTTTCTTTCATATATATTTATGATATTTATGAGTGCTTTTTCTACACCACGTGCATGCCACGTGTACACCTGGTGAGAAGCTGTCAGGTCCCTTGGAACCACAGTTACAGGCAGTGGCAAGCTATCCTGCGAATGCTGGGAACCAGAACCTGGGTCCTCTGCAAGAGCAGCAGTTAAGTACTCTTTACCACTGAGCCATCTCTCCAGCCCCAACTTTATCTTTTAAAGAAATAATTTTCAAAATGAAAGCAAGCCCCAGGAAATGTGTACCTAAGGCCCCCAGTTTGTTACTGGTAGATCTAAAAGAAAAACATGTAAAAAAAAAAAAACTGCTTAGGTAGGTGTGCCTTGAGAAGAAGCCAGCTGGCTGAGTGTGTTGGGCCATCATTCCGCTGGTCTCTGAGTAGGTTTCATCACTCTGCAGTGAGACAGGCAGATGGGACATGTAGCAGTCACGGGAACAGTAGCCATTGCTGCCAGTCTGAGGACACAGGTCGATCTGCTGGCAAGATACTTCTCCTTATATAGTGGTGGAGCAAATGAAGGGGTTTGAGCACACAGCCCAGATGGATGCTGCCAGAGAGAAAGACCCATGGCCAACAGTTCAGGCTAGTATGAACCACAAATGAGGGGAAATTCCATCCTTGGATATTCCTAGATCCAAGGCCTCGAATGGCCAGCAGTCGTTGGTAATGCCGAGAACAGAGGGTCTATGTACACGGGCCAGCAGCCAGCCGCCTCCCTAACCCCCAAGAGGAACAGCCCCTGCTAGTGGTGTTGCCTAGGAGTGCCAAGCATGCCCTGAGAGACACATTGGACCCAATCCACACAACAGATGCTCAGTCAGGGCTGTGGAACATACACAAAGGATGCACACACACCTGGCCTGCTCACATGCTTCATCTGGCTAGGAGAGCATTTTGAAGGAAAACCCCAAAAGGTTCAACTCGTTGCCAACATTTAACAATTGAGAGATTTCATATAAAAAAATCACGGTTTCAGGCTTTTTGGGGACTTGGGACATTGGCAAGACAGGGCCCACATTCTAGCTTGACAATAGCCCTCCCAGTTATCCTGTTTCTCCAAGTCCCCAGGGTCTTCAGTCGGCCTGCGTCCTTGTCTGTCACCATGCCAGGGTCTGAGGTGCCTGCCAATACTCACAGTTACTGCTGGTGCCAGGGCCAGACCCAGTTCCCGGAGTCTTTGGGCTCCACCACCCACTGTCCACGCGTTCCTGAATAAAATTCCCAGGGTCACTTGAGGCCCCAGCCTGGGGATTGCCTTGGTATTATAAATCGGCCAAGTGACAAGGCCAGTTTCTTAGAAATGCAGGGGAAATCTGGTAAACTCCAAACAGCCAAAGGCCAAACTGCAATGACGAGTAGACTTCAGGGACTTCCCCTTGCAGCCAACCCACGGCTTAAGAAGAGATCCACATAGCTCAAAAATATTTGTCAAAGAAATACGCGGCCGTCTGCAGTGTGTTTCAGCCTAGGCTAAAGCATTGCTTAAAATGTTAACAAAGATAAGCCAGGTGGTGGTGGCACTCGCCCAGAGGCAGGAGGATCTCTGTGAGTTGGAGTCCAGCCTGGTCTACAGAGTGAGTTTCAGGACAGCCAAAGATACACAGAGAAACCCTGTCTCAAAAAACAAACAAACAAACAAAAATATTACAAAGATGAATTCATTCCTGAGGGAGTCCTTAGGATCTAAGCAAATCACACCACATGCAATACATGCCACAGATTTTATTTGCCGATGTGTCAAAAAGATTTTATTTTATTTTAAATTAAAAAAATTTTAAGCTTGGTGGTAGTGGACACAGAGGCAGGTGGATCTCTAAGTTCAAGACTAGCCTGTTCTACAGAGTGAGTTCTAGGACAGCCAAAGATACACAGAGAAACCCTGTCTGGAAAAGAAATAATAATAATAACAACTAGAAAATCTCCAAGGCTGCATGTCAAGTCTCAGGATCCAGATAGCTAGCTACATGTCTGATGAGCCATCAACTGATGGAGGAAGGTCATTGGCTAATAAAGGCACTGCCCTGGCCCATTTTATTGGTTAGAGGATAGGTGGGAGGAGAAAACAGGACAGAACACTGGGAGGAAGAGGAAGTGAGGTCAGAGACTCACAGCTCTCCTCTCGGGAGCAGACGCCTGAGAGAGACGCCATGCCCCGCTCCCGGCCTGAAGCTCCAACCCAGGATGGACTAGGCTAGAATCTTCCCAGTAAGACCGGTTCTCACAGATTATTAGAGATGGGTTGATCGGGATGTGAGAATTAGCCTGTAAGTGCTAGAGCTAAAGGGCCAAGCAGTGCTTAAAAGAATACAGTGTCCGTGTAATTATTTTGGGTAAAGCTAGCCGAGCAGGCGGCCGGGGTGCTTGAAATGCAGCCTCGCTTCCGCTCTTATTACTTCAATCAACGGCACCACAAAGAATAGAGTGTTCTGTGTTTCCTTCATTTCATAGATCTTCACTGAGCTCTGTCTTCTGCGAGGCTCCAGGCATCAAGATACCAGGACTGATGGCCTTACCTTGGGGCTGGGGACAGAAGAGACTCACTTTAAAATCTTAATGCTTATGTACTTAATAAATGACTTTTTAAACAAAATCTGGAAAATATTATGTTTCATGTAAACAAACCTCTTTCCATATGGATATGTCCACAGTAAAGATATGATGTCTTTAGAATACTGATAGTCCTGGTGAGGGCTAAGTAGGCTTCATCTAGAATACTTTTTCAAATCTGAAGATAATGGGATGAAATATTAGTATCATTAAATCTATAAATCATGGGCATATATCTGTAGACTGAATTCCCTTCTGGAATTTTAAAATATTAAATAGCAAAATAGGGTCTGGAGCGATGGCTCAGTGGTTACAAGCACAGGATGCTTTTCTGGAGGACCTGGGTTCAATCCCCAGCACTTTCTGTGGTTCCAGTGCCAGGGGATCCAATGTCCCTCTGACCTCCAAGAGCACTGCCTGCACGCAATGCACAGAATAGATGCAGGCAAAACACCCACGCACACAACAAAAGAATTATAAAACAAAGGGTGAAATAGTGTATTTTCTGATGGTAGAGAGAGGGTGTATGCCCTTGTCCTGAGATCGTCAATCCACTCCCAAGCTGCACTGCCTGCCCTGGGAGCTCCTGAGGAATGCGCTGGTGGTGCCTGCGAGCCTAGGTGCTGTGTCTGTTTAGTGTCATCTTGAGACCCGCTGTCACTACCTGCCCCGGGGAAGCAGACTATCAAGCTTATTGGAACCCAGGGGTGGGGCTGGGGCTGTAGTTAAGTTGGCAGACTGCTTGCCTAGTATTGCAAGAAGCTGTGGGTTTAGTCCCTAGCACTCCATAAAGCCAGGAATGATGGCAAAAACCTGAAATCCTAGCACTTGAGAGGTAGGGGCAGGAGAATCAAAACCCCAAAAGTCAGTCTGAGCTGCACAGCAAGTTCGAGGTCAGCCTGAGCTATGTGGGACCTCAAGACAACCACAGAACAAACAAAACACAAAATGAGGATGGGGGAATGGCTTAATAGGGAAAGCACTTGGCATGGGAGTATAAACATGGGGGTTTGGACCCCCAGAACCTAGGTAAAAGTAGACAGAGTAGTCTATGATCTCAGCGCTTCACAGGAAGATGAGACACAGAGAAGACCATGGAAGCTCATAGGCAGTGTGGGCAAGAGGCCACACCTCAAGCAAGGCAGAAGGTGAGAACCAAGAGCCAAGGCTGTCCTCTGATCTTCATGTGTGTACCATGGCACGACCACTCCTGGGCTCACACTCGCGCACACAATACATGTATTCACATGTATTCACACACAAAGGTACTAAAAATAAGCAAACGCAATAAGAATTGTAATGCAGGGACCACAAGCGGAACCTAGAAAACCTCTAAGCACACACGTAAATTATTGTTAACAATTTGGAAAGTCAAGGTGGTTAAGGAAAGACTTCTAGGTAAACTGTATTATGGCTAGTCATCACCCTTAGCAGACAGGCAGGATGGTGTAAGGACGGTAACCTAACCTGAGTCCCCAGCTTTGGCAGTAACTAGTAGTGTCTGTTCATTTGCCATGACACATTGCTTGAACATCCGCAGGGCCACAGGCACTGCTCTGGTGCTGAGGGCCGGTCAGCAACCAGACAGACAGGAGTGTTGACTTTGGTTGGGGTGAGAGGAAACAGGGGTAACTGCAGAGCAGCCCTGGGCTGGAAGGGAGCACTGCTTCTGGAAAGTCGGCTGGGACGTGTTCCCCATAGCCAGGCCTTTGGGTGAAGACTGGGGGGCAGAAAACACAAGGCTGCTAAATAAGGCTGTTTGCTGAGAAGCGGTAGGGGAAGGCTTGAGGAATGGGGACCCCTTTGGGGAAACCAAGGTCAGAGGTGGAGATGTGACTAAAGCCCTGGGGCCTGATGGAATGACCTAGGAGGGCGGCGTGTCCGATGAGGGCCTGGTTTAGGCCACAGTGAGCCAGGAAAGTCTGTGGAAGGATGGAGAGGAGAGTGAAGGCAGAGAAGAGAACAAAGAAACCCAGAAGTAAATGGCAGTCTGGACGGGGGAAGTCCGCTAGAAGAAGGAGGACTCTCCATGTCCCCAGCTTGCTTTCTCATAAAATGAGCGTCTCTGAACAGATCTGACTGGGGATTCCTCCTTCTCCTAGTTGTACCACAGGCTAAGAAGCTAGAATATCTCTTTTCAAGACAAGGGAAAAATTATGAAAAGACAAGAAAATATTATAATATCAGAAGACCTGGTACTCTTTTCTATAAAACTTTTAATGATATTTATGCAAATTGTTAAACGAGAAAAAGTTAAAAAACAGCAATGGGAAGCATTCTTCTTAGCAAGCGTGATGTCAAAACTGACCCCGGACACACCCTGGCTTACTGTCCAGGAGAACTCCCTACCACGCTTTCTAGACATTAACCCACACTTGGACACAGCTGAGTGGCACCCTCAGGCTGCTGAGCCACCCTCTCAGCCACTGGCTTAGAAGGGACCTGTTGCCCTTACAGAAGCCAGAAAGGGAACTTCAATGCTATCAGGAATTTACACGAGCAGTTCCTGGGACTTTATAAGATTGCATTTCTCCACGGAACATTTAGCTAATGAAAAGCTTGCCCTGGGGTTACGTTTAAAGAAATTTCCTGGTCCTAGAAAGGATGCAATAGAAGACGTGGGGGGCGCCACCTCGACAGAGTATTGCCAATGCTGGAACTCCCCTCCACGGATCATCTCCCGGTCTGCAGACAGAGTCCCCCGTTTTTAAACTTCACCCAAGGTTAAGTGCTGAAGGAGTACCCAGATCCTTGTTTGGCCAAGGGCACTCGGCCTGTATTTGTTTCCCTACCGTTTATTGACTGTCCTTCCAAAGCTGGAGATTGGCATACTCTCTGCAGACTTGCCTTAATTGGTTGAGATTAACCCGGCACCTGTCTGGAGACAGGCTCTCAGGTGGTTTGATACAAAGACTAAAGGGTATATCAGAGCAAGTGACTTCTCAAGCTACATATGGCCAAGGGAGGCCCTGTCTGGTTAGCTTTAACCTTGCTTGAGGAACTCCGAGCAAGGTGTCCTCCTGGCTCCTGAGGACGACATGTGATCAGGCCCCCATGCCTGAAAATCAGAAAACCTAAAATACGGCTTCAGTAGGAGTAAGTGGCCAGATGAATAGCTGATGGGACAATACCCATGAGCCCTTGCTACACGGCTTTCTCTTGGCCTTCAGAGGCACCGATTATCCTGTTATCCAAACACTACTTTCAGATAGATACAGTTACAGGCCCCCAAAGGGTAAAGAGCCATGTAAGGTAAGTAATTCACATCAGGGTCCTATTGTTAATATATCCTAAGTCAGAAGTTCTCAAAATTACGTGTGTATCCCAATCACCAGGTGTGGGGTGATAGGATGGTGGTAAAGACACGGCTTTCTAGGCCACCTTTCCATAGACTGCCTTGCAGTTCAGACCCCTAAAAGTGCTGGGCTGAGGGAATTTAAGTCGGATAGAAAGAGATGACCCCTGACACATCCTTCTAAAACAATCATTAGATGTAATATATGTGGGGGGAAGGAAGTTTTTCCCTGTACAGTTACTTTTAACTGTACGTTTTAGGGTTTATAGTAATGGGAGATGCAGGAGAAAAGTATATACAAAATATGACTTTGTGATGCTAATCTGAGAAAGCATATACATATGTCGAATATGCATGCGTGCTCTCCCTATGTGACTGACTCAGCAGCTGTAAGGATTCTGCAAGATGTCTACAGATGTGCACCTCTACCATAGGGATGAGGAGGTGGCCTGGACGCTGGGTTGCATGGCTTGCCCAGTGACCAGCTGGGAACTGCTGAAGACAGAACACAGCTTTCATTGTTTGTTTCTAAACCCTGTCATCGTTTTTATTTTTACTACACTGTACTGGCTGTTTTTCAAAATTCCTCTGGAGGGTAAGGTTTAGAAAGGCTTCTGAAGGCCTCGGGCCACTGCTACTTCAGACTGTAAACTGAGTAAGATCAGAACTGGATTAGATGCAGGCACTGTCAAGGCATGGGGGAAGAAGGCAGCCAGGTGGGCTGGGTCAGGAGTATGTCCAATCTGAGATGTTCTTGCTGTACGTGCTCTGAACATCCTCCATAGTTTATTATTCATTATATGATTTTCATTTTAATAAAAAAGAATTCCATCTTTCAAGGGAATGAACTGTGCTGATGAGATGCCATCCAAGCCACGGCCCCAGTCTTTGCCAGGCCCCTGACATGCCTAAACATGCAGTCCCGAGCCATGTGACCCCGCAACAGACTGTGTAGCGCTAGGATTCCAGCACTAAGCTAAGTTCGTTTTCGTCTACAGCTGTCTAGGCGTTGCTCCTACGGTCCCTATTCTACAAATTAGGATACTAAGTACCAAAGGACCTCCTCCCAGTCACTGTATACTCTGTCTTGAATGGAGCTGAGTGTGTTTCACATCCAATCCATCTATTCCTTGTGACAACCTCATGGAAGAAGTGCCATAAAATCGGGCAGTTTTGCCGATAAGAAAACCAAGGAATCAACCCATCCAGTCCCCCACCCTCACCCCATGCTAGCACCGGAAAGTTCCCGGAGAGCAGCTCTGGTCTCAACCTTCACCCAACACCAACCACCTTCTCAACCCCCGGTGGAGCTTACTTGTCTCAGAACCAGACTTTGAGAATCAATATTTTGATCACAGCCCAACAAATGTCACAAATCACCAGGGAACACGTGCCCAGGAGTGTTACGGGGCGGGCGTGTATGAGTCCCTTTGAGGACTACTAGAAAGAAAAAAAAAACTTTCAGAATTAGTTTAGGTCTTCAGAGGCGACTCCCCGCAGAGTCAAGTCGAGTAAGACGGCACAGGAGTTCTCTAAAACAGGCGGGAACGGGGTCTTCCACGGGCGGGTCTGTCTCGGAGGCTGCGCAGGCCACGTGCACGGGGACCGGGGGTCGTGACCACTGTGAGACCCGACTGCCCCACCCACGAACGGCCCGGTGGCCGCCGCCCCACCACGTGGAGGTGCATTTCCTCGACTCCGCTCGGGACGGCATGGCGCACCACCAGCCCCCTCCTCCCTCTGCGCTCGCCAGCGGCCCCAGACTCCGCGGGGCCGTGAGCCAGGGCGCGCGGCAGGAGGTCCCCGGGTCCCGTTCCGTCCGGACCCGCCGGGCCGCAGCCATCTTGGCGGGCACACCTCGCCGGGTCCCCGCCCCGTTCGGTGTCCCGCCGCATACGCTCCCGGGCGGGGTGGAGGAGAGGAGGGACCACCTTTGCACGGGGGGGGGGGGGGGGGAGGTAAAGTGGAGCCGGAGCCTCGGTGTGCGCCTCCGTCCGGGGCCCGGCAAAGCGCGGCGGGCTGCGTGGACACGCCCCTCCCGGCCGCTCCCAGTTTGTAGGGGGAAAAAAAGAAAAAAGCGTTTCTCTAAAAATGTCCCGCGGTCGCGGTTTCAGCTCTAGGGCAACGGTTGCTAGACGAAATGAAACTCTCCCGAGCTCGGCCGCGCGCCCCCGCGCCCCGCCCCGCCCCGCGCCCGGCCCGGGCTGGGCGGTGACTCAGCCGGCACCGCTCGGCCGGTTCTTAAGCTCGGGGCTGCGGGGCGCGCTCAGGGCTTCCCTCCGTCTCCTGGTCCCGACGTGTCTCAGCTGCCGCCGCAGAGCCGACTTTCTGAGGACCCACGCAGCCACCAGCCAGCCAAGATGCCCAAGCCAGTAAGTCATCGGGTGGCGTGCGCCAGGCTGGGCTCCCCCCGGGAGTCACCTCTCGCTGGCTGCTCAGCAGTTCTTTTTTTTCTGGTGAAGGCGCCGACCGCCCTCTTGGTACCTGGGGACGCCTTTGTGGTACTCCTTAGTCACCTTTGCTGGTGCTTTTCGGTCGCTGGCCTCTCCTCCGACCTCCCCCACCCACCCTCGGGTTTTCTGACTGCTTTAAAAGTGTCTGCTAATGTAACTTCGAAGTTTCTTAACTAGTGCAAATCGCACGGAGACTGGGGTGGCTTCTTTACAACCTACACCTGTCCGCCCAGTTCCTTCGAGCGACCGAAACCACTTGCAACCCACACCTTCCTGGGCGATTTGAAGGGCATTTGGGAGGAGAGAGGCTCTGTGTCTGGGGTAGCCTGGTCTCAGCCCTTTCTGGGGAGGCGCGGCCGGGCTAAGCAGGGTTTTTGCTGGTTGCAGCAGGATCCCTGTCTCGGACAGGGTTAGCCACGGGCAGATGAGGTAGTCCCAGAGGCTTGATAAGAAGGTTCACTGGGCTCTGGTTGTGAACTTGGGCTAATTAAGCTGTAAGCTTGCCTCTCTCGTCTTGAATCTGATTGTGTTGAGATTGCTGGCGGGACGGGGTTGGGGGTGGGGGAGAAACAACTAGAGTGGGTTCTCAGGGTAATATATTCCACCTGCCTTAACCCGAGGGGCTGGTGACTGGATAGAGGGAGAGTTTTGGTGTTTTTTTTAAGTTAAGATGGAGAAAATAAGATTAACAAAAACGACAAAGATATAAGGGATTTATTCCTAGTCTCTAGAGCTTGTGTGCTTTTGCTACTTTTCATTTTATGCTCTCTGAAAGGAGGTTCTAATCTAGAAATCTTATTATTCTTAAAATGATAATTGATCCGGATATTAATATAGTTTTTGGTCTGAGTTATTCATGAGAGAGTATTTTTAACCCCTACACAAAATGCATTTCAAACTCAGAGTGACTCATCCGTACCCTACAATGCCTGTGCTATAAAACTGGCCCAGGATGTCTTGCTCTGGTGGGGAGGGGGGTTGGTCAGTACATTAGTTCCCGGTGTGGTTTTCTTGATTTCATTAAAACATACAGAGATAGTGCCAGGGAGGAAAAGCCAGAGCCTGTTTCCAGTCACTCCTTTTCCTTCTCTCTTTACACACTGTAATTTCTCTTTTTTTTCTTTTTATTTTCTTAATTATAAGCTATACATAGCATATAATTTATCCTTATAACCAGTTTTAAATGCATAGGTGAGTGGCATCAAATATATTGTTAATCAACCATCACCATCGTCCATTTTTTCAGCGCCACTATTTGACACTCCAACACAATCTCCCTTTCCCCAGACCCTGGCAATCACCTTACTAGTCTACCTCCGTGAATTGAGTATTCTAGGGACCTTCTGTGGGTGGAATCTTGTTACTTGTTCTGCCTCGTTTCCATTAGTATAAAGTGTTCATAATTCCAGACACTGCCCTAGGTCAAAACTGCTTACTTTTAAGGTTCTCTCTCTCTCTCTCTCTCTCTCTCTCTTTCTTAATGGCTGGTATGTTTCAATGTTGTCCTGGTTTAAAGGTCTTCTATGGTAAGAACTTTGGTCTGAAGAGGTAGAGAGTCATCCAGCTGACGAGGTGTGCACTATCAGCTGCAGTAACAGAGTAACTTTTTTGAAGCCACCGCTCCACAATAGCCAGAGTTAACAATTTCCAGACTGCTGAGAGGGCTCCTTTGAGGTGCAAGGTGCACGCCTGCTGAAGGAAATCCCATCCTACCCCCTTGCAGGGAGGGGAGGATGTGAGCTATGGATTGCGAGATTGGGCGCTGAGAATAGCCTCGTGGCCATCTAAGGCTGTTGAGGGGAAACTGGGTTTGTTAGTTTAGTTTTTTTTTATTGTTGTTGTTGTGAGGGGGTTGTTTATTTCGTGCCTGGGTCAATGTTAAATGAAGCATCCACCAGCAAACTCTGTAGGTATGCCCTTTAAACAAAAGGTTATTGATTCTATTGAAGCCTAAAAGGAGTGTTTCCTTAGGTAGCTTGAGTGAGGGGGACAATCATGGTCAGCTACGGGCACATCTGAATGGCTGGTTTGGGCCTTCCATGTGGTGGCTGACTTCTTCTCCAGACTGAGCCAGATAACTTTGTTCATAAAACAGTACAAATGACATGATATTTAGACCCTACTAATTCAAAGGCCGGGTGTTTCTATGACAGCAAGCAGGGTGCCCGGCACAGAGATCAACATGGTTCTTTCCCCGTGGAGACTCACAGTCTGGCTCTCCAACCACGACACGACTCCCCCCCCCCCCCCCCCCCAAACACACACCGTGCTTTCAGAGAGGGAAAGATTCCCCAGTAGAGTGCAGTAGTTAAGACAGCCTTCGGGTGGAGTAAGGTGTGGGGGAAATCTGTGATCCCCTGGATCCACCACAGCCCGCTTGGAAAGCTTTGTAGAGGGGTCTGGTACCCGAGGAAGGACAGCTGTGGCCTGCTGTCTGCTCTTGAATTTTCCATGGTCGCTTTGGAGCTCCCTCTGATAGGACTGATGGACTTCCAAGGAAGGCAGTCCGGTGCTCTGCTCATCTGGTGTCAGGATTGGACGCTGTGTGGTCTCCTTGGAGACCGACCAGGTTGAGTTGGCGTGAGGGGCTGGTTCAGGAAGCAGTTGCTGCCCAATCTTTTTAGGGCAAGGTGGCCTGGGAGCTCCTCTCTCTCCCTCCCCAACCTGCTATCCTGGTCTGGTGGGAAGCTGCAGGCGAGTCTCAGAGAGAAGGGTGTTGCCTTTCAAGCCACCATCTCAAATATCTCAGAACTGCCTCTTTGCCGCACCAAGATGCCTCGTGTCCAAAGTGGGGCTGTGGACCTTTCTAAAGTAGTAGATTTACCCTTGGTTAAAACTTGAAAGTATGTTTGAATATCTACTGTGAACTAAAGCTTTCTGTCTTGCACTGCTAAGGACTGAACCCAGGGCTTCATGTGTGCTAGGCAACTGCTCTACCACAAGCCAAGATAATTTCTGAGATCACCATACCTCTTTGGTAATATTGCTTTTCACTTGATATTTTAACAGGAACAGACTTGTAATGAGTAGACCGATAGGTTTTAAGTACACACGTGTATGCGTGCATACACCTCTTCATTGAGAAGAAAGCGGGCATGCTGCCCCATCCCCGTCCCTCTCACCCAGGACAGATGGTGAATTAGGTAGCTAAGGTTTTGGCGTGGGGCAGTGAGAAATGTTGGCTGGGGTTACTGATCTGCCGTCATCACACAATAAGACACCATGAATATTTATAGCTCATCCAGGAGTCGAGCAGACCTTTGCTAAGTTCCCGTGAGAGGTGTTAGGACACTGGATGGCAGACGTAACCCCAGTCATTGGGCAGACAGCAATCACAGTCAGTGCTGCGCTGTGGCCCCGCAGTGGGAGGAATTGGGGTTCCAGTTGGAGCCTGGTGTCTGTGCCGTGTCAGCCATACTCCGGCATTTTATTTATTTATTTATTAAATTTATTTATTTATTAAGGATTTCTGCCTCCTCCCCGCCACCGCCTCCCATTTCCCTCCCCCTCCCCCGATCAAGTCCCCCTCCCTCATCAGCCCAAAGAGCAATCAGGGTTCCCTGACCTGTGGGAAGTCCAAGGACCACACCCACCTCCATCCAGGTCTAGTAAGGTGAGCATCCAAACTGCCTAGGCTCCCCCAAAGCCAGTACGTGCAGTAGGATCAAAAACCCAGTACCATTGTTCTTGAGTTCTCAGTAGTCCTCATTGTCCGGCATTTTAATCTTAACTCAGGTCTTGACCTTCTGGAAGGAGTCCATGGTGCGGCAGCCTGGACTAGGGAGGTGAAAGTGGAAAGCCTTGTTGGTAGCTTTGGCTACACAGGATTACAAGGCCTGGGTCAGGTGGCCTTCTGGGTTCTGTCTTGCAGAGATGAATGGGTGCTGCGGGATGGTTGAGAACCTGCTTTTGTACATGTTAATAAAGTTGAAAAAAAGGTTTTATTTTCTTAAAGTCTGACCTCAATCTTATATTGCTGTTTTGGACTCTGGCTTGTGACGGAGGTGGGAAAGGGGCCCTAATTCCAGAAAGACAATGCTGGCTAGCTCTGATGCGAGGCAGCAGCAGTGACTTGGTTTCTCTCTGCATGGGGTCCAGGAACAGAGCTTAATTTGGGGCTGGGGGGAGGGGCTTACCCCTGTGAATCTGTTCCTTTCTCCTCTTGTTCCTTCCACACTGGCCTCTGTCAGTTGCTGTCCTCAACAGTGACATTGTGATTTCTTAGCAGAAAGTGGACTAACTAGTGTGTTTCTAGCTAGGGAGAAGAGAACAGCACCACCTAGTGAGCTGAAATTCTTTTTCTTAAGTTTTGAGACTGGAACTCGTGTGGCTCTGACCCTTTGGCGACCCCTCTGGCTCAGTGTGCTTGGTCTGTTCTCCTGTATGAAGCAGCTGGATGCACAGTCGGCTTTGGCCATCAGGAAGCACACTGAGTCTTCTTTCTTTTCAACATTAACTACATGTGCACTTCCCATTGATTCTTAATTAGTTTTTAATTCGCGCTATCACTGTTGAGGTATGAAATGCTTGCGGAAGAGCCCAGAGGTTTGGTCATCTTTCCTTACATGCCTGCCCTCCACAGCTGTTGACTTTGGAATTTTCGATGTTGGTGGAGCGTTCTCTTGTAGCCCAGGCTGCCTAGACCTTGCTTTGTAGCTGAGGATGACCTTGGAATGTCTGTTCCTCCTGACTCCAACTCCCGAATACTGGGGTTTCAGGTTCGTGCTACCACACCTAGTGATTGCTGAGCTGGGACCAAACCCAGGACTCTGCACACCAGGCAAGCACTCTACCTACTAAGCTATATCCCCAGTCCAAGAGTTTTTCAACTAACCAGTTGGTGGTTAAGCACACTTGCTGCTCTTGTAGAGACCTGGGCTTGTTTCCAGCACCCAGCATGGCAGCTCACAACCCCTGTAACTGTACCTCCAGGAAAGGGGACACTGTCTCCTGGACCCCTCGAGTACTGTATGATAGGCAGGCAGAACACACGTACATATAAGATAAAGTTAAAGGACCAAGCACAGCATTCGGTTACAGCGTGACTTAGAAAGTATACTGCTCTACAGACCTCAGTTTGTCTTCTGGAGTATAAAAGATTTTAAGTGCAGAAGATGATCCCTAGGGTAAACTGAGGCAAGGCTTGTGTTTGTGAAGTGCAAATGGCTAATCTTACATGCTTTACGCTTTGTGGCTCTCGTGTGCACTTCTCGGAGTAAACTGTCAGAGAAAAGTAGAGTTCTCGGTCAGGCTTACCCGTGACTTCACAGGGAAAGAGCCACAGGAAACATTAGTAAAAACGAATCCCCTGTCTCTCACATCTCCTCTCTTCAGAGTCCCCTGGGAATTCTGTCTCCTGCCTGTGGTGAGTTGTCAGGTGCCTCTGTGGGCCTGGCGCCGGGTGTCAAAAATAGTAACAGTGGCTTTGTCTGGGAGGAGTTCTATAGAGCAGGTGAGTGTGGGCAGAGGTCACAGGGAGTGAGGTTGCCCGTCCCCCCTCCCCACCCCCACATTGGCCAATTGCTAGGGGCCAGATAAGGGATCTGGGTTGAGCGCTGAGAACATTTCTGGCCTCAGGCTGGTTCCACTTTTTTTCTTTGTTTAGTTCAGTAAGGCCCTTTTATATGCTATAGATAGATGGTAATACTGTTGCAAAGGAAAGGAAAACTTTATGAACACATTACCCTTTTAGTTTAATATATTTCAGAGAACAAACTTTAAAGGCAAAAATGAAACAAAAAAAAATTAACTTCAACTCTACTTTCTCTGATGGAAGTAAGGGGAGACGGGTGTCCCTTGAGTGGGACCACGCGGGTTAGTACAGGGGAGACGGGTGTCCCTTGAGTGGGACCACGCGGGTTAGTACAGGGGAGACGGGTGTCCCTTGAGTGGGACCATGCGGGTTAGTACAGGGGAGACGGGTGTCCCTCAAGTGGGACCACGCTGGTCAGCAAAGGCACAGCAGATTTTTGCCTAGCTTTTGTGAACTCGAGGTCCTTCTCCACAACCGGCTTCTGTTGTTTTCCTTCCCTTTTGCCCAAGAGAAGGTAACCCAACATTGCTTGGGGACGCTCGGCACAGCAGATGGGGAGGTCTCTGTTCTCACTTAAGGAGAGGACAGGTGAACCATCACACACACAAGCCAATGTTTTTTTTTCTTCGGTGTCCCAGCTAAGAATATGTTTGGGGTTTTTGAAGCCTTGCTTTTAAACATCAGCAAGTGTGGGCGTAGATAAAGCCCTCAAAGCCTGAGGGATTTACCCTCTGGGCCTTGCTTCCAGGATAAAGGTAACTATTGTCCAGCTTTTGTCAGACCTTGTGTATATTTTATGACTAGGCCAATATTTGGAAGGAGAACAGTTCCTTTGGTTCTAGTTTTTACAAAACTCTTCTCAGAAAACAAAGGACCCGTTTTTTTTTTTTTTTTTTTCAGTAGCTTCTAAGTGCGACCCTCACATGTCCTGAGCACAGACTCCCATGGGGAAAACTGTCACGGAGTGCAGGCAGCACTGGGGCTGAAGTACTATTTTAACAAGGCTGGTGTTAGTGGCTGCCCTTTGTTTCGTAGGGAAAGTGGCAGTATCTTGTGTCACCTTCTAAGCCATTGTCTGATGACAGATTTTTGGCACATGCTAAGAGCAATTTGTACCTGATATTTGAGTTGGAAAGAGAGTGTCTGTAAATGTGTTGCTTTTTTATCATTGAAAACTTAAAAATTAAACCCAGCCGAAATGACAGCTACCCCTTGCCCTCTTCATTATAATTCCTAGACCTTAGCTCTGCCTGTCCTGATGTTTGGTACCTGTTTATCTGTGCCTTTCCTGGCAGTGCCGTGAGAGGTCAGGTGGCTTAAAAAACACTATCTGCTTCCAAAAAGACCTTTTCATTCCTTCATTATTGGCTGATACATAGGGATTAGTAGAGTTGGTACAAGCTCACCTCTCACTGGGTGCTTCCACTCTCTCTACTGCCTGCTTCGATGGGCCAAGGAGGTGTGTGTGTGTGTGTGTGTGTGTGTGTGTGTGTTTCACATACTCAGCCTTGTGTCTGAGCCTGGTGGGTTCTACTTCAACTACAGAGTTCTCATATAATCGAGAGAGTTCCTGCCCCATGCTGGTCATTCTTTTCCCTCCAGTTTAGACAGCCCACTGACCTAGGGGCAAATACAGTTTGCTTTTGCTCTTTTGCTCTCGTGGTTAGTACTGCTCACACCCCTCCAAAATACAGTGTTTGTCTTGGGGTCTCAAGTCCTGGGAATACACTGACTAACAATAGATGGCTTTCTAAGAGATTGGATCACTGTTGCCTTCATCCCCTCCATAGTCACCACATCATGACTGACCAGTTTCCACCTGCCATGCACTCTAGCCTTTCCTGAATATGCCCCACCCTCCGTCAGTGGCCAAAGGCCACGGCGCGTTAGTATAGGCCTGAGATAGCCTGTCTGCCAAGAGGCCACAGGGGAGCAGTGGTTCCCTCCGCCCTTCCCTAGGGTAAGGCCTACCTGCTCTCAAGAAGGGTTGGTGCATGATGGGGGTCGGGGGTGGAGAGAGATTCTTAATAAGATGTGGAAAAGCAGGCAGACAGCTACTGCCTATGTTCGGGCTTTGTTAAGGGATAGAATTACTTCTTATTTATTTATCTGCTTTTTGGGTAAAATGTTCAGAGTGGACAAGACGTGATGGCTTTGTTTGTTCTTGTAAGTCACTTGTTGTCAGTGAGCTTGTCTTGAGTGATATTCCTCTAAGACTTTGTTTTCAAACAGATTTGGTGGTGGGTGTACATCAGCATCTTCTGGGTCCCCCGAGACATGACACGTCCATTGTTTCTCAGATGCTGTGGGTCAGAGACATCGGGCCTGCGTCTCCATGGTAGCATCTGTAGATTTCTTCTTCAGCCTCGGTCTGTGTGTTGCTGAAGAGAAAACGGATGTGGGGATGACGTGGTCAGCACAACTCAGAGTAGGATCTGTCCTTATGGACCCATTGCTGTCCTTGCTCTCACTGAGATGCACACACAGTACATGGCTGTTGGGGTGAGCATCCCTCAGTAGCCTTAGCCAGGAGGTAGGGCTGGGACATCTTCCTAAGCAGGGCGGCAAAATGTATTAGCTGGACCATAAGAGAACCATCATGGGGCTGCATGCTGGGGTGGATGGGTGGATGGGATTTGAGATCCTTAAAATACACAATATCCATCCTCCCTCCCTCCTTTCTCCCTCTCTCCATCCCTCCCTCCCAGATGAAGCATTCCAGGGAGTCAGTGGTATCAATATGAAGGAAGAGCATGTGGAGTCTCCCTGTAGCTTTCCTTCTTTCTATCTTTTGTGACTGTTTCCGTTGTCTGTAGGAGATTTTGCATCTTTAAAGTTTGTGACGGGAAAGGAGGCAAGATGGCTCAGCAGGTCAAGGAGCTTGCTGCCAAGCCTGAGGGTCCGATTCAAGTCCATCCCCAGGTTCACATGGTGAACGGAGAGGAGGAGTCCTCTGAGATCATGCACAAGGCACACATGCATACATGCATGCACGCAGAGGCACACGGTAGCACACTAACACTAACTAAACCTTATTACAGATGCAGATAAGGGGAGAATTCTTCACTTTGTTCCTCACCAAATGTCGGCTTCTTCTTCCAGTTGGAAATCCAAACAGCAAAGCCCCTGGTGCTGGGAGTCTGTCTCTGCACATAGACTTAGCTTGCTGAGGGTTCTCTGAAATCCCAAGTGGCGTCACGGTTCTGTAGATGACCTGTGTGTGCCGCTCAAATGAATAACTGATATCATTGCACCCGGGCCTTCATCTTCCCCTCAGCACATATATTTGTTAAGGCGATCTCTCATCAGAATTGCAGTTGGCATGGAAACCCCCAAACTGTAGGTTCCCAACTATACCGGTTTTAGACTATAGTTTCGAGACTTGGGGCGGGAGGGAGGTGTTGTGGCCCAGCACAGTGTCCTGTCAGTGGTAACAAGGCTGCGGAGTGTACAGCCTGCTGTTCTTACCCCCAGTCCAGTACCTGTCTTCACAACCCCTTTGTGGCATGCAAATGGCATGCAAATCAGAGAGTTTGTTTTAACTTAATATAACTTCAAAACGAGAGAAGTTTTAAAAATAGAAGTTTTTCTTTTTTTAGTCTGCTTATTTTTTTAAAATATTTATCTTATTTATTTATTATGTATACAAATTCTGTTTGTATGTATGCCTGAAGGCCAGAAGAGGGCAGAAGACCCCACTACAGATGGTTGTGAGCCACCATGTGGTTGCTGGGAACTGAACTCAGGACCTTTGGAAGAGCAGGCAATGCTCTTAACCTCTGAGCCATCTCCCCAGCCCTAGTCTGCTTATTTAAGCAGATTTTACAACATACCTATTTACAGTGGGTTTCTTTAAAAAAAATAAAAAGCTTTTGGGAGTCTGGCTGTAATTGCTGGAGGCAAAATAAAAGACTTCATAGGCATAAATTCAAATGACCCTTATCTAAGCCTCTTATAGAAAAAAATGTTCCCTAAACTGCAAAATATTACTGCTTGTGTGGTTTCAGAAATCACACTGGATTTCACTGTGATTGGCTTTATTGTCTCGTCCTAGAACAACAGGTTAGCAAAGACATGGGGCGATCTGACAATTTCATTGTTTCCCCGCCGCTCCTCCTCCACTGGACTTCACAGACTTCTAAATTTACAAAGAAAATAGTACGTTCCAGGTGGGTTTGGCTGGCAGGCCTTTCGTGTCCTGTGTTGTGTTCAGTGTAGCGTGTAGTAGCCATCTTGGCTGCCCCTACCTTTGTCTTTCCAGGGCTAGTCAGTTGGTGTGTGTAATCAGGCAGGTATTTCAGTGAGCTGCATCCAAGCTGACGTAGGTGTCATGTAGCCAGTGAAATGTCACAGGATCCAGACTCCGCTGGTTTGATAGCTAAGAGAAAGTGCCCTTGACTGAGAATTTATTTTGTCTGCCTTGGTGGAATGAGGGATGTGTGGGTTGTTTGTGTTTCTCCTTAGCAGCAGGTAAAGTTCTTTCATTGTCTCTCTCCCCTCCCCTAGAGGTGGTCTCTGGGAATTCTTGTTTGATTCCCATGGAAACCCCAGGCTGGAAGAGATGGGCACCCACTTACAGACAGGCACCCACAAAGCATACAGATGCCAGGCACCAGGCAGCCCTGGCGTAGACTTAGCAGTTCAGAAAGTGTCCTTTGGGTTGCCCTGCCCACAGGTCCTCCTGCTCTAGAGCGAGCTGGAGGGGTGTGTGTGTGTGTGTGTGTGTGTGTGTGCGCGCGCGCGCGCGTGTGTGTGCGCTGCTTGTGGGGAGGGCTCTGCACAGCCTGTTCCCAGCCAGGTTTTGAAGCAGAGAGAGCTAACCCTCTTTTTAATGTGAGGCTCAGAAAGTTCCCTTCTGGTTCTAAGGTCAGATTTTTTTTTTTCTCCTGATCGTAATGAGTACAAACAGGACTGGTTTGTCCGCTCTTTGTGTTTGTTAAGCAGCCTTGGTCTGACAGGAAGTGGGTCTGGGGGCAGGAAGTGGCTTACTTTCTGAGACAGAAAGGAGCTATTGAGAAGAACTTGAGATTTCGTTACATGTTCTCGAAGTTAAGGGAAAGCCTTAGCCCATCTGAGTTTGTCGCCATTTTCAGACTGGAATTTAGTAATACAGACTTTTCAATCCAGAGGCTTAAAACCATCGACCTAGATACCAGCTCAGATAAAGCATGAGGACTATACAGATGGAAGTGGGTTTTTTTGTTTGTTTGGTTGGTTTTTTGTTTTTGTTTTTTGGAATTTTTGTTTTATTTTGTTTTTTCTAGACTGGGTTTCTCTGTAGCTTTGGAGCCTGTCCTGGAACTTGCTCTGTAGACCAGGCTGACCTCAAACTCCTAGAGATCCGCCTGCCTCTGCCTCCCAAGTGCTGGGATTAAAGGTGTGCGCCACCACCACCCGGCTACACCACATTTTCCAAACACTGAAGAAGAGCAGTGAACTGGGAGAGAGGACTGCTTGCTCCTCCATGCAGTCAAGCTGGCTCCTTTGGCTCTAACCTCTGCGGTCACATTTTTCGTTAGTGATTAGTGCTAGGGCAGACGCTAGCCAGGATGGTGCTGATAAAGAGGCACTGGCCCGGTGGTGGATTGGTCTCATTCGTGCTACCACCAGAATTCTGTTCTTCCACGTGCGGCCCACCTTGAATTCCCCTGCCAGTCGACCTTACTGTTGGGAGCCACACCTGTCCCCAAGAACAGAGTCTTCTTTGGAATTTCTGATCCTGGCCTGGGCTCCTGATGTTGCCACTAGTTCTCAATGACTTTATTTCTGTGAGCGGTGTGACCAGCGTTCATGGTTCCTGGGAAAGTTAGAGAAATAGCCGAACTGTAGACCCGCACTTTGACCTCTGTGGAATGGCTCTCTGCTTGAGTGGCAAGTGGACTTGTGTCAGCTCTGACATTGGACTTTATTATTGTTATTACTTAGGCAATAAAAGATACATATCCTAGGACTGTGTCATCGTATGGGAATTTTATTATTCTGTGGACATGCATCTTTCGCCTTGCTCTGCTAGAGACCATGATGCATACAGACCTTACCCCTTGCCTAGCCAACAGTTTTTGGAGTAATTGACCCAAGGCTGAGCTTCCTTTTGTGTATTTCTTATGGCTATCAAATAACCAAATTCTGTACTCTGCCCACCTTGTCGGAGTTCCGGAGTCTTGCCTTTGCACACAAGGGTGGTTAAGGTTTGCTAAGTTACTGGTAATGTTTTACAGAATTTGGTTATTTGATAAGCCAGCATTTGTGTAAAGTGGCCACTGTGTCTTAGCAGATGCTACAAGATGCTTTTGCAGAGACCGCTGTTTGTATCAAGAAGGGACCAGAATTCTGAGGACTAGAATGTGGGCCCCTCTGTCTCATCTACCCCTAGGGCCAGTGATTTCCATGAAGATCACAGTTAGCTGGTGCTTTAGTACCAGCTGAAGGATGTGCCACCTTCATCATGTCAGGCTCTTTCCTGTGAGCACACATTGTCATTGGCTTCACTCCTGAGTAGAGTTGAGTTAATAAGTTCACACACAGCCCTGTCTCACCCGGGGCCAATACATGCTACAGTGTGGCTTACACTCCAGAGGAACACTATGGTTAGTGTTCAGGTGTAGCTGTGCACACTTCTTAGACCATTGGGAAAGGTTGTGGCTTAGATTTCCTCCTCAGATCAGACCCCATAGAAAGTGTATTTCTGCGTATTTCCTTCAGCAGGAGCAGGCCTTGGAGGCCAGGGGAGTCCGTTAACATAAGGGTGTGGGATGACCAGTATCACTGGAGTGGGATACAGAACAGAGGACCGAGTCCCTGTTTCTGTCTAGGGAGAAGCAGGACCCAAGGAGAGCCCGTCTCTCACCCCTGCCCTAGAGGGACAGACCTCTCAGTCCCAAGGGCTCACCCTGCCACCGCCTGAGGTGGGAGTGGGGTGGAGTTGTCTGCTGCTGTGGCCGGCCAGTTTGTGTGATTGCTAGTCCTGCCTTCCCAAGAACATTTGGATTTTTCATTTAAAACTCAAAGTTAAATGTTTTCGTTTTTGAAATCAGTCTCCTCTCATCTTTGTTCCGTCGAGCTGACCATACAGTCTGGCTCGAGTGACCTTACTCCTTTGCTGTCCTGTTTGCGGTCAATCACTGAAGCAGCGGGGAGCAAACTCACAAATAAAATGCTTACCCAGTAACTCATCCAGTGGACTGAGACAGGGATGTGGCCATACAGTGGAATGTCGTTTGGCAAGAAAAAAGAAAAAACGAAGCAGTAACACGTGCTCAACAGAGATGATCTTGAAGACGTGCTAAGTGGTAGACAGGAGATTTCATCTATCTGATATGCCCAGAGTAGGGAAATGATAGAGCCAGAAAGTTATAGAGCAAGGTTTGGGGGCCTAAGAGTAGTGAGGGGAGAGATGCTAGTAAGCACCATGTTGATTTTTGAGGTGGTTGAGAACATCTTCAAAGCAACTTGGCTATGGCAGTGCACACCTGGAATCCTTGACTGAGGCAGGAGGATTGTGAGCTGAGGCCAGCTGTTCTGTGTAGCAATACCCTGTCTCAAAAAAAAAAAAACCCTAAAATTTGACAACAGTGTGTATTTGTGTAATTCAGTGAATGATAGAAATCCCAAGTTGCACATTACGAATGTGTTAATTTTTACGGCATGTAAATTATATTTCCTCAAAGCCTGACAAAAGCACTGACTCAACATGGAAATGAAAATATAGACGTAAAAAAAAAAAGAAAATATAGACGTGGCTCATTTATCCAGTCAGGTGACCTGAAACAGCAGATGAGCGATGGGGATGTTCATACATCCTCCCTCTGTGGGAGAGCAGGTCCATGTCCCTTCCTAATCAGAGCACTTCCAAGCATTTAAAAGGTCCTGCCCGAGTCCGCAAGGTTGTCCGAAGTTGCTGAAGTGGCACTCCTGGCCGGAATGTTGGACCTCAGCACTGACATTTGCCTTGATAAGAAAGGCTGGACTCTCAGCACAATCTTGGGCCCAGACTGAGCTCTGAGCCCAGATAGGTGTAACTGGGTGCTGCCTTACCACCCAGTCCCCTGCCTGAAATCCAAACATTCAAATGCCACTTTCTGAGTTTCCTTTCTGTGCCATGGTGTTCCTGATACTTGAATATAGATGAAAAGTCACTGGGGACAGTTCACCTGTAGTGCTACAGCGAAGTTCAGTCTGCTCCCTGAAGGCTGTGTCACGTGACTGTGTATGGAGGATTCAGTCTAGAATTTATCCCTGTGTCAGAGCTTGTATTGATATGTTTGTGCTTACTCTGTAAAAGGGAGTGTAGAAGCCAGCCATGGTGGTGCACACCTTTAATCCCAGCACTTGGGAGGCAGAGGCAGGTGGATCTCTGTGAGTTTAAGGCCAGCCTGGTCTACAGAGTGAGTTCCAGGACAGCCAAGACTACACTGAGAAACCCTGTCTCCAAAAACAAAAGAAACAAAAGTGAGTGTAGTAGAAATCTTAAGCTAAGGTCAGGTCTCCCTGTGATGCTACCCAAAGGAAACTTGAGCAACCAAGATTGATTTACCAAGGCCAGAGAAAGCCAGGAGATAATTTGACAGAAGTCAAACTCTGCAATTACACGTTGAGAGATAGGATAGATGGTACAAAGTTTCATTGTCAAGTTCATCTGGTTCCCCCCCCCCAGACTCTTAGACATTTCAGATAACATTTTGATAATTAAACTGTAAAAATCCAGAAATTGTGTTTTTCAAAATGCATTCTGAAAAATCCTGCATCTTTGAGATGCCCCTGGGCAACAGGGACTGGGAAATCTAGCCTGGGCATCCTTGGACTTTTCAGTTTGCATTAGCTAAACAAAGGAACAGTTACTCCACGTTCACAGGACCTTAAGAAATGGCCCCACCCCTGTCTTCCTATTCTCTTTAAAAGTCCATAACTCTCTAAAGAACCCCCCAGCCACTGACATGGCCAGAATACACCCAAGACAGATTTCAGACTTTATACATGGTTCAAGTTGGGAATCACTACAGCTGGGGGAGGGGAGCGTGTGGGTAAAAGATTCTGACCTTTCTGCCCAGTGACTGAGGGACCAGCAAAGGGGAGGCTGGTTTATTTTGCTAACAGGGTAGCTGCTACTGGTTTATTCAAAGCAAAACCAGGTTGGGTGATTAAGTCTTTAATCTCTGAGACACAGAAGCAGTCCGGCCTGCTCTGTGGCCTGTCTGCCTAGAAAGGTCACCCCGAAAACTGAAATAGGTGTTCATGACCATGTCCTCCTGGCTGCTTGTTACTCGGCTCTGTTGTTACTTTTTTCCCTGGTCAAGCGATGTTATTGGCTGTCCTGTGTTCCATTTGCATGGCCCTAAGACGACAGGCCATCTGCACCCTCAGTTCCTGTGTCTCTGGACAGACCTCATTCCCCTGGACCAGCCCCAGCCAGCTGAGAACATTGACCTAGCTTGTGTCAAGCCTTTAAGATGTGAAGGGAGGGGCTGGAGAGATGGCTCAGTGGTTAAGAGCATTGCCTGCTCTTCCAAAGGTCCTGAGTTCAATTCCCAGCAACCACATGATGGCTCACAACCATCTGTAAAGAGGTCTAGCGCCCTCTTCTGGCCTTCAGGCATACAGACAGAATATTGTATACATAATAAATAAATAAATAAATATTTAAAAAAAAAAGATGTGAAGGGAGGCAGGACCCAGGTCCAGCCTTCTGTGGATCAGGTGACTTAGGCCCAAGGACAGACAGTATCCTCTGCTCTAGATTAAAGGACCCAGTCCATGACACCTTAATTTTATTTATCTATTTATTTTGAGGTAGGGTTTCTCTCTGTAGCCTTGACTGTCCTGGAACTTGCTCTGTAGACCACTTGACCTTGAATTTACAGAGATTCTTTTGACTCTGCCACCCGAGTGCTGGGATTAAGCACCTTCGTTCTTGCCAGTGTTCCAGTGATGCCTGCATTTGGTCTGCCCTCAGAAACTCTTGACTTGGTGTTAAGAAATATGAACCCCTGAGCACGCTGGAGGGTCAAGGCCGGAGGATCGTAAGTTCTAGACTAACCTAGGCTGCTATATACCCAGACCTTGTCTCAAAATAACAAAAGGAAGATATAGGTTCCTAGATTCTGAGACTGACAGGCGTATAAGAAGCAGTTCCAGGGAAACTGATGAAGCCCACCTGAGGAAGAGGACGGGGCGGGTGGCTCATGGTGCCCACAGATGCCTATACATCCTCAATGAGCGTAGGATGTGGGAGGTGCCCACCAGGAGGGCCAGGCCTGTTCATCTCCTCAGTTCTGGGAACAGTAGGTTTACGATGAGCTAACCTAGACTAAGAATGACACACAGACTGCTTTGAAAAGATTTATTAAACCCGGGGTGGGTGGAGCCAGGTGGGTCAGGCCACCATTCAGTACTGATCCCAGATAAGGCGCGGCTCAGGGGTCCCCACGAATGCTCGCCAAATGCTAGCTGCTTTTCATTAAAAGCAAAAACAAAACCGCAAATTTTTGTTTAAATTAGTTTTTGCTGACTAGTTTCACCCTTATTTTTTAGAAATGAGATTTTAGTTTTGGGCGGTTTGGTTGAAATAAAACGCTGCTCCGGGTTCTGGCAGCTAATGACGAACTGGCCCTCCCCCCGAAGTCACTCTCCGACACAGTGCAGCTGTCAGGGCCACTCAGTAGGATCAGCGCGAAGCATATGTGTGTTTATTAGAAAACCACCATGGTATTGTCAATACCATGCTGACCTGGCTTGTGTCCAAGACAGCCTCCCTTTAAACAGATTTTTTAAATTAAATTTAATTAATTAAAATTTAATTTAAAATAATTAAAATTTAATTAGATTGATTTTAAATTACATTTATTTGTTGGGCAGGGAGGGCGCACATATACCACTGGTGTGCATGTGGAGGGCAGAGGTCGTGTTGAGGGAGTCTGTTCTCTCCTTCCACCGTGTGAGTCTGGGAGCTCAAATTCAGGTCAGGCTTGGTGGTGGGTACCTTTCCCTGCCGAGTCAAGGTGTTCTGAAGTTCTGACGGTAGGCGCTCTAGAGAGACTCCCTACTGCCAGTCTGGAGGATGCTGCGTATCAGTGCTTGTCTGTACGTTCCTATCATAAGCAGTTGAGTGTGATTATGTCTGGTTGCTTAGGGATTTTAACATCTTAGAACCCCAGGTATGGATTATCTTACATCAGCTTCAGGATTGGGCATACAAGAGACACGTTTATGTCTCCCTACCACCCTCCCAGATAGGGACGCATGCTTTAGAGTGCTTTGGCAACCCTGGGATAAATCCTACTGTTTTTTGGATGTTGGGGTCAGATTTTAAGTGACTGAGGTGTATGTGTGTGTGTGCAGTGTATACATATACAAGTGATTATGCTGACATCAATATTGGTAATTCTGGGGTGCAAATCTAGGACCCCAAGTCGTAAGAGCTCCGAGCTACACCTCAGTCCTTCAGCGTTGCTCTTACGAGCAGGAGATGTAAAGTATCCAGACAGTGACCTGCCGCGAGCCCTCTGCTCCCCATCTCTGTGTGCAGTTTGGAGTTGCAAGTCAGTTGAGTTCTCGTGGGACCGTCCTCCTGTCAACGGGACATTTTAGTTCTCCTTTATTTCTGTGGCATTATTGCCATTCAGACACCAGATGCGTCCGTATCCTCTGAGTTCATTAAAAACCGTCATTCACCATACAAACCCAGCATCAGGGGAACACAATGGGAAGGCAGGGTGTCTTCGTTTGTTGAAGCCTGATTTCTCTTAGGGTTCCATAATGTGAATGTTATTAAAGGTCACATTTAAATTTTGATGGAAGTTTATGCTGTGTTGCAACATGTTATTAAAGATTGATAAACTGATAACAATCCTACTGGCCTTTTTAAACACAGACTAGGTCAGTGTGCGTAGCCTAAGGTGGTGTGTGCCACGTTTGGGAAATCTGTGTGGTTGGGGAGATGACCAGTGACTGGGAGCATAGGTGCTTAGAAACTGATCTTAAGGGACATGGAAGAATCTGCTTGCTTGGGATGGTCTCGTAGAATGACCACCATGCTGTCCAGATGCCAGCAGCGTCCTCAACAGATGCGCTGCTGGGCCATAACTGCTGAGCAGCGTGTGCTCATCAGCTGAGAGCAGTGCAGTCATGGACAGCGAGAGCCCTGCTCGTCTGCTGCAGCCATGGACAGCGAGAGCCCTGCTCGTCCACTGCAGCCATGGACAGCGAGGGCCCTGCTCGTCCGCTGCAGCCGTGGACAGCGAGAGCCCTGCTCGTCCACTGCAGCCGTGGACAGCGAGGGCCCTGCTCGTCCACTGCAGTCGTGGACAGCGAGAGCCGCCATGCTCGTCCTCTGCAGCCGTGGACAGCGAGGGCCCTGCTTGTTCTCTGCTCTGCTGCCCTGGTAGCTTCCACACACCTTTGCCAGTCTTGAGTATCAAGATTGTGGATACACCGTAGATGAATCTCTATGTTTACGTTAATACTGACTTGGCATTTTTAGGGAGGACAATTTTGTTTGTTGTTCGTCTTTTGCTTTGTTTTTGTTGTGGGTTTTAGAGACAGGGTTTCTCTGTGTAGCCCTGGCTGTCCTGGAACTCTCTCTGTAGACCAGGCTAGCCTCCAACTCGGAGATCTGCCTGCCTCTGCCTCCCAAGTGATGAAATTAAAGGCATGTGCCACCATCGCCTGGCACATTTTAAATTTCTAATAAAGTGTTTCATGTAGTTTTCAGAACGGTTGATACTAACTGCATATGTGTACATCATATGTGTGATGTGGGTAGATGCGTATGTGTATGTATACCTGCTAAGGCCTGAAGTTGATGCTGGTGGTCTTCTAGATTGCTGTCCACTCTTATTTATCAAGGCAGGGTCTCTCATGGAACTCCAGGCTCTCCAATTCCAGCTAGTCTGGGTACCAAACTCTGGTCCTCATACTTTTCGGCCAAGCACTTTATCCACTGAGCTGTCCCTACTGCCCACACAGCATCTTTTTTATGGTAATGACTGGCTTTGGCTTCTGGAGATGATCTCTCCCCATTGCCCTAAGTTTAGAAAGCCTTGGTCCCAAATGTTCTCTTCATCCAGCCTGCTCTTCCTGTATTGGTCACTGAAGATCTGATGACTTGGTGTTGGGATGTTTGTTTAGTTTATATTCTCCCAATGTCCCCTCTTTTAATTAAAAGGAGTATTGTTATCAGAAAGTGACTACCACTCTAAATTTTAAAAATAATATTAAAATATAAAATGAAGGTTTCTTTACAGCGAATTCTAGTTCTTCAACTTGCAGATATGGGGAGGTGGTTGTTTTTTGGGGAGGGGTAGTTGGGGATTTTTCTTTGTTTTCCTTTGTTGTTTTAATCTGGGGAATGATGCCTCTCTCCTGTATACTAGAGAAGCCAGATAGTGAGGCTCTGGCATCTGAGATCATCCTTCGGTTTGTCCAGTCTTTAACACTAGTACAAACCTTTTGTTTTTCCCTCTTCCTTCTTGGTTTTTGTTTTTATATTTTAGACAGTGTCTCACTGTGTAGCCTTGAGACCAGATTGGCCTCAAACTGAGAGATCTGCCTGCCTCTGCCTCCCGAGTGCTAGGATTAAATGTCTGTGCTGCCCCAGCTGGAGAGAAAGCAGATAAATCCTGTTTCTACTGAAGGAACTTACATCTGGTGCTTACTCTGTACTGGTGCATCCTGTATCTACTGGATTCTGAGCTCTCTGGGCTAAGTGCTGTCCTCATGACAGGGCCCCGTGCTCGGAAGAGACCCCGCTGACTGTCTGAATCACAGCTGCTGTGTGCTGTGGTCTTTCCCCGTGGAAGGGTGATAAGGAAGAGATACTGCAGTTTCCTATACTTAGTCAGCCTAGGTATTCTCAAGTGTAAAGTGTGAGAACTGTCTTTTTTTTAATTAAAATATATGTGTGTGTGTGTGTGTGTGTGTGTGTGTGTGTGTATACATACACAGCCTGCATGTATGTATGTTTGTGTGGTACCCTGGAGGTCAGAAAAGGGCATTAGATCCTCTGGAACTGAAGTGATAAGTTGTGAGCCACGATGTGGGTGCTGGGGAACTGAACCCGGGTCCTCTGTAAGAGCAACAAATGCTCTTAACTGGTGAGCCATCTCTCCAGTTCCAACTTGTTTAAAAACAAAAACAAAAAACCCTAGTAGGGCGAGAGTAGAAGCATTTTAGGGCTCTCCCCATCACTGGGATCACTTAAGCAAGGGTACCATTGATGCAGCTTCCACTGCCTTCCCCTACATCTGTCCTGTGTGCCAGCATTCATAGACTACACCACCTGCCTGTCCTGGTTTTAACTTTAGACGTCATTTTCCCTTTTTCTGCTTCATAGTTAGCATCTTAAATGGTTGCCTGACGTTTTGTCCTCTTTGGTTTTGATGCTTACTTGCTGCATCGTTTTTCTGAGTTCCTAATGTCCCCAAACTATCAGGTGTGTGTCCTCTTCTCCTTCTGCATTTCACCTTGGTACGAGCCTCCGACTGGGACCTCAGGAGCATTGCCTGACTCAGCTGACTCTCGTGGGGGTTTTAAGATTTTTGCAAACATGCGTGTGCTGAGCCCAGAGCCTGTACTTGCTGTGACTTCAGTCAGCTGTCCTCCTTTAGGACCTGTGGCATGTGGGGGACAGATGTTAGAGAGAAGCATGTGCAGCAGCCGCGTGGCCAAGCAGCTCTAGGCTTAGGTGGGAAGTCGTGGAGGCCACCAGGGGAAGAAAGCACAGGGAGATTCAAATTTCTCCTCCTATTTTCCAGATCAACGTTCGGGTGACCACCATGGATGCCGAGCTGGAGTTTGCCATCCAGCCAAACACCACCGGGAAACAGCTTTTTGATCAGGTCAGTCTCCGATATCGGGACAGGGAATTGACCACTCGTAAGAAGTGGGTGAGGGGCCAACCCTTTGGTCTTCTAAGCAGATAGCATGTTTTGTCACTTCAGGTAACAGATGAAAGGGGCCTTTGAGAAAGTAGAGCACTGTTTAGATCTCATCCGCCGTGACACGCCCGTGACATCGGGTCTTTCTGTTAAGTAGCTGTTAGCTGATAACATTCAGTAGATATTAGGGTTTATCATAGCAGCACTGCTATAAACTCAGTTTTGTTAAATGGTTCAACCCTTCCCAAAGTGGACTAGGAAACGATACCTAGTGTTGTTTTAGCAGCTGCGAGTCACGTGTCAGCAAGCGCTTCGCAGCTCTGTTAGGTTCGAAGACCCCATGGTCTTTGTAGTAACTGCTCATTCTTTTCAATGTTATAAATCCGTGAATTGTGAGCACAGTGACCTTGTTCAGATAAAAGACGATGTGGGGTCCCCCTTTTTAAAACGGATTTCCAGAACCTTTTAAAAAAATGAACAACAACAACAAAAGCAGAACCCCATTCTTACCTTGAGGACCATACAGGTGGTCAGCAGCCCAGATGTAGCATCCAAGCCAGAGCTGGCCAACTCTTCTGCAGTTCAGACAGAGGCAGCTTTGCTAACGTGATCACCGTGACAGGGCTGTGGTGGAGACCATCCAACACCTGGAATGGTTCTCAGGGTGTCAGTCCTGTGGTCCCCCTCAGTTCTGTGAGGAAACAGAATGGCCTACATCTGTTTCTTAAGAAAACACTTCAGGGGGGCTGGAGAGATGGCTCAGCGGTTAAGAGCATTGCCTGCTCTTCCAAAGGTCCTGAGTTCAATTCCCAGCAACCACATGGTGGCTCACAACCATCTGTAATGAGGTCTGGTGCCCTCTTCTGGCCTTCAGGCATACACGCTGAAAGAATATTGTATACATAATAAATAAATAAATAAATAAATAAAGAAAGAAAGAAAGAAAAGAAAACACTTCAGGTAGCTGGCCCCAACAGGCAGTTTCACCGCAGAACACTTGGTTTTAGAAAGCAGCTCTTCCAGAATGTTCTACATTACTCTCACATAGAATGGGGAGAAAGGGTACCTCTTGTTCCCATCTCTTGGTAGGTCCTGGGAAATCCTCCTTGCCTCTTTGTTCTCTGCCCAATTTCGTAGACTAAATGGGCCCAGACAATGGTGAGGGATGCACCAAAGATACCAGCTCACCCTTGGCATTCAGGCCCTCAGCGCAGTCTGCACAGGCTTTGCCTGGAGGTAGCAGGGCAAGCACGTTCATGTTCCTGCACCTCCTGAAGCTTGAGGTGGATCGGAGAGATAAATGAGAGCAAACTCTCGAGAGCAGACAGGGGTCTGGGTCACAAGGCCAGAGGTGAGCCACACAACACCTGACCCAAGGAGCTTGCTGTCCCAAGTGGCCCCACTGCCCTCTGCATTCAAGGTCCAGACCTGAAAATGAGCACTGGTGCTGGGAAGGCCTGGGAAGGGAATTCAGCACTACTGCCCACTCTCGGGCCAGGCTTTTCCGAAAAGTGAGCACAGGGTAGTGCCAGGTGGCTCTACCTGCGGCAGAACCCTGGGTGCCAGGGCGTGCCCAGACCTGTTCCGCAGGGCTGGCAGCCAGTCACCATTGTTTGGAAGGTGTTCTCTTCTAGTGAGATTTAAGATACTTTCTGCTCTGGGGTGAGGCTAGATTAAGGATGAAATCTAAAGGTCACCCCTGAAAGTTTCCCAGAGGAAGCTGGGCACAGCTACTAAGTGCCATGTGGCCCTTGGCCTGGTCAGTTCTGGCTCTCGAGCATTGCTCGTCCTTGCTGGCAAATGGGTGGTGGGGCCACCAGCGACATTGCTTCCACAGCATAGCAGGAAACTATATAGTACAAGGGGAAAATGAGACTACAGTCACAGATCCGAGGAACGAGGCTTGTCCCAGAACCAGACCCTCCAGCCTGATGGAGCCAAGGGACAGAGACCATGGGCATGCTGGCACTCCTGTGACGACACCCCGAGACATCACCCCACCATCCTGCCACTGCAACAGCCTCTCCCCTCGCAGTCCAGGCTGCAGCCTGTCACTGGACTAGCTGGGGCTCCATGTAGAGCAAGAACTGGCATTGGATGTGCTGTGGGGACAGGAGGCATGGGACACAGTACTTCAGCTGCTGCTTGGCTGACTGATTCAGGCACCCCTGTCCTTGTGTCTTAAAAGTCTGTCATCCAAACCCGTCCCAAGGCAGAGGTGAGGGTCAGCCCCCGAGCTACTGAGACCCTTCTTTGGCTGAAGCTGAGAGGTGAATCACAGGACCGTGAAGGCAGTGGAAATAACGACTTTGTGGGAGTGCGGGATTCCCCCATGGGAGGACCATGGTTTCAGAATGTACCGAGGGAAGGTGTTTAACCTGCCCTTGGGGGAAGCCCATCTTTTAAACTAAAACCGCAGAAGCTCATTCATTGAGAACAGTAAGGAGGGAGTGTCAAGTCAGGGCAACTGAGAGTGGTGGCCTTGGCTACACGGGATGCTTGCAGACTGACTTAGCCATCCACACAAATGCAGGAGAGGACTCTGAGTGGTGGCCTTGGCAGTCAGTGGAAGCCTAGAGCCCTGGAGAGGGAGGTCAGATGGACAGGACCAGGCTGAGGTTGCAGTTGGGCGGATGAACTGCAAAGGGTGGATTAGAGCCAGAACCCGCTTGCTATGTATGTAGGACTTTGTTGTGCAGCCCGCATCACCTCGGATGATAAGGCGCTGGTTTGTGCAGAGTAGGAAGTTGGCAGGGGTTTACGGAGAGTCCTCTGCACTCAGCACAAGGGAATGGGCTTCACGAAGTCCTGGGGGCAGAGTGTGTGGAGCAAGCCAAATTTCCCTCACACCATCCCTGATAGAGTCTTGGGGTGGTGCATCCCCACTGATGTGTGGGGTGCACGAGCAGGGCGGCCCATGACAGTTCATAAGCAGAGATTCTGGAGGTAGTAAGCATTTGCCCCTCTACAGATGAGGGTGTCAGGTGGCTAGGGTTCCTCGTTGCCCTGTGTGTATGGTTTCTCTTTTTAGGGAAGATGAGACATTTCACAATGTAACCTGTGATGGTCCCTAACTCACACCCTTCTTGCCCTGCACCCCTGAAAGCTGGGATCTGGTGTGTACCATCAACACATGGCTTCCTATGTGGTTTCTGGTGTGTTCAGTCAGTCTAGTCTAGCGTGTTGTTTATACCTCCCAGGAACTCCTAGAAGGACAGGTTTAATGTTTCCTGTCATGGCGTTTAAAACTGCAACATCTAAGGTTTAGGACTTAGTTCTCTTATGTGTGTGGGTGTGAGTATGTGTGTCTATGTGTATGGGGGGGGGATTATTTCCATGGACCATGTGTGGTGCTGGTGATTTCCAGCCATCCCCCTGCCTGAGCATCCTGATGCAGGGCAGTATGCCTAGACATTCCCGAAGGTGGTCTCTCCGTTCTGTGTGCTCATCCCAGCCAGCCCGAGCCTGCAGTCAAGGGTAAAGCTTACAGATAACCTAGAATCCGGTCAGATTCAGGCTAAAATATGTCACTTATGCTTTGACATGACATCTGGGCCAGAGGTTGTGCTCGAGACTGCCTGTTTGCCGTACCAGTCAGAGTCCCGGTCTCTGGGGACTGGTGAACACATGGCGGGGGCACCCACTGGCTGGCGTTGCCTGTGTGAGGGTGTTTCTCATGGTGGGCCTCTCGTTCTCCCACAGGTGGTAAAGACGATTGGCCTCCGTGAAGTGTGGTACTTTGGTCTCCAGTATGTGGACAATAAAGGATTTCCTACCTGGTTGAAACTTGATAAAAAGGTAAGTCGGAGTTCACCATCTGCAGGCCATTAGTTAACTGGTCATCAAAACCAGAATGCCTCCACCGTGTCTGCTGTGGGAGCTCCTTCCCTCTGTCAGCTAGCAGGCATAGACCCAGCATATGTCTTTGTCTTTGTGTTCCTTGTTATTTGTGTAAAGACTTTTATAGACAGAGGGGCTGCAAGCTTCCAGGAAGGTAGAATCAGATCTTGGCACTCCTCCCCTTGAGTCCCCTGTTGGGGCAGGTAATAGCTAACTGCCTTGTTTCCCCCCACCTCCACCCCCCCATGAGATTAATCTAGAAGTCATGAGTCACCTACCATATTGTCAGAACCTGCTGTTCTGTTTGAGTCTGCAGTAAATTATCTTCTAGCTCTGAAAATTTGGCAACGTCACTCATAATAATGAAAGCTAAGTGTGTTTTCTTCGGACCCTTGCAGGCTGTGCTGTTTTTCCTCCACCTCATTTTCCATGTCACTGCAAGGAGGGCGAGAGGGGTCAGTTCATGGTCCAGGCACAGGCTGGCTTGGGGCAGGTCCCAGCGTGACGACATGGGGTCATTCCTAAATGAGCTCTTTGGAACCGATAGCACTGTCCCAAGAAATGGCAGAGGGACGAGCGGTCCTGCAGCCTAGTAGCTGGGTTTCCAACAGAGCCAAGATGCTTTAGGCTGACATCACAAGCTACAGTGATGGATTTGGGGCTAAGGAATGTGCTGAATTAGTCCAGGCATGGTGGGTCATGCCTGGAATCCCAGGTCTCAGGAGGCAGAGGCAGGAGTATCAAACTCAGGACTATCCTCCATAATGCAGCAAGTCCGAAGCAGGCCCGGGACACTCTCAGATGATAAGAACAATACTTTTATAATAGCATTTGGATCCCTGGTGTTCAGGAATGAGCTGGAGTTGGTACTGAGAACTGCCTTCTGTCCTATAGGTGTCTGCACAAGAGGTTCGGAAGGAGAACCCCGTCCAGTTCAAATTCCGGGCCAAGTTCTACCCCGAGGATGTGGCAGAGGAGCTCATCCAGGACATCACACAGAAGCTGTTCTTCCTGCAAGTCAAGGAGGGGATCCTCAGCGACGAGATCTACTGCCCCCCAGAGACAGCTGTGCTCCTGGGCTCCTACGCCGTGCAGGCCAAGTTTGGAGATTATAACAAGGAGATGCACAAGTCTGGGTACCTTAGCTCCGAGCGATTGATTCCCCAGAGGTGAGCCTCCGCCGGCCTGGGAGGAGGAAGCACCATCAAGTCACTTAGGCTGGGAGGCTGGGACTTTCTTAAGTGCTCCTTTAGGACTATTCTGAGCCAGTCCGCTCCTCTGATGATAACTGAGACACTGCAGGGTCATTGTGTCCCTTCCTCTTGTGTCTGATGGCCAGGCCCCCTTCTGACCTGCCTACTTAGCTCTGCCTGGTCTACAGTAACCTGGCCTCTGGCAAGTCTATGACCCCTTTTGGAAGAAAAGTCATTTAAAATACTGTAAAAAAGCTTACAGTGGGATTGGGTTCTTTGAAAGGCTAAATCTTCAGGCTTATATTCCAGAAAGAAAACCAGAAAGTAGAAACAAAAACCCCACGATTGTCTCATTCACAAGAACAGTAGGGGTGAATGCACTTAGGAAGGGGCCTCTTGGCTCACATGCCACAGCCCTCGAGGTGACAGCCTGCCCTGCATCTCTCCTTTTGAAACCTAGAGTCATGGACCAGCACAAGCTCACCAGGGACCAGTGGGAGGACCGGATCCAGGTGTGGCATGCAGAACACCGAGGGATGCTCAAGTGAGTGTTGCCATTTTCCGCTTACTTTCTCATGGTAGCACTTCCAGAGAGGTCAGCGTTTGGTCTTTGTGCTTGGTGACATACAGCACAGACAAGTGGGGTTCCCTTGGGGTGGGGGGGGGGGGAGAAATTTTAGAGTTTTGTTTTTTTAAACAAGGCCTGGTATTCTTGTCTGGGGTAAGAAGCAACTCAGTTTGAGCCTCAGATGCTAGCTCCAGCCATCCCTTCAGAGAAAATCCTGCAGTGAGGTCATTGCCTTCAACACTACACAGAATGTAAACATGGCCCCAGGTGAGATCGGCCATAGATCTCTGAGGGACAGAGGCCTGGAGGCTTCAGGGTGCTCAGGTAAAGATCCCAGTCCCTGCTGCTGGCCTCAGCCCTCACTACTTTCTTGCAGTGTGGGACTCGGAAACTACGTGCTGCATAGTCCTTGAGTGGCCAAGAGCCTTTGGAGTCCTTTGTTGGGATCTCTGGTCATTCTGTGAATGCAAGAAACAGGGTTATCCTAGCAAGAGAATAAAAAAAAATCTGTCTCCTTAGAAACTAGAGCAAATCAGTTAGCTCTCCTTGAATGTGTAGAGCAGATAAGTTACAGGGCTCAGGATCGCACAGACCCCTGTCAGGGAGCTGCTTGCAGGCCTAGCCCATCCCTACTGCCTAGCTGCCTCTGGTTGCTCCAGGCCTTGCCTCTCTGTAAGCCATGCCCCCACTCTCCTTTGCTGGCCTTTATTCCCAGCATCTGCAGAGGCTCGTGTGTTTGGTGTGATTTATTGCTAACCACAGAACCTATGTTTTCTTTCCCATTAGGGACAGTGCCATGCTAGAATACCTGAAGATTGCTCAGGACCTGGAAATGTACGGGATCAACTATTTCGAGATCAAAAATAAAAAAGGAACAGACCTTTGGCTTGGCGTTGATGCCCTTGGACTTAATATTTATGAGAAAGATGACAAGTGAGTTGAAATTGATCATTGGTTTTAACTGTGGGGTAGCAGGCCTACAAAGCCAAGGAAATGCCAGGTGTGTGTGTGCACACATGCTCGTGTGCATATGCGCATCTGTGTGTGTGTGTGTGTGTGTGTGGTGCGTGTCGAACAGTGTGGTAGCTTGGTGACCAGAAGTCAGTTGTACCTCCAGTCTGTTCTGCAGCACGTGGAGTCTGTGGCAAGGGAAGGCCCAGAGTGCACCAACCTTAGGACCCTGCGCCCTGTGAAGCAGAGAGGGTGTAGCTAGCTTTTAGAGGACTTTCCCCCTCCGCAGCTATTCCTAGGCTGTTGCCTAGCCAGGGTGGACTCCTGGCTCAAGGTTTGTGCTAATCCAACCAGGAATGTTGGTAATGCCAGCAGACACTCCAGGAGTCTGTAAGCAGCAGCAGCCTGTATGTAGGAACAATTAGCTAAATCCCCTGAGCCCACAGAAGGTGTCTAATTGCTTCACAGGCATCTCGTGCAAGGTCTGCTAGCAGACTCATAGGAAGAGAGCCGCCTGGCGCCAGGAGTCTCTTGTCTGCCGCAGGTGTTCGCCTGCCCGAGTTGCCTTTTTCCCACCAGGGGAAATCAGCCGGCTTTAGCAAGGGTTGCCTGAGTGCAGAAGCTGGGCAACAGGAGTGTGCCATGGTCTTGATGTCAGCCTGGAGCCCTGAGGTGCAGACAAGCCCTGTGAAGTGTATGAGGATGTGTCGGCCCCCCCTTGTCTCACCCTGCTGCCATGTCTCTGCACAGTTATCTAAGAGAGTGGCCCTGCTGGTAATAAATGATATGTACATAAAGCATCCAGCTAGTGGCCAGGCATGGTGGCACACACCTTTAATCCAGCATTCAGGAGGCAGAGGCAGACAGAGGTCTGTGAATGCAAGGCCAGCAGGGGCTACACAGTGAGACCCTGTCTAAAATATAAAATAACCCATTCAGAACATCCCAGGAACCCTAGACGCGGACTGTGGAGTGAGGAATGTTTCATGCTTGCTTCTGAACAAGTGTGCTTGGTGCGGTGTTGGTAGAGAAGCAAGGGCAGTCTGAGCCACAGGCGACAGGTGCTCTCGGCCCACAGGCCCTCCTCCGCGCCAGGACTAGAGGCTGGGGACTCTGAGGCACCACCATGCCAAAAAGCTGGGCCTGGGGTCAGAAAGTGAGCACCCAACCCTGGCTGTGGGAAGCTGCCTCTGCCTTTTAGCTCCGTTTGTGAATGGCCAGATTTTGTAACAAGCCCTGGCAAGGGCTGTCCAAACAGGTTTTTCCAGCTGTAAGAAACAGCCATGGGCAGGAACTTGCTGATGTCAGCTTGTAACCAGCCTAGCCCACAGAAATGTTGCCTTTTTTCCCCCAAGTAAATTTTGAACTGTGCCCTACTGGGGTCCCCACCCACCCCCAGGCTCCTTCCCATTCAGCAGCCAATGCAATTCCCCTGGTGGCAGCACTGTGACTTCTAAAGGAAGCACAGCCTCTCTACAGAGGAAAAGCATTGAGGTCGAGACCGAATAGGTTAACAGCCAGGTTTTCTCCTGTTTGCAGTAGCTACAGGAGATTGTTCCCGCCTCCAAGGGACCAGAGCTCTAAGGCCCTGAGTATTGAATTGCATCCTTCACCAATAGAACTAGTGGTAGGGATTGGGTATTCTTGATACATTGTTAATAGGGCAATTTGATACACAAATAAACAGATATATCTTTATCATAGTCTTTTTGAAATTAAATGGGCTCTGGCCGGGAAATGCCTCCTAGAGACCCCCTTCTCATGGTGTACGGCTTAGAACAGTGGGAGCATAGGTAGTGAAAGCCTGTGTGTGTCCCCCTTCTTTAATCCTTGGCTCGGAAGGAGGGGTGATGGGCTCAGAAGTCCAGCTGAGCCGGACTGTAATTGCTCCTGGCATTCCCCTACCAAAGCTGTCCTGTCTCCCCCCTTGGCGTCAGCATGTCAAGCCGCCTCACTCCACCATGAAGCGGTGGTGTAGGCAGCATTCCTGACTCTTAAAGACTGGGTCCCGGGGGAGCTTGTGGACTGGTGGGAACATCAGTCCATCCGTCCGTGTGGTCACTGAGGGTGACTTCACAAACGTGCCGCTCTCGGCTGGCAGCACCCTAGCCTGGAGCTGGTGTGTCTCACCGTGAATTATGGCATCCGTACTTGTCCCAAGAAATGAAAACCAAGATCACGTACTATGTTTTGTTATCGCAGTAGGTTTTGATAGAAGATTTAAGAATAGTAAAATGTAGACTTATGTTTATTTGCTGACTTTTGACAAATGTGCCTGAAAAATCCCAAATCATATCAAGACGTAGAGTATTTATCATCTCAGCTGGGCCCTTGTGGCCTTTAATCCCAGCACTCAAGAGGCCGAGGCAGGTGGATATCTGAATTTGAGGCCAGCCTGGTCTACAGAGTGAGTTCCAGGACAGCATGAGCTACAGAGAGAACCCTGTCTCAAGAAACCACCCCGCCACCCCCCCCCCCAAATATCTCCATTGCTGCTGATTTTGGATTTAAAAAGTTTTAAATATCCTTAAAAAAATTATTCCCAACTTAAGTTTAAAACAGTACAAAGAATTCCCCTATACCTTTTACCCATCTTCCTGCAAGGGTGACCACCAGGACTGGTGCTCACACGGACGGTGGCGCTCTGTGGGTCTCATTTCCACATGTTGTCCCAGCAGCCGGTTTCCGCTTCTGACACCCAGCCAGCATCAGCACCGTGCTTCCTTGTCTCCTGGCTCCTCAGCACTGCTGGCCTGGACTTTCCACTGACTTTCTAAAGCCTTCAGCTTCATAGGGCCAGGGTTTGCTCACATCAGATTGGAGTTTTGCCCTTTGGGCGAGAATCCCATAGAAGGGCCTGAGGCCTCCCACAAAGAGCAGCAGGTAGTGTCCGTGGGTCCAGCCCTCAGTGGGAGCCTCCACTGCCATGCCTGTCCTTCTCAGTTGGCAGTATATTTTAGGGAGATTCTGTGAGACTGAGCTTACTGACACGGACTCTGACATTCTGCTATTGATTCTGATGTCCGTGGGTGAAACCTTCATGAGATTATTTCTGTGTTATGGCAGTCTGGGGGAGGGGAGGGCAATCTCTCACAGATACACATAGCTCGAAGGAGCCAGTTTCTTTCTTCCATTTACTCGGCTCTGTATTAAAATGAAGTGTGGGTACTTGTCAGTGGTAATGTTGTTCACTTTATTACTCAGGCTGTTTCAGATTCGGCCTGTAGGGGACCTTGGCATTGGGACCTGCATCCTTTCCAAGTATCCCCATTGTGCTGAGGGTGTCCTTATCCTCTCACATCTCAAGATGCCTCAGTCCAGTCCTGTGTGTGCCCAGAATCCAGCCATCTGCAGATACTTCTGTGTTTTTGGTAGAGGCGCCCACGTTGCCATCATCAGCCGCCTCCAGTTCCAGCTTACAAGTCACCCAGGCTACCCTAGAACTCACCACTCTCCTGCCCCTCAGCTTTCCTGGTGCTGGGACTATTGGCATGCACCACCTGTTCTCTCCCACCCCTTTCTAAGTGACACATACGGGCAGTCACAGGATAAATCTGTGGCAGATAAATCTCCTTCGTGGGCCATGCCCATGTCCTACGTGTGATCTGTTTGGACAGGGAGAGGCAAAGAGGGTGCTTGTAGGCTTTCGTTTTCCAACTGGTTAAGAATTAAAGGGTGTTCTTTAACTTAGAAGTGAGTCACAGCTACCATGTTTAACGTTGTGCTTTGATACAGCAATTAGGCTTATGAGTGGCTACGGGATTGTCGTTCATGTGAGCTTTCAAAGTCTCCAAGGCCATGTTGGGCCCAGCCTTTGGAAAACAGGTGCCTGTTGAGCTTGGAGGCCTGGCTTTTCTGGGTCAGAGACTAGAGAGACCTGTACAGACAGGAGCTGTGGGCCAGAGCCCGGCCTCCCTGGGCTTTAAGGAGCTGAGACATTGATCCGGCCATGTGGCTAATGGGTTGAGTAGCTGTCTCCCGGTTCTTAGTGCTTCTATGACCAGCTTTGTCCTCAGAGTCTGGAGCAAGTGCTCCAGAAGCAGCTGCTTGTCATTGCCATGTTTTAGCTTTTCTCTGTGTGTATGTGGGGCGGGGGGACACAGATGGAGGATGCTGGGGACATACACAGGTGGAGGATGCTGGGGATACAGGCGGAGGATGCTGGGGACACAGGCAGCAGATGCTGGGGACGCAGGCAAGGATGTTGGGGACACACAGGCAGAGGATGCTGGTAGGCGCAGGCTATGGCTGTATTTCAAGTGTTTTGAGACTATATTGCTGAAAGTTACGTGTATAGGGTGACGATAAAGTGACAGACACGCCGCATTCGAGTGACATGATGCGTGCTAGCGGTGGCTGCAAGCATAGGTGACAGAATTGTGAAGAATGAGTTTATACCAAAGGCTTCCGCCCTGGACCACCCTGGCCTGTGGCCTACATTGCTTCTGCAGTTGTACCGTGACTACTGTGCCCTGGAAGCCCTCTTGTGGCCTTCAGAGGCTGCCTTTTGTTTTTGACCCAGCCTTTGCTGCCAAAGCAAAAACCCGCCCTGCCCATTATGTCGTTAGGCGCTGGATGCCGCCCCAACCCCCAGCCTTGCTGTGATTGCTGAAAGTAGGAACTGTAGGGGACGGCTGGTTGATCTTTTTCCCTCCTGTTAATTCTCATTTTCGGTGTGTGTCCAGAAGCCAGAGGACATCAGATCAGGAGCCCTGCTTGATCACGCTCCACTTTATTCCCTTAAGACAGGGTCTCTTGTTGAGCCTGAAGCTAGTCTGGTTGCCAGTGAAACTTAGCAATCCTGTCTCTGCCACCACAGTGGTTACTGATGCCTTTTGTTTATGAGTTCTGTGGATTTGAAGTCTGGCCTTCATACTTGTGTAGAGAACACTCTTCCCCGTGAGCCATCTCCCCAGCCCAGGGCTATTTTGATGGCTGTACTTGGACAGTAGTTTCAGAGTCTGTCCTGTGTTGCTATTTCTGGTGCAGCACTGGAAAGAAGGGTGGGGACATGATTAAGCGAGCGGTGTGGTCTTGACATCTCTTGGTGGGAAAGCCAGGATTCGGCCAGTGATGTAGTAACACGGAGTAGTAGGACCATACAGGGCTTCCGTGTAGTCTCAGAGTCACCTGGACGGACACAGGGCAGCATCTAGCAAGGTAGGAGCATGTGCTGGATGAGAGCCAGAGGCACAGAGTCCGTCTGTCCTGCCCGCTTCCATTAGTCAGTGGCTTCTCTTTGTGATGGAGGCTTATATGGAAAGCAAGGCACGTTTCTATAAAGCTAAAGGTAACGAGGATCTAAATAACCCTGACATGGTCTGTGTCAGAGAGGGAGGGAAGGGGTCTGGGGGAGAAGACAAGGAAGCGTGTTGCCGCCCGGAACCCCATGTTGAAAGTGTAGTTTGAGAGCTGGAAGGCTACTCTCAGGTGAGTAGAAACAGTTGACATGTCTGAAGCGAGCATTGGTTGGCCAACAGGAAATTAATCAGACCAGCAGAACGGAACCAGCTGTGTGAGAGCTTGGGGGGAGGGTCGCTGTGTGGGGATTTGAGGCAGGAGGCTCCAGGCTGGACGTCAGATAGGACAAAAGGGTATTCCAGATTAAGAATTAGCTCTTAGGCAAGATGACCAGGGTGCTGTAACACAACTTCCTGAAACTGAGAAAAATGACAGTGTGGCCGTGTCAAGGCTGGACCTGGGATGGCAGAGGCTGTTGAGATGCGGTGTATTACTAATTAGGGACTTGCTTTATGTTTTAAAGAGAGATTTGCTAAGGTCTCTCAGTCCTAGAGTGCTCATGAGTCCGGACACCTAACCAACTGCTGCTTTTCTTCTTCTAACCTCAGGTTGACCCCAAAGATCGGCTTCCCTTGGAGTGAAATCAGGAACATCTCTTTCAATGACAAGAAGTTTGTCATTAAGCCCATCGACAAGAAGGCCCCTGTAAGTTCAACTGTAGACCCGCTACTGCTTAGAGGTCTCAGCTAGCTGGGTTTTCAGAACATTGAAGCTCCTCTGTGTCCTGGGAAGACAGTGTTTCTCAGAGTTCCCTCTTATGGAGGCTCAGAGAGACCTTTGTGCCACATGATTGACCACCACAGTGGGAGGTTGTTATGGAGACCAGATGTGTCCATCCAAGTTAGATGATATAATCTCAGCCTTCACATGGAGAAAAAGACAGTTCTCAGTCACTGACCTTGACCAAGTGATAATAAGCATTTCCCAAAATGACACACTTCTGCCGTGGCACACCCAACTTGCCCAATGTTCGTGTAGGCAGCCAGCCTACCCCTCATACCAACTTGTGGGTGCAGCTCATGCCAGTGTCTCCTTGGTAGCTGGTTGGAACATAGACAATGAGGCTTTCAAATCCAAAGGACCAAAATGTGACTTTCTGTACCTTCTTGGGCTGAGCAGTTAAGAAGCGTTCTAGCGTTTCAGAGCATGGCGGCTCCCCAGGGCTTCCACTCTGCCTCTTGTTTCTTCCTCACACCTTTCCCCATGGTCACTCCGGTCATCACATGACCTTCACTTAAGCCGGTGCTCTCTGCCCATGTGGGAGGGGCAGAGTGTAAGAACTGAAAGGATCAGTGTATTGTGGGACTTCATTTGGGTTTATTCTGTCAGCATTTAAACATTTAGCGGACATTAGCTCAGAATATTAAAGACAGACATAGACACAGCTACAGTATGGAGGAAATGGCCAGAATTCTGTTTTCTGGTTTTTTTTTTAAATCATAATATTTTTTTTTCTAGAGCTTGCTCTTTTTACTACAGTTATAGATCGGGAACGACTAGGTCCCCGTATCTTTTGTCCCTAGTCACAGTGGGAAGCTTAGGGAGGCAGACGCAGTCATGCGATCCACTGCGGAATGGCAGATCCCCTCAAACACTCCATGCTGCTGCCGTTGCTTTCCCCACACACAGGCTCGGCTGCAGGAGTTGCCAAATCAGCAGGTCTCGCGGCTTGGCTCAGCTGGCGGAGGTATTTTCTTTATTGAAATGTGCCCTGCTGTGTGTGAGCTTGTGCTCCGCCTCCGCAGGCGCTCACACAGTTCTTCAAAATCAAACTGTGTTTAATGCAGACTCGGGCTCCATGGTAACACTCCCATCAGTATGTGGTCCCACCAGCTGAGGGCTAGCAGACTCGGGCTCCATGGTAACACTCCCATCAGTATGTGGTCCCACCAGCTGAGGGCTACAGCAGTTCCACGTTTTGTGGGCAGTGAGGTGGCGTGGCTCGAAGAACAAGACAATTCTAAAGGAGGTGGCTTTCCACCCAGTGCGGTGCTTACACGCTCTCAGACCTTTGTTTAATTCCAGCTGACAGGAAAGGAAGTCTCAGGGCTAGACTGTTAAAGAGTGTGTGCACCCACGAACACATATATGTTGATCAGATTGAATTAGTGCATGCATGTTCACTACTGGGCCACCCCATGGGAAGCCTCACTTAAAGAAAGAGACGTAAGGAGATGACTCAGGCAGGTGCTTGCCATGCCGGCTTGAGGGCCTGAGTCTGGATCCCTGCACCTACCTGATGGCAGCCCCAGTGGTTAGGGGAAGGTGAGATAGCCAGCCCGTCTAGCTGGACTTCTGAGCCCCAGGTTCACAGAGACCCTGCCTCAGAAAATAAGGTGGAGAGTGATTAAGGAAGATTCCTGATTGATGTGCCTACCCTCAACACACGCACCACCTCCGCTGCGTGCACCCCAGGAGCCTGTGTGCCGGGACTCACCCGTGGCCATGGACAGCTGCCAGTTCTACACTGTGAGGGAAAAGCGGTAACACCAGGCAGAGAGTAGGACTGTGAGTCTGGCAGTGAGCGGGCTGAGGAGAGGGAGGCCCGTATTAGGGAGCTGAGGGGCAGTGGAAGAGGCGGTGTCCCAGTGACCCTCCAGATCTTACCGGGGCTGCCGTGTGGCCATGCCTTGCGGCAGCATTTACTTTGAGCACAAGAAAACCCCATTTTCAAGTTAGACTTTGATGTTAAAGACAACAGAAACCCTGATGGTGAAGGAGGTATAGGGTTTTTTCCTTGTTGCAGCCTTGTGAAGGGAACCCTGGGAATTTAGAGAACCTCTCTAGAGGACCAGGCCAGAAGGCAGCTTCTCGCTCGCCAGCTCACAGAGATTTGGGGCCTCATTTTGGCTTTTGGGTGGGATCTCTGATCTTACTTCCCTTTCTGCTTGTCCAGGCAGCCTGTGAAAGGCCAAAGCAGTCCCTTCCCTTCAGACTAGGTCCCCCCATTCCTGTAGCATCCAGGGAAAGGGAGAGAGCTCTCAGGCAGCTGATCCATGGCATTTGAACTGTTAGGAAATGTCTGGACTCTGCTCAGCTGATTGCTAGGGCAGCCTTCTCAGGAGCCCCTCTGACAGAACAAGATGGAGCTTCCTGGGAGTGTAGCAGGGCTTGTCTCCTTTGCCTGACAGGATTTGGGGTGTCCTGGGTTCCCTCTTTCTTAGTCTTTTTGTGCCTGATGTCTGTTTTAGGACATGGGCTGTCTGTTGTAAGAAAGCTCCCCCTGGTCCCTTCTGTTTTGCATTAAGACGCACTGTGGGGACTTGAACTTGGAAATCTTTAGCTTTGGGGACTTGAACTCGGAAATCTTTAGCTTGGAGTCATAACTGGCTTCTTTCTAAGGTACCGGTGAAATTCCCTCCCCTCATCCATGTAGCTGCCAACTGTTCTCTCTCTGAATGTTTGCTAGTGGTTTCTGGGTCTTTTTCTTACAGGCAGGGTCAGGGAGTCTCGTGTCCGCCTGTAGCTCTAACTCTTGAATCTAGGTGATGGGTGTTTTCTAAAGGGGAGTTGGTACATTTCTCTGCACGTACTTGTGAGTCACAGTGGAACGTTTTTTGGGCTGTGTGCCTCTGAAGCCATAAGCCAAGGTTGTTTCCTCTTGTGTAATAAGAGATAGGTAGGTAATAAAAATTCCTGTTTCTCTCAGCTCTGTGGGCTCCTCCCTGGGAAACTCAGTGAGTTAATAATCAGTCTGAAACCAGAAGGGAGCCCCACCCAGGAAGTTGAGGGTTTCAGATGGCCTCATGCAGACAGGGGAACTAAACGGGCTCCCCTTGGGTGTGTCACTTGGCTAGTCCAGCATGCTATCAGTCTCTAGGGTGGCTGTGGGTGGGATGCACACTGCTGTGTTTCCATCACCTTCCTTCCAGATGGCTGGAGGAAGCCACGAGGCATTTCCAAATAGGCCATGTCTCCCCTCTGTCACACAAGCTATCGTGGAAGGACCAAGAAGTTAGGAAGTGAGGTTGTGTGTCGTCATTGCCCTGGTTTTAGGTCCAGCAATGAATTTTCACATATTGGATGGATTTTAATTCTATTTTGTATGTTTCTAGTAACACGTTTTACGCCAAGAATAATTAGTTTGGGGTTAATCTATAACTATATAGATGAGATACTGTTAACATGAGTAACAAGAACACTGTTCTCCAAGCACAAGCCTGTCTGCAGTTCCTGCAGACAGAATTTCCAAATACCATGCTCTGCCCCAAGTACATAAGGCATAAGGCAGCTGGCACCGATAAGTAGCCACTGCGTGTGGAGCCAGTGTTTACTGTCCCAGGTATTACTCGAGTCCCTTATGAACAGTCTCCAGTTTAGTCCCGTGACATTCCCACTATATCGTCACCCTCATTCCCTGACTCTGAGTGATGGGTAACTTGCTCAGGGTTGTAGGACTCAGCAGTAGTGGCGTGTATTAACGGGCTATCACCCAGCTACTATCTGTTGAGCACCGGGAGTTACTGAGTGTTGATTTGGTCCTGGGAGACAGATGAGTAGACAGCCACTGCCCTCAGGAGGGAGCTGTGGTCTAGTGGGGGTCGGATGCAGAAGTAGGCAGTGGAATGGAGTGAGTGACATGCTAGCACGGTGGCCCGGAAACAGGCCTGGGGTCACTGGGTAGATGGGGCTGGACTGACACTCCCTTTGAAGGTGCTGAGACAGTGCAGCTCAGTTCACATGGGGGTGCATCCTTGGCTCGGGGATCTGGAGCAGTGGAGATCGGGGCAGTGAGTAGTGTGTGCATAGTGATGGGCTTGGCAGGAGGCAGACAGCTCAGGACCAGGAATGGAAGGATGGTGACAGCAGGGGCTGGGGAGGCAGACACCAAAACATAATACACTAGGGGGCCCGTGATGACCACCCCCCTGCTTTCTCAGGACAGGGGAGGCCTCTTGACAGAAGGCCGTAGACCGAGATTTAGTGTGTACAAACCCACGCTAGGCATACCACGCATAGACCACAAATATGTATGTGAGTGGATACACACGTGCTCATACACAGACCACACACACGCCCCCATGGGGAGTGAACATTTCTGGCCCCATCCTCTGTGGCATTTGGCCCGTTAGAGAAGGTTCTGGAACTCTGAAGTGTGGTCTTGGGAAAGGAGGAGCTGGGTTCAACCAGGCCACCCTGTTCTGTTTCATAGGACTTCGTGTTCTACGCCCCACGCCTGAGAATCAACAAGCGGATTCTGCAGCTTTGCATGGGGAACCATGAGCTGTACATGCGCCGCAGGAAGCCCGACACCATCGAGGTGCAGCAGATGAAGGCCCAGGCCCGGGAGGAGAAGCACCAGAAGCAGCTGGAGCGGTGAGCGGCCAAAGAGCCCAGTAGAATGTCACCATCTGTAGGTGTCTGGGAGCCCAGGCCTGGACAGGAACTGTCCCTAGGAACCTCTGCCACCCAGTGTGTCATCAACCATCCAGGCTCCCAAGAGAACAGAGATGTAGCAGGCCGGCAGCTGTGTCCAGGTCCAGGGCTGCCTGCCTCATCCTCCCCTTCATCTTCCCTCTACCAGACAACAGTTGGAAACGGAGAAAAAAAGGAGAGAAACCGTGGAGAGAGAGAAAGAACAGATGCTGCGGGAGAAGGAGGAGCTGATGCTTCGGCTGCAGGACTTTGAGCAGAAGACCAAGAGGGCCGAGAAAGGTCAGGAGCTCGGGCTGCCCGCCCCTTCCCACCCCACCCCACAGTCATACTGGGGTTGGCCCGCAGCCAAGAGGGGACTTGATCAAGAGTGTCTGTTTAGACAGCGGTCCTGTGCTTTAAATGTCTGCGCCTGTCATAATTGATTTCCCACTACTTTCCTGAGACTGTTTAGTGAGAGGTAGAGGCAGCCTGCAGTCAAGCTCCAGTGAGGACAGAGATGTGGGACACATTACTCCCACACCTTTTAGACTCAGTACCACATCCCCTTAGCACATACTCAGCTGCCACAGCCAGCTTGTGACACCTCCACCATCCGTCCCTGGTCACAGGAGCAGCCCTGCCCTTATAAGACACTTAGAATAGAAGGGAGATGGTGCTTGCTGGGGCCTGCCAGATCCCAGCGGGCCGGTTCTGTGTCTGAGCCAGTGTGCAGATGAGGTGGAGCTGGTGAGGGTGCAGCGGGTGCACCCAGGGGCAGGGTGTTGTCGGTGGTCTCCACACACTTAGGTCATCAGCAGGAATGAGCCCTGAGGTGTCCCTGCTCACAAGCCCGTGACTCAGTCTAGGACTTGGGGGTTTGGGGTTCAGTTTTCACTCAGTCTCCCTCAGCCTACTGGAGTGGGAATGGAAGGCTGAGGTCATTTCTTGCCTGGGAGTCTGAGCAGTTCTGACTCCATGTTCCCTGCAGAGCTCTCGGAGCAGATTGAGAAGGCCCTCCAGCTGGAGGAAGAGAGGAGGCGAGCCCAGGAGGAGTCTGAGCGTCTGGAAGCCGACCGTGTGGCTGCCCTTCGGGCCAAGGAGGAACTGGAGAGACAGGCACAGGATCAGATAAAGAGCCAGGAGCAGCTGGTAGGATTGCCTGGTTTCAGGATGCTGAATTATGGAGAGGCTGTTACTGGGGAGCCAAGCAAGCGACACCTGCCTTGCAAAGCTTTCGGCTAGGGCTGTAAGCAGATCTGCAGCCGCGGGGAGCGGGGTGGGCTGGACGCATGTGCATCCCCAGTCAGGGAGGTGCCGGCAGGGTCTCCTGGCCATGAAGGAGGGGGCGCAGGCCATCGCCGGGGAGGCCATTCATTCCTGTCGGTGAATGTTGGTTCACCGATGGATTCTGCCAGAAGGATCCTAGGAGTGACTCCACCCTCTCTTCCAGGCGGCCGAGCTGGCAGAGTACACTGCCAAGATCGCACTGCTGGAGGAGGCTCGGCGGCGCAAAGAGGACGAGGTGGAGCAGTGGCAGCACCGGGTGAGTCTGACCCCAGAGACCCTGCGTAGCCATGGGGTGGGGGAAGCCTTGCGAAGGGCTCTAGCTCAGCTGCAGGTCACATCACAAGCTTCTGGAACCTCTCAGAACCCTTTGCAGATGGCTTCTCTGTTAATGAGATGGAAATCTTGACCTGGTTGAAGAGGTAGAACAGCAGGCCAGCGCTGCATTGCCTTAGCAGAGGAACAAAGGCCTGCTTATTCCTTTCCCGCCTCCCACGCGCTTCAGCCTTGATCAGACACCCTAACTGGAATGAGTTTTTGATTCTAATTGCTTGGGTGCCCCCCTGCAGGGGTCACCGAGCTTTGAAGCAGGATGTGACAGTTGGAATGTCCTGAAGAACCTTGGAGGGCTCCAGGCTCCTCAGACTGGGCAGCAGCAGTGTTGTGTCCTGCCTAGGGTCAGTCAGCTATGGCTGAAAGAGTGCCTGGATCCACCTTTATCCCCATGTCCTCCAGGACATCTAGGTGATACGGTGTTTACCATGGACTCAACACTGTGCTTTGGCAGACCCCTTTCCCACATGTCCTGCTTCTAGGGGTTCCTTTCTGGGGCTGCCCCGGGCCTGTATCTCCCATCTCTACCATATATGTTCTCCAGCCCATTGCAAGCAGGTGAAGAAAGCCATTTATTTATAAGGCTTCTTTAAGAGGAAGGGTGATGGTGGCTGAGGATGAGACGCAGGCACAGACTCTCCCGGTGGTGGTGCTGCCAGGCTGGAGACTAGGAGTCTAGGTGGAAGACATGGTATTCAGAGTGTCCAGACTCTGCACTTGGGTGGTGCCACCCCTGTGAGAGCCGAGGAGAGTCAGGATCTCTAGGCTCCTTACTGGTAGACCGTGCTACTTCTTACAACACAGGCTGTGGGAAAGAGTTCTCATTTGACCCATGGTCTCCTCTCCAAAGGCCAGAGAAGCCCAGGATGACCTGGTGAAAACCAAGGAAGAGCTGCACCTGGTGATGACGACTCCACCACCTCCTCCACCCCCAATGTACGAACCCGTGAATTACCACGTACATGAGGGGCTGCATGACGAGGGTGCAGAGCCCATGGGCTACAGCGCTGAGCTCTCCAGTGAGGGCATCCTGGGTGACCGCAACGAGGAGAAGCGGATCACCGAGGCCGAGAAAAACGAGCGCGTGCAGCGGCAGCTGCTGGTGAGTGGGCGGAGGGTCTTCCCTCCTGTCCATCCGTATTCTCATCTCCTGGTCACTCCATGGGATCACTATGTTAGCATCATGACAGGTAGGTTAACAGATCCTTGCTTCATGTTGCAGACCCTGAGTAACGAGTTGTCCCAGGCCCGGGATGAGAATAAGAGGACCCACAATGACATCATCCACAACGAGAACATGCGGCAAGGTCGGGACAAGTACAAGACGCTGCGGCAGATCAGGCAGGGCAACACCAAGCAGCGGATTGACGAGTTCGAGGCCATGTAAAGGCCACGCCACACCACGACCCAGGGTGGAGGGCACCTCATGGCAGGGGGTGTCACCTTGGCTCTTTAGTACTCTTAAGTCTAGAACCCCCCTTGACAGGTTCCAGTCCCTCAAAGAGCAGTTTTGGGGCAGAACTGTTCTACACCAGGTCCCAGTGGAAGCCCCCCTGGTTACTTCCAGTTGTATCATAGTGCCAAACAGGCCAGATTTTTATGACAGTTACCGAATCACTTCCTGTTTTAAGCAGGATTACAGTGGATTTCGGATACCTCTAAAGGCTAAATAACTTCAGGCTGGCCCGTGTGACACAAGGTTCACCATCAGCAGGGACCACACTGCGGCGCACACCTGGGTGCCATACTTTTCCTAGTTTTGAAATGAGCTCAAATCGATTTTGTTCTTGATTTCTATGAAGGATCCATCTCCGTGTTCTAAGGGGTGAAAATGATTTTGCAATTTGAGTCTAAAGCACGCTCCCGCACAGTTTCCTTCCTCCACACCGCTGGCAGAGTCCACGGCGGTCCTTGAGAGCGTACGGTACAGGACCCTCCCGCTAGAAAACTTGGTTTCCGTGCTTGCTGTTAGCATACATTGTTGGACTTCTACCTAATGATCTGCTATAGAGAATAGTATTTATATAAAGTGATAATATGGGTTTGTAACATTAGTTCTCAAAAGGGAAAGTTTGTTCTGTATATTTTGTTACCTTTTACAGAATAAAAGAACATTAAGAACCGTGTACTCGAGACACTTGATCTGACATGGGGCAGTTGGAAACCAACTACTGCAGTAATCATGTCTGTACATAATGTTGGTGGGGTTTTGTGCATGTAAGTGCGCACTTCAATTTCCTGTCGGTTTCTCATTTAAAAAAATACACCGAGAGCATTCACACTCCGACCCGTCTATTGTGAGCGCCTCGTTCCTGTTTTCAGTTTTTGTCTTCCTTTGTGCTACCCTGTCCTTTTCAGATGTGACGTCACCACACCAGACCTATGCACAATAAAAGCTCTCCGAGGCCTTGTGTCTGCTTGCATGGGGTCTTTCGAGACATGCCCAGCACACTTACCAGAACGATGTCTTCGCAGGCTCCTTCACTGGGAGGCTTTCCATAGGAAACAGGCAGACAACACTCAGCACACTCTTTTCTCTGAGACACACGCGAAGCATAGAACTTTTGTTAATGATGAGAGCCATAGGCTGCTGCTGAGCATTTATTGAAATCAGAACACTTCTGGTCAGTAACCTCCCTAAGTGGCCATAACCACACAACTACAGTCGGTTACTGGTGCCCCGGTGGGTCAGATTCCGCTATGATCTGTTGGCCTTTGGCTTCACCTCAGTGCAGGACGAGGGTCATGTCTGTCCATAAGTTGGGACTGGACAGGACTTTCTGCCATTGAAGTTTGGACTGTGAACAGGAGTCCGTACAACCTGCAGCGCCTCCTTCTGCAATGAGATAGTAGGCGGTGGGTGAGAGCGCCCCTTTCCCCTTCCTAGTCTTTAAGAAGGGCGCTAAAGAGAAGCCCCTTCTCTCCCTAAGAGGCACCACACCCCTGCACAGGAGATGTGAGGATGGTATGTGCTGGGGTGTCCTCAGAGTGGAGTCTCCAAAGCCTAGGATTCTATGCTTGAAAGTGGTGGTTCTCAACCTGAGGGGTTATCAAAGACCATCAGAAAACACAAATACTTACATTGTGATTCATAACAGCAGCAAAATTAGAGTTCTGAATTAGCAACAAAAATAATGTTGTGATTGGGGGGGTCACCATATGAGGAACTGTATTAAGGGTTGCAGCATTAGGAAGGTTGAGAACGCTGCTGTAAAGGAGAGGAAATGAACTCCAAGCTTCCAGTTCTTCTCAGTGGGAGTCATGGACCCTTAATTCTGAGGTCAAAGGTGGGCTGGGGACCCTGGTTTTTCACGGAAAAGATTTCTCAGAGGAAGGGTTTACTCTGAAACATTTGCATCCTAAGGAATGCAACTCCAGTCTCGGTTAGTAGTTCTTAGCTGGTGATGCCGGTGTTGCCTGGGGAGGTCTTAGATGTGGGAGCCATGCTGAGAGAACAGAACTTGCCCGCTCCCAGTAGGAGGCTGTCCATACAATGCCAGCAGCCCCCTTCGGGGTGAGCTGTGCTGAATGGTGCCCTTGTCTGCCCCTCAGTGACGTCCTTCCAGATGTATGTTTGGCCGGGCTGAGATATTTTCCTTAAAGAAATAATCCTCTTATGACTGACACCAGGACAAAAGTAAATACTGTCCCTTGCCTGTTGTGAACCCTAAAGCTTTTGTTTCTTTAGCTGATCCAAATCTGATTTAAATTGCAGAAATAGTTGGTGGTATTATCTTCTCTGGTGTAGTTAAACCTGGATTTGGGGATCCCCATTAATGACGGGACAGGGCAGTTTCAAAGCCAGCTGAATCGTCTACTGTTGAAATCGGTACCCGTGTTGGGCAATCACTAAAGACATAAATCTGTGATTTTCACCAGTAAAGTCTGGGAGACACAGAGCCACAAAGTAGACTTACTTGTACCAAGCCTGGCTCCCCCGAGCAGGCGGTCACTCATGCCAAAGATGGCCTGGTCCCAGACAGTCAGCTCCAGGCTGGACTGCCTCAGCTGAGAGCTGCTCACACCATTGAACACGAAAGAGTGCTTCCATTGGGGACAAGCCTGCTTCTTCAGTACTGGGGACTTCACACGCAACTTTTGCTGGTCTGGCAGAGTGAGGCAGCTGAAGAAGGAAACGGGAAGCTTGAGGCCACAGCCCAGCGTGCGACCCCCTTCCTCATTGGTACCCATTGTCACCTAAACCCATTCTACGCTGAACTGGGTTAGGATCGAGGCCTGTCTCCTCCCTAGAATTCCTATTTCCTTTTAGGGCTGGATCCCACCTCAGGTATTTAGGGTAAGTTAGAAATCGGGGGGACGTGACCTTCACTGTGAGCTCTCCTCACGGCCACGCCACCATTGAAACCAATGCTGAGGGACCAGATCTCTGTATATCCATGGCTTCATTTTGTTCCAGTCTTAGGAAGATACATTCAGAAAAACTAAATTGCCCTAGGGTGTACACAGTAGTAGCAAGGGGTTCTATCCTGACAAGCCACCATTTTTTCCCGTGCTTCAGGGACTGGGGTTCACGCCTTTGTTAGTGTTTTCCTCTGGGGACACGGACACCGGTAATGGCTGGAATGGCAGAGTGACCAGGTGCTGAGCTAGGGAAATGCTAACTGAACTTCACACTCAATTTCAAAACTGATCTACTGGCCTATCAAGAACTGGCGAGGTCTGGGTTCCTGTTTAAAATGTGCTCTTCCCAGCCGTGCCACGCATAACCAAGCCTCATCTCTTGGAATGCTTGGTCCTTAAAAATGTGCTTTGTTCGATTTTCTTTTTAATCTAATTACTTTGTTATTTTGTATGTGCATGCATGTAAGAACAAGTGCACACGCCACACGTGTTGGACACAGAACAACTTGCAGAAGCTGGTTCTTGCACTGTGTGGTTGGTTCCAGGTCTTTATTCACTGAGCCATCTCACCAGCAAGCACTATTTTAGATTTTCATAGGAAAGCTAAATAAGATGAGTTCAAATGGTCTATACTTTTTGATGTTTCCTACAGATTTTGGACCATGCTCAGTATATACTGATATCCAATACCTACCCCTTAACAAAAGAGTTTAAGGTGCCATCCGAACGCACGGGTAAATTCTTGGCTCCCAGCACAACCAAACAAAGTTGACCATTAAGCGATAACTGACCTCCCGTGCCTGGAAGGAAAGTCAGAACTCGGGTTAAGCATATTTTTCCTGATATGTTAGTGTACAGTACCAACAGTCAGAAAGCGGTAGCTCCCTGAGAGGACCCACAGCCTCACCGGCTTTGCCCACACTTTTCCTGGGGCAGACAGAATGGAAGAACCAGTAAAATGCCAGGAAGGTGGCTGTTCCACAGAGGACTGGGGAAACCATGGCGAGAAAGCTGTGAAAGCTGGTCGTAGCCCTTGCTTTGAGAAGGGAGCCATACGCTGCTGAGCTAGGTCCTGGCAACCTCTGGCAGGTACACGCTGCTGGCCCTGGGAGCTCCAATTCCTGCCAAAGTCACTGAACGACCCTTTGTCGTTTATGAGTCTTCCCGTGTCCTTCTCTACCCTCGGTATCTGCATACCTTATATTATCTAAGTTAAATAGTTCCAGGATCTGCCCTTCACCCACTCCATCCTGACCTCTCTCGGCCTCCAGCTCCCAGGGCCCTAGAAGCAGTCTTGGTTCCTGAATTCCCCATGTGTGCTGCTACAGTGGCCCCCTCTTCAACAGGGCCACCAGAGACTGGCGGTTAGGAAGGAGGAAGTGTGCACCGGAGGCCTCGCCTATTCTGGTCACCCATGTACAGGGCCTGGAATGTGGGGCCAGTGGGCAGTGGGAAGTCTTTTGCCTACCTCAGACTGCCTGCTCTCTGAATTTTGGGCACAGTGACAAACAAAAGCTCACGGGACTGGAGGTCACTCACCTTCTTGGGCCTCCTGGAGCTTTTTTGGCCCTGCAGGAAGGACCAGTTTGGCTCGAACAGCAAGTTCTCCATTATTCTGAGGAATATTATCTTCGTATTTCTCAGCCTGAGGGCGAGAGGCAGAGCTCAGCAGAATCTTGCCCCTGCGTCTCAAAACCACCTGTGCCATGCAGGTTGTCCCACCCCACCCCGACAGACCCTCTCAAGGCCGTCTCAAAACCACCTGTGCCATGCAGGTTGTCCCACCCCACCCCGACAGACCCTCTCAAGGCCGTCTCAAAACCACCTGTGCCATGCAGGTTGTCCCACCCCACCCCGACAGACCCTCTCAAAGCCTAAGGATGGAATGGGGGTGCCTGGTGGACTAGCCCTCTGTCTACAGATTCGCTGCTGCTACCTCAGCCCCTCAACATGGGAGGAGCAATTCACTACCTTAGCACGTCAGAAGCCATTGGGAACAGCGTGGCCCCAGGGAGGCCTGGACAGCACTGGACTTGAAAACCCAAGATTCATCTCCATCCATCAGCCCGCTCTAGGTCGGTAAGGATTGGAGCTACCCTTCTATGGCAGCGCCTCCTTCGGGCACTGAGGGCAGAAAGAGTGGCAGACTGCTTCTACCTTACATGAGAGCTCTGTAGGCCATGGTGTCTAGCCCTGTGAGATACCGTTCAGAAGTGACTTCTCGGGTCCTGAGTGACTGCCAGAAAGTGAATGGAAAGCCCAGAGAGGAGAGGGTCCTGAATCTGACAGCCCTCCGTCCAGGTGTGGAAATTGTGCTGGGAGGGAAGGTCAGGGTTGCCGCCACGAGAAACGAGAAGCAACCCTCAGGGTACCCAGGACTTCTGAAAGCCTGCTTGGGCCAGCCAGCATCTGCACTGAAACATTCAACAGGCCCTTTGGTGCCAACTGGGGCAGGGACACTCAAGGTCTAGAAAGCAAGTCCCAGCCCGAGTAGCCTGGTGCCAGAGCCCCATGGCAGCCTGTTGACATTCATACCCCATTCAGTGACAGGGTGCTGTGCTACTCCCAGCTGGCATCCCGTGAGGTGACTTAGCTTGGCACTCTGCTGCTGGCCCATTCGCCAAAGGAGGCTGGGTGGGACCCTATGGTAGCCGGTCAGAGATGTCCTGGCCTTCTTCATGCTGCCAGTGTGTGCGTGTGTGCATGCGTGCGTACGTGTATGTGTGTGTGTGTTATCCTTTGAAAAATGAGTTCATAGTGACTAGGTGCTCTCAGGCCCTGTGTAGTTTGAATAACAAATGTCCCGCCATAGGCTCATGAATCTAAACTATTAGTGCCTAATTGTGGCACTGTTTGGGGAGGTTACAGAGCCTTGGGGATGTGGGACCTTGATTGAGGGAGCATGTCACCGAGGTCGGCTTTGAGAGTTTAGAACCTCAATCCACTTCCTCGGGCTTGCCCTTGAGGTATGATCTCCAAGCGTCCTCCCTGCCATGACAGACTATCCACCTAGAACCACACACCAGAACCAAAACATACCCTCTGTAAGTGGCTTCTGGCCATGGTGTTTTCTCACAGCAACAGAAAGGTAACAAATACAGCCCCCCAAAATATAGCCCCCCAAAGACACACCTTGGCCCGAAGTGGATACCACCTGGCATTCTGGGTCGAACTGTCCTCAAAGTCCCATGTGGCCAGAGGAAGGATCACTTCTCCAAGAAACACCCTCCGGGCAAGGGTGCCTAGGTGCCACACAGAGACCTGCAGCCTCCGGGTCACCAGCTGGGCGAGGTCTACCTGATACTGCAGGTGCAAGAACAAGATTGTCAGCTGGGTCTTCTAGAACCACCCCCAGGCCTGCGTAGGTTGAGCCCTGGGACTCAGCTACAGCCAGAGTTCAGATGTATTCAGGGTGGGCCAAGCTGAACCTCGCTGTCTGCTTGCCAAGCACCTTGAGCTTCCCCACGGTCCAGTTCTCATCCCCTCCCATCCCTATTCTCACCCATCACCCTTTCCTGTTTCCTGGATGAAAGTCCTTGCCTAGCCCAGGACTCTGGGAAACCAAACCATGACATACCCTTACACAGGACTGCACTGCCCCAAGCCAGTGTTATCCCAAAATACTAAAAACCAGACTTTTGATTTTTTTATTAAATGCAGGGGGACCATAGCTGGGAATCAAAGATGTATTTGACACACACCAAGTCCTACAACCCACCCCCAGTAATGCAGTAAAATAAAGAAGCAAGCAAACAAAGAAAGGCAGGCACAAGATTCCAGAGCAGTGTAAACCGTGGATAGAAAATACTTGTGGGTGGGATGGGGGGACAGAGATCAGGAATGTAGGTGACACATGGCCCCTCTGAAGGCTGTGCCACACGGAACACTCCACCTCAGCCTCTGGGAGCCCAGGCTTTGGTCTGTACACTGTACATTTTCAGTAATGGCTACAAAGAGCAAGCTGTTGGGCCCTTGTCCTGTACGGGCACCTTTGGCCTCCAAGAGGACAAGTGAGGTCAATACTGTGAGTCACTTAGAAGGTAGGTGTGCCCCCCTCGGTCCCGAAGCCATCAGCAGTGAGTGGCATCGCCACCCACGTACCCAGCCCTGAGCTCTCCCTGCTAATAACCTTTGCACCCTCCTGCCAGTGCTAGCCTCGTGGCATGGTGTGAGCAGACGTGCTCACACTGAGGGGACGTGGACAGTCTGGCTGGATTTTGCATCCACTTTCCCATCTCAGGGCCTTTCTTTCCCTTTGAGGGACAAGATGGGAAGGAAATGGGGACCAAGACGCTGTGATCAATTAGCAGAGAGGTGGTGGTGAGGGGTGCTGTCCCCATCCTACCATCTTCTCTTCCCTCTGGACTCCACACGCTCTTGAGCCATGCACATTCCCGTTTCACAGCCCCTGGCTCCGTTTTCTCTGCTTTCCAAATCCCTATTTCCTTTCTGTTGTTGTTTTCGAGATGAGGTCTCACTGTGTAACTCCGGCTGTCCTGGAACTCACTGTGCCGCCCACCAGGTCTGGCCTCTAACTCAGAGATCACCTGTTTCTGCCTCCCAGCACTGTGATTACAGGTACAGGCACTACACCCAGCGCCCTGTTCCATTTCTCCCTCTGTCAGACAAACAACTAAATCATCCTGCTGACTCCTCCTTTCCCGTTCCTCAGGAGCAGTCGGTTACAAGCCCTGACTACAGGGCTGGCTTGCTGCCCTCTGAGAAATAAGGCTGTTCCAAGAGCTAGCTACAGGGCCATGGTGCAGTGGGTCCTCAGTGTCACCTGAGGCCATTCCCTAACCGCTCCCTCTGCAGCCCCTTGTGGGTCTCCCTGGGACACTCAGGCCTGAGGACATTTCCTGCGTCCTCACTGGCTGCTCACCCCTATCTGATAAACAGGACTGTTCTCCTCCAATAATGAATTTACTGTGTTGAACAAGAACTACCTTGTTGGACTATGTCTCTAAAGCCTGCATCAGTGGCCTGAGGCTACTGTAGACTATGGGGTCTGACACATTAACAGCTCAGAGAACATGAACAGACAAGGACCAAATCTGCTGTCTCCATCCCCTTTCTGATTCCCAGAGTCTCAAAAGGAGTTAGAAACCTCTCCAAGCCCAGAGGGCCCCAAGAAACACTCTGTCGAGAAAATGATGGCAAGTGGCTTTTAGAGCCTCAACTTTGTGTGTCTGGTGTATGTGGGGGTACACGCTGTATGAAGTATGTATACATGGTGTGCGGTGTGTGTGTGTCTGTGGTGTATGCTGTACATGGTCTGTATGTAGGGCATGTGTATGTTTGGAGTGCGTGTGTGCATGTGTCTGTCTGGTACGGTGTGTGCTATATGCAGTATGTGTGTGTGTGTGTGTGTTGTGATGTATGCTGTATATGGCGTGTGCACGTGGGGCATGTGTGTATGTGGTATGGTATGTGCTATAGCATATTATTTGTGTAGGTGCACAGGCATATGAAGATCAGAGATTGATATTAATGTCAGCCTCAATTGCTTTCCTTTTGTTTTCTGTTTTTTGTTTTTGTTTTTGAGACAGGATCCCTCAGTTGAGCCTAAAGCTGTTTGACTAGGCTAGCTGACCAATGAGCTCCAGGGATCCTCCTGTTTCTAGTCCCGAGCACTGAGGTTACACACATGTATCATAACTTTTTACGTGGGTACTGGGTCCTCAGGCTTATGTGGCAGGTACCTTGCCAGCTGAGCCATCTCTCTAGCCCAAGCCTCAATTTTGATACACAGACTTCTATAAGACAGATGTAATGAGGGTAGAATGGCTGTCACATTCTACCCTGATTACATCAACCCACATTTTTTTTTCTCAAAACCAACTGGAGGTAGCTCTCACAGCCATCTCCCCTTGGTTTTACAAGCCTGCTGGATACCAGACCCAGAGGGAAGTGAAACGCAAGGTTCCTAACAGGTTTTTTAAAAATTAACCTGGCAAGCGGTGGTGGCGCACGCCTTTAATCCCAGCACTCAAGAGGCAGAGGCAGGTGGATTTCTGTGAGTTTGAGGCCAGCCTGGTCTACACAGTGAGTTACAGGATAGGCTGCAAAACTACATAGAAAAAGCCTGTCTCAAAAAAACCAACCAACCAAATGACCTGGAACTCACAATGTAGACCAGGCTGGTCTTGAACTCACAAAGATCTACCTGCCTCTGTCTCTCTAGTGCTGGGACTAGAGGCTTGCACTACCATGCCTGCAGGAGTTTCTTTAAGAATAAGTTTGGTCTGCGTTAGAACACTATAAAATTAAGACATTATTCTTTCAGATAGATCTAAAATATCCCCTAAGACCCTAAAACATGCCTAACAGACTATGATTGTGATTTCTTTGACATCGTGCATGTAACTTAAATAAGGCAAGAAAGACTTTTAAACTGAACTATATAAACACTTATCTAAAAATAGTTCCCACCTCATTTCTTGAGCCTCCTCAGTCTTACATAAAATACCTTATCAGCCTTATGATGAATATTTCAATATCAACCTAAAATGTACCAGCAAGCAAGCAGCCTGCAGACTGGCTGCAGTGGCCCACACGTGGGTGGCCAGCAGAGGAGTCTGAGGGAACAGAGACTTCAGGCCCTGCCTACACCTGCTGAGTCAGAATCTGCAATTTAAAAGCAGAACAGGGGATTCCAACCCTTATGAACTCTCCAGGACAGCCTCTCCATTGTGAGTTCCTGCTAAGCTTCCTGACCTCCCCAAGTCCAATTTCCCACTGGCAGATGGAGATTCTAATACCATCCTCAGTGTGTACATGAAGCATTTGGTCAGAGAGAGGCCCAGGGAACAATGGCTATTATTATTATTTAATGAATTCAAGGCTCTGTGCCAGCCCCAACATGGCCCCTGACTACTACTCCTTGCCAAGAAAGGCAGACAAAGCCCTTGCCAGTGCCAGACAGCAGGGCTTCTGAGCTGCCAGTCGTGGCTGGGGTTTCCACAGGTCCAGGCAGCCCATCTGGCTAGAACAGCCACAGTCCATGCTGGGACTTCCTCTACTTCAAATGAAATTATGAGGGCTTAACTCTGCTCTGAAGCATAATTCTGTTTCTTAGTAGCACAGAAAATGAAGACTTAAATAATTCCCTTATAATTTTTTCTGTCTTTGTATATGTGTGAGGGGTGTATATGATATGTGTGTGATGGGTGTATATATGACATATACATTATGGGTGTGTATGATGTGCACATGATGGGTGTGTATAAGATGTGCGCATGAAGGGTGTGTATATGATGTTGCATGAAGGGTGTGTATAAGATGTGTGCATGATGGGTGTGTATATGATGCACACATAATGGATGTGTATATAATGTGTGCATGAAGGGTGTGTATACGATGTGTGCATGATGGGTATATATATGATGTATTACAAAGAGCATATATATGGTGTGTGCACTATGGGTGTGTATATAATGCATGCATGAAGGGTGTGTTTATGATGTGTGCATGATGGGTGTGTATAAGATGTGTGCAAAATGGGTGTGTATAATGGATTGCAGGATGGGTGTCTATATGATGTGTGTGTGTGTGTGATGGGTGTGTATATAAAATGTGCATGAAGGGTATGTTTATGATGTGTGCATGAAGGGTTTGTATATTGGGTATGTAGGATATATCTCTGCACATGAATGTATGTGTAAGTACAGGCACTTGCATGGACACCTTTGGATATCAGAGAACAACCATCTACTTTGTTTGAGACAGAGTCTCTTGTTTTGCCACTGTGTCCACCAGGTGTTCTCCACTTTTTAGGGACTCCACTGTCTCCACCTCCCATATTGCTGTAGGACACTGAGAGTCTGGCTTTATGTAGGTTCTCAAAACTTTACTTACTGAGACATCTCCCTGACCCTATAACTGTTTTTTTTCATAAAAAGAAATGAAATCTATGGTTTTCATCTATTCTAATAAAGAGGTACTTCTGTGGAGAACAAAACCCAGGAACATCACTCTTGGGACCCTCTGCTGGAGAACACCTCTCTGATGTTCAGTCTTTCAAGTCGTTCTGTGCCCAGTTGTTAGCTTGAGACCTGTGTCTTCTTAGAAATCATTAATCCAGAGCTGTGTCCGAGTCTGGCAGAGTACAAAGGCTGATGTCTACCTTCTATCAACTTGGCACTGATTGACATGAAGATGTCTGCAATTATATTTAACTGACTCAAGAGTTTCAAAGAAGCCGGGCAATGGTGGCGCACGCCTTTAATCCCAGCACTCGGGAGGCAGAGGCAGGTGGATCTCTGTGAGTTAGAGACCAGCCTGGTCTACAGAGCTAGTTCCAGGACAGGCTCCAAAGCCACAGAGAAACCCTGTTTCGAAAAACAAAAACAAAAACAACAAAAAAAAGAGTTTCAAAGAGGCATGCTGACCTCTGACCCTAAACCCAGCCTGGGATAGGGAAGACTCAGGAATGTCTGGCCCACAAGTACCTTCAAGGTTTCCTCGAAAGTTGGGTCCAGAGTGTTCTTTTGGACTTGTGTCTTGCGCTTCCCTTGGGATGACCTGTCAGGCAGCAGGTAGGTCTTGATGTACCTAGTGGGCAGAGGCAGAAGAACAAAGGGTGAACTCAACATGGGGTGAGCAGAGAGTTCAGGGGAGTACAATGTAGCATCAGTGGGTTTTCTGGCCTGCTTCCCTGCTGGAGCTTGAGTTGATGGGCAAGATTTGCATCCTGACTTGAGTAGAGAGGGAGAGAGAGAGAGAATGTAAGCACCTTCACAAGGAGGCCAAAGGTTGTTTGATGTCCTCCTGAATTGCCCTCAACCTTATTGCTTTATTATTATTACTAATGTTATTAACAACACAGGGTCTCTCTTGTTGAACCTGGAGCTCCCTGGCTAGGCTAGGCTGTCTGGTCTGCAAACCCCAGGCCTCCTCATGTCTCCATTTCTCTATCACTGGGATCACAGACATGCGGCACCGTGCACAGCTTGTTACACAGATGTTGTTGGGATCTAAACTCGGGTCCTCATACTTGCGGAGCAAGCCCTTTACTGACCAGGACATGCCCCTACAGCCCTCAACGTGAGCGATCTCAGTGCAGTATGAGTAACTTTGGATTTACACCGCTTGGCTGAGCACTGAGTGTGTAAAGCGCCTTGGCCTTACTCTTGGGTCCTACTAGAATCTGTCCCTCTTCCTCATCTCCCGCTTCATGATGACCACATGACCGCAGAACCTGATGTTCCATGTACATGCCAGACTCCCTCTTTCCACCTCCACCCATTGCTACCCCTGGACCCTCAGAACTAAGGAGGAGAATAGAAACTCATGACTCACACTTAGCTTTGGCTCGGAGACCTCAAAGATTATACTCTTTCCCACAAAAGATCCCGCTTCTGAACCCACGTAAGGGAAACGGCTCACCTGCATTCTCTAACTCACCTCGTCCCCTCATGATCGTGCTGTTTGAGATTGATTCCCTCCCCCGCTTATGGAGCTTTGATCCCTCCATTTCCCTATATATCATTGTACTGTATTGATCATCACTGTTCATTAGCCTCGAAAGACTCTTTGTCTTAGTTTTTGCTATTAGAGTCTATAGTCCTGATACACGTATGCATTGGGCACAGAACTAAACATGACAGGGTACATGGTAACTACATCCCCAGCCTGTATGCATGCTGTCAATTTTAATAGAACAGGCCAAATTCGATCTCTTTAAAATAAAAGGGACTATTTGGAAGCCTGACTTGGTGGCACACGCCTTTAATCCTAGCACTTGGGAGGCAGAGGCAGGCGGACCTCTGATGTTAATTTTGGTTTTCCTCTATGAAATCAGCCTTCCAACACCCTTTACTGGGCATCATCTCTCTTCCTTGATTGGCTAGAGCTCCCTGACACACACTGAATGTTTTGCCCCTAAGTTTCAACTCCTGTGTGTTGGAACTTAACTCCCATGTGATTGTGTTTGGAGGTGGTTGGGTGGAAGGGTGGCCCTCAATGAGATCTGTGCTCTTAGAACGGAGTCCTCAGAGAGCTGCCCTTCCCTGCTTCTCCCATGGACTGACAGGCCCCAGTCTCCATCTGTGAACCAGGAGCTGGCCCTCACCAGACACCAGCTCTGTCAGTCCCTGGGCGTCTCAGCATCCACAACTGTGAGGATAAATTGCTGCTGATTCTTAGCCATCCAGTCTCTTGCCATCTGTTACAGCAACTCAAGTGGTCTAAACACCCCTTGAGCATCCAAATTCCCGTATATGCTCAGGCCTATAAAACAGGACCTTGATCCTCTATCGACCTACCTTTGCATCAGCAACACATCCAATGTTGTAATGCCAAACTTCAATTAAAGCAAAACAAAACCCAACAACTTACGGGTTGCACTTCCTCTTCTTTTCCTCTCCGTAGGCAAGGTTCTTACAGGTCTTGATGTGTATTTCTAAAGAATGGCTTTTAAAGCAGTAACGGATGGCAAATTCGATTTCTCCAGTGACATTAGCCTTGTCAAAATTACCCATCTCCGTGCAGGTGCTGTTAATACTAATTAAGCTTCCCTGAAATCAATGGCAGATATAATAAATTAACTCACGGTTAATAAATAGTTTGCCATTGTGCTCTCACGGTAAGTCACAATTCACGCAGAGCATGCAACCCAACTCTCGCTAAGCTGATATGTGCCCCCGGCATGCCCCCTGCTAACGTTGCCACCTGGTGAGTCCTAAGGTGACAAGGCACCCTCAGGAGATCTTGTCTCCTTCTGTCTCTGCCTGGCGATAAAGGTTACCCAATCTTTACCGCGGGTCACCAGGATGACGTGGACTAGCTCATGTGCCATTCTTTCACCGTAACTCTTGGGCCAGATGGCATCCACAGCTGGGCAGCAGTGAGACTAAGTGACCGAGGCTAGAATCAGACAGTGAGGAAGGGGCCCACACAGAGTGACTCGTGCAGACTGTGCGAAGACAATAAATTACCCTTAAGTTTTATGGGCACCTAAAATAAAAATGAAAGCACCTTCGGATATTAGCACACTCTAAACTTAAGTGATACCTGAAGGACTGCATCCCAGGATGCTGTGCCTAAAAGATTAGGTCATCTCATCATTATTAAATTTGCTTAGACAACCGCCACCATTTGTGAGTAGTTGTGCCAGTACTGCTTTTAGAGGAACACTAAATAATTTCTGCTTCTCATACCCAACCAGCTCCTCCACACCATAAAACTCCCGGAAAAGAAAGCAAGAAAGTCTACAACAGAAAGCCATAACTGGCAGAGAGAGATAAAACCCAAACCAACTCAAAGGGCCAGGAACCTGTCTTAACTAATGCCAAGAATACAGAGAGCATTGCCACACCCAGCCCCAGAAAAATGTCGCCTGACCGTACCCTGTGGTGGTCAGATGGAAAGCAACCTTAGCCGGTACACATTCAAAGATGACACACGGGATGGGAGGCGCGAGAGCGAGTGAGCGAGGGTTGAAAACGAAGACGGGAGATGTGAAGAGGGGTGGGCAAAAGACGTGAGCTGCCAAAGGAAAGAGCTGAAGAATTCTAGTCACTACGATAAAATTTTTGCTGGGACTGTAGCTCAGAGATAAAGCACTCACCTAACAAAGCAGAAGGTGTTCTAGGTTCGAGGCCCAGGACTGGGAAAACCTCAAAAGGTCCTTTGCCTAGAACTCAGTCCAGGAGAGAGACTTTGCCCCACATGGAGTTCTCTGGAGGCGGCTGATAACCCTCCCAAGAGTTCCTTGTCTGGGACTCAGTTCTGTTTTCTCTGGAGCCAGAACAGAACTTCAGAGCAAGCAGCCAGGTGGTGGTGGTGCACACCTTTAATCCCAGCACTCGGGAGGAAGAGGCAGGTGGATTTCTGTGAGTTTGAGGCCAGCCTGGTCTGCAGTGAGTTCCAGGATAGCCAGGGCTGTTACAGAAATCTGTTAAAAAACAAATAAATAAACAAAAGCCCGAGCAGTAAACTTGAATCAACCAAAAGGTTCTGGCCCCAAAGTACAATCCAGACCTGATTCCTGTCGGAGTCACTGGTTCTGTCTGCCTTTGAAAGGCCAACTCAGGGCAAAGCAAAGACCATACACCCGTCAGTGGCCAGAGACCCCCTGAAGGTCAGAGGTCATCTACTATCACCTCAAGCTGAGTCCTGGGCCTGTCTATGTCACAAAGGTAGAAAAACTAGGAAAATGACAGCTATGGTTTTTTAAAAGTGATACATTCTGTTAGCCAAGAACACAGGGAAAAGTATTACACAGTGGGTTAGCCGGTGATAGGCAGTCTTTTGTTCTGGACTGAGCCCTGCTGGCTGTGTGGTCTCCAGCAATTTTCCTCAGTTTCCTCATTTGTAAAACCCGAATCTCTGCGACAGTTCAGACAGTTACAAAACACAGAGCTTAGAACCCGGTCTATGGGAAGCGCCCAAAGTGTGTGTGTCTGTTGTAAACTCTGCACCTTCGAGGGCCCTTTGCAAGCTGGGTGAACCCCTTCCTTTGTTCTTGTCTTCTTGGCTGTGAAGTGTATACAGCATTTAAACATCACGTGTAATGCGCAAGAGTAGTTAAAAAAAAATAACTGCAATAATCTCATCTCTCCCCACTCGCGTGCTAAGAAGAAAAAACAGTGGGCTGGGAGGGCAATGGCTCAGCTGCTGCCATGAGCGAGCATGAGGACCTGAGTCAGGAACCTTACCGCCCACATAAAGCTGGGTGCAGTAACACATCTGTAATCTCAGTGACCCTACAGGCAGAGACAGGAGGATCCCTGGGAGCCACCAGGCCAGCTAGCCAAGCATAGGCAGTGGAAACAAGAGACCCTGTCTCAAACAGTGTAGCTTGGGTGATGAGGATGACACCTGAGGGTATTCTGACACACGCATATGATGACACACACATGCCTCTGTTCACAAGCATGAGCGCGTGCACATGTGCACACACACACTCACCAGGATCTCTGAGACGCCCTACAGCCCCTCCTTTAGTTAGTCCCCACCCTTCCTGAGTACCAGCTGCTTCAAAGCTGCTTGCTCATCAACTTTATTTTTCTTTATGGTTTCATTAGTAAAATATCAACTCCCCTCCCAGTCTGCCTTATTCTGGTGTCCGCACAGTTAAAAGCATTTTGTGTGCCCATGAACCACAGCTTGTTCTGTCTGGTTGCTGCCAAACTTCCAACATTGAAACAATCATAAACAGCACTGCCCTGGACAACCACACGTGTGGGGCAACATTTAGGACAGGCTTTAGAAGTACTTCCCATCCGTTGGATTATTCGAGAGAACCTGCAGGGGCAGGAGTGTGGCTCAGCGGTAAGGGGTGCGTTTAGCATGCACGAGGCCTGTGGCAGAAGCAGACACCTCCAGGCTTTTGAATATGTGCATGTGTCTCCAGGGAAGCTGCAACAATTTCCATTTGCCATGTGGTTTTCAGATGCCTGCCGCTCTGGGCCCTTGCCTTGCATTTTTAGACGTTATTAACATCGTCCCAAAATAGGATTTTGTTTCAGTTTTGCCCTGATTCCACTACTTGGGAGGTTAGATGATTGTCTCTATTTATTCCCTGTCTCTATGTGTAAGCGGAGATTTTACAGGCTTTTTCTAAACAACTCCTGGTTTCTTGGAGTCATGAATTTCTCCAGGAAGGGTAGGCCACAAATCTGGACACGAAATAACGCAGTGGTTATTTGCCTTGTAGAAGTTTGAATCCCTTAGACAGATATTGCTTCGGTTTAAAAGAAGACATTACAATTAAGAACAATCTAAACTCACCATCATAACTCTGAAGAGAATACGCCACAAAAAAAAAAAAAAAAAAAATTAGGAGCCGGGCAGTGGTGGCACAGGCCTTTAATCCCAGCACTTGCGAAGCAGAGGCTGGTGGTGGATCTCTGTGAGTTCAAGGCCACCCTGGGCTACACAGCTAGTTCCAGGACAGCAGCTAGGGCTGTTACACAGAGAAACCCTGTCTCAAAAAAAAAAAAAAAAATTAGAAGGGATGAGAATGGAGTGGCCTACTGAGTTTAGAGTTTATCATAAGAAAAACCCCACCACAGTGTCTTCCTCCTTAGCTCAGTGTCATGGCCCTAACACTCTTTTAAAACAGCTAAGTTGTTGTCTATGATGTGTATGTATGAACACATGTTCATGTGAAGGCGCACATGCCACAGCACATGTGTGAATGTCAGAGGACAACTTTGGGTGTCAGCCCCTGCCTTCCCCTGTATTTATACCAGGCTAACTGGCCCTGAACTTTTGGGGTGCTCTCATGTCTCCGCCTCCTATCTCACTTGTTGGGATTATAGACTCATACCACAGCATCTGGCTTTTATAGGGTTCCAGAGATTTGAGCTTGGGACATCATGATTAGTTTTACTCACTGAACCATTTTCCTCTGCCCAACCTTAATTCTTGATCAGCTATAGGGAGAGAAGAAAGAAGGACGGACGGTGTGGGTAAGAAAAACCAGTTCGTACTAGAGCGCAACAAGCCTGTGGGTCATAGCTGCTATTCTGTGGTCCCTGGGTTAGTTGACCCCAAGTTCTACAACCCCTAGAGGACTCTAGTAAACTACCTACCCCTGAACTCTCAGGTTGCTCAATTGTGAAATGGACTAACAGTGGCCAACATACAGTCACAGGACATGAGAAGCCATCGGTGCAGGTTCTCGGAGCTACTGACCCTGTCATCTGGTGAGTGTTTACCAAGAGTCGCTTGAGTGTCAGACATTGCTCCAAGGACTTGGGAATTGTATTCTAACGATCAGCTGATGAAAGGCAGGTAAGTGAGGTGGATCTCAGGTAGAAGATGCTAAAACATGAGCCAGGAGCAAGTGAGTGAATGGGAACTGACAGGGTCCTCTCTGAAAAGGAGCCTCCAAACAAAATTCAGAGAACTAGGGAATAACCTGGGAAGTCTGTGTGTCCTAGACTTGAGAACCAGTGACTGATCACATGGTTGAGTGATGGAGCAATGGGAGGAAGAAAGCAGATGGGGTCAAAGCAGAATGGGGGCAGGTGCTCAGGACCCTGTGGACCATCTCAAGTGTAGAGACGTGCTGGCTCTGGAGCTGCGTGAGCGCCATCCTGTTCCAGGAAGGGACAGTGAGCCAACTCTAGTGGGATGTCAGGAGCTGTGTGGACACAACCCCTCAGGCACTCTAAGAAGTGAGTTCAGCTGGAACTGTGTGGACACAGCCCCTCGGGCTCTCTAAGAAGTGAGTTCAGTTGGAACTGTGTGGACACAGCCCCTCGGCTCTCTAAGAAGTGAGTTCAGCTGGAACTGTATGGACACAGCCCCTCAGGCTCTCTAAGAAGTGAGTTCGGCTTTGTTCTTCTGGATCATGGTCCTTTTGAGTCAACATCAGGCTCCTGCTGGCTCGTTCCCAGAGTCTCCCTGCTCCCAGGCCGCTCTCACTGCCTTGAGTCCACCATAGGAATCCATACTAGAAAAGAAGGTTCTAGAGCCAGCCTTGCCCGCCTGATCTTCATGGAGAAGTCCTCTTGACTTTCATCTTTCTAGACTATTCTAAAACACAAGCAGCCCTTGGTGTTAAGCCAGCCTCACACATGAGCACTGAAACCTATGATATGAGGAGGTGAGCAGGTTATAAGCCTTCATGAATGGGGTTAACTTAGAAAACAGGCCACAGGGAGCCCCTCACCATTTCCACCAGGTGAGCACACAGCTTGAAGATGCCTATCACAAAGCAGGAAATAGGCCCATAACAGCCCGAGTCTGCCATCGCTTGATCTTGGAATCCCATCTTTTAGAATCATAAGTAAATTTCTACTGTTTTCAAATTACCAAGTCAGTGTTGTTCTGTGATAGCAACACAGAACCAATCAAAACAACTGCTAATTGAGGCCTCAGGTTCCCGCAAAAAACTCTAGGCCTAAGTAGCATTAGGTTTGTTTAGCAAATGAGTCAACAGGTGACTCCACATGCAGTCTAGAAACAGAGTAGATTTGAAACATTATGAAGCCATCTTGAAAAAGAATACACCTTAACCTTAGCCCTCTAAACATAAAGCAAAGTTACAAACAAGACAATGTGGCCGTGGCCTAAACATAGACCTAGTCACCAGAGGACAGAGTCTAAAACAGGGATCACCACCTAAGGGTGGCACCAAGCACAAAGGGCTGGGCCCTCTTCTGGTCATTTATCAAGAAAATGTCCAATAGACTTGCCCATGACCCAGATTCATGGAGGCGGTTCCTCAACTGGGGTTCCCTCTTTCCAGATGACTCCAGATTGACAAAAACCAGCACAAGGACCAGTTACTGTCTGAAGGTATAAAATGTTCTCAACAAGATGATATTTTTAAAAAGGTAAACAGGAAAGATGGCTTCAATGTGTTTTGAGGCTTTCCCTAGCTCCAAATCAACATGAAAATCACCTCCACCTCTCCTCTTACCTCCAGTGTTGACCAAAGACCATAGTCTATTCCTTCCCTTGGGTCTTAGTTACTCTTCTATTGCAATCACCATGACCAAGAAAGTTTACTGGGGGCTTACAGTTTCAGAAGGTGAGTCCTTGACCATTAGTGGGGGGCCATTGCAGGCAGGCAGGCAGGCATGGTGCTGGAACAGTAGCTGAGAGTTTACACCTGACCCACAAGCATGAAGCAGAGAAAGAGCTAACTGGGGATGACAGGAGCTTTTGAAGAAAGCCTGCCACTGGTGATGTACCTCCTCCGACAAGGCCATTCCTCCAAATCCTTCCCAAACAGTTCTACCAACTGAGGACCAAGCATTCAAATATATGATCCTATGGGGGCCGTTCTCATTCAATGCACCATGCCTTACCTACCAGGCCAGTTGGATGATGTCTGGTTGGTTTCTCTTTTCTGGTGCTGGGGATTCAACAGAATTGGGCCGTGTGCATGCTCTACCTGTGCTCTACTGCCGAGCTCCATCTCTAGTCCCTGGTGGCTTGAGAACCACACCTTTTACAAGAGTATTGGGACAAGACTCACGTGTCTCAGGCCTCCAGAAAAGACAGCGCTGTGTGTTGGACTGGACGGGAGAGTGCCTTGCTTCAAGACAGGACTGGGAGGTTGCTTGGGATCTTCTTGATGGAATGCTTTCAGAATATCGGGTGAGCTGACCTTCTGGAGAGGGTAAAAACAAACATAGCCCACTATCTCACGTGACCAAAGAGGCCAGCAAGCTCAGCCAGCATCTGTGAAGTGATGCTTCTCACACACAAACTTCTGGCTGCTGCATAGGAAGACACACTTGTGTTTGGATCAATGCGCACACCCTACACACCAGCAGGACCCTAAAGTAGAATCGTTAGGGATCATTGCCAGCATGGACAGGTGGGCTCCTATGAGTTATAGAAAGTACTAAAAATGTTTAAATTCTGGCTTTAATAATGATCATGTCATGAAATTACATGAAATATAGTATTTATACTGAAAAAATTTTTACTTCTAACATGCCCATAAAAAGAAAAAATAAGTCTTTAGATTGTATTTATTCCTTTTTGGTAATAATTAGTATTTCTTCTATCGTGTTACAGCAGTATTCCTCAATAGCCACTAACCACATGGGGGTGGAGCCAGTTCAAATCAGCTGAAGTAAAATACAATAAACTAGGTTCCCAGCAGCACCATGCTGCGAGGGAGCCTGTGCAGTGGAGACTATGAGGCCAGGATGATGGAGCCACAGCCCCTCTGCAATTCCTTGCTTGGATTCCTCAATCCTCACAACTCAGACATCCTCTGGGCTGGGACTGCCTGGGAGGCTCTGAACCAAGGACTCAGGCAGCAGGGGAGGGATATCCCAAGGATGCCATGTGACACCAACATTCAGAATACCAACAGTGAGGCCTAAGGGAACTTGAGATACCCTGCAGGGGGCACATTTCAAACAAGTGAGAAAAGAACACCTCTCATGGCAGGAGCTAGGGGAGGGGCTGGCACTTCAAGTAGGTTTGGCCTCCTCCTTCTGACCACACTGTCTTCTGCTGGCTCTCTGCTCCCAAGTCCTCATCTTTAATGGGGACAAATCCTACAGAACTGCTCTAAAGATGAAGAGCAACATGGTCTCTCTGCAGAGGACAGTGCCCGGCATGAGGACTGCCCTTGGTCAGCGCCACCATCGGACTAGCTTCGTCTGATCTGGCAAGTGTGCCATCTGGAGTTCCCTTCCTTGAAGCCTCCTCCTTCAGACCTTCCCTTGTCCTCAGGGCGGAAATGAAGCAGTCTAGAAATGAGCAATATCTGAACGTAGGCTCTACTCCTGGCACCATCGTTCCCTACATGTGAGCTGCTGGTTGGTCGGCCTCTGAGTCAAGATCAGGTTTCTGACCGTGGTCATGAGTGATTCTATTCTGTGGTTAGATAGGCAACTACAGTGCCCAGAACAAAGGACTTTAAAAGAGGACTTTGTGCTAGCCCCCACCTGCCCATGGATCCTGTGCTAGCCCCCACCTGCCCGTGGACCCTGTGCTAGCCCCCATCTGCCCGTGGATCCTGTGCTAGCCCCCATCTGCCTGTGGATCCTGTGCTAGCCCCCACCTGCCCGTGGACCCTGTGCTAGCCCCCACCTGCCATGGATCCTGTGCTAGCCCCCACCTGCCCGTGGACCCTGTGCTAGCCCCCACCTGCCCATGGATCCTGTGCTAGCCCCCATCTGCCCATGGACCCTGTGCTAGTCCCCACCTGTCTGTGGACCTTGTGCTAGCCCCCACCTGCCCGTAGACCTTGTGCTAGCCCCCACCTGTCTGTGGACCCTGTGCTAGCCCCCATCTGCCCGTGGACCTAATGTTAGCCCCCATCTGTACACTTGAAAAGGATGGCTCCAGGGAGCCACTGTGAGCAGATATGTTTGCACTTGAGAATTTTAAAGCCCTGTCAGCTGAGCACATCACAAATATTTGAGACATGTGTCACTAGAAAACCATCAGCATCAGTAACTGTTTATCTCCCAAAGCTCAGCAGAAAGGTATCAGAGACTCCACATCTCATACTCGGTGAGATCAGTGATGTGGGAGTCTGTGCATCTCACACCTAGTGAGGCCACAGTGATGTGGGAGTCTGTGCATCTCACACCTAGTGAGGCCACAGTGATGTGGGAGTCTGTGTATCTTACACCTAGTGAGGCCACAGTGATGTGGGAGTCTGTGCATCTCACACCTAGTGAGGCCACAGTGGTGTGGGAGTCTGTGCATCTCACACCTAGTGAGGCCACAGTGGTGTGGGAGTCTGTGTATCCCACACCTAGTGAGGCCACAGTGGTGTGGGAGTCTGTGTATCTTATACCTAGTGAGGCCACAGTGGTGTGGGAGTCTGTGTATCTCACACCTAGTGAGGCCACAGTGATGTGGGAGTCTGTGCATCTCAAACCCAGTGAGGCCACAGTGATATGTCTTCATATGTCTCTCAGTGTAAAACAGGGCTATGATGGAGGAGGGTCATCTGTCTATCTGTTGCTTTCGTTGGCTAATTAATAAAGAAACTGCTTGGCCTGATAGGTCAGAACATAGGTAGGCGGAGAAGACAGAACAGAATTCTGGGAGAAAGAAAGCTGAGTCAAGCAGACGCTATAACTCTCCTCTCCAAGATGGACGCAGGTTAAGATCCTTCCTGGTAAGCTACCACCTCGTGGTACTACACTCATTAATAGAAATGGGTTAATTAAGATGTGAGAGTTAGCCTGTAAGAGGCTAGAGCTAATGGACCAAGCAGTGTTTAAAAGAATACAATTTGTGTGTTATTTCCGGGGCTAAGGTAGCCGTGAGGGAGCTGGGCGAGAACGCAGCCGCCGTTCCAACTACAGGGCTACATTTAATCTCCAGTTTGTTGGATTGATAGTGGTTCTCAACCTTCCTAATGCTGCAACCCTTTAATACAGTTCCTCATGTTGTAGTGACTCCCAACCATAAAGTTATTTTCATTGTTACTGTATAACTATAATTTTGCTACTGTTTTTTTTAAATATTTATTTATTATGTATACAATATTCCATCTGTGTGTATGTCTGCAGGCCAGAAGAGCACATCAGACTTCATTATAGATGGTTGTGAGCCACCATGTGGTTGCCGGGAATTGAACTTAGGACCTTTGGAAGAGCAGGCAATGCTCTTAACCACTGAGCCATCTCTCCAGCCCCTAATTTTGCTACTGTTAAGAATAGCAATGTAAATACTTTTTGGAGACAAAGGTTGCCTCAGGACCCATGACTTGAGAATCTCTGCTCTAGAGCAAGTTCTAGAAGGTTAAGTTCTCCACCATTACAAAAAGGACAGTCTGGGGACATCAAGGATGGACTCACAGGCATAGAGGAGGGACACGGGTCCTACAGAGCCCACAGTTAGACTGGAAACAACAGGTGCTGGCATCTGCCTGCCAGGTCACCTGGGCTGGATTTGAACCCAAGTATTTGACTCCAAAGTCAGCATTATCTGGAGTTCAGTGCACCTGCTTTTAGTTTAACCCATTCAGTAGAGGGCATTGCGATGTCCTCCCTACCCGCTCTCCTTTCCCAGTGAGCTCTCTCGCTTTAGACCCCAGGGGAGGAGCTGTGCTCCTGCTCCCTCACTCTGCGCAGAGCTTATGTGTTCACTTTCCACCAGAAGCCGAGCCCAACCAAAGGTTTTTTGCCGTGAATGGAAGTCAGAAGGCCTCCCCATGAGAAGAGACTTGTAGATCCCAGAAAATGGCAGGTCAGCCCTGCAGGTGAGGCCTGCTTTTGGATAGCACTGAAACCAGAAAGAAGCAGCCCTGGGAGCTTGGGATTGGGTAAAAGTCTGTCGCTGATCTAATTCTCCATGGTGATCTTGAATCATCATTATTCTTTTCTTTTTCAGGGGAGTCTCACATTGTTGCTCAGATTGGTTATAATCCCTTGATTCAGACAAACCTCCTGCCTCAACTTCCCAAATAACTGGGGATGCAGGCACGGGCTAGATCATCTGGCTTGACCTCAAACTCTTGCTTCCTTTGGTCAGGTGTGTCTGAATACAGATTATACCTACTTAGGTTTTCCCGGCCGATTGAAGCTTTCTATCAATAAAAAAGCAAATGTAGAGGGCAATAAGCCAGAAAAGAGGATATGAAGAGGACACGAAGGCGCTAGGCGCAGAGGCCCAGCAGGTCAGTGCATACCCTGGAAGTAACATTGACTGCTGTGTCAGACTGGCTCCGCCTCTCCGTGTGGACCACACACTGCCTGGGATCCATAGCGAGAAGATGCTTCTCTGAAGTCATATCATTCTGGGACTTGGAGAGCTCTAGAAGACAAGGGGTGACAGTTGGGAGTATGAGATTTTGCCAAGACGTACAGATCCTGAGGGACAGGCAGACAAGAAAAGACGACTAAGCAAGGGTGGCAGGTCCACAGCAGAACAAAGGGCACTGGGTGTGACTGTGTGCCAGAGGCAGGAAGAGGAAAGGCTAGCCCCTTCGAAGGTCCACACTGGCTGCATGCCTCTGTGGGCAGCCATGGTCAAGGTGGGGTTCAGAGGGAAATTCTCGTCCAGCTTCCCTGTGCCCCAAACCATTGTATGGTCAACCACCTGTCCTGAAACAGACTGTTGGCCTAAGACTTTCTCTTGTGACTACAGGAAGGGGGAAGATTAGAGATGGCCTGAGGCTAGAAAGAGTACTCACACTTTGGGTTTCTCAGTACACTAGTGCCCAACCTTTTGGCTTCCGTGGGCTGTGCTTGATGAGGGACACACTTGGGACACACATTAAATTGACAATGAACAAAGCATAAGGGAGGGAGCCCCACACAAGTGAAGGCTCTGTATTCCATCCAGATTCTTCCTCAAATCCAGATCCCCTTCCCAGAGCTCCCCACCCATCTTCATAGCTGTACTTCACACTCTAGAGATATAATTTGAATTACTTATGCTACTTTAAAATGTTTTTTAGCCACATTAACAGGTGACATTAACTCTGCACTTCATTAGACACAATATTCAGATTGTCAAGATAGATTGCGAATATTAAAGTTACTTGTGAGACCATCCACTAACTGTACAATTCTCTGGAATCTAGGATGTCATTCACTCCAGCTGTGCTCCTTGCCACTGTCCCCTGGGAACTCCTGAGCATCGTGTGCGCCAGCCTCCCTCTGTCCACTGGTCCACACATGGAAACATCCAGATGATCCTGTGCTACCATTGCCTGGTGGCTGCCTGCCATCCGCACTGTCCAGGGAGAGCGTGGGAGGTCTCCTTTCCTTGACATGGATTCCTGACCTGCTTCCCGAGCCAAGGGCACCCAGTTTGCCAGTCTTGCTTCCTAGCCACTCTTCTTTGAGAGCCACACCACCCCAGCATTCTCAAGTCTACCATCCAGAAGTATCCTGGGGGGCATCAGTTGTCAGCAACTGGAAAAGACCAGCATATGGCAGAGATCGATGACAGCCACCTACAGCAACCTGGATGCTAAGGGCACAAAAGACTCTCAAGTCTGGCCATTGGTAGGCACCATCTGCCATAAGCCTGCTCACACTACTTTGGGGCTGTGCCTGTTTGGCCCATTTCAAGGGCCCATTTTCAAGTAGAGAAGAACCTGAGAAGTTTGGAGTTCTGACAAGTATCTCTCTACATCAGTAGGATTGGTGGCGTGTGGGCAGAAAGAAACACAGTTGGCTCCCAAGTAAGAGTCAACCCAACCCCCTGTCTGTCTGCTAAGGGGTCTCATAAAGAACTGGAATCTTTCTCCTAGGTGCTTTGGACCACACTGGCAGACAGAGGGTGCTGCTCTGGGGCAGCATTCTCAAATCCTGTGGTTCCAAACCAACTTTAGCATCCTGGGCCACGAGTTCAACCCACGAGTTCATCAGGTAACATCTGAGGCCTCACAGAAGCTTCCCCACTTTGCCATAATCCAACTCCCTGATGTTTCCATCAGTGAATTTGAAAAGTGCTCTTGATTGATGACTTTCCTTGTATTGGTACCACAAAACTGCCATGAAACCTTTACTGCTTCTCATTGTGGGATTTGGGGTAACCTGAGCCACGCATCTTTGTCTGCAGAACAAACTGACCCTTTGGAATGAGAGCGGTGTTTCTCACGTGGACTTGGGGAGGGATCTGATTTAGAAGACTGTCATGGGACTAACACCAGTTTTGCAGAGAACAGACCGCTGTCACAGCCAGGCTGATATCCTCAGAGGGGCAAACAGGCCCTTGAAAGTCAACTATTTCCTCCTCCTGAAAGAGACCCAAGACAGCCCACTGCTGATGGGAAGAGCCTGGCTTTCATCTCAGCTGTCTGTGTGGTGGGGCTTGTGTGGAATACTGATGACTAATTTAAATCCAGTTGTAGTTGGCTTGGAAGCCATAACAACAATGAGACCATCACAGGCAACTGCAGAAAGTGGGCGGTAAATGAAGACAAAGAGAGTGGAGACCCTTCTGGAAGGATTGCCATGACGGCTGTCCAGGGAGAGCAGCAGGTCCAGTGCAAGCTTGTCCTGGTGGGCGACGGCAGCACCAGGAAGTGCCACTTGACTGGCAAGTTTGAGAAGCTGTCTGTAGCCACCCTGGGCATGGAGGTGCACCTGCTGGTCTTTCATGACAACAGAGGACCCATCAGGTTCAACATGTGGGACACAGCCAGCCAGGAGTGGTTTGGGGGCCTGCGTGATGGCTACTACATCCAAGCCCAGTGTGCCATTATAATGTTTTATGTATCGTCAAGAGTGAGTTATAAGAATGTGCCTAACTGGCATAGAAATCTGGTGTGTGTGTGTGTGTGTGTGTGTGTGTGTGTGTGTGTGTATGAAAACATCCCCATCGTGTTATGTAGTAACAAATTGGATATTAAGGACACAAAAGTGAAGGCAAAATCTATTATCTTCCACCAAAATTAAAATCTTCATTATGACATTTCTGCCAAAAGTAACTACGACTTTGAAAAGTGTCTCCTCTGGCTTGCCAGAAAGCTCACTGGAGTTTGTGGCCATGCCTGCATTGAAATTCACCAGGAAGAAGAATGGACATGTGGAAGATACTGGGCTTGCAAAGCCAGAAAAGCCAAGGTTTTGGATTTTGCTAGGTATTTTGTGTTTTGTTTTCATTCCTCTGGAATTCTTTGTGCTGCTGAGCTGGAAAGGTTTGGGCAAGACAAGCAGGAGTCAGAACAAGGCCAATAGACCGAAATGGCGCCTGCTCTCCTCAAGGAGCCAGAGGCTGATCCACTGACCCACGGCTTTCCCACCTGCGGCTGCCTGGGCTGACCTGCACAGGGCTGGATAGAAGAACACATCCTGAGTATCACTTACTTCTCATCTGGGTGGTGACAGACAGAAACAAGTTTTCCACGGACTTATTAAATCCTCTGAAGTGACCAAGTTCCTGTAACTAAAACAGACACGGGACAATGAGCTGTTAGCCCACCACCTGTGTTTGCCCCACCATCTCCAGGCTGCCAGCCCCCAACACTACAAGCAGGAAGGGGTGGGAAGGGATGCACAGCCCCCAGGAAGTAGACATCCCTGGCACTTAGCCATCTTCCTCTGTGTTTTGCAGCCTTGTTAAAGGATGGAGCGCTATCAATAGGTAGTTCACAAGACAACTACCTCTTAGGATGACTGACATTTCATTGGCTCAGAGCTAATTACTGCTTGTTTGACCTTCTTTTCCTAGCCCTCCACAAATTCTATGTAGAAGGTACAGGATGCAGGTGACATGGGGGTTGAGAGTACCATAAGAGGGAAGGTGACTAGCGTAGGGACAGAGTACTGTCTCCCAAAATGGATCATAGAAAAGGGAAAACAGTAACTTTATTCAGATCTCATCCATCCATCTACCCACTCACTGTCTACCCATCTATCTACCTGTCCACCCATTCTTTATCCACCTACCTGTATGTACCCAACCACTCATCTGCCTACCTATTCATCCATTCATCCATTTATATATCCATGTGTCCAATGTCTGTCAACACACCCATCCATCCAGTTTCTACTTGTCTATCCACCTGCCTCAACATTCTATGTACCCATCCACTCACCTACTCAACAATCCATGCATCCATCCATCATATATGCTTCCATGCATGCACCTACCCAGCTACCCTTCTACCCACCTATCCATCTGCCCACCTATGCATCTGCCAACCTACCCTTCTGCCCACCTACCCTTCTGCCCACCTACCCACCTATCCACCTACCCTTCTACCCACCTACTCACCTACCCACCTACCCACCTATCCACCTATCCATCTACCCACCTACCCACCTATCCATCTACCCATCTACCCACCTACCCACCTACCCTTCTACCCACCTACTCACCTATCCATCTACCCACCTATCCACCTACCTACCTATCCACCTACCCTTCTACCCTACTATCCATCTACCCACCTACCCATCTACCCACCTACCCACCTATCCATCTACCCACCTACCCACCTATTCATCTACCCACCTATCCATCTACCCACCTACCCACCTATTCATTTACCCATCTACCCACCTATTCATCTACCCACCTACCCACCTATTCATTTACCCATCTACCCACCTATTCATCTACCCACCTACCCACCTATCCATCTACCCACGTACCCACCTATTCATCTACCCATGTACCCACCTATCCATTTACCCAGCTACCCATATATCCGCCTATCCATCCTTCCAGAGTTCATCCATTCACCCAAAAATATGTCCTCAGAACACAATCCCCAAGGTGTCTGTGAACTTGGAAAACAACGAACATGTTTCCATCACTCAAATGGTCATGTATATTATCCCACGTAAGACATAACTGCTCCCTCTAATGCGCAAATCGATGCAGGTAATCAAAACCATACAATTCCCTGGCACTCCAGTTTCCAAGCACACACAGACACATCCTGCATGGGAGACAGTTATTTCCACTTCTCAGGTGGAGAACCAAGTAACTGAGATCCCACAGCTAAATTCTTTGGACAGAACTGGTTCTGGCCCCCGTAGAGCCAGCAAACACTGACTCATCGCCACAGGCACACCACTTACACACACACCCACAACCTGCTGTGTACACATGTCAGACCCACACACACTTAAAGGCACACTACAGAGGCGGGGATGGAAGCTGCGACAAGAGCCAGGACAAGATGTCTCAGGGCACGAGCAGAAGGAGCCAGCTGAGACTGCAGATGGTCCCTGGCAACGGAATGAAAAAGAAAGCACTTTTCAGCTCCAGCTCTAGGTAAGTCAGGTCCACTGGCCCAATTCTCCAGCAGCCTCCCCTGGCCTTCCTTCCCTGCTTCCCACCCAGGGACCCGCCGACAGACAAGTTACCCTGCCAGGGCTGCCGCTACACTGGCTCTCGCTGAGCGGTGGTGGCGTCGGAGGGACCACAGAGATTTTGCTGCCAAGGAAAAAGACAATAATGCCTTAGATCTATGTGAGTTACTAGTTCACATGTATTCAAATGTGTGACTTTACCATTTGAGTGCTTAGCTTTGTTTGGGTCTAATTCCCTTTTAAAGAAAATGGCCCAGCAGCACGGTTTGGCCCTGCTTTTCTGTGCAGGTGCTGTGTGCTGGTGTCTCAGAGGGACATAAAGGTTTCATAGCTCGTCACATTCTGAAGCCACTAGGGGACTCTGACTCCCACACTGAGCTGCTCCTGGACCCATGCTTCATATGTGGAGTCCTATCTGGACTCTGTATCCTTAGTACAAACCACACCAGCAGAAGGGCCAAATGTGAAGCGGGGAAAACCAAACAAAAAATTAAACATACTTTGAGAAAAACTGGAAGCGTGAGCTAAAAGAACCAATGGGGGACTGGAAAAATAAAGTAAGAAGCTGGTGTGGTCACAGCCTGTAAACCCAGTGCTGGGCAGGCTGAGGTAAGAAGATTGCCAGAACTTCATGGCCAGTCTGGGCTACATAGCCATGACCAGACCACGAGGCTACATGTATAGGGAAGGAAGGGGAGGTTCTAAGTTTTGAGACCAGATAAATTTTATCATGGGCCAACAAAAGTCAGCGCCCGTGGGAATTCTCGGCGCCGCTCACTAACCTCAGCAGGACAGGCAGTGCGACCCCTGCTGCTTCGAGGCTGCGGGGATTCAGAACCCTGTGCAGAGGCCACCATTTCTCAGAGCACTGGCCATGGGCAACAGGTATTCCCCCCCCCCCCCCCCCACAGATATATTAGGGATATTCCTGGCACCCGGGAAGATGCCAAAGGAAGGGAAATAAACACAACTGTTTGGTTTAGAAGGTCTCAGATGCACCATCAAAAATGCTATTTCATTTTTTACAGCATCGCAGGAGAAGCTGAGGGGGAAACACTGTGTAACAATAGGATTGCTAGAAGGTTCCTCATAAATCTGGAAGCTCATCTCAATCTTTTCCAAGAACTTTTGAATTTTTTGAAAAGTCGTGTTCCCAAGCAGTGACCTCTGGAGGTCTGGACTCATGAGCTCTTTCAGGACGTCCTCTGAGCTCCGCCGTCCCAGGCACTCACCTCAGCCTCTGATAAGATTGCAGGAGCTTCGCCCCAGCCGTCTCATGTTTACCTGGAGGAGAAACAAGCCAAGGGCAGTCAGGGCTGAGAACACGCTGTAGGTGGCACAAACACTGGCCTCAAAACACTAAGATTATTCTAATATCACTTGTGGTATTAAAAAGAGACAGATCCTTTTGGGGGGTGACAGAAATGCTCAAAGTTGGGTTGCAAAAGACAGGTGAAGTGGCTCAGCAGGCAAAGGCCACCAAACCCACAAGGTGAGCTTCATCCCCCAAATCCACAGGGTGCAAAGAGAGACTACTCCTCCAAGTCGTTCTCTGATCAGTACCCTCATACCTGGCGCACACACACACGCACACGCACACACACACACACTCACCCACACCATTAATCAACATAGGGCTGAAGAAATGGCTCAGCAGTTAAGAGCACTGATTCATCTTCTAGAAAACCTGGATTTGATTCCCAGCGCCCACATGGCAGCTCAAAACCATCTGCAGCTCCAATTCCAGGCGATTCAATGCCCTCTTCTGACCTCTGTGGGCACACATGCAGAGCATAGACACACACAGGCAAGACACCTATACACAAAATATAAAAAATAATGAACATAAAAACATAACTCTAGGGAGCTGGAAACACGGTCCAGTGGTTAAGAGAACTGGCTGTTCGCAGCACCCACATGGCAGCTCACAATTGTCTGTCACTCCAAGATCTGACACACTCACACAGATATACATGCACATCAATGTACTAATGTACTAATATACAATAAACTAAAAATAAATAAATCATTTAAAAATGTAATTCTGGATGGTGGGGATTATTGTGCAGCCTTCCATCCCTGGAGAACCACCGACTTGTTAACTCTCCTACACACCCCACAATCCATCATGTCTGGGACTGCTTCTATGAGACGCTAATGTTGAATTAGATTTTCTAAATCTGGGTAATTTGAAACAATCCTTTAAGTCCCCCAGTCCCTTTCCCCCAGGAAACGCTGCCTACAAAATGCCCCTTGTGATGAAGACTTAAGCTAATCTCTTTAAAAAATGTAATCTACTTATTTCTAGTTAGTGACTAATAATTTCCCAGAGCAGACTGCACCTGCCGTAGTAACCCTTTTTATTTCCTCGCGTACCACTACCCCCTCCCCGAATACAACTCTGCCTGTCCATGTTCCTGTGACCACAGTGGTTCTTAGCTACTAGCAAGGAGGGGGGATGGGAGGAACTACAGTATGGGACCATGTTGGCAGCTCATGGAACTTTCTAGAACCTCCATGCAGCCTGGCCCACCAAGGCTCTGGGAGAGCAAGACTGCTCTTGTGTTGCCTGGAAGATTTTAATTCATTGCACAAATCTGGATAGCAGAGCTACTTAAGGACACAACGACAGAGTGGGGTACTGAGAACAGCGGGCAGGCAGGGGCACCTCTAGGAGGGACAGACAACACCTAGCGTTAACCCTGATGTGAAGCTCCAACCCTCGAAGCAGGACGTAGCTCCAGCTCCATATCTGTAGCTGGGCTGCCTCCAGAAGAGACCGGAATCTTAAAATCATACCTAAAGGATTTTTGTCTTCTTTTGTTTGAGACAGGGTCTGTGTAGCCCAGGATAGTCTGAGGAGATCTTGAACTTCAAACCCTGGTGCAGGACTAACAGGTGTACATCACTGTCCCTGATTTTATGTAGTGTAAGGGCTCAAACCCAAGGCTTCCGTACGTGAGGCAAGCGCTCTACCAACTGAGTCCTATCCCAGCCCAAATGTTTTGAACCTCTGTGACTGTGTATATTTTGGGGGCTTCATAGAAGTGTTCTAAAATAACTTGGGAGCACCCTCCTATGCTGGTCCACCAAGAAGAACTTCTCCAAGGCAAAACAAAAGGCCTCTCCCAAAGACAGGCAGCTAAACTGTAAAGCCAGAAGGCAACATATGGAGCTCCCCTCCCCTCATCTACAAGAGCTGCCTCGATGGCGGCGTCTGCGTAGAAACTGAGAGAGCCAACTTCACTGCACGGTGATGGTGGACAGGAAGGCAGAGGAGAGCAAGGAAAGGGGAGAAAGGAAGATGAGAAACTGGCACAATGCATACCCAGAAGGACCCCGGCCAAGACACAGGACAGTGAGCTCCAACACCCACTTCCCCTAGCCTGGGTTACCTGCTTGACCTTGGATGGCTACAAACCCAGCCCTGAGGCACGACCTCCAGCGCTGCTGTTCTCCCACACCCTCAAATCTGATGCTATCATCTGTCATCCTAGGCCTAAATCATGAGCCCTACATGGTGTCCTGGGTGTTCTTGCCTCGCCTGGGCTCCTCCGTGCCCTACAGCCCTTGCTCTTTCCACTCCAAATAGCATATCGTTTCTTCCTGCCTCTCTGGTTTACCTAGCCTGCACTTGACCTCTGCCTCCACAACTAATGTGACCCCACTTCTCTTGGGGCTGCTTCCACATGCATTCCTACCCCAGACTCCTACTGCACAGCTCTCTACTAACCCCCAGCCTGGCCCTCCCTGTTTCATCTGCTCCCGTGGCCACAGGAAGTGGCCTTGCTGCTGTGTCTGGCTCTCTGCTGCCCCCTGCAGGCTGTGGCAAGCTGTGGCCCAAGACCAAATGGGAAGCACTTACTGAGGGCTTCTGCTTGGAAAAACAGCCCTGACAGTTACTGAAGGGTACGCAGCTGTGTTCTGACAAAACGTTATGGACACTAACGTTCTAATTTAGTATCACTTATATGATCACAAATATTAACTTAGGGGCAGAAAGATGACTCAGTGGCTATGAGCACACCGAAGACCCAGGTTCAGGTCTCCGCACCTACGTGGTGGTTCACAAAACCTTCTGTAATTGTAGTTCCAGAGGATCCAATTTCCTCTTCTGACCTCCGTGGGCACCAGGAACGCATGTGGTGCACATTCACACACGATACAAAACACCCATACATATAAAGTAAAATAAAACTTTTAAAAAAATTCTTAGCTTAGCATAAGTTTGCTTCAGGTCCATGTGTCGTATGGCAGGGAAGTGGGGGGCTACCCAGAACCTCAGATCCACCCTCACTGTGTATCAGAACCTCCGTGACATGAGATCCCCAAATGAGGCCAATCGGGTGCACACAGCACATGGCCCCATGTGTGGCTTTTATTGATCCCCTGTTCACCCCCATTCCCCTCGCTCATTGCTTTTATTCAAAAACCACAAAGTCTTCATTCTGTTATTGTTATTGTTGTTGTTAACACGTTTCCAATTCCTGCAATTTCCTCTTCTGAGGAAATGTGTTCAGAGGCCGTTTCCTGGACCTCAGGGGAGTCGAGAGCAGCAGGACTGGAGAGGCCTGCAGCCTGCTTAGCTGCAGCAAGACCAGCTCCTATGGCCTGGGCTCCTTGCAGGACCATGCGATTGATCCTGAGGGCAGCTGACACACACACACACACACACACACACACACCAGTTTTAAATTAGAGGAATGTTCTTACTTTGGTCATGCTATTCTCCCCTTTTCCCAGGTAGGAAGACTATATGGAGATGGCTAGGTAGCAATGAGGCAGGGCTGGGGTGAAGCTTCTAAAAGCCAAGGACATGCCAGAGGCTGCCGGGAACCACCAGAGGCTAGACAAACACGGGGAAGTGTGGTCTCACGGTCACCTTGGTCTTTCTTGGGTTTTCAGCCTCTGAAACAACTAACAATAACTCTCCATTACTTGGAGCTATGAAAGTAACAAAGGCCTTATTGTGGTGTCCTAAGAAGCCAGTCTAGAGACCATCTGTAGTCACCACCTTCCTTTCCAGGGTCCCCTGATGCCTATTCTGTCCCATGTACTTGGTCCTGGTCAGGTAAGCTTCCCAGACAGACACACTGCACAACACACTTCGTGTTCTCCCTGAGCCTCTCTCAACTGAAACTGGACCTAGTCTGCCCCTCCTGCTCATGTCTCACAGCGATATGATGACTGTTGTGTGCTGTTAGCTTTCACCTCACACAGCCCAGAGTCACCTGGGTAGAGAATCGCAGTTGTGGAATTTACTAGACCAGGCTGGCCGCTGAGCCCGTCTCTTAGCATTGATGTAGGAAGGACCCAGCCCATTCTGGGCCCTGGATTGTGCAACCCTGAAGAAAGCCAGCAAGGTGTAAGAGGCAAGCACGTGAGAATGCATTCCTTTCTCTCTGCTCTTGCCCGAGGATACACGTGACCAGCTGCTTGAGCTCCTGCTTTGACTTCCCCTCAGTGATGGTCTGTGACCTGAAATTTTGAGCTAGATAAACCCTTCCCCCACCTAAACTGATTTTGACTGTTCTATCACAGCAACAGAAATAAACCTGGAACAATGAACAACCAACCATCTTTGAGAGGCTTGTCTCTCCCAGTGGTGACAGTACAGACCCCGTGCCTTCCCCATAGGAAGTGGGTGTATGTTCATAACTGCCATTAAAGTGAGAACTCTGAGGACATGAGCCTCATCTTTTTACCCCAAGTACCCAGGAGAAGGTAGCCCATACAAGGGGTGGTGGTTATGAATATAATGTTGACAGGAACCGACACAGACTCATAGTAACCTGAAGGCTCACTGAGTCTCCCTGACCAACAACTCAAAAGCCATAAAGAAGGGGAAGAGGTGGGTGAGGCGGGAAAGGTATTGGAGAGTGATCAGAATTATAGGCATTTGTAAAACTGCAAAAGAATAAATGAAATTGATTTTTTTAAAACAGAGTTTCTCTGTGAGATAATCCTGACTGTCCTAGAACTTGCTTGGTTGACCAAGCTGGCCTCAAACTCACAGAGATCCGCCTACCTCTGCCGGGATTAAAGGCGTGTGCCACCACTGCCCAGGCTAAACAGATTTTTTCTTTTTAATGGAAAAGAAAATCAAGAACCTGCTTTGGAAGATTACTATCTGCAGACATTGGGTAAAAGCAGAAAGTTTAAAGGTCCGGGTCTTACTTTACCTATTGATAATGAAATCTGATTATCTCTGCTCTATCCAGCTTGGTAGGACCAGTCTAAAGCTCAGGGGCCTGACAGGCACCCAGCCTTCTGGGAGCAACATTCTTAGGACCATCCCTCTGTGGTGTCGTGTCTGCAGGCTTTCCTCTTAAGAGGAATATCAAGAAAAAAAGCAATCAAACACAGGATCCTATCTTTTCTTTAATATAAGAAACAGAGGGCTGGAGAGATGACTCAGTGGTTAAGAGCACTGACTGCTCTTCTAGAGGACCTGGACTCAATTCCCCAAACCCACATGGCAGCTCACAACTGTAACTCCAAGATCTGACACTCTCACATGTGCAGGCAAAACACCAAAGCAAATAAAATAAAAAAAGAAATAAGACATTTTATCTCTGGAAAATAAATGATTTCACTGAAGATACTAATTTGTAGGAGTGTGAACTCATGGGAACTGTGAGTGAGTGTTACAGAACTAGCCTTGCTGAGTCTGTCTGATCTATCTGACAAATGGGGTGGGTGGGTGTTCACTGACGGAACAGAGGAGAGGACACACACACGGTCTTGAGCAGAGTTGTACACACTCAATGGAACCTATCTCTTTAAAATTCTTATTTGTTTAGTGTATGTGTGTGTGCGTGTGTATGAGAGACAAAATTTGGGAGTCAATCTTCTCTGTGAGGAGCTAGAGACCAAACACAGGCCATCAGACTTGGTTGTTGAACCATCTCTCCCCAGCCCAACTAACCATTGTCCTTTCTGTACAGAGATGGACCCCAGTGCCTCGTGCATGCCGGGCAAGCACTCTGCCATTGAGATGTCTCCCCGGCCCCTCTGCTGCTCTTCATTCATGAGCCCGGGCAAGCACTCTGCCATTGAGATGTCTCCCCAGCCCCTCTGCTGCTTTTCATTCATGAGCCCTAGCACTCATTTTGTCTGCAGAATCCTGTGACAAGACAGGTTCTGGCTAAGCTGCCTAGGTAGAAGCACAAGACTCTTAAAAGTTGTTTGAAAAATTAAATCCTGCTTGCTACGGAAGGGGATAAAGATCCCTGCACTTCCATAATGACCAACTGCAAAACTCATCCTGGTTTGTGATTCAATTGGCTACAGAGACAGTTAGCTGAGGGAGGGTGGAAGGCAGCCACCCTAAGTCATTTTATTTCCAGGTATTAACAACAGAAGTCTGATTATTTACAGAAGCATTTACCCTCTTTTAACTTGAGAAGAGTTGGTATTAAAGGTACTGATGCTGCTTTCTGATGTGTGTGTGCACGCACACGTGTGCATATGTACATGTGTATGCATGTGTGTATGTGTGTATGTGTGTGTGTGTGTGTGCATGTGTTTGAGACAGGATCTCACTGTATAGTCAACCTCAGCCTCTTGAGTGCTGGAACCACAGACAAGCACACAGCCTTTCATCTATTTTACACACACACACATACACATGCATGTGCGCGCGCACACACACACACACAAAATACTCAAGGGGTCAGGTAGTCCAGGCTTGCATCAAATTCACTCTGTAACTGAAGATGACCTTGACCTTCTGATGCTCCTGCTCCTGATGCCTAAATACTGGGATTACAAGCATGCACGACTGTGCTTCAATTTATATGGTGCAGAAAAGCTACAATTGGCACCAAAGTAAACATGCACTTCCAGCAACGAGCCAAAAGGCGGCGCCAGGAGTAAACGTGACTTCCAGTTTCAGATTCCAATGACTCAGGAAAATGTCCATCATGATTAACAGAGACACTTCATTAGTGGCTCTCAAACCCACAGTGCTCATAAGAACGCCCTGGCGACCTGCCTAACACAACCCTGTGAAGCCCCACCGGCCCACCTAACACACCCCAGGGTCTCACTGAACTGCACCATTAGTGTGGGAAGCCAGGAGCTGCAAACTTGAAACACTTTCAGCTGGTCATGAAGCCAGGGTCCCAGAAACCAATGAAAAGCCTGCACGCACCAAATACTGCGGACAGCAGATCCAGAGGGAACAATGCCAAGACAGCCAGGGAAGGCTCTAAAGACATGTCAGAGCTGGGAAGCTCTGGACACACAATGATTCCGATGAGGACAGAAAACCTCAACAACACTGGAAAATCAGGGGCTGGGGAGATGGCTCAGCGGGTGAGAACACTGGCTCCTCTTGCAGAGGACCTGGGTGCAGATCCGACACCCACATCAGGCACCTCCGGTTCCAGGGGATTCAACACCCTTCATCAGACACTATTATGTGGTACATATACATACATTCGGACATATACATAAATAATAATAATTTTGTTATTATTATTATTTTGGTTTTTAGAGACAGGGTTTCTGTGTGTAACAGCCCTAGCTGTCCTGGAACCAGCTCTGTAGACCAGGTTAGCCTCAAACTCACAGAGATCCGCATCTGCCTGTCTCTGCCTCCTGAGTGCTGGGATTAAAAGCGAGTGCCACCACTGCCTGGCATAAACTATTTTTTTATAAAAGCCACAAAACTAATTTAAAAGTTTTAGAAAATGTAGTATATCCTCAGAAAAAAAATAAGTGAGCCGAGATAACTAAATTTTTATACTGTGTGTGTGCAGAATGAGGAACTGGAGCTCATTTTTGCTTATTTTTAAACCTTTTTGATGCACACCGTCTATATACGCAGTATACACACGAGTGTGGGGTGCACACCGTCTATATACACAGTGTGTGCATGAGTGTGGGGTGCACATGGTCTATATACGCAGTGTGGGGTGCACACCGTCTATATACACAGTGTGTGCATGAGTGTGGGGTGCACACCGTCTATATACACAGTGTGTGCATGAGTGTGGGGTGCACACCGTCTATATACGCAGTGTGTGCATGAGTGTGGGGTGAACACCGTCTATATACACAGTGTGTGCATGAGTGTGGGGTGCACACCGTCTATATACGCAGTGTGTGCACGAGTGTGGGGTGCACACCATCTATATACGCAGTGTGGGGTGCACACCGTCTATATACACAGTGTGGGGTGCGACCCGTCTATATACACAGTGTGTGCATGAGTGTGGGGTGCGACCCGTCTATATACACAGTGTGTGCATGAGTGTGGGGTGCACACCGTCTATATACGCAGTGTGTGCATGAGTGTGGGGTGCACATGGTCTATATACGCAGTGTGGGGTGCACACCGTCTATATACACAGTGTGTGCATGAGTGTGGGGTGCACACCGTCTATATACGCAGTGTGTGCATGAGTGTGGGGTGCACACCGTCTATATACACAGTGTGTGCATGAGTGTGGGGTGCAACCCGTCTTTATACACAGTGTGTGCATGAGTGTGGGGTGCGACCCGTCTATATACACAGTGTGTGCATGAGTGTGGGGTGCACACCGTCTATATACGCAGTGTGTGCACGAGTGTGGGGTGCACACCGTCTATATACGCAGTGTGGGGTGCACACCGTCTATATACACAGTGTGTGCACGAGTGTGGGGTGTGCACGAGTGTGGGGTGCACACGGTCTATATAAACAGTGTATGCACGAGTGTGGGGTGCACACCTTGCACACTCACAGCTCTGTCAGTCCCCATCATGTTTTCCTCAGACAGGTTGTCTCACACATCTGGAGACCCGTGGCCTGGGAGCCTTAGTGATCCCTCCCCCTAGTCCTGGGGCTACAGGCACAGACACGGTCACACTAGCTTTCTATGTGGGTTCTGGAGACTTTGAACCCAGAAGCTTATAACTGAGCAGCAAATGCTCGCTGAGCCGTCCTGCCAGTTCTCTTGTCTTTTGAGAGGTTGGCACAGTCAACATTACCACAATCTATCTCTACCACTCTTTATTATGACTCCATCTAGTCCGCTTTCACAGGAATTTCGGTAACGTTGATCTTAAATGGCACATATCGAATAGAACCATTAAGGGAGAAATAAGTAAAGCACATAAAAAGGGAAATGGTGCTGAGGGCGTAATGATCCCTGGAACAGTAGCTAAAGATTAAACTCGGCTCTAGGTTTCCAACGATACAAAGGAAAAGCACCAAACCTTAGCCCGAGGTGTGCGCTCGTGGATAGGATACAGCCTTTATCGTCAAATAGCCCTGCCTACCCAGCCCACAATCATAACTTGGCTGAGCAAATGGTGGGGACATCTGAGGGAGGATGAGCTGTGGTCAGCAGAAACCACACGGTCCATGATGTGTAAGTATCTGGAAAATATCCTTCACGAAGTATTGCATAGAGAAATACCAGGTTAAAACGGAAGATGAATTGCTCTAATCACACGAATATCATAGAAGAGTGTCATCAATCATTTTTGTGCCTAAGTCTCTTGATTCACGTGGATAATTAAACATTTTAGTGCATTTTAATATAGTGCGTCGGGGGGTGTCAGAGGACGGAATTGAACTCAGGTTGCCCACATGGGGAAGGGTGGGCAGAAACAACGTGTAACAGAACATTAGCAACCATTCCGAGAGAAGCGGCTCTGCTTCTCACATCGCCACCCTCCCTTTCCTGCTCCTCCTCTTCATCTCCAATCCCCTCCTGAACCCTCTTCTGATGGGAGGCTGAACTCAGGGTCCCACACATGCCAGGCGAGTGTTCTATGAAGCCTTATCTCCAGTCAGCCTCCCTTTCTGATTTTTGAATGGATACATAGTACTTACATCAAAACAAAAGCACAATGGAATCTGATATGACGCTTCCGAGAGGCCTAGAGTATTGGGAGAAGAAAGCCGGCCCGACCCACCAAGCACACCAAGTGAAATGGCTTCCTAGAAGGTGTGTTGACAAAACATCACAAACCACTCCTGTGCCCCTGCATGAAACCAGCTATCCTCCCTCTGAGAACGCTCTCCTAGGGAGTCACACAGCACTGCCAAGACCTCTTTACAAGATGCTCCTCACAGTGGCCTGCCATGTGAAAATCAAATAAAAGGGTATAATGCCTGCCAGTAGGGGACAAGTTGAACCAATTGCTGTCATCGATACATTTCCGACAATGGCTGGGGTGGTTTGAAGAAGAAAGGTCCCTCATAGGCTCATGTATCTGACTAAGTGGCCCCCAGCTGGTGATGCAGTTTGGGGAGGCAATGGAGCCTTGCTGGAGGAAGGATGTGGGTGGTGAGGGTTTCTAGTCTGGTCCCATGCCCTATTTGTACAATGTCTCTCTGTTTCCTGTTTGTGGCTACAATGTGCTTAGCCACCAAACTGCTCCTGCCACTAACCATGCATTGTCATCGCTGCAATGATGACCTCCACCCACCTGGAACCATGTGCCAAAATAAACCTCTTCTCCCTTTCTTCTTTTCTCTGAGACCGGGTCTCACTGTGCAGCCCTGGCTGTCCTGGTACTCGCTCTGTAGACCAGGATGGCCTCAAACTCAAATATCTGCCTGCCTCTTATCTCCTGAGTGCTGGGATTAAAGGGTCCCACCATCACCACCTGGCCAAACCCCTTCATCTTAAACTGCCTTTGCTTTGATGTGTTTTACCACAGCAAGAGAAGTAACAAAATGTCATTCCCACCCCCAAGTCCTTGGGTCTCATTCATGTGAGCCCAGCATGCTACCTAATATAGCCCCAGGCACTAATCTTTTAAACTGACTTATTTAACTTGTATTTAGCGTTATTATCTTTTGTGTGTGGATGCGTATAGGTGTGTGGGAGCCATGCACTTGCCATGAGTGCCTGTGAAGTTGGAGGAACACCTCTGGCATTAGTCCTCACCTCTGTCCTGTTGGAGGGAAGGAGGGAGGGAGGGAGGGAGGGAGGGAGGAAGGGACCTGCTAATTACCACTGCACACAGGAGACAGCTGCTATTGGTCCTCAGGTGTTCCCTGTCTTATTTGATGCAGTCTCTCTCACTGGCTCGGAACTTGCCCGATAGGGTAGGCTGGCTACCCAGCAAACCCTAAGGATTTGCCTATCTCTGCCTCCGTAAGGATTACAAGCTTGGACCACATGTCCAGCCTTTTTCTGAGGTGGGTTCTGGGGCCGGAGCTCAGGTCCACATCTGCTTTATCAACTGAGCCCAGATCTAAGCTAAGTATTTTTAATTCAGGATCACGAACAAAACACTGGATGAAAAGATTTCAAAAAGATTTTTTTAAATGAAAATATAGAAAAGCACTTGCAGAGAGAAATGGAAGCGCGCAAAAGTGCCTTGCAACAATCACAGAAAACCAGGCAGAAGGCAGCTGCTGCACAGCAGTCCAGAACAACCCCAGAAGCTGGAAGTCTGGCAAAGCAGAGATTGAGTGAGTTAGACTGGGCAGAGCCTCAGGCAGAGGTAACCAATCGACTTGGTTCATAACAGGAATGCTCAGATAGATGGAAGGGACAGACCAGCTGTCAGGGCCTAGGCGCCACACACTCAAGTCCTGGGAGGTCGCTCCTGTGGTCTGAGGTCCTGTATTAGGTCCCAAGAAGCCAGATCAAACAGAAACAGAGTCACTCATGCTAAAAGGCCTAAGGAAGAAGAAAGATCCCAAATAGACAGACATCCTGGAGACGAAAGAGTCCTCTTGACCAGAGTTGTATACGTCAGCCCTTACAACCCATTTACAGCAATAAAGGAACACTCACCATGGGTTTGAGTTCTCACCAGAGTAAGGAAGCTGAAGTAACCGGGTGCTAGCCACTGAGCTTGTCCCTGCCTTGCAAACCCCACTCGCTGCCACTGCTTAGGGGTGACTGCTTACGGTGAAATCATTTGATTTTTGTACATCGGAGGCTGCCTCGGTTTGTGACGTGCAAGTTAAAGCCAGTCAGATCCGTCACTAAAAACACCGTCATTTCATGTTTTGACAATTCCAACACCATGAGGGTTTTTGACTTACAAACAAACAACAGCAAGCCAACAATAACCACAAAAATAACTCAGTACCAAATACTTTAAAACTAGAAAGGATCATCTTACAGGAGCTAAGGTGTTAGAGCACTTACCTTCAGTTGGAAATTTCCGGGCACGCTCTTCAAAGAACCATTCTCCAGTTTTGATTTTCACATTTCTGAAAAGCAAAAAGAAGTATTTTCTTGAGAGCAGGCTTCACTCTCCAGCTCAAGCTGACCTAGAACTCACTGTGCAGAGCCCAGGCCTCCCGCTCACAGCACGCTCCTGCCTCAGCTGCTCGTGCTGAGGTAACAGCTGTGAGCCATTAAGACCTTTACAGATACCTGTTTTTTAAACAATAGTGTGATTTTTGTAAGGGCGCTTTGCCTGCATGTGTGTCTGTGTGCCACACGCGTACCTGGTAACTTCCGAGGCCAGAAGTGTCAGATTCGTGGGAAATGGAGTTACAGGCAACTGTTACCCGCCGGGCCTGCCCCTGCCCCTGCCCCTACTCTAGGTAGCCATGGACATCCAACCTTTTGGCTTCTCTGGATCAACTGAATGAAGAAAAAAGGTCTTGGCCCACACATTCCGAAGTATCCAACCCCAAGGCCAGCTTTGAATGTGGCCCCAACACAAAACTGTGAACGTACTAAAAATATTCTGTGTGGGCGGACGGGCAGGAGACGCCGGCGCCAGACGCGGAGGAAAAGAAGCTGCGACCAGCCGCCCGGAGGCCGCCGAGCCAGCAATGCCTGAGCCGTCGCCGCGCCCCCATGGCGGCCACCAAGGACAGTCATGAGGACCATGATACATCCACAGAGAATGCAGATGAATCCAACCATGACCCTCAGTTCGAGCCAATAGTTTCTCTTCCTGAGCAAGAAATTAAAACACTGGAGGAAGATGAAGAGGAACTTTTCAAGATGCGGGCAAAGCTATTCCGGTTTGCTTCAGAGAATGACCTCCCAGAATGGAAGGAGCGAGGCACTGGTGATGTCAAACTCCTGAAGCATAAGGAGAAAGGGAACATCCGCCTTCTCATGAGGAGGGACAAGACTCTGAAGATATGCGCCAACCACTATATCACATCAATGATGGAGCTGAAGCCCAATGCTGGCAGTGACCGTGCCTGGGTCTGGAATACTCACGCCGACTTTGCAGATGAGTGCCCCAAGCCTGAACTGCTTGCCATCTGCTTCCTAAATGCTGAGAATGCACAAAAGTTCAAGACAAAGTTTGAAGAATGCAGGAAAGAGACTGAAGAAAGAGAAAAGAAAGGACCAGGCAAAAATGATCATGCTGAAAAGGTGGCTGAGAAGCTGGAAGCCCTTTCTGTGAGGGAGGCCAGAGATGAGGCTGAAGAGAAATCTGAGGAGAAGCAATGAATCTGTCCTTTTCCTTCCTTTTTCTTTTAAAAAAATTTCCCTGCCCTTTAAGGTTTGTTTTTATTCTGTTTTGTTTTCACAAGGGACTTTATAAAGAACTGAATTCCAACCTTTAGGGGTTTTTTCTTTTCTTTTTTTTTTTTTTAATTCTTTTCTCCTTAAGTTTTGACACCATTGAACATGACTTCAGAAATCCATTCCCCAGTAATGAAAATGTACTGTGCTAACTTTCTTTTCCATAGTGGAAACACTTATTTATAGTCATCAAAAATAGTGAATAAAAATACCTTTGAAAAAAAATACTCTGTGTGTGTGTGTGTGTGTGTGTGTGTGTGTGTGTGAGAGAGAGAGAGAGAGAGAGAGAGAGAGATTATTTTATAATTTATTCAATGCTCTAACTGCCCTCGTTTGTTTTCTGTGCTGTGGTAAAACACTGACTAGAAGCAGCCTGGAGGAAGAAAGATTTGTTTGGCTCCCAGCCCATCACCAAGGGAAGCCAGGGCAAGAACTCAGGCAGGAACTGAAGTAGCGACCACAGGAGAACACTGCTGACTGACTTGCTCTCTCTCAATGGTTTGTTCAGCCTGTTTTCTTAGATAATGCAAGACTACCTGCCCAGGGTGGCAGCACCCAGCACGGGTTTGGCCCTCCCATACCAATCATCGATTGAGAAAATGCCCCACAGACCCGTGCACAAGTAAATCCAATGGCTGCAGTTCTTTAATCGTGACTTCTTTTTCCGTTATCCTGACACAAACTAACCGGCACAGTAGTCTTTGTAGATGGCAACGTTGTGTCCAGAAGTCACTTAAAATAAACGTACTCTTACAACCCGAGAGCCATGGCTTGAACACTCCTGGAAGATAGTCCCTGCCTGAGGGAGGCTGGGATTATAAACATCGAACACCTGATTCTGCTTCTAGAAAGCACCAGCATTCATCTTTATGGTCTTCCACCCTCCTAATGCTGAATTAGCAAACGAGAAATAACTGTGGAACACACACGTTGTGAATTCTGGCACAGATGTTTCCTGATGGGGAGGCTGGAGGCACCTAGGAGAAAGCTGTTCTGACCTCACCGCCACGATCAAGTCGCAAATTAAATGGGCATGTAGGGGCATATCTTCCCTCTGCATCATGCTGCTGTGTCTGCAGGTGGGGGAGCAGTGACATTTATGCTTTATGTGCTGAGAAAGTGGGCATGATGTCCCCCAGAGATGCCGAAGGTATTTTCACCATTCAACCCACAAAAAGTGAAAGACAGGTGGGGCCGTGTCTTCAGAACACTTTGAATGCCTGAAGCCGCGCATCTCTGCAGGTCTGCTCTCTGGTCAAGGCCCTGATCGCAAAGAAACCTGAAGAGCACCCCAAGAGCCCCTGGTGCCTTGCCAGATGCTCAAGGTGCAAACACTCAGAATTAAGCAGCAGGCTAGTGTGAAACAGAACAATGGGCTTCCTGTGCGGGCCAGTCCGCCCTCTAACTCCTGCTAGGAGCAGTCTGTGAACTCACCCAGTTAAAACTTTCCTTCCAACAACCCTGCAGCGAAGCTGCTTTGCTGTGGCAAAGGAAACTAGTGGGGGGTTGCCCATCCACAAGCCCAGCTGATCTGCTGTCAGCGTTGGTCCAGGAAAACAGACAGATGTATGTGATTAAATCCTAGGCAACTATGAGAAGAGAGGAGACTCGTGATGAAGATAAAGCAATGATTTTATCACGCTGCTATCAACCCTTTCCTGCAAAACATTCACTATGTCCCTTTTTTAACCCAGGGCCTGGTGTCCATCACACCCAGAGACACACTCACAAGTCCTAGTACAGTGCACTGGTGAATATATGAATATTCCCACCTCTCTAGGGAGCACTCTGAGAAGAAAGGGATGAGGTGGGATTCAAAGCGGATAGAGCCCATAGCCATGTGCCTTCAAGGGGGTTCATGTCACCAAAAGGACTGAGCTAAGGGCACCGGGGCAAGAACCACTCTGAGTTGGCACAGCCCCAACCCAGAGGTCTGAGGAGGCACCAAAGAGTAGCTGGCAAAATGCCACAGGCAATATCCATGGAGCCTGAAAGACCAGGGGAACGGCCATGCTGAGCAAGCGTCACTATGGCAACTAGAAAGCACTAGCTGGAAGCAGCTTTCAAAAACATGGCTCTTGCCTCTGTGCAAAAGAACCTCGACCACAGCAGGAAATCAGGCTGGAGTGAGGAGACATGGGGCAGAGCGCAGGAGACACGTGAAGGAGGTTAGGACACTGACCGAGTACAGGGAGCCCTGCTGGCGCCCAATAAAAGGCAGAACCAGCAGGTAAAGGGGGCACACACCTTTAATCCCAGCACTCAAGAGCAGGGGTAGGCAGATCTCTGAGTTCGAGACCAACCTGGTCGACATAGTTAGTTCCAGGACAGCCAGGGCTACACAGAGAAAACCTGTCTGGCAAAAAAAAAGGGGGGGGGGGGGGCAGAACCAAATCTGCTGAGTCCTGACTGAGCTCGGCTCAGCCGCTTTCCCAGAACATAAAGGGGGGAAAAGTTGGAAATGTGGAAGAGAGGAGAACACAAATGGAGCGTGAGACCAAGCTGCTCACTGAGTTATTCTCCAGGCTGGTAGCTCAGTGGGAGAGCACTGGCCTAGCATGTGCAGGGCCTAACTTCAGTCCCCAGTAAAAGATAAGAAAGTGGGGCACCACAAAAGAATAATCAAATTGAAGAGAAGAAAGTGTTGGCTTAGAAATGGGCAAATTCAAGAGGCTGAATAACCAAAGATTCAAAAGTATGTTCCTCGGTCCGTAAGATCAAGTGGAGAGACCCTCTTTCCCAGTCTTTTTGACTGTAAGGACTGGGAAGGGGGGCTGTGGGAATGTAATTGGCCCCATAAGCTCATGGGGAGTGGCACTATTAGGAGGTGGCCTTGTTGGAGGAAGTGTGTCACTGTTGGGGTGGGCTTTGAGGTCTCATATATGCTCAAGCCACACCCAGTGTCTCAGACTACTTCCTGTTGCCTGCTGGTCAAGATGTAGGACTCTCAGCTCCTTCTCCAGCACCATGTTGGCCTGCATGCCACCATGCCACACCATGATGATAATGGACTGAACCTCTGAAACTGTAAGCCACCCCCAATAAAAGTATTTTCCTTTACAAGAGTTTGTGGTTATGTTGTCTCTTCACAGCAACAGAAACCCTCAGACAGGAGAATCTCTAGGGCATAAAGAATAGGTGATAAACACCTTCAGAAGTCTCTGTAGCATTACATTCTGAAAGACAATGAGGCATTTATTGAATTTCTTGATTAAAAGGGCGAGACCCAGATATAGAAACCCAGTGAGGTCACCACACATGTGAAAGGGCCACTGGAAGGCACACTTAAGTCCGCTGGCTTGGGAAATGCAGTCTTACAGGGGTAATTAATGTTCATACGGGTAACTATGTGGAGAACAAGCTTTTATGGGGAAGATCCAAGTGTCTTCCTAGGAAAGGGGAACATTGTTGGTTTCTGAAAACCAGAAGTATTCATCGTAATCAAAAAGAAATTCCAGAATCTAACCCAACCATCACCAGAGCATCTCAGTGTAGGAGGGATTTCAGAGCACAGCAGCCTACAGTCAGCTCTATGACTGGACAGGAACCCAGGCTGCCCTCTTTCTGTGACAATAAAGAGGCTCATTCATGACAACACTGAAATTGCCGCATCAATGGGCCAGTGTGGGAGCTGAGTCACTTGTAGCTAGAACACATATGACGTCTGCTGGTTTGGGAACACACTCTGGTCTGTCTTGTGGATGTGCACAAGCTATTATGGAAATCCTTATGAAAGCGTACTGTACAGAAATACCCACCCCCACCCACCTGTTCAAGCTCTCAACTCCCGGCCCCCTGTGACCTGATTACCATGCCAAGTGCCAGCCCGGTAAACCGCCTCCTGTATGGTGACAGGCTCCAGCGGAAGTAAGCAGATGACAACAGAGAGTACAAACCAAAGACATAATAAAATAAAAAGCTCACTGATTCTCAAAAGGGTTTTAAAGAACTGCAATCAAGTGCTGACCACAAAATGAGCCTGACCTTCACAAAACTGTGTGAAATCATTCTCTTTCTGGGCATGTTGGCATGAGCCTACGAATCCCACCACCCGAGAGGTGGAGACAGGAGGATTATGAGTCTGAGGTCAGCCTGAACTACCTACTGAGGCCCGGTCTCAAAAATGAGTTCTCTTTAGTAAGCACCAAAGAAGTATTCTAGTGCTGAGCTCAGTGGGGCCACTCAGCGCTCGCTTCACAAGGGTCGAGGGCCGTGTTTGGCTCTCTAGAACCCACATAAAGTTAGATGTGGTAGCATGGGCCCATAATTGCAGCAATCCTATGGCAAGATGGGAGGAGGCAGAATTCTCAGGAGCTCAAAGGCCAGCTACACAGGCATATACAGGAGATCCCGATTCAGACAAGGCAGAAATGTCGAAGCCAGGGCTGAAAAGATGCGTCCTGCTCTTATAGAGAACCAAGTACAGTCCCAGAACTCAGGCCAGGCAGCTTACAACTGCCTGTAGCTCCAGCTCTCAAGGGATCTGATGTCCCTGGCCTCTGAGGGCACCAACATGTATACACACATATGCTACCCCAGACGCACACAATTAAAAATAAATCTTTAAAATAAAAAAGGTGGAAGGCGCCTGACAGAGATGGTGAACACCTTTAATCCCAGCCCTTGGGAGGCAGAAGCAGGCAGATTTTTGTGAGTTTGAAGCCAGCCTGGTCTACAAAGTGAGTTCCAGGACAGTAGCCAGGGCTATACAGAGAAACTCTGTCTCAAAAAAACTTAAAAAAAAGAAAGAAAAAAATAGTGAAAGGCAAGGACCAACAACTAAGTCACAGCCTCTGAATTCCACACATGCACCATGGTACACACGTGCCTATGCTTAGACACGCAAACACGTACACATACACAAACATGCACACTCCCACGTCATACACAGAAAAGTATTCTATAATTTTCTACAGTTTTATTTTCTGCTTCGACTTCAAAGAATATTAAGAATCTTTATTCTCTTTTTGTGCATGAGTAAAATATCATAATCCTATAAATTAAAAAAAATACTCTTAAGATGAGTATACATAGTCCACATGAAATGGCACGTGCCACCCTGCAAGGACTAGACATATAACACTGCCCGTTAGGAGTTCTGTCTGACAACGTGAAATCCTTTACACAATATATTTCCCTCTGTATGCTATAAATATGTTTTATTACCATTGCTTAATAAAGAAGCTGTTTTGGCCAATGGCTTAGCAGAGTAAAGCCAGGCGGGAAATCCGAGCAGAGATATAGAGAGAGAGTAGGCAGAGTCTAAAAGATGCCGTGTAGCTGCCGAAGGAGACAGATGCTGGACCCTTACCAGTAGGCCACACCCTCATGCTGATACACAGATTAATAGAAATGGGTTAATTTAAAATATAATAGTTAATAAGAATCCTGAGCTAATAGACCAAGCAATGTTGTAATTAGTGTGTTTCTGTGTGATTATTCGGGTCTGGGCAGCTGGGAAATGAAGCTGCTTACAGTTGAGCAAGTCATGAGGAGCAAGCAGCACCCTCCATGGCCTGCATCAGCCCCTGCCTCCAGGTTCCCACCTGCTTGAACTCCTGTCCTGACTTCCTTCAGCGATGGACTGTGATAGCTAGATAATTCCTTTCCTCCCCAGTGTGCTTCGGTTGTGCTGGTTCATCAGAGAAGTGATAGCTAAGACACTTCGCTCTGATTGTTTCATAAAAATTCCAGGACACACCTATTGCTCAAATACTTTCAAACTTGAATAACTCCCCGATTTTCAGGACTGGATCTGCTCCGTCCAAGCAGAAGTGTCCATCCTTTAGGTATGTAGCAAGACATTGTCACCTACAAAGTTCACGCCTGAGAACCACACGATGGGGTTTTCGGTTGTTTTTTTAGGTAAAACAATTCCATAATGCTGTAAGCAAATTTATGACTTGCTGTTTGGCAAGGAGTATCCCTAGGTCATTGACTTTCTGATGTCTAACAGCCCGCTCCCAGTGTCAAGCAGTAGCAAGTACCCCGTAAGACTGTATGCGTGCAACTGCTGGAGGGTGAAGTTCAGTGGCAGAGTGCTTGATCAGCATGCGTGATCATTGCAGCCCCAAAACTGGACGGTGGCTCCGTGAGGACAGAGCTGGAGACGGGTGTCAGGAGTGTGAAGAAGTGGGCAGAATGGGGTGAGAGAAATCCCGAGTCACTAAATTAGCTTTCTTCTAACATGGCTTCATCTCCGAATCCACCTGGAGTGGCGCAATTACCACAGGTATTTTGAAAAACATCCTTATTTCAAAATAAGGAAGCTGGGGGTTATATAAAATGACATTTTGTGTACTTTGTGGGTCAAGTTACAATGCTGGGCATGATGCCGTGTAGGGCGGAAATTTCAACATAGTTACCTCCCTAGGAGATTGCCTCAGCCCAGGCCCTCTATTCTGATTTTTAGTTTGCAGTTAACCATTAGAGGGGGGAAAATGCTAAGAGTTCATCTATTTCCTTTATTAGGGTTGACTGCACGCATCAAAGTCAGGTGAGTGAGTGGGGAAGAAAGTCCTTGGACCTGTGTGGAGGAGACTCGGAATCAATCCCCTCTCCAGGCCCACATCAGAACCGTGTGGCCAGGGCAGCGCACAATCCTGCTTAGGGTTTGTCTCTTGAACTAAGAAAAGCCTGAAGGACACTGATCCAGGACAGGGAGAGATGGTGTGGGGCAAAGGAAGGGACTGGTTCAGACAGAGAGCGCAGAGCCATTTCCATATTGTTGGTGACTGACGTGCATTAAGCCTTTGCAAGGAACAGGAAATCCAGCATTGCTGTCAGGTGGCCGTACAGCCAGCCCTCCTGATCTAGGAAAGGAAGCCAGATTCCTTGCAAAGGAACAGGAAATCCAGCATTGCTGTTGGGTGGCTATACAGACAGCCCTCCTGATTTAGGAAGGGAAGCTAGATTCATGCTGCTGTTTTCAAATCTCCCATGATCTGTTCTAGGACCCTCCAACACGAGCAGGGATATTACAAGTTGCTTTTAGGCCAGAGTCTCTGACTGCTCATTTACAGGTTGGCATCTACCTCACACTGCTCTCTTCCTGTGAGTTCTGCGGTATTTTGTGTTTGCTCTTCTTTCAAGTGGGTGCACCCTTTCATGTCTCAAGGAACCTATGACCTGCTCTCACTTAGGACAGTGGGACTGCAGGTCAAATATGCTAATTTTCAAGATGACTTGTTCAAAGACACCACTTCTGGGCTTAAAACACCTCACCATCAACCAGGTACTGGGGCGCTCGCCTTTAGTCCAAGAACTTATAGGCAGAGGCACATAGATCTCTGAGGTTGAGGCCAACTTGGTCTACATTGATGGGGAACCTCCTTCAGCCAATGGCTGGACCAGGTGAGGGCATGACTGGGTACCAAAAAGCTGCAGTCCTTCCCTGCTCAGTCTCTTCTTCCTGCAAGCCACACCTGGATGTCGGACCCCATTCCTATTTCCTCACTGTGATCCATGAGTTCCCTTTTAATAATAATAATAAACAAAAAACCCTTAAAATCTCTATTTGAAGTTATCTTGGGATTATCTGACTCGCAACCCCCCTTGACGAGTTCTGCATCATCTGGCATACAATGCGGGGCCAAGTCCATGCTTATCGGGATACCCCACCCCGCGGTGTTCCCCGTTCACCAGCCAGGGCACATTTCTCACCTGCCCGTGGCTCACCTGCCGCTGTTTAGGACTCTGACTCTGCTGACCTGTGGCTCCAGCTGGCACCCAGACTCAGCACACTACTGCAACCTCTCTCGTTCCACCTGCCTCTGCCTAGGACTCTGAATTTCCCCGCAGTCTGCCATTTTTCAGCGGCTCGCAACTGACGAAAAGCCACCATAAAACTCTCTCCCTGTACAGAATCACTTTAACTGTCCTTAATAACTGCTCTTAATTTGTTAAACAAAGCATATTTGTCAGTATCTAAGTAGATAACATGAGCAAAACCAAACCAGGACTGTCTGCCACTGCTTGGGTCTCTCCACCACACAGCTACAATCATGACACTGGCTTGCCAATAAAGATTATTACACCTAGTCACTAAAATTTTCTACAGGGGGTAAGTGATGAATTTAAAAGTTATAAAATGACTGGCAATATTATCATTCAAAAATTTAATAACCATTTTGCTTATGCTACAGAGGGTATTCTACAAGGCTTATGTGATTTTCCTTATATATTCATTTATTTGATTTCAGGAATTAGTTTTGTTTTCCATATTATATCATTAACATTGGTTTAATAACAGGGCCAAGAATGAGGCATTTTTAAAAATAATACAGTTTTTACAGACTAATAATAAATAGCTGTTTAAAATCCTATTAAAAAGAATAACATTAATTTGACAGACAAAATCCAATCAATGTCAAAGGGTGCTGACTCATTATCTAAAAAAAAATTCATGCTGTCAAATTTAGCAATCAAAATCTGTTAAGAAAGTTATGATAGATTAATGGATAAGGTATCTCTCCATAAAGGCAATATACACACCATTAAAATTATGTCCAAGGATGAGACATTATCTTTACTGGACAGATTTCATACCTTGAAATCATCAATGAGGACATTAGAATGGAACACTGGACAGGAGAGTCAGTCTACAAAAGAGTGGTAAAAATATTTAAAACAATTGAGGAGATTATTGTACCTGATGAACATGGAGGGAAGGTACAAAAACAGGACTCAACACGGCCAGTACATATTAGAACCAGAGACAAATTCTTGGTGAGGCACTTATGCTGATCCACATAACCAAGCTCTCTATGATGAACACACCTTGTCCCTAAGCAGCACAACAGCTTTAAATGCTTGGGACAGGATTCAGGAATCAGGAAAGAGAATTGAATGATATATCAGGGTTAAACAGGGCCAGAGAGAACCCTTTAGTGACTTTTTACAAAGATTAACTAAGGCTGTACAAGTAGGAGTAACAGACCCAGATGCTAGATGAGTATTTATCAAATCTATGACTTTTTAAAATGCAAAAAGATACTTGGGCCTTTAAAGATTAGATCAGCACCAATGGATGAATGGATCCTGCATACAATGAATGTTGAGATATTTGACTATAATACTGAGGCTTGGGTAGGAGAAGCAATTTCCAAAGGTATGAGGAGACATCGAAATGCCAAATGCTTTAATTGTGGTAAAAGAGGACATCTGAGAAGGAATTGTAGACAAGAAATTCCTAAAAATAATGTCTTCTCTGAAAATGAGAAAAATAGGCAGTCTCAGCCTTCTAAAATATGTAGGAGGTATGGCAAAGGCTAACATTCAACCAACAAATATAGGTCAACAAAAGACAGACAAGGCAACCCAATATCATCAGAAAACTCCTTGGGGGCCTCTTGCAGGCCCCCATGTCAAACATGGTCCAGTCATTCCTAGTCACTGTAAAAAATATGTCTCACAAAATTTAAAATCTACTGTCTACTGGATAATATTACTCAATTAATATTACCCAAGTAATATTATCTCCCTTCTCAGGCCTTTGATAGCGTTAAAGATTAGATAGATGTAGTTACCTTCCTCTTATAATCTAGCCAAGCCATTTCAAATACAAGACTTAGACTTCTTAGGATAAAATGATTACTGAACCATTTAGCATATGCTCCTTGCTTAATATTGGTTATGATGGTTACAATTCTAATTTTTATACTTGATATCTGTTCTTATTGTATATAGTTTTGTATTGTGTTTGAAACTCTCTTATTTAGACAAAAGGGAGAGGTAATAGAGAACCTCCTTCAGCCAATGGCCTTTGAGAGGTTGGACCAGGTTGGGGCATGTCTTTGGGTACCAAAAAGCTGTGGTCCCATCCCGCTTGGTCTCTTCTTCCCACAAGCCACACCTGGATGTTGGACCCTATTCCTATTTCCTCGCTGTGATCTATGAGTTCCCTTTTAATAATAATTTTTTTAAAAATATTTATTTATTATGTATACAATATTCTGTCTGTGTGTATGCCTGCAGGCCAGAAGAGGGCACCAGACCCCATTACAGATGGTTGTGAACCACCATGTTGTTGCTGGGAATTGAACTCAGGACCTTTGGAAGAGCAGGCAATGCTCTTAACCTCTGAGCCATCTCTCCAGCCCCTTAATAATAATTTTTTTTAAAAAAAACTTAAAATACTCTATTAGAAGTTAGCTTGGAGCTATTTGACTCACATTTTCCCTATTTGGCGCATTCTGCATCACTACATAGTGTGTTCCAGGCTATCTTGGTCTACATAGTGACTTCCAAGCCAGCCAGGGCTGCATAGACAGACCCTGTCTCAAAACAAAGCAAAACCAAACAAAAAAAGTCTCATGAGAGATGGCTCACTAGTTAAGAGCACTGACTGCTTTTTCTGAGGACCTGGGTTCAATTCCCAGCATCCACATGGTGGCTAACAACCATCTATAACTCCTGTTCCAGGGGATGCAACGCTGTCTTCTGGTCTTCTGGGCACCAGGCATGTATGTGGGTCACAGACATACAGGAATGTAAAATATGCATAAATTAAAAAAATTAAAACCCACAGCATCAAATGGTTAAAATGGATGCAGAATCTGTATACAATAATAGTCACCATCTAATTGTGTGTCCACGCCCTCTTCTCTCCTTCAAAACACTCTTCTAGAACACAGCTCCAGACCTTGCTTACAACCCAGTTCTCGTTCCCTCCTACTTTCCTGAAGTGGACAAGGTCCAAGAAAATGGAGGCACCAGGCTGGGTGTAGAGTGACCCTGTAATCTCAGCACTTGGGTAGTAGCTGGAGGATCGGGAGTTCAAGATCAGCCTCAGCTACATATACGGAGCTTGAAGTCAGCCTGGGCTTCCTGAGACCCTATCCTTACAAAGAAAAAAAGACTAAGGCACTAGTCAAGAAACACAATATCACCTCAAGTCCTGGGTCAGTCCATCATCGGTCACCAAACATTCATCAATACAAATGCTATATGGCTGGGGGAAATGGCACACAGCTTTCCTTAATCCCAGACTCAGGAGGAGAGATCTGGAAATCCGAGGCCAGCCTGGTTATGAATCAATCTGCAGACCTTCCAGAGATACGTAGTGAGATTCTAGCTCAAGAAAGAAAGAAAGAAAGAAAGAAAGAGAGAGAGAGAAAGAAAGAGAGACAGAGATGCTTCTGTTTCCTCAGTGATGGATAGATACCACCATCCTGCAATAAAATCATTTTTTAATTAAGATGTCTCCCTCCTAAGCAGAGAAAAGCAGCCCTAGCTGAGGCACCTGGGAGCAGCTATGGATCTGAATTGGTGTGATGATGGCTCTTGGGAACCATCTATTGGTGACCGAAGTGTGACGGCCACAGACAATGAGTTTGAAGCCAGAATGGTTTTGGACCAGTCCTGGGTCAGGGGAGGAACAGAACACTCTTTGGAGTGCTTGTACACACACACACACACACACACACACACACACACACACACACCCTAACCATGTTGCTTACCTGTCCTCAAAGCACACTGTGCACTTCCATGCATGAGTCCTCCGCAGGAATACGCGGCACTCGGAGCACACCCGGTGGCTGCAGCCCTGGCACACGGCCCCACGGTTCAGCAGCAGGCCCAGAGCCCGCTGGCAGCGTGCACAGCACTTGGCCCTGTATTCCTGGCTCGAGCTCTTCGCCCCCTTCCACCGAAGATGCTGCAGGTGCGTTTTCAATTTCCTGTGATCCAATGAGTTGAATAACGATTGGGTGGTATAATGGTTTGCTTTACCTGCTACATGGCGCCACCTTGAATCTTTGTGGGAAGAGCCTCCACAAAGATTGTCTACATTGAGTTGACCTGTGGACATATCTGTGGGGGATTGTCTTAAGTTAACTGATGTGGAAAAAGCCAGCCCTCTGTGGGCAGCACCATCCCCTAGGCAGGGGCAAACTATGAGAATGGCGAGATGGAGCTGGGTAAGCACACGCACACTCCGCTCCTGGCTGTGTACGTCACTAACTGTTTGAAGTTCCTACCTGGACTTCCCCACAATAATGGGTGGTAACCTGAAATCATAAGAAAAGATAAACCTCTTTCTCCCCGAAACTGCTTTTTGTCAGGGTAATTTATCTTAGCAACATAAAGAAGACTAAGCCAGACACAGTGCTAGACAGCCGACTAGAGGCGGGAGCTCCCACAGACCACCACATAAGGCTGCCCGAGCTGGCCTTTCTCCTCAGCTGCTAAGCCTAGGCCCAGGGTTTTCTGTGAAGCAATGCCTGGTCTCCCAGGATGGCTGTGAGGATCACGTGACACAACACTGCATGCCTAAGTCAGAGGCGGATCACACTCTGCTCATCCTTCCTGATAGAGCCTTCTCACCAGCACCCAGGAACTCTGTTACTCCAGTACTGTCTCTTTATTACCAAAGAGATTTAAATCACCCCCTCAGCCTATTGTTATTTCAATGAATTAGAGTTTGCAAGTATATTTAAGGGGCTTTGAAACGAAGGAGGGACCAGGCGGGGTGACACACCCCTCTAATCCCAGCATTTGGGACAGAGGAGGACACCAAGGCAGGCAGATCTCTGTGAGTTCAAAGTCAGCCTGGTCTAGGCAGGGAATTCCAGGACAGCCAAGGCGATTGGGAGAGAGCTTGTCTCAGATAGATAAACAAATGAATGGATAAATAAAAGAAATAGAGGAACAAGGAAAAAGAACTTTGTATCTTTGCTTAACCAAACAATTTCCCTCACTCTTCAAAAATTTTGTTTTCTATGTATGGCTTTGATTTTTGCACACATGGGTTGTTTTTGCCTGCATGTACGTCAGAGCATCTTGTTCATGCAGTGCCTGTGGCAGCCAGCAGAGGGCATCGGGTTCCCCTGGGACTGGAGTTACAGGATTGTGAACTACCATATGGGTCCTCTGGAAGAGCAACCAGTGCTCTTAACTGCTGAGCCACGTCTCCAGTGACTCTGAAAAAGTTCTAGTAAGAACCCTGGCTTGCTCCCCTCGTTGGTACCAGGATCGACTCTGGAGTTTCTTACATGCTCAGCAGGGCTCAACCGTTCATCTGCTTACTTTCAAACAGGCCTGAGAGCTAAAAGGTGATCTTGAACTTTTTTTAAATTAAAAAATATTTAGCTTTCTTTCAATTTTATGTGTATGTTTTGTCTATGCATATATGTGCACCACATGAGTGCCTGGTTCCCACAGAGGTCAGAGAGGGCACTGGGTCACCCTGAAACTGGAGTAAGAGGTGGTTGTGGGCGACCATGCCGATGCTGGGAATTGAACCCAGGGTCTTAGGCAAGATGAAAAAGTGCCCTTAGCTGCTGAGGCATCTCCTGAGCCCTGACCTTGCACCCCTAATCCTCCTGTTTCTACCTCCCAGGTACGGAGATTTCAGGTGTGCCATGAACCGAAAAACAAGCCTTGTATTTACAGAGGGAACCTTCCAGCTAACAGTGTGCCGTTCTGCTACCCAGAGCCGCCAGTAAATGCAACCTCAGACCAAACAGCCAGGCCAGAAAAAGAAGCTCCTGTTGATAAAGCGGTCAGGGAACAGGCTGAGCAGGTTCACCTTTCCTTCTTCCAAGCCAGCTGCAGGCAAAAGTGAACAAAGAGAAAAGACAGAAATGGATTCCTCCGGTTCTGTTTCTGAGCCTCCTCCTTTGTACCTCCAGCTACCACAGAAAACAAGCGTGGGCGGGGGGGGGGGGGGGGGGGGGCGGCACTCTGAACTGGAAGTTTGCACTGTCGGGGGGGGGGGGGGGTGTCTGCCAGAAGACTGTCGGTGTCCCACTGGGTACCCTCATAAAGTGGGCAAGTGCACAAAGAACAAATATCACAAAGGCACCCTTTCCAAAGAATCGTGAAGTTAATTTAGGTCCATTTAGAAAATAATCCCCATCTCCACACCTTCACTGGGACCCTTCTGGGTTAGAAGTTCAGCCCTGAGCAAGCTGTCACAAGCAATCCAACAAGCCATGGCTCCAAACAGAAAAAGCCAAGCCCCATAGGACGGCCCCAGGTCGGAGTGCAACTTACCGGACCCTTTCCTCCTCTATGCTTTGAACAGCCCGATCTCGGTATAGGACCCCGAGAATGACCTCCCGTTCCAACTCCTTGAAGGACTCCAGGTCCACTTCATGGGCCATTTCCTCTCCCCACGACGGAAGGAAGAGATCCACGGTCCCGCGGAGAAGCCCGAGTCCAGCTGCTTCCCTCGATCCTGCAGGAGCCCCTCTCTGGTTTCACCAGGGACCGTGTTTGGTTTGTGACTCTTGTTTCCTTCCTAACTGTACCATACTCCCTCCAAGAAGCAAGCTCCACGAGGCTGCCCCGCTGCCGGAGGCACCTCCACCCGGCCAGTGTTTTCACTGGGCTCACTGATGACACAAGAGCGTATCTTGTTCTGAGGTTTTGCCAGAGATTGTTATAAATGATGCATGGCTGCTAAGCAGATGACTTCTGCAAAGCACAAGTAATCGCCAGGCCGAGGAAGTTCACAGACAGCAGCCGGAGAGCACCAAAGATTTATGGCAACAAACTTTCCCCAGGAAAACGCGTCCAGGTCCGCAGAAGCGACAATCAAAAGTCCAGCCTGTTTAATGCCTGAAAACCTGTTTAAAAGACAGAGAACAAACGAGACCAGCGTTAGTCTCCCTGGCTTGGCAGCCCTGCTACAACACTACGGAAGAGAGAACACGTTTTTAAGCTGTGATTCAAACATTATTAAAGAAGGCATTTTTCCAACATTTCTTACAGTTTCCACACTTGGGTTTTCCTACCAAGAATTCTGGATCTTCAGCTGGGAGGGGACAAAGAGCCCAGTCTGATGTCCCGAGAGGTGAGCTGTTTAGCCATTCTGTCACCACAAACATTGGAGTTCACCAGTTTTGTTACATAGACCCAGGTGGTCTAGCCTGCTGCACAGCAGGGCATGTGTATGTATATATGATATAGCCCACTGCCCCTGGGGCGACGAACAAAACCACACAAGATTAGATCAAGCCCGAGAGCAGATGATGCCACCAGAGGTGGGAAGGAATTGGTGCCCGAGCAACAAAACACAGCAGCCTACTTGGCGGCGAGTGTCTTTTAAAAGCAGAAGACAAACACGAGAAAACACATTTTAAAATATGGAGGCTACAGAATTTGCTACGATGGCGAACTGTTTCCTTGGAAGAAGGAGAACCCGAGTTCAATACCAGAACCCAAGTAAAAATGCTGGACGTGGAGGCACGCATTGTAATCCAAGTGTTGGGGAGGCGGAGACAGGAAGGGCCCTGTCTTTAAAATAAAAAATCAAGGTGGGTGGTCTGAGGAACAACAGCTGGGGCCTTCATCTGGCTTCTGTTTGCATGAGCACACATATGTACTTGTACATACATGAGCAAATACACATATCACACACACACACTAAACATTGTGGTGTGATAGGGCTGCAGAGGTGGCTCAGTGGTTGAGAGTACTTGTTACTCTCCAGAGGACCCGTTTGGTTCCCAGAACCTCCACTGGACAGCTTACTGGGCAGTCACAAGGGCCTGTAACTCCAGCTCCAAGGAACAGAGAGCTTGGGCACTACATTCCCAAGCACAAATACGCACTCACACACAATTAAAAGGTTTTTTTATATTTATTTATTTATTTATTATGTATACAATATTCTGTCTGTGTGTATGCCTGCAGGCCAGAAGAGGGGACCAGACCCCATTACAGATGGTTGTGAGCCACCATGTGGTTGCTGGGAATTGAACTCAGGACCTTTGGAAGAGCAGGCAATGCTCTTAACCTCTGAGCCATCTCTCCAGCCCCCACACAATTAAAAGTTAAAAAATACTATGTTCAACGCACAAACATGTACCATGGTCATTTATCAAGTATCGTTCACACACACATAGTCTGTTCTATCCCAGTCATGTTTGTATCCAAACCACCACAAACAGGCAGAACAAGGCACGAATTTCCCATCTCTGAAATAATCTTACGGGACCATTATGTTATACAGCTGTTGACTGAAGCATCTTTATGAAGCACGTGACCACCTTTAACCATCTTAATTGAAAATACATTAGAGAAAGGGCGTCCGCAGTCATTGGCTATTATTTTTACAAGTATCGTCAAAACTCAAAAAAATGTAATCAATTAGGGAAAAGTACATACCCACAGCAAACTCAACTTATCAATTATTTATGTCCAGTAATAGCACTGTGAGCATCGCTAGGCATCGGGCTAACGTTAGGTTTCTGTTTAGTTCAAGTCAGAAGATTCTGCATGCACCCATCTGTCAAGAGCATGTGGATGCTTCAAGCAGCACACTTTCTGTAATGCCATTTTGATTTTCCAGCCTAGTGGACCCCTTAGGAATAAGGAGTCCTCTCGGTACTTTGGCAGCTACACTCCTTTGGAGTCCGTGAATGATGAGCAACCAATCCTAGGGCATCGTTCTCTTTCAGCAAATGCTCCTAGCTCTTTTCTCTATTTGCAGTCTGGGAGGTCTGTGCATTTCAATGCATACCATAAAGTATATCAGGTTATAAAAACAATTGATCACACCAGACTATTTAAAAATTGTTACATAGTAGCATGTGTGTTCATTGATACACGAGATATCTAAGATCTGGCAGGTATTTAATGGCTATCATAACGTCAATGTGCCAGTGATATAAACAATGCTTTGAGATATCCACGGCACACGATATCATAGGAAAATGCTTGTGATTTCTATTGGGAACAAGGTTACAGATGTGGCTGATTTTATCTTAGTTTCTACTTAGGTTCACAATCGAAGGAAATGCTAAACTTTAGTTAAAGATTAGTGGAACTAGTGTCTGGAGTAGTTTCTTAGAGGTAGAAGCACTGGCTGCTCTTCCATTGATCAGAGTTCAATTCCAACACCCACATAAGGGCTTATGACCAATCCCAGGGGATGCAGTGCCCTCTTCTGGCCTCTGAGAGCACCAGACACCAGCGTGTGCAACTATACCCATAGACTATAATAAGACAAAACACATTTTAAAAAAGATTAAAAAAGACCAAGATCTGCGGCCTGAGAGACTCTGAATCTGTTGGTTTGTCCACTGTAAAATAAAATTATCATAACAGTTGTGGGGTTGCATGAACGGGAAACGTTAGAGGTCTGAAAAGGGGTTCTTGGCCTCTGGTCCCCAGTAAAGAACCCTGAGGTACCTTGTCTTAGTCAGGGTGTCTACTGCTGTGAAGAGACACCATGACCATGGCAGCTCTTCTAAGGAAAAACATTTAATTGGGGTGGCTTGCTTATGGTTTCAGAAATTTAGTCCATTGTCGTCATGGGAGGGAGCATGACAGCACACAGGCAGATGTGGTTCTGGAGGAGTACCCGAGAGTCCTACATCTTGCAGGCAGCCGGAAATGGCCTGAGACACTGAGAGATGTCCTGAGGATAGGAAACCTTGAAGCCCGCCCCCACAGCGCTCTAAGGAGCACGCTAATATTCGCCTCACCAGCACCCATGTGTCACCAGCTCCCCAGGCGTAACCCCCTGGGCTCACGGCAGGCTGTCTTCTCATTGGCACTTCTAGTTAACACACTGCTGAGTCGAGCACTGTTTTGTTTGATTCTCAGCGATTTTAAATGAATGTTTTGCACCCAGCTAAAACACTGAATGCGAACAGTTGTCTCTTCCCAGTGGGATATACTCTTCTCCAGCTTCTCAGCAAAGCAGGGCCCCAGTGAGTGCCATCTTGGAAGAATGATGGCAGGGTTTCCCAGTAGAGTTTCCACAGGAGGAACCCTGGTATCCTCAGGGCTCACTCAGTCGTGTGTGATTCAGCAATACAGCTATCTACAAAACACTATTCCATCCCCGTTCTGGACCAGCATCAAGAAGTGGGATCCCTGTCCAAGAAGAAGGCGAACTCTGGCACCCCCTTGTGGCAGAAGAGTGGGGTTCATCCTTGGGTATTCTGGAACATCTTCCAAGAGTATGGCACTATTCTGGGTGCCTCCACTTGCTATGTATACCCTTCCTATGACGGGATTATAAAAAAGCATATAAAGAAGAGAATAAATTCAGAGAGATGTCAAGAGCAAGAAAAAGGGGCTGGAATTTTTGCCAGGAAGCTGGAATGAAACGACTTTTATGTCCTTCAGCATCAAATAGACTTCTAACCTTCCTAGTCCCCAAGGCAAAGCAACACGGTAGAAAATCCAGAGGGTGCACAGAGTTCTAACAAACGGAAAGAAATGCAGAAGGGCATCCTCAAGCTGGAGCACCGGGACACCGATCACGTCAGCAGCACTTTGGAACCCCCTGAGGAATGTAATCCACGGTTCAATGCTACATGAACTCAAAGCCGAGGATGTAACACCAGGTTTTAAATCACTGAAAAAATTTCAAGCCTAGGCCACACACTTTTTGGTTTTCCAAGAAGACACAGATGAAATGGTCGTCTAAGTCCAGGTGTGGGCCTTCCAAATCCATGTCCCTGTGGTTAGTCTCGACTCGTGAGGACCCAGATCCCAGCTTCTCGATACATTCAGCTAAATGGGAGACTTTATTTTCATTTTGTAAAATTTTAGTGTGTCAGGTACTTGATCAGCACAGAGTGTAAGTAAAGCCTTCTGTTGTTTGAGACATATATTGTTTTCTTTTTTCTTTTTCTTTCTTTCTTTTCTTTTTTTATTTTTATTTATTTATTTTTTCCTTAGAGGGCTGTTCTGGCTAGTTTTATTCCAACTTGACACAAGCTGGATTCATCTGAAAGGAGGGAACCTCAATTGAGACTATGCCTCCATAAGATCTGACTGTAGGGCATTTTCTTCATCACTGATTGAAGAGGAAGTCCCTAGCCCATTCTGGGTGGTGCCATCCCTGGGCTGATAGTCTTGGGTCTATAAGGAAGCAGGGTGAGCAAACCATGGTGAGAAAACCAGTAAGCAGCACCCTCCATGGCCTCTGCATCAGCTCCTGCCTCCAGGTTCCTGCTCTGTTTGAGTTCCTGTCCTGACTCCCTTCCTTGATGGACTACAATGTAGAAGTGTAAGCCAAATAAACCCTTTCCTCCTCAAGTTGGTTTTTGGTCAAAGTATTTTTGCAGCAATAGAAATCCAAATTAAGACAGGACCTACTTCAAGGGGGAAAAAAAAAACTTTCAAAATAGCGACACAAACATGGTACCCAGGTCATCCGTGACACGGGTCAGTAGTGACACAAACATGGTCCCCAGGTCATCCGTGACACGGGTCAGCAGAGGCTTGTGGTGCACGCTAACCTTTCATGCCCTTACGAGTCACAGGGTCAGTGTCAGGATGACCTGTACAGCAAGACCAGTGTCGGGAAGGAAAAGGACTGGATAGAAGGCCGGAGACGTTTGCTCTTTGGTTAGTGCCACACTGACTGGCTTGGTGGCTTTGTCAGCCTGTTTACTATGATTGACCACTACAGGCTTTCCCTGGGGACCGTCACACCTGGCTTAGAGATGTGTGGCTGTTCCTGTTATTATACTGATAAAGACTATCTTACCCAATGACCAGCTTTCCCAGCTTAGGGGGAAGGGCACAACCTGGTGACAGAAGTTAACTCGTGGGAACGCCAGGGATGCTTTTGCATCCTCCGCACTTTCAAGGAAAAGAGCCACTGTGCAAACTGGAGAGGAAAGCTTTGCCCATTGTTTCCCATCTCAGAAAGACATCACTGCTTACGACATTTGAGTCAACACCACGACAATCCAGCGACAGTGTGTGCGTGCAGATTCCACCATCCACGGACATCTTGTTACCTCCTCTGTCCGCTGATGTTCTTTTTGTAGAGAACTCACGTCGCATCCTGACAGCTTGTGTCTCTTTATCATGATGATGATGCTGTGCCATTACTGTTATAATCATTGCGTGTATTTGTCAGCCATGCTGCACACGTATTAACCTCAGGAGAGAAAGTGAGGCGCAAAGCGGTTCCTATGGCAACCGCTGAGTCCTATAGGTTTGAGGACTCCATCAATGCCCAGATTACATCACCCTCTTGTCCGTTTTCTAACTTGCCAATGGTGTATAGGAGATGAGGGCCAAGAAAAATAGCATGCGGGTTGGTTACTGTTTGGGGCTTGTAGAACTGAAGTCGGCCTGATTTCTGGGTTATAATGGAGTTTGTAGTTGCTCTTTCAGCATAAACCATTTATTTATTTATTTATCTATTTAGTTATTTATTTTTATTTATTTATTATGTATATAGTGTTCTGCCTGCATGCACACCTGCAGGCCAGAAGAGGGCACCAGATCTCATTACAGATGGTTGTGAGCCACCATGTGGTTGCTGGGAAGTGAACTCAGGACCTTTGGAAGGTCAGTCAGTGCTCTTAGTCGCTGAGCCATCTCTCCTGCCCAGTATAAACCATTTAAAGGACTTCAACTGTAAGTCTTCAAACCTCTTGAACTTTCTCCTGCCTAGGTTGGCACTGGATTCTTGGGCGTCACTTGCCAATGTGGAGATCCCTCTGCTGGGTCACTCAGAACCAACTCCCGCCAGGCACTGTGGCATGCTCCCGTAATCTCCGCTGTTTGGGAGGCTGAGGCAGAGGACTGCAATCTCGAGGCCAGTGTGGGAACCTCGGTGAGATTTGTCTTAGGAAATAAAAGGGTGGGCTGGAAACACAGTTGTATGTAGTATGCTTGCCTAGGATCTTAATCCTAGGCAAGACCCCATCTTAATCACTGGTAAAAAAAATGATTATTAAGTCTATAATTCCTGGTTCATAGCATACTTTTTCACAACAATTTTTCTATCTGAAAAATTGCTAGTAAAATTATTCCTAGTCAGACACAGTTAGTTAGAAAGATGTACAGGCCCACAGGAGACGCCAATGCTTACAGTTTTAGCAAGATAAAGAACGTAGTCACAAATTTGATTTCTGGTCATGTGTACTACTAAGACATGTAAGACTACACTGGGGTTTTCCATGTGCTCTTAAAAATATGCACAAAACAGACACACTTCTCTCTTGGATGCTCCTCATTTTGTGATGTTTTAGAACAGAGAAAGAGAATAAACTAATCCTGTGAAAATCCGCTTGCATAATCTTCTCACCTGCCCGTGTTCCGCACACAGGCAGGTCTGTGCTTTCCCATCCTCAATAACCCCAAGAACGTGTCCTGCACCCAGACTGAACTCACTTAAAACCACTTCCCACGAGATCAGAGAGATGGTTCAGTGGGTAAGGCACTTGCTTTGCAAGTGTGAGGTCCTGAGATCGGTTCCTCGGAGCCCAAGTAAAAGCTGATCAGCACTCTACAGTGAGATGGGCGAAGAGTCAGAAGAGTCCCCCAGACACTTATCAACACTGAGACCCTCCTCATACAAGGTGGAAAGTGAAGACTGCCAGCCAAGGTTGTCCTGTGACCTCTTCATGTGTACCATAGCATGAGCTGTCTCCTCTCCATTCTGCCTCTGCAACCACACACGTCTCTGAGCCCATCATATACTTTCCCATCTCCACATAATTTCCCAACTCTTTCTTTTTGCCAGATAAATTTCATTTGCTCTGAGAAACTGAAAGCAATAAGAGATGTCGTCCTGTAAGTAACCCTAGTCTGCCCCTTGCTCACCATGGAGGTCTTGGGCATAAATTGCCCCACCCAGGACTTAATACCCTTATGCACAAATGAGGAGAAGCCCAGCCTGTGGCCAACGATGTGTAGATACATACAGAGAACTCAGCGCATGGCAGGTGGGCAGTGCCGGCTGATATTAGTAACAGTGCTTGGAAGAGGATGCACACTACCGTGTGTGCTGGCTAGATTTATATCAACTTGACACAAGCTATAGTCACTGTCATCTGAAAGGAAGAACCTCAACTGAGAAAATGTCTCCCTAAGATCTAGCTATAGAATATATTCTTAAATAGTAATTGATGGGGGAGGGCCCAGACCATTGTGGGTGGTGCCATCCCTGGGCTGGTGGTCCTGGATTCTATAGACAGCAGAATGAATAGGTCATGGGGAGCAAGCCAGTAAGCAGTACCCCTCCCTGGCCTCTGCATCAGCTCCTGCCTCCAGGTTCCTGCCCTGTGTGAGTTCCTGTCCTGACTTCCTCTGATGATGAACAGCAATGCCGAAGTGTAAGCTAAATAAACCCTTTCCTCCCCAACCTGCTCTGTGGTCCTGGTGTTTTGTCACAGAGCAGAACACTGGCTAAGACATGTCATTAGTCTTCAGAGGCCACATGGACTACTAACTGCTTCAGCCAATCACCCCTTCCTTCACCTTCAGCCCCTTTCTGCTCTGTGTATGTCTTCAAGGTGGCTTCAGTTTCACTATGGGTTGGGGTGCTACCCTCTAGTGAGGACCTCAAGTTACAGCAGGAGACACCCAGTGCCTGGCTTGAACTGAGAAACCCCGAGAACATCATGGCCTTTGGGTTTACTAAACTGGAAGCAGGAAGTAGCAGAGCAGGATGGAGACAACTGAGCATCAACCACATACAGAAAGCAGTAGTTTCAGAACTCCGAAGCACACAGGCAAACCCAAGTCATATCTAAACTTGAAAGGGACACATACGTAGAAATGACCTCACGCAGAGAGTCACAATGTCACAGTGGAAACCCTGAGATCTCTCAACCCACTTCTCTACAATGTCTATAATCTTCTTTGTTCAGGAAAGCCAAAGCAGAAAAGGAAGCCATTTCTCTAAGACTGTGGGGCACATTGTACTGTGGGCCGGGGCATTTCTGTATATGCACAGCAACCCCCGCCCTGGACTGACCAAAGCCTTCGGTGGGTGCCTGGAAGCCCAGACAGCGCCCACCCTGCGTGCAGTGTCTTTTCTGTCATATCTATCGTAAAGTTTCAGGGATAAACAGACAGAAGGGGTTAACAATAAGTGATACTGAAGTGACAGTAATGAGCTGTCCCACTTCTGTCCCCGTGATGAGCAGCCCGACAGAAAGCAGCATAGCACAGAGAGGCCTTTATTTGGCTTATCCTTTCGGGCCACAGTCCAGCACTGAGGGAGGTCAAAGCAGAAACTCACAGCCTCAGACAGAAACGGATGTACACACGTGATACCTGCTGATACGCAACTCATTTTTCTTTAATACAGTTCAGGGTCCCACTAATGAAACAGCACCACCCACACTGGGATGGGTCTTCCGTCATGAATGAACAACCGAGGGCAGAGAGTGGTGGCACACGCCTTTAATCCCAGCACTCAGGAGGCAGATGCTGGCATAGTTCTGTGAGCTCAAAGCTAACCTGGTCTACACAGCAAGCTCCGGGCAGTCAGGGCTACATAGTGAGACCCTGTCTCAAAATCCAATAAAATAATCAGTCACTCACAGGCCAGCCTGGCCGGGGTAACTCCTGAGACTCGCTCTTCCCAGGCTGTGGCAGACTGACAGTTAAAACCATCACACGTGTTGTAGTAAATTATTTAACCCAAACATGTGAGATGCTTACTTCTAGGATTAGCTGTTCGTATTTTTGAATTGTAACTAAAAACGTGAAAGATGAAGCCGTGGCTCAGGGAGCCGACTGTGGTCCTCTCTCGTCTGTGCAGACCTACTGGATCCCAGGGGCAGGGAGGGCTACCGCACCCAGAAGGTCTGTTCACCGGGCGTGGGGCAATCCTGCAGCATCTATAAAAATAATTTTATTGTCCTTCCGAGTGTCAGGAACACGTGAGCAATTGAGAACACAAAACCAAAACTGACCCAATCTGTATTCAAAAAGCCCAAAAAACGGCGTGCGAACAAACCAATCAAAGCGCAGAAGGATGCCTGGGAAGTGAGGTTGCATGCTGTGATGGACACGGGTCGGGAAGAAAGGGTGAGAAGAACCGGGGAGGGCTGACCTGGTCACAGAATGGCATCTACCATGGGAAAGGTAAACAGCTGCAAAGAGGCCTCTTTGAGGATGGCAGCCAGTTTAGGCCTTGTTTCTGATACTGTGACGAAACATCCCAACAAAGGCAGCTCAGAGGAGAAAGGAGCTGATTTCATCTTACAGCTCCCAGTTCACTGTGGGGAAGGCAAGGCAGGAACTTCGAAGAACTGGACACATTTCATCCGTAAGACCAGAGCAGAGAGAATGAACAAAAGTGAGTTCACTTGCTTGGTTTGTTTTCTGTACTCAGTTCAATCTTCCCATTTTAATACAGTTCAGGACCTCCCCCACCACACACACACACACACACACACACACACACACACACACACGCTCTCCCCCATCTAGGGGATGCTGTCACCCACACCAACTCATTTAAGTAAGAGAATTTCTCACAGACACGCCCACGGACCATCATAGTGTAGACGATCCTACACTGATTCACCCAGGGAATTCTAGGTGTGTCAAGCAGACAGTTAAGACAGTCCCAGACAACTGTCTCTTCTGCGGAGGTTGTAGCCATCTACACTCTGTGACCTTTGCACACCGACAATAGCACCACACATGGAACTTCTCAAAACTAGTCTCTGTGGTTGACACACGCCTGCATTCATTCCCGAGACGGAAACAGAAAACAGAGATTGTTGCTATCTTGGGCCCAACCGCCAACCTTGACTTTGGCCTTGAGACCTGGCAAGGGGTCAGGTACAGGAAATGGAGGACGAAGGACAGAAGGGGAGGAGATGGGGAGGGCTCTCTGTTTGCTGGCAGGCCCTTGCTTCTTCACCTACTGGTGTGTGCTCTTTGAGCTGGCAGCCACTGAACCAAAGGAAATGGACGTCAGCGCTGTGCTGGGACAACAGGACAGTGGAGTGGAGATGAGCAAACAGCAACAGCACATGCGCATGCCCGAGACCACACTGTCCCCACCCTGCTGTCTCACAGCCTGCAGGCCACAGCCTTGGGGGCTGCACCCAGGCCCAGCTGCTTTCCCACGGCTGTTTTCTCAGCTTCATTGCGAGGCCACAACGTTTCTGCCTGCAACGAGGAAATGCTGAGTGACTGAACAGACCTTGGCGTGGTCCCCGAGAAATCCCCTTCTTTACTTTTCTTGCGTAGCTTCTTGATGGAGGCTTTTGATAGCCACAAAGAAAGCAGGCCCACCTAAGGCAGACGCTTAATAAAGAAGAGCGATTGTCTCTAGTTCCAGCCCAAACTGGGCTCCCATTTCCAGGTTTCCAAGATTTTGCAGATATGGGCATTATCAGAAAGCCTTGCGTAGGAAGGGAGCTGTGCATTTAAATTAATCACGGGTGGGTTTTCTGGGGAGCCAGCGAAGCCCCAAAGCCCTGGCCAAGGCCCCATTACTGCCTTATATTCATTTTTATAGTTTCTACAAGTTGGATCAGCCACAGATCCCTTAGAAGACAATACACTGAGATGCAAGCAGTGCAGAAAGCCCTGGGAGGCTTTCCCAGTGGGGGCAGAAGTAGGGTTCTGTAGGAATCCTCTGTATCCGTGGAGCCTCATCTGGGTGGATCCTTGCCACCCAGCTCTCCTCCGCACCTCCCACGCTCTTGTAGAATCGGAGTAAAGAAAAAAAGTCATGATTTTCCCTGTTTAAACTTGACCTCTTCACAAAGAAGGTCAAAGAAGTGAAAATTAGCCCAATGATGTTGCCATGCTACCACTGTCAACTGTCGCTATGTCTTTTGTTGTTCTGAGAGCCGCTGTTTATTTAGTACCCTGTCTGGACCAGGCAGTTTAGTATTCTGTACGCCATGGTCACTGTGGCGGTCTGACGTCAGACACCCGCTCTACAGGCTTCGAGAGGAAGGCCGGGCATTTCCTAACTTACCTGAAGTCACACTGGGACCCAGGTCTGCTTGACTCTGAAACCCAATTTTTTGTTTGGACATGAAAGTTAAGAAGTTATAATCTCCAGTTATCATGGATGAATGGTTTTTGCTCTATCAATTCTAACGTCAGTTAAGATCTAATTGGCATTTTCCTTTGACAAACTATGTCTTACCAAGGTATCTGTTTGGGTTTGAAGGAAGCTCAATTAAAAGAAATTTAAGGACCTGGTAATACTCAGGAATCAGAGGCAGGTGGATTACTGTGAGTTTAAAGCTACTATAGCGAATTTAAGGCCAGCCTGGTCTATATAATGATCTCAGGCCAGTCAGTTCTACACGGTGAGACTCTGTCAAGATATATAGAGAGGTGGGATTTGAATAGATCCTGGGTAACTTCATTTCTTTATTGTAAAATTATTTTTCTTTCACTTCCAAACTAGAGGTCAAAGTTGATGAAAACACTCTCAGTGATGTTGATCGCGGACAAAACAATAAGTTGTATGCACAAGACCCCACAAGCACAAGACCCCAGATGACAATCTACAGCCTAAGAAACCCATACCACATGGCTTTGGGGTGCTTCTTTGTGTTTTGTTCTTTAAATCTTAAGTGACTTTCTCCATTTCCTTTAAACCACCATTGCATTGTCAGTGTCTCCTAGTCAACACACTCTCAAGACATGCTAACTTACCATGGGTTTGCTTTTTCTGCCAGCAATTCCAAGAGAGCTCTAACAATTGCAGGGTCCCCCACCCCACTCGCAAAACCGTGAGCTCCCAGGCAGACACGTAGCTTCATCCTACCTTAAGCTGGAAGGTGCCCTGACGAGGAGGTCAGCCCTTCAGTCTCTGCCCTGTGTCTCCTCCTTCCTGCCGGACTGGCTGAGGCTGACGATTCCCATGGCTCTCCCAAGTCTACTTGTGGCTAATCCCACGTCACCAAGGACCCAGACAGCAGAGACATCCTGAGAGCACGTCAAGGAGCTCACACAAGCTAGAGGAAAGGTAAGTAACTTCAGTGGAAAGTCTCACCCTTCCCCAAAACGCCCAGCAGAGCCCAGTGGGTTTCCTGTGTGTGACCTCATATGTGTGACTAGCAACGCCACAAAGAACAGCTTCTCATAGGCATTTCAGGGGTAATTTTTTTCTTTTTTGAGGGCTAACATGCACACAGAGCAGTATGCAAATCATAAGCAAACTTGTCACCTTCTGAATGGCTGTCCCTTCCCAAACTTATTCAAATGCAGCTGCCACAGCATTAGGTATTAATGGTCTGAAGAGGAGGGCACAGGTCTCTGCTCTCAGGCTAAATTAACAGCAGCATCCTGGGAGTGAGGGGGCCATTAATTCAAGAGTGGGCTCCTTATAAGAAAATTAGCTTGCTCCCCTCCCTCTCTCCCTCCCTCCCTTCCTCCCTCTCTCCCTCTCTTCTTCCCTCCCTTCTTCCCTCCCTCTCTCCTTCTTTCCCTCCCTCCCTCTCTCCTTCCCTCCCTCCTTCCCTCCTTCCCTCCTTCCCTCCCTCTCTGCCTCCCCCCATTCTTCCCCCCATCTCCGCTGCTGCTGTGAGACGCCTTCCCCCACTGGTACCGACCTGCCTGTGTCCTGAGCACTTTAGAAGAACACAAGTCACATTTACTTAGGGCCTACAAAAGGACTTCATTTTATCTTAATTAAATCTCTTCAAAGGTCCTCTCTCCAAAGAGAGTCACATTCTGGGGTGTGAATAATTTTGGGCTGGATGACATGATTCAGATATCGAGGATACATTAAGAAAATATTAGGTTTTTTTTCTTAATAGCCCAGGCTGGCCTTGAGCTTTTGGTTTATTTTCCTATCTCAGCCTCCCAGGGCTGTTTCCATGAGAGTGTCACCCCCACCTGGGTTATTTCTATTCATTTAAAATTTTTATTTGTAAAGCAAAGACGGGAAGATTGGGTTTTATTGTTTATTTTTAACGATCTCATTGTTATTTTTATTCATGTATCTGTGTGAGTGTATGCTGTCTGCTGAGGCCAGAAGAGGGCCTCGGCTCCCTTGGAGAGGGGGTTCAGGTGGACGAGGACTGCCCCACATGGGTGCTGGGGTCACACCCCTCTCAAAGGGCAGGAGCGCTCGTAACTGCTGAGGCATCTCTCTGTCCTGCTCTTTGTATTTTCAAAGCTAAAACCTAAACTTCATTGCCATCCAATAAAGTTTCATATTCAAGAGTATATGACAGTGTGTTATTTAAAATATATCTTTGGGTCAAAAAAGAATCTTCCAGCCAGAGGGGCACAGTTAAGGAAGTTCGTTGACCTTCACCTGCGGCTTCCAACCATTGAGAGCAGCAGGTCAGGCGCTGGCAAAGACAGATGTGACAGGGAGTAGAAACTGAGCAGGTAAATAAGATCAGATTCCAGAGAGATCCAATCCAAAGAGGGGTGACATCACACTGGCCTTGGGATCAGGTGGATTAGCAGCGGAGGGGCAGAGTAGCTGGTGGGTGATGAGACCACACAAGAGGCTTTCAGAGCGCTGAGCAGCAGGCGCTGGCACCTCCAATGATGTGTGCAGAGATGGCGGGTGCCACCAGAAGCAGCACTTTCCCTGGTCTTCACGCCACCCCCCTCCTTCCTTCACCCTCACTCACTGACTGCAGAGGGTTTAGCCATCAGTCCTGCACCAGCGTGGAGAAGCACAGTGTGATGCAGAAATGTCCCGTTCAGTTCCCACTGCACCATGGGTGATGCTCTAGCTGATGGGTCTTGGGGGCTGTGTCCCAGGGAAGGGCCTGCAGAGCACCGCAGCTGAATACTGACCCCCATACAGCCTCGCTCGGCACAGACAATCCCAGTCCCCGTTTCTACAGAGTGTGTATTTAAGGGACATTAAATCACAGGAAGAAGGCTGATTGCACACACCACCTGCCCATCTATGACTAACTTCAAAATCGGCAAACAAATCCAAGATTCACCCCTCAGGTTGGACCGTCCTCTTAGGAAAATGGTGGCAATGGCAGCTGGTGACACCACACAGCACACAGTCTCCATTTCCTAGGCCTACAGCATGCACATCAACAGACAGGATATTACGTCACACCCATGTGCTTCCCAACACTGCACCACCACAGCAGCCTGGAGAACGAAACTCCCGTTAGCACAAATCTAATGTTTAAAGCCTTCCTAAAGGGCTTAGGGTACACACACTGCTCTTGCAGAGGTCCCACCCAAGTTCAGGTCCCAGCACATGGGACTGCTCACAATCACCTATGACTCTAATTCCAGAGACACCTCTGACCTCTGTGGGCACCTGCACTTATGTGTGTGCACACACGCACGTGCATACACACACACGCACAGACCTTTGACTTTGTTAACTTTGTAGTGCAAACTGCCTCAGCACCTGACACGGAGAGAGTACTTGACATACGTGAGTTGAATAACTGAACTCATCGATACCATAGCATACCAACTGTCCACCCATACAGACCCAGGACCATTTAATGAATGTCTATTGACACACAATTGGAGAGTGACAGCAGGTGCACACCACTGGAGGCCATGCAGGCTCACGAACACGCTGGTGGCCTTCAGCTGCACGTTGCTTGAGACCGCTGCTTTAGTAACCCACAGCTTTTTAAAAGAGTTCACTTGCTCTTTCTCTTCAACAAGGTGACCGTGCCAATCTGCAGATCTTCGTGAAGACCCTGGTGAACAAGACTGTCACTCTTGAGATCGAGTCCGGAGGCACCATCCAAGGCCACACCTGACCAGCAGAGGCTGACATTTGCTGGCTAGCAGCTGGAGGATGGCTGCAACCTTCTGACTACAAGACCCAGAAACAGTGAGAAGGTAACTTTTGTTTTTAATTCAGTGTCTGGCGTGAAAAGGCATTGATGTCTTTTCTCATTAGCATATATGATGACACCTTTGTTCAAGGGTATCATGTAACTTGACTCTATTATTTCTTCCTCTTCCTGAATGGTACCCATTCTTTTTTCATGTCATTTGTGTGTGTGGTTACACATATGACTTATCTATAAATTGAGGTCCCCACATGCCAGAGAAAACGTGGTATTTGTCATTTCTCTTTGGGGGGCTGTTTTATTTCCCTCAGCTTTTCATCCCGTTTTCCTGAAAATGACATAATTTCACTCTTGTTTATGGCCAAATAAACCCCAATGAATATATATGCATTTCCTTTATCCATCCATCAGTTTCTGGTTCCATAATGAGGCTACTGTGTTGGAGGGACAGGAGTCTCGTGGCATGACGACTTCTCAGAAGTGGGAGAGCTGGATTATATGGGAACTTTCTTTTTAGTTTTTTTTTTAACTGATTTCCTAGTTCACACAGTGCTCCCACATCCATGCTAGCACTTGATTTATTCATTTACTTACTTATTTTTGAAGCTTCAGATAATTTGTTGGAGTTTAAAAAGAAAGTCTCATAGCCAGGCGGTGGTGGCACACCTTTGACTCCAGCAGTTGGGAAGAGAGGCAGGGGGATCTCAGTGATCTACAAAGTGATTTCCAGGACAGCCCAGATTGTTGTACAGAGAAAACCTGTCTTGAAAAACAAAACAAACAAGAAATAAAATAAAAGGAAAGGGAAATTCCAGGGCAGGTGAGCTGTCTGTCTGCACGCTGCCCAGAAGAGAAGAATGGAGAAGTTTGGACGGAGGTGAGCCGTGGGGCACCAGGTTGTCACACAGTGGAGGAGGCACTCGGGGAAAAGAACACAAAAGTCTGAAGCATCAGTTGGGCGGTTTAAAAGTGCTCTTAAGTTCTAGTCAGTATCTGAGAAAAAAGACTGAAGGGAAGGAAAAGAATATCTGCACTTTGCTGAGCCAGGACCCAGAGGCGCAGGCAGATCCAGATGGACCTCGTGGAGGCTCGGTTCCTAGGGACTGCGGTCGTGGTTGATTTTAGGTTAGCTAGTCTTTTAAAATAAGATGAATAGCCATTCCGGCGCAGGAATCTCAGTGTGGTTTTGGTTTGCAGTTTCCTGACGGCCGAGAATCTTGAGCATTTTCTTGGTGTATTTATTTGCTACGGTGAGACTCATCTGTTTATTTCATTCACCCATTTACTGATGGACTATTGGAGGCTGGCGTTCAATTTCTGGGGTTCTTTATATACTTTAGATAGCAATACCTGTCAGATGTGTGACTCACAAAGATCTCCCCCATTCTGTGGCTCCCTCCTCACTGATTGCTTCCTTTGAAGAGCAGAAACTTTTTAATTTATGCAAAATTTCAATCTTAATTTCCTGAACTACTGGAGTCCTTTTCAAAAGCCTTTCTCCTATGCCTATATCTTAAAAATGTTTCTCCCGAGTTTTCCTTTAGTACTTCCAGATCTAACCTGAAGGCCTTTGATCCATTTTTCAAAGTTATTTTTACTTGGGGTGAGTGATATGGATCTAGTTTTGTATTGTACACAGGGATATCTAGTTCTCCCAGAACCACTTGTTAAAGAGATTGTCTTTTCTCCAATGGTTGCTTTTGCTCCTTTGCTAAAAGCATTAGGGAGCTGAAGTTTGGTCAGTTCATTCCCAAGTCTTTGATTTTATTCACCATGTGTGTGTATCTGTGACAGTCCTGTGCTGCTCTTCTGTGGCTGGGTAGCAGAACTTTAACTTAGCCGCTACCACACCTACAGAGTGGTCTTTTTGCTCAGTATTGCTTCGGCTCAGTATTTTTTTCTTCCAGAGAAATTTAGATTTTTTTCTACTTCTGTGGCAAACACTGTTGGAATTTTGATGGAGATTTCATTCATCTATAGATCACCGTCATTATTATTATAGCCGTTTTCACAATATTAATTCTGCAAACTCATGAGCATGAGAAGTCTTTTCACCTTGGGTCTACAATTTAAAGAAATTGTTTTAAAATTCTCCTTCCATGCTAGCAAGGTCAGCATCGCTGCTCTTCACAGGACAGACCGGGACAGAGGGCAGTGTCTTTGAAGAAGTTAGCTTCTTTCTGAAGGACTCTAGTTAGATCCTAATGAATCATCCAGATTCTGGGGTCTCAGTAGTAATCCAAGTGCCAGGCACCAACCTTGAGCCTGAGTATAGACAAAGGGTCACTGGAGATTCCTGAGGCATCTATCATCTATCTATCTATCTATCTATCTATCTATCTATCTATCTATCTATCTATCTATCTATCTATCATCTATCTATCTTTATCTATCATCTATCTATCTATATCTATCTATTATTTATTCATTTGTTTTTTTTTTGTTTTGTTTTGTGTTTTTTTTTGAGACAGGGTTTCTTTGTAGATTTGGATCCTGTCCCGGAACCAGCTCTTGTAGACCAGGCTGGCCTCGAGCTCACAGAGATTCGCCTGCCTCTGCCTCCGGAGTGCTGGGATTAAAGACGTGCGTGACCACCGCCCGGCGACCCTGACGTCCTTAAAACCAGTTGTTCCCAGGGGTTCCAACAGCTAGCTTTGGGAAGTCAGGAGTGAGCCTTCGGTTTTAAGTGCATGGTAAAGAACACGCGCCAAAATCAAAGCTTCAAGCCTCCAGTACATGCAAGCAGGTGCACACACCTCAGCCCAAGAGGGGGAACTGTGGACAAGCTCAAAACAACTCCTCGTCGCCCTGGGTACAAGTAGGCGCCTAGTTCATTCTGGTTAAGAAAGCTAGGGAGTGGACAGCATTTTACAAAATGTTGAGCGCAAAACGTTTTAAAAAGTGGTTCTTAAAGGGAAAAAACTCGCATTGATCGTATATGGGAAAACCTAACGCTTGCAAACTTCCGTTCTGATAGCTGGGAGAATCCTGAACCTAGATCCCCCAAGGGGAAGCAACCAACGCGCAGTACTGGTACGGTCGGGACATTTTACAATTTGTTCCTAGTTGTTCGGACTTATTTGAAAGTTTCAATCAACTTCAACAGTGCGAGCGGGAGGGAGGGCCAGGACCGTGCTCTCCGTCTTAGACTGGCTTTTGTGCCTTTGTTTGGTTTGGGTTGCCACAGTTTAGAGAGCGGTTAGGCGACTCTGACAGTTTCTTTGGCAACCACCTCCAGGAGGACTAAGCGTCACGCCCTGCTACTTGGAAATGTAGGAGGCGGGGTCCGAGCGGTGGGCGGAGTCACTGGTGGGCGGGGCGGGCGATAGGCGGTGTCCCCCTAGTGGGAGGGGCCTGGTCTTTAGAGCGTGGGTGGCTATTGGTAGTGGTCAGGGTCCCTGGCGCGGGGGCGGAGGAGTGGGCGGGGCCTAGATGCGCCTGCGCAGTCCACTCTACTCGGCGGCGGAGGAGACTCGGTAGAGGGAAGATGGAAGACTTCCAGGCTTCCGAAGAGGTAACGCCGGGATGGGCCGCGGGAGGGTGGTGGCCGAGATCCAGGCGTGGGGCGGCCCCGCCTGGGAAGCCGCAGCTACTTGTGTCCGCGGCCACCCAACCGGAGGCTGATGAGCCTGGGTGGCGGTTCCCAGCGGGCCACTCCGAGTCTTTCCCGCGTGGGCGGTGCCCGTGCGGGCTGGTGGACTCGGTAGGGCTCTCATCCTCCGCCGGGAGGGTGACATCATTCGCCCCTTTAACGCTGCTGCAGACCCCAGCCGGGGCCGGCTTGGGAAAGTAGGGGTCCTGCAGTGGCCTGATGACACGGGCGCACAGGGCCTGCTCCCGGTCCCTGCAGTGGGGGTCTGCTGTCCTTCTGCCAAGTGCAGACGCTCAAACAGAACCTGCCTTTGTCTCGGTGCCGCACCTTGTCCTTCAGTGCGGCGCTCCCCACCACCACGGGGTACATTTCATCTCAGTTTAAGATAGTCATGAGATCGCTCATTCGTGGGGCGGGGGGAATACAAGCCCCAGAGTGCCCTAGACACTTGACTTGATGTGTTGTCAAAATGGCTTTTCCTTCGTTCTGACTTATTCAGGAAACAGCTTGAATGGACGCCCCAGTTATAGTTGCTCATTTTTTCTTCCTGAATGATCTTTTTTGAAGCTCATTAAAGTCCCATGTGTTACACAGTTTGCCAAAAATAAAATTTAAAAAAGCCTAACATTTCCTCTTTTGACATTTCTAAAATGTAGTTCAACTGAGGGTATTCTGAGGGAAGAGTACGCCATTTGCATTTATCAGAGACTTTCAGTTTTGGTCTAATTTCTCAACACAAACTTTATGGCAGTATCATTCTGTGTTTGAATGCTGGTGGAATCCAACTGAGTAATCTCAGGCCACGATTCGGATGCAGCTGGCAAAGGGGCTGCCTTACCCAGATAGCAAACTGGCAGAAGGCTAAAAACTGGTTTGTGTTGTAGTCTCGGCTAGTCGAACTTCATAAAAAGGAAATGGCCGGTGTGGAGAGAAAGCCACTAAAACTACATTGAGGTTCCAGTTTGTGCACGTGAACTGGCTAGAGATGTCTGGGCAGAGCGGTCTGAGTTTTACATGGGATGTTAGCGGCAGGAGGATGGATGCCCACTATTGTTTACCCGCAGCCTTTTCTGCCTGCCCAGATTCTCCTGAGTTCATTTATCTTTCTTGTAGCAGCTGCACTGCCCACTGCCTTCCAGACACCTTCCCTTCGGTCTTTCTCCTGCTCTAGCTGTGTGGAGAGCTGCGGAAGGGACTTTGCTTTGTGGTTTAGGATCACTGTACTTACTCAGGAAGAGTCTTCCAACTGACTCACTCTCTAAGACATCACGTTTGCACTAGTTTAGTGATTCGGTTTTGTTTCCAAATGACTTTGGGAGTCTAACAAGTGAGCTGGCTTTGGGTCATCAACTCTTGTTCCTCCTGAAGAGAAAGGGGTATTACCCAATTCTAGAACAGGGCAGGGCCCACGGTGGTCAGCAGCCAGGAAATGTCTTCAACAAAACAGGACTGTCTGCCTTTCTACCAGGAAGGCAGAGGCCTTGGGGCTGCCAGTGCTAAGCATGGCCCAGAACTTGGAATAGTTTGTTCTCAAATGAGCAGCACACGGGCAGGCTAGTGTCTGGCCAATGTCATTTTCAGGACACCTTACACCCAGTCAGATCCACTATTTTGTCAGAAGGAGACTAAGAGAACTAAACTCCTTCAGGCCCTGCTTCACTGATGGCCCACGGGGTAGAGAAATGTGACACACACCAGCCTCTTACACATTACAGGTCCTCATCTGTTTACCTCAGGGAAGAGAACGTCCCATCTCTAAAATGGTTACGCTTCTTCAGCTAGTTTGTATGGAAGTCGAGTAACTCATAATACAACGCCTGTACTGGTTAATGGTTCCACCAGCTGGCTACAAGGGAAGGAGAGAAAGGATCCTCGTGGGATTTTAACAGTGTTTACCTGTGCTTCGGTCCTGCAGAGCAGGGACCCTGTGGCACCAGCTATTTTGCGTCTCTGGGCTCTGAGCAGTGCAGTCCTCTGTCTGGTCAGCAGCCTGGTTTCTGAGTCATGTTCATTGTCTCACTGTGTTTATTGATGCTGTGGAGAAAGAGCTTTTAAACCAGACTTATCTAAGTTTTCTTCCTTAACAGACTGCATTTGTTGTCGACGAAGTGAGCAACATTGTAAAGGAGGTAGGTGGGAACATGCCTGTCTTTCAAGTGTTTGATTGATGGCTGTGTCTCAGGGTTACTATAGCTGTGATGAAACACCACGACCAAAGCAGCTTGGGCAGAAAAGGGTTTATTTGACCTACCCTTCCCCATCACTGTTCATCACTGTAGGATGTCAGGACAGGAACTTAGGGGAGGAACCTGGAGGCAGGAGCTGATGCAGAAGCCTTGGAGGGGTGCTGCTTACTGGCTTGCTCTCCATAGCTTGCTCAGCCTACTTTCTTAGAGAATGTAGGACCATCTGCCCAGGGATGGCATCACCCACAATGGGCTGGGATCTCCCCCTTCATTCACTAATTAAGAAAATGCCCTACAGGTTTGCCTACAGCCTGGTCTTATAGAGACGTTTTCTCAATTGAGGCTCCCGCCTCTCAGATGACTTTAGCTTGTGTCAAGTTGACACAAAACTAGCCAGCACAGCATGTATGAAGGAAACGCCATATGAATTAAAACGGGAAAAATCTCAACAGCTATTGAGCCTGTGTTTTGGCTTTTCAAATATTTTTACTTATATATGTTAAACTTACTCTCATTATACAAATTATGTATACTGAGTCAGGAAATCTCACATGGCATTGGAAGATGTCAAGGCAAAGTCTGTAACCATGCAGCATGGAAGATTCATGACTCTAGTGTTGGATGAAAAAGAGCAGCTGCAGAGAAACTGTAACAACTTCCATAGCTCAGGACCTGGTGATACAACTGGGGGATGCATTATTGATACGAATCTTAGTACCTCCCTTAAACAATGAAGATGGCAGACAAAAGGAATTGGACCACTGTGATAGGATAACTCACAAAAGCAGTGTTAAGGGAGGAAGGTTTGTTTTGGCTCACGGTTGGAAGGGATCCAGTCCATCATAGCGGCAGAGTGTGCAGTGACTGGTCACCATGCATCTTTGTCTAGTTTAGGTTAACGGGATGTGGGCAGCACCATTCCACAGGCTGGGGTCCCAATCCGAAGAGAAGGGAGAAAGCATGTTGAGCCCCAGCATTCACTGCCCAGTTTCTGACTGCAGACTAACGTGATTAGCTGCCTTGGGCCCCTGCTGCCATGACGTTCCCACCATCATGACTGGGAGCTAGAATTAACCCCTCTTGTTTTTGCCAAGTACCATTTGAGGTCCTTCAAAGTAATTTTGGATTGACTGCAATGTAAGGTTATTGATGTCCATTACTGAGTTGTGCCAGCATTAAAGAATCTCTATGTTGTAAGAAGTATCCAAAACCAAAGTGACGTCTGTCCTTTATGTACAGTGTTGAACATTGGGTGTGGTTTTTCTGGGAGTGTAAGTTTGCCTTTTATTGTTTCTTCAAGGTAATGTTTCCTGTGGAACAGGTGGGAGGTGGAAAGTGGTAGATTAAACCAGAGCTGGGAAAAGTAGATTGGGCTTCGTAGGGGCGACTTCTGCCTCTTGTCTTCTGCATCCACTGGGACTCAGTGCCCAGGCCGCAGGTGGTTTAAAGCACACATTAGCGGTCCAAGGGGAGTGTGAGGTGACAGTCTTTAGACTTGTCCTGCCCTCGGGCTGTTTAAAAGTGGGGGGGGGGTGAGTGGCTCCAAAGCTAGAGGTTTCCTTTCTCCCTAGAAACTGAATTCCACAGTGCATAGCGGTTGCCCTTCTTCCTGGGCAGTATTTGCATCTGGCAATACCCTGACTAAAGCAGACCACTCACTGGTCCTTAGCCTGTGGTGTGTTCTCAGCCCAGAGTGGGCTATGGGGCAACTAGGGGCTGTGTTAGCGTGACTGGTGAGAGCCCCAAGTCTGCAACTGGAAAATCATGGCATCTATGATGTCAGTTTTCATCCTGAGAAGACCAGTTGCTGCACTTGGCCTGCAGTGTCTGACCCTGCTCCTTCACCACTGTGCAGTGAGGGCCCCCGAGCCTGTGTCTAAAAACAAGCCATGGCCCTTAGTGAATGTAGATTAGAAGAGGCAGGGAGGGAGCTGCTAGGGGCTGCACTGGCGTCTAGAGTGGGGCTACTGGGGAAAGACCCAGGGGTCACTGGATGGGAAGCAGGGATAGGACAGTGAGGACACTCTGCAGAAGCCCTGGAACATGGGGGAAATGCCACCACAGCTCAAGCGTTGGGATGTGAAAGGCTGGGCTGTGCGTGATGCAGTGATGTAAACCACAAAATGAGGGCGAAAGCACTAGACTAGAAGACTGGATCGGTTGTATATTGCCAGCTATACAGCCAGTAAAATGTCATCCAACATACACTACTAGATTGCATATTTTATGGTTTGATAAAAATGTCTGGTATACTTTATAAAGAAATTGGCAAAATAAAATGTTTTTCAACCTCTATAAGAAAAAGTGTTGCTTATCTAGGATATTAGCAGTAGCTGAACAGTCAATCTGTTTGTTTAGTCAAAATGTTGAACACGTTTGACAGATTCTGTAAAACACAGATCTTCAGCCAGTGTAAACATAACTGGAACGCAATGTGATGCTGAAGGAAACCACGCATGCAAAGGAGCCCCCAGCTTAAGCATAAGCTCATGTCTTCCCCGGGTCTGTCTTTAGCTGCTAGGTGGACCGCGGGCCATGTCGGTTGACTGGAGGGTGTGGTATCTGGACTCCGTCCGTGACCTCTGTGCCTCTTCCCTAGGCTATAGAAAGTGCCATCGGCGGCAATGCCTACCAGCACAGCAAAGTCAATCAGTGGACCACAAATGTCGTGGAGCAGACTCTGAGCCAACTCACCAAGCTGGGGAAGCCATTTAAATACATCGGTAATGGATCTTCTCTTGTGTGTTTTGATACCATTCTTTAAACACTGATCAGAGGTATAGCAATTTGTTGCCTAAGCTCAAAGAAAGTTCCTGAACTTCAGGGCCAGGTCTCCTGTGTAGTGAATGAACCCTGCACTTCGTCCATCAGGCTGATGCCACTGTTGCAGGACTTCTGTCAAACAGGCATTTACAGGATTTCTGGTCAGACACTTTTAGATGTTAAGACAAAGGAAACATAGATAGGCAGTATCTATAATTTAGGAACATCAGCCGTGTGATCTACCTACATTGAAAGCAGGCAAAGTGAACTCATGTTGCCAAGGTTTCTAACACAAGTTTGTTTAATTTAAGTGACCTGTGTAATCATGCAGAAGAATGGGGCTGGGTTACACACCGCGAGTTCCTGCTTCTGGGACAGCTCTACTGACGGTAGGATTTTCACCCTCTTGGGAAATGTTATGCCCATTGGTCCTCAACTTTTCCATAGCTCTGTGGTCCAGAGCAGTGTTCTGTGAAGTGTGCGCTTAGATGACTCACATTCTCCGTGCATCTCTGTAAAAGTTATCACTGCCTGGCATAGAGGTGCACACCTTGAATCCCAGATCTAGAGAGACAGAGGCAGGCAGATCTCCGAGAGTTTGAGACCACCCTGGATTGCATAGTGAGCCCCTACCCAAACATCCTGTAGACACTTGCCCATTTATCTGTAAATGAAGTCACTTTCTCTGTGTGTCTTCCCTGCAGGGAGCTGCACAGTCCGATGGGAGAACAAGACCATGTACTGTATCGTCAGTGCCTTCGGACTGTCCATCTGACCTCCTTGCCAGCCTGCGCCTCTGGTGTCTCAACATTTCCCCTTCATCTTAACACCAGCTAGGGATTGCGTGAACGTCTTCCTCCTCTTTGTGTTTTGTGGCACTCGAAACGTAGAGAAAAAAAAAAAAAAACCAAATGACTCCAAGGTCACAGGACCCGCACGGCATCAGGCAGATGAGCCGCCAGCTGTCACCTGAGGCTGGTAGCGCCTCTTGTCTTAACTCTTATCTTTTCAAAGGTGCTAAGAACCGAAGTCTGCTAGGAGGAATCTTTCTCTACTTTCTGAAATGATTCAGATACACTAATTTTCCATACTTTATACTTTTGTTAGAATAATAAATTATTCAAAATTAAAGTTTGGTGTTTTGTGGTCTGGAGCATCACACATGAATCTATGTTGCTGCCTTCAGAAGTATTTTTTTTAAAGGTTGCTTTCAGTCCTTTGCACGCTGACATAAAGAATGTCAGTGAACACCCTGCCCTGGCTGACGGGCTCAGAACAGGTCACGGGCCTGTCTTTTACTGTGATTGGTGAGACCTGGTGACACTGGCGGAGCCGGAGAGGGCCGTGAACCTCAGAGGCAGGTTGGACACGCGTGACAAGATGAGCCTCCCTCGGAGGCCTGGAACGATGGCAGATGTCTCTCCCCCGCAGTTTGGTTGTTTCATTTTTAAATTACGTTATTATTTGTGACAGTGAGTGAGACCACGAGCGCCATTATATACTTGTGGGAGTTGGTTCTTTCTCCGTCCCTGGGCCCCAGGGATAGAACTCGGATAGGCAGGCTTGGTGGCAGCACCTTCACCTGCTGAGCCATCTCAGGTGATACAAACCAGGAAGCAAAAAAAGCATAGGAGAAAAAAACCTCCTTGGATTCTTTGCCTGGCAACATGGTAAACATAAACTATCTTAGTCAAGGGGGAGGGAGATGGCAGCTCTGCCTTAGCCCTCTAGAATGGAAGTGTGCTGGTTTTCCCTGTGCGGGGGAGCAGGAGCCCAGCCATGTGGTGACCCTCCATGCCTAGTTCCTGCTTTCTGGAAGTGAAAGGGTAGAAGTTGGACGAGCCAGTGAGCCCCAACTCCTGCATGCTTGGCTCAGCGCGGTACACTGCACCTTTTAATCCCATGTTGTTGAATTTTCACTAGCAGCCGTGTGTTTAGTACACGGCTGACAAGAGACTTTCAGAATTACTCTGGTCACACGTAATGCAGTTGCCTGGGTATCACAAAGGGCTTGCAGCTTGTCCAATTAATTCCAAATCACAAATCATAGTGAGGGACCCCAAAGACCAGGTTGTCTGTTGACCGCTTTGGGGTTCTTGTGGGCCACATTAGACACTATGATCAGCACTATCGCTTGCTTGGTGTGTGCATGCGTGGTCTGTGTAGGAGCGCACACTCGCAAGTGTGTCTTCTATGCTTGTCCGATTCCAGCTTATTGTCTTACTGAATGTACAGCTCACTGTTTGACTAGATTGGCGGGCCACCAAGGCCCAGGAGCCACTGGCCTCTGCTCTGCTTTCCCAGCTCGGGTTACAGACACATGCCACTGTGCCCGCTTCTACAGGGAAACTGGATCCAAAGTCACAAGCACCTTACCCTCAGCTGTCTCTCAGTGCCCCAAGCTGAAGACTCTTTGTAAAGCACTCGTGTAAAAAGCAAGTAATACATAAAAGATGAAAAGTCTGAAATACATCACTGTCAGCATGAAGCTGCTACAGTTTGGATGTGAAATGGCCCTTACAGGTGCCTGTGCTGGAGTGCTATTTGGGGAGGTTCTGGAGACTTTAGAGGTAGAGGCCGCTGAAGGAAGCAGACACAGAAGCATGTCCCTGGGGCAAGGCCTCTGTCACCCTCTTTGCCTCCTGGGCACCAGGAAGTGAGCCACTTTGCCACATACTCTTGGCACCGTGTTCATCATGGGCCTATGGTGGAGTGAGCTAACCACTCATGAACTAGACTAACTGTCCTATGAGTCATTCATCAGGTCTCTCTCTGTCACAGCAATGAAAGGTCTAATACAGAAGCCAGTCCCAAAACATGACTTTTATTGAGTTTTCTATAAATAAGCATTTATTAACTCCTTGACTACCCAGGTGACTCTGCTCCACCCAAACTTAGTCCACAGTTCCTGTGTTCCTTCTGAACTTAGAGCCTAGTGTCTTTACTTAACAAATATTTATAGACATTTGTAAAAAATGCATTTTTCAGTAGCAGAAAACCCTGTGTCATAAAATGTAATTACACCTGTTCTGTGTCCCGGGATGTGTCGTGGGGTAGTATTAGACCTAGAAGCACCCAAAACACCAAGATAAACTGTTTAGCAAGATGTTGGACTAAATTAGTTTCTCTTTGGCCTGAAAAAAGTTGTCTCTCTCCCCTTTCCCCCATCCCTCCAAAAAAGAAATCTAACCACTAAGGCAACGGATTTCTAAACCCTCAAATGTACAAATATACATCAGGTGTTGGGTCTGTTGGTCACGGAGCGCTCAGAGAAGGCCCTTCTAATTCTGCCTTTCATGGGTGTGTTCTCTGAATAGTTAGTAACCATCTTCTAACCTGATACCATGCCTGTGTCTTCAGTGGCTTAGCTCTGGAGCCTGGTGAGGTCTGTTTTATAAATTCACTGCAATCCGCAACTGCACAGAGACCTACCTTGCGAGCCTCAGATGTATTCCACACATCCCCTCTAGCCAGTCAAATGGCGTTTGAAGGCACCGTGTCGACAATAAATCAAGCAGACTCGCTACCCACAAGGATAACGAAGCTCCCTCGGGGGAGGCCGGGAGACGTCTCTTCATTTTCCAGGTTCCCTCAGATTGGACCAATATCAAAAATACCCAGAGACAGTAATATTCATACCATTACCGTGAAAGAACTTGTCAGCTCTTGGAATTCGTAACTTAAATTTATAAAACTTTAATTCCCTTAGAGCAAAACAATCTTCTCATTACTATCAAAAGTTTCTGGTTAGTGTTTGACCCTAAGACCTACAGCTTCAGTCTGCCCAACCAAGTCTCTAGATCTGTAGGCAGAGTCTACACAGCTTATAATCCATGATTGTGCATGACGCAAGGGAGGAAAGTGTGAAAACACTTTCATGACCACTTCCCCTTAGGTGCTTCTTTGTAATTCCTATTTCCAACAAAAAAAAAAATCATTCCCTTATTTTAGTTTCACAGACACGAGGATCAGTCTATAATTATACTGCAGGACAGAATTAAAAGTCCGCAAGTCTACATAAATGCTTAAAATACCTTACACTGACTGATAAACAGCATCCTAAATCATGGAGAATTTTTTATAATGATCAAAGCATGTAAACTATCACATATTGGAACGTCTTGAGATCAGCACAAGTCAGTGTCTAGAAGACAGCAGCTGCAGTGGTCTGTTAGGAGCTGGTGTTGGTAGCAACCTTCCAAGGTCTCTGAGAACACCGACTCGGGGATCACAGTGCTGCAAGTGTCAGAATCATGTAAACTGGTCACCTTGCAGCCAGAGTTGTCATTCAAATGTTCCTATTTGTAAGGTTCTTTTTAAACAATGCACATGGAATCCATACTAAAGTACACTGACGTTTAAGAAGACGGGCAGGCAGAGTGAAGTCTCCAGGCATCTCTGGGCAGTAACCTGCAGCTCAGAGCAGAAATCTGAGTTGGTGCATAGATGAAGGGAACACGGGCAGCTGTTCCTGGGCCTCTGGGTTTGCAGCGTTCACCAAGGTGTTGGTGGGAGGCTCCATGGAGTGTGATGGAGAACAGCGACACACACGGGACTTCCAGTGTTGAACTGCACTAGTGCGGCTAGTGCGGGTGACATCCCTTTTCTACAGCAACACTCCAAGGACAGAACGACCATCAAGTAAGTTCCTTCATCTGAAGGTGTCTCCATAGCCATTCAGAATGTTTAACTTTGTCTTCATTTTAGTTCCCAATGTTAAACTGAAAACTTTTGGTAATAAAGAATTTCTGATACAGTAGTATTTTACATAGCTTTCATTAAAAACAAAAAACAAAACAAAAAAAAAAAAAACCAAGCCAGAACTCTTTGGGGTTTCACAATTCAGTGGAGTTGTAGAAACTCTTGGACTGGGAAGGGCACCCTGTTTTCCATCCTTACCACAGGAAGAGAAGACCCAATCCTATCGTGTACACTGACACTTGGACACAGACCCTTCAAAAGCACCGTGGCATAATACCTTGTATACAGGACTACTGACTTGTAGACACCTTGGCCTCCTCCAGTCTGGCACCCTCATGTGCACACACACACATACACCCCCTGACTCAACTGCTCCGGGGCAGTAGTGGACTGCCACCTACTACCCACCATTCCTGACAGCTACATTGTGCGTGGCTCACCAGATGCCATCAAGGCCATCATTCCAGATGCTCGGGAGTCAGCGCTCTGACCACTCACGTCTGTGGAGATGGAGGCAGTCTGCCCACCTGAGGCAGGTGTGGGCCCAGCTCCACACTGAGGATAGAGTGCTACAGAAAGGAGCCCTGGAGAAGAGACTACCATGCTGGGACCTCGGTCATCAGGCCTTCCACCAACTCAGAGTTAGCAAATTGCTTTTTAAGAGGAAACAGTACATAATTCTTTTTATTAAAATGGGTAATTTCTCCTCATGATAGCACACAGACTTCGTCTCGTCCAGTATCTCTGTGAAAGGATCTGCCTTTGGGTTCGCTACCAGCCAGCCTCTTGGGGAATAGTGGAGCTACCCGACAGCAGACTCCAACCACACATCTCGATCCTTTTGGTTTTTCTTTTTAAAAATATGTAAACAAATAAGGAACAGGAAACCTTTGCTTCCAGGAAGAGTCCAGACACACACAGGCAGAAGAACCAGGACACGTCACTAGGGAAACCTCCGGCCCCCGTGCTGTCCCGCCTGCTGCCAGGGCTCAGTCACTGTCCGACTCCTCCTTGTACTTGGCCCGGATGGCCTGGCCATTCTGGAGAGGCATTTCTTCATAGTCGCTCCTGCCACAGAAGAGACCTTTGACACGCTGCCCTCTGGCAGGGCTTTCCCGTGTGTGCATGTGAGTGAAAGGCAGAGGGCAATCGAGTGTCTCCCTTAATCATTCTCCACCTCGTTTTATCTGCCTGTTTACAGGGTCTCTTACAGAACTGAGCTCACTGATTCAGCTGCAGTGGCTGGTCACCGAGCTCCAGGGATCCTTGCATCCCCAATCCCCAGTGCTGGGACTGTAGACCCACTGGAGCAGTGGGCCTGACTTTTCTTTGTGTTGTGTTTTGTTTTATGAGACAGGGTCTCACTACATAACCTTGGTTGGCCTTGAACTCAAAGATCCTCCTGCTTCTATCTCCTAAGTGCTAGGATTAAAAGGGTGTGCCACCCCATCCAGCTCAAAATCTGGCATTTTACCAGGGTCCTCAGGCTTTATATAGCAGGAATTTACTAAGTCACCTCTCCAGCCCCCGTCTGTTAGCCCTTGACTGCCTCTGTTGTCACACTGACTGCTGTCCGGAAAGAACTCCTCTCACAGCCTCCCTCTTGGTCAGCCGACACTTGTCCCCTCTCCCCAGCCGACTCCCCGCACCTATTAGTTCAGACAAACCTGGTCTGTAGTTACCACACACGCAGGCCTTCCACAAAGTGGAATGCCACTAAATCCAAGCGAAGCACACAAAACAAAGCCATAAAACTCCCTCCGCCACTCCCAGGCAACAGTCTCCAAATGCTGTCATTTCAGTAAGCAGAGACAGGCTGGAAGGTGCAAGGTGACTGTGACTTACCCGTAAATCACATCATCATCAGAGTCGTTCAGCATGGAAAAGGCAGGGTTGTCTTTTAGCTGCGACTCTGAAAATCAACAAAAGCATTTTGAATGAGAGCATTTTGTGTTATTAGCCCAGGTAGGAGTCCAAGGAACTTGGACCCAAGCCCTAAACAAACTTAGAGAGACGTGCTGTGAGACTATGACATCATAGGCACAGCACTGCCGTGTCCCGTGTTCAGCTGTGACATCATAGACACAGCACTGCCGTGTCCCGTGTTCAGCTGTGACATCATACACACAGCACTGCCGTGTCCCGTGTTCAGCTGTGAAATCATAGACACAGCACTGCCGTGTCCCGTGTTCAGCTGTGACATCATAGACACAGCACTGCCGTGTCCCGTGATCAGCTGTGACATCATAGGCACAGCACTGCCGTGTCCCGTGTTCAGCTGTGACATCATAGACACAGCACTGCCGTGTCCCGTGTTCAGCTGTGACATCATACACATAGCACTGCTGTGTCCCGTGTTCAGCTGTGTTGAACACAGGCCACCATTGTTCAGGCTGCCATTCACCTGCCTTCTCTCTGTCACAGAGCCTGCACCTGGGAAAACCAGAGCCAATGGAAATTTCTATTTCAGCTCTCTGGACACCGACCCAGACCCGAGGTGGCTCACCGTACAGCGCATTCTTGGATGGAGAGTACACGAAGGCCAGCGTGTACAGGTAAAAGTTCAGCAGGCCGTAGAAAGACAGGAATTCTGCTGGTGGTGCTGGTCAAGGGAGAAGCGTGGGTTTGGACACACAAGCCTCCGCCTCCTCCCCCTATTCCCCAGAATCCCTTTCTGGGATGAACTACTGACCAGCCTAGTGGGTCCACGGACCAGGAGCCAGGATGCCCCAGCTCAAGCTCATGGCTAGATGTCACAAGAACCCTTCATGGTACATAACTCCCAAAGAACAGGAAGGGGATGAGGTCCTACTGACCCAGGCTCGGAGTGATCCCCACCTCCTCCACACTACAGACCCCCAAGCACCTAAGAAATCAGTGTAGAGCTTAATCACAAGTAATAAAAAAGCCATCCTAAATCCTAAGACACACATGCTTCCCATCCACCTGACCGCGACAGAAGCCAGGAGAAACAGTATGGACTGGGCACAGCGGGAATCCAAGCTCCAGGGCTGAGTGAGCCAAACTGTCGTCACAGTGACACTGGCATCCGACCGCACCTGAATGGTGCCTCGAAGGAGCTGCTGGCACACAGAACTCCAACCATCCCTGCCTGTTCCTCGGTGCGCGCGCGCTCTCTCTCTCTTTCTCTCTCTCTCTCTCTCTCTCTCTGCTAGAGGGAGCACGGGAGTAAGCAGCTCAGGACTGACTGCCACACTGAGAATGGTCCAGTGCGGTCAGCAGTTTGGATCCAGGCTATGCAGTGACTAACCTTGGGCACGGACTCAGCCCTGCTGTGTGTGAGCTTCCTGTCTAACAAGGAGGACTACCAGGGCCAACAGGGAGCTGAAAGGGGGCAAGGCATGCCTGAGGCCTGCTGAGCACAGGTCCTAAGGGGCTGACCCATCCCTTGTTAATGTCCAAAGCTAAGGTGTTGACCATGAGCACGGGCAGCCCGCAGGCCTGGTTCCCCTTGACAGGATATAGTTCTGGTAGTGAGCCGACAGTTCTGCTACAAAGTTGTCTTGCAACACTTGTGCTCCAAACCTCAGGTAGAGGATGACGATGCTGAAAGAGAAGGGGGAACCACGGTGTAAAGACACAGAAGAGCTCGCTCCGTTAAGACTTAACAGGACATTCTACACACATACCTCTGCGACCCCCATGGTCACCCTGGCTCCCGGGAAAACAACATCTGCTACATGTTGCCCAAGCAACTAGAAAAGCAGTATGGGCACCACTGGAGGCTTTGACAGTCCCTGGAACTTATTCAAAGATACAGCTGCCTGGGGGAGGGCTTTGTGGATGGCCGCCACCTGCCCCGACAGCCCAACAGTGGCTTCTCATTCATGTCTGCTGACAGCTCATGTGGGGTTCTCTCTTTAGCACCAAAAGGGTCTTGAGGCCGAGATACTCCTCAGGTAACCTCAAAGGATGTGTTTCCTTGAGGTGGGTGACTGCTTGTGTTAGGTAGGGTTCAGATGGAGGAAGGAAAAGTGGGGCTAATGGCTTCACCAGCCAGGACCTTCAGGATGGAACACTTACGACCCAGACCATTAAATAACTGTTTTTGGTTTTGGTGTTTTGAGACAGGGTGACTCTGTGTAGCCCTGGCTGTCCTGGAGTGTACTCTGCAGACTGAGAGAGCGAACTCTCTCGAACTCAGAGATCCACCTGTTTCTGCCTTCCACATGCTGGCATTAAAGGTGTGTGCCACCATGGTCTGGCTGTTAAATAACTTTAATCAGGAGCCCTCTGAGTTCATGGATATGTGTGGCCACAAGTACCCTGAATTAACTCCACACAGGAGCTAACAGGCAGGATGGGAATATGTCCTGAGGGTGGGGAAAGGCTCCATGCCTGTCATGTCTACAAGAGGACCTGCGTTTAGATCCCAGTGCCAGGTCAAAGCCTGGGTGGTGGAGGGTGTCTGTAAGCGCTGGGGAAGTGGGCAGACTGTTGAACAGCCAGTCCAACTGTTAGAGAACACGGGGTCCAGTGAAGTCCCTGTCTCTAAAAAAGTAAGATGGAGAACCGGGCTGACCAGATGGCTCAGTAGGAAAAGATGCCTGAGGCCAGGCCTGACGACCTGAGTTCTGCCCATGGACAGCACATGGGAGGAGCAAGCAGCAGAGAATCGGTTCTGGCATCTTTTCCTCTGATACATTCCACACACGTGCACCACCCCAACACACACAGTGCATTAGTGAATTAGTTCATATAAAATGAGAAGAAGACACTCGTGTTGACTCTCTGGCTCCAAACACACACGTGTACACACTCAGACACTCACATGCATACACACCCAAGCACACCCTGATGTACACATGCGTGCACGCCCACAGCTACACACAATAAAGCCTTACCTGATAACAAGCACTACAAAAGTCAATGCGGTCAAGAACTTTAACCTGAGGTCTGAAAAAGAAGGAGACATTCCCATTAGCAAAGTCCACCTCGCCTCAGAGTCTGAAAGACACAAAGACGATAAACAAAGCCACCCCTGGGCAGGCCCTCTTCCTTGCATGCTCTATGCGTGTTCTACCGTGGCTGGGGAAGACCACACACAGTGGAGCCCAACACAGTGGTTTCAGACAAAGGACCCTAAATCTTGTGCCTTGCCCTGATCAAGGACAGTATTATTAATGGTCCTTATAGGTCTCTGGCAGTTCTCACAACCCTGTGGCTTCTTTCCAAATTGCCAATCCTTCCTGAGGCATCTCATGGCTTTCTAGGGCCAAAGGCTGCTGCCCATGCGTCCCAGAGAGGCACTCACCCACGTAAGGCATGTGACGAAGCTCAGAGCATGCCCGCACTACCAAGAACAGGAGGTACAAAATGTACAGGGTGGCTACCACCATGAAGAAAACCTTCATGCCCTGGAATAAAGGAGACAGCTGAGGTGAGACCAGGCGTCCCAGTGTCGAAGCCCAGTGTGGTTAGAGGGGACCCCTCACTGCCACAGCACCAGGAAGGGCTCCCCAAACACAGGCATCTCATGCCAAGGTCACTCAAATCTACGCATCAGTGCTTTGTCTAGAGCCTAAGGCAACTGGTGGTGGCCACCAAAGCCTTTGCCTGGGTGGGGACTGCTGCCTGTGCTACTGAGGGCAAAGGTCATGCTGACAGGGCTGGACCCAGCTGGTCCTCATGTAAGTCTTGACTGTTCCAGGCCTTGTGTTCCCGAGAAAGGAGGGGCTGAAAGGAAGATTCTAGGAGAGCTCAGGTCTGGAAGCATTTATTCCCATCCATGGCTGAGGATGGGAACGCCCTTGTCTGAGGGCAGGAGGTCAGTGGGTCCCTTGAGAGGGTGAGGGGAGGGTGAGGTGTGCTCTCCTCATGGAGCCTTCTTGACTGTGGGGCTCCTCGAGGTGGGAGCTTGCACCCTCTCCTGTACTCCCTGAAGAAGAGTCCCTCTCTTATGGTCGCAGCCTCGAGGATGGGGCAGCAGGTCAGGGGCCAGGATTCTGTTTCTGCTGTGGAAGGACCTTCAGTCTGGGTTCCTGCCTCATAGAGGGGAGGGGCAGGACCGCTGTCCCCAGAACCTTAGCTGTCTCTGACCCCTGTTGTGTCCTTCAGTAAAGGATGTGGGCTGCCCGCCCCCCAGCAGAGAGCCTGGCTGGGAAGGGCTCACCAACAGTTCAGGCCAAGAGCTCTGTGTTCCTTGTATGATGGGGGAGATTGCACTACTGACCCATTTTAGAGATGAAGAAACAGAGTGGGCTCAGCCACCGGTTAAGCCTGTAATGGCCTGGGCTGTATACCCTTGCAGTGTAGCTCCTGACTCTGCAGCCCTTCTTCCTGCCTCAGCTTGACACAGAAATGACGACCAGGCCAGACAAGCGCAGTGGCAACAGCACAGTAGGTCCATCCGACCAGGGCCTCCACATCTGGAAGTGTCGCTCACTCCCAACAGCCCCAGCCGCTCCTTCCTGGACCCACGCCCACCCAGAAGCCCCCTTCAAGCTCTTCTTCTGCCTATAGCTGTCACACACATATGGATTCCCTTTCTGAGCTAAGCTCCTCCCAGCTATCCTGCCCCAGGTCCCTCATCCCAGAATCCTCTAGTCTCTCCAGATCCTAGACTGGGCTTCTCCAATCCAGCACCCTCTCTGGCTGAGGTCCTCGTGCCTACGTAGTAGATACCTACCAAATAGGCCATCTCCTCAGTCTAAAGGTTTACTTTTCATGTGACTCAACAACTTTCCCCAGATCGTCCACTCCTCAACTACCTATATTCACCTTTAGACAGCCACTGGGAGCTTGCACTAACAGTGTGATTACAGACCAGCGCTGCATCACGAGCTTGCACTAACAGTGTGATTACAGACCAGCACTGCATCACGAGCAGGAGCAAAGTGAGGCTTGCATGAACAGCACTTACCTGAAAGTTTCCCGTGTCAACACGGTACTGGAACATGGGATCATGTAATTCATTGAATCTAAAAGGATGATGTTGAAAATCAGATTAATAAGAAAGTTTACCCTGCATTTTATACTCTTCCGACTCACTCAGGTTTTTCTTTCATCTGAGTTGTTTTTTTTTTTTTGTTTTTTTTTTTTAGTTTTTCGAGACAGGGTTTCTCTGTAGTTTTGGAGCCTGTCCTGGCACTAGCTCTTGTAGACCAGGCTGGCCTCGAACTCACAGAGATCCGCACACCTCTGCCTCCTGAGTGCTGGGATTAAAGGCGTGCGCCACCACCGCCCAGCTTTTTTTTTTTTAGTTCATCTGAGTTTTTGCTTGTAAACGCACAGCACTTGTTCCCAACACTGGAGGATCTGCCAACAGCAGCCCTCTAGTTTACACTGAAAAAGTTCCTAGCACTAAGCCGGGCATGTGGCGCCTGCCTGCTAACTGTCCTGCTCAAGAGTATGGTGAAGGTGCAGGATTTGTTTCTTACAAATACCCCTTATATAGTTCAAAAGTATCTCTTATACAAGATTTACTTTTTAAATTATGCATATGTGTGAGTTCCTGGGAATGATGTGTGCACGTGAGCATAGGTTCTTGGGGAGGCCAGAGGTGAAGGACCCTGGAGCTGGGGTTAGAGGTGGCTGTAAGCCACCTGATATGGGCGCTGGCAAGTAAACCCAGTTCCTCTGAAAGAGCAGTACACTAACTGCCGAGCCATCTCTCCAGCTCTAGGAGCTATTTCAATGGCATGCGTGGGCACGTGGGATAGATGAAGGCAGAGCAAGCAAAAAGAAAAGAGAAAGAAAAAAAGAAGGAAGGAAGAAAGGAAGGGGAAGGGAAGGGAAAGGAAGGAAGGAAGGAAAAAAGAAAGAAAGAAAGAGCAAGAAAGAAAGAAAGAAAAAGGGAAAAAGAAGTGTGGAGAACACCTTTAATCCCAGCACTGGGGAGGCAGAGGCAGGCAGATCTCTGAGTTCGGGGCCAGCCTGGTCTATAAGACCTAGTTCCAGGACAGGCTCCAAAGCTACAGAGAAACTCTGTCTCCAAAAAACCAAAACCAAAAGGAAGTGTACTATAAACCTGCATAAGCCTAAACTTCAGAATTAGCTCTGGGAGCGAGGCTGGCAGAGGAGGAAGTGACCTGGGAGTCTTGGCGGTGCCATTGTTCGCGCACAAGGCGCGAACGCCATCAGACCACACTGGGTCAGGGACCGAGCGGTGTCTCTGGGGAGTTGGGTGGTGATGCACAGCTCCGGCAGCAAAGCTGTTTCACCAAAGGGTACAGTCTAACCAGGGTCACGTGTGTGTCTGAGCAAGGGTCAGAAAACCTGAAGATGCAAGAGGGGACCCCAATGTCTCTGCGGGGCAGTCCTGGGTGCTGCCCCAGCAAAACAACATCCTTTCTTACTAAAGAAGCCTAGGATGACACAGGCTTTCTCCCTTCCCACCTAGGAGATCTTTCAACGCGGGCCACACAAGCCCAGTTGGATCCAGTTGTCTGACTACATGTGGGCCAGGGCAGAGGCTGTCTGTCATCTGGATGAGATCACAGGGCAGGCAGGTCCAGCCTGCCCACTGATGTCAACACTTTCCAGGGGTGACCGTTTCACACCCAGTAGCATTCATTACTCACGTCTGCCATATTCCCAGCGTAACGGAAGCCAGCCACAGCAGTCCAACGATAAAGAATTTAGGCAAATAGAAGGTTAAGCATTTTCTTTCTCCCTAATAAATAAGTAAATAGTAGGAAAAAATAAGAAACAGAGCAAACAGTGACTAGCCCCTAACAGAGCACAGTAGACCCCAAACACATCTACACAGCAGCGCAGGCCAGGGAGGGTCTCACTGCACCACTCATTCTGAAGGATGACCAGCATCGGACGAGGAGATGGTCTGTCGGCTTACCTGGACCCGTATCCCGTGGTACACACACAGCCAGAAGAGCAGCAGAGCACACAGGAACAGAGACTGGAAGAAGTCATCCAGCATCCCCGGGAACCAGCTGTTCACCAGGAAGGAGAGTGGGAAGAACGGGTCTGGAAGGCAGAAGACAGAACATGGGCAAGAACAGAGCTGGCTGGCAGCCCACACAGAGCCGCAGCCTCTGATCAGGGAAAGCACAATAATGAACTCTGAGCTCAAAGGTGATTTTGTTTTCTGAGTGTCTAAAAGCCACTGGGCAGACTGAAACAATGATCCTAACAGAGAGAGAGCATCTGCCCCAGCGCCGCAGCTCAGGAAGCAAATGCTTTCTGGAATGGGGACAGAGGAGGAGAGCCACATGCATGCACGGGCACCTCAGCCAAGTCCCAAGACTGCTGAGTCTGCAGGTCGTCCAAGCTCCACTACCCAGGCAGTTTGTGTCTGCTCGGGATCCAAGCATCTGCTATGGCTGTGTAACATGGTGCCTGGGAGCAGGGAGTCCCTGCGGACACAGCTGGGGTCTCTGGGACCAGGCCAGCTTTGGAGATGACTGCCAGCTCTGAATCTGGAGGGGGAGCTCCGAGATAAAAGTGGCACCCACCGTTGTAGAGCAGCAGTAGCGGCAGGAGGACCGACATCCACTTCTGCTCGATGCCCCAGTCTCTCATGGAGAATTTGCGCAGGGAATGCGCAAACAGGCACTGCAAAGCAAATGGCGGGTGGCTGTGTGGTGGGCGCTGCTCCCCGGCAGGGCGAGCCTCACCCCAGCAGGGCGGCACCAGGCAGGATCCACTGAGTCATTGGTTAGAGTGACTACTGAGGTCCCACCAGTTGTTGGAGACAGCTGAGACAAAAAACTGTGATTGCTGCATGGGGCCACAGCTGAGACACGTTGCATGCTGTTTCCACAAGACCGTGAACTCTCTGCAAACACAGAGCATGCCCACCCCTTGAATTTCTGCTTGGGCTGCTTCGGTCAGGCCTGTTTCCACGCAGAGGCTCGCAGGGCTTCCAGGGCACAAGCCCATCTGCAGATGCCACCAGGCCACCTACCCAGCAGGACAGTTGACAGAGGGCACCATGTACTAATGATGACATCAGGATTCCCAGGGGAAAGCCAGAGGCAAAGCCATGCCTCAGTCAGAGGCTGAGCATGTCTTCAAACACCTCCACTGTGTGTAGAGCCATTGCGAGAAATGTCTTTAGAGAGCTCAAACGCTGTGTGCATTTCATAGGGGTTATTTTTCCCTGTCATCTAATATAAACTAATAATTTCTGGGCTGCTTGAATTTCCTGGCCTGGGGCTGTTTTTTCCAGTACAGGTTATCTGCTAATGTTCAGGTCTCTTCTCCATTTAAGAGCAATCTTAGGTCTGTGATTACCAATCTCTGGGCCCCAAGAGAATCCAGATACCAGACAGCCCTCAGACCAACTATAAGGTCAGCAGTCCACTTCTCTCTCCATGGCCCAGACAGGGCACAGCCACCCTAGCCTGACTCAAGGGTCTGGGCCCTGTCTCTATGCACCCACCCTTCAGTAGATGCCCGTGTGCAGCTCTCCACTGTGGCCTATAATATGCCAGGGGTACTGTCTGTGTCTGACCACAGTCCCTGTCAGCACGACGGTGCACAGCAGCTGACAACAGAACACGGCTGTCAGGTGTCAACCAGCCACTCAACACAGTGCGCTCCGTCTCGGATGTCTACACCCCTGTTCTCACAGACACCCTTTCTGTGCCTGAACATTTCCCCCAAAGTGTGTGTGCTTGTGGGAACATTTCAGGTCCCAAATGAACCAGCAGCTTGCATTTGCAGAACCGTTTCTCTGCCAGCTTTTCCTTTAACCATCCCAAAACTCAAATATTCAGAATAATTTTCCAAACACAAAAAATCGAAAAGGAAGCTGCTGAGTGACCCTCCAACAAGGCCAACTCCTTTCCGTAAGGGTTAAGTGATGTTTCCAGTATTACAATGGGTATTTACTAGATGCCAGTGACCGACATCTCTTACACTACACAAAAACACCCAGGGAATGATTCACTATCCAGTCTTTTTGCAGCACAGTGCCTCAGTGGACACAGACTGGCTAGTAATACCAGATGGACCACTAGAGGGCCTCGCTCAGAGTCTGGGTAAAGCCCCCTGGAGCTTGCTCTCTGCCCACAGGAACTTTACAGACTAGCCTCATCCCCAGTGACGGGGGCCAGAGCCCCAGGCACACGGTACTCACAGTGACGATGAAGGTGAGCACCACAAACACAAAGCGGAACCAGATCTCCAGCTGGGAAAATGCAGGGTTGTACGTCTTCCACTGAAACAGGAAACAGATGTGTATGGGGGGAGGGTGGCGGAGGTGGGCGGGACAGAGCAGGACAAGACTCAGGTGGGGTGGGTTGTGTGAGCATGCTCCCCAAGACAACAAAAGTCAGATCTGCACCCAAAGGGAGAAGTCCTGACTATGAGAAACTGTTATCCCATGATGAGGGCACAGGGAGGCACACCCGACATTAGTAACCATCCCTGAGGATCAAAATGCTTTTTCCTTCCGTTTTCTCACAATGTTACAAAATTTTAAAAATTTTTATTTTCTATTAAAGAAGAGATAAAAAAGCCAGAAGATGGTGGTGTAGCACCTGGGAGGCAAAGACAGGGGGATCTCTGAGTTCGAGGCCAGCGTGGTCTACAGAGTGAGTTCCTTGACTGCCAGGGCTATACAGAGAAACCCTGTATCAATCCCACCCCCCCCCCCCAAAAAAAAACAAAAACAAACAAAAAAAAAACTTAAATCCTAAGAACTTTTTGAAATGGTTTTAAATAGTCAATCTAGCAGATAAATTATTCTATAATCATTTGAATTTTAAATTTCCTATCCTTGACAGTCTTCACTAGAAAATGCCAGTCTTTACATGAAAAGAAAACAGACTTGTGTAGCATGCATGTGTGAGAAGTATCTCCTAAAATACTTAAGGAAAGTATATAAATATGAATGTGCAATCCTAACAGTCCTGTAGGCTGTACTGCCGAGCAGGCCCTGGCTTGCTTGGTCTGTGCTGCATGGCCCTGGCTTCTCCATTCTGTGCCATTTGTTTAAGCTGTTCTTGGTTCCACACACTTAGAAAACTGGTTTTCCAAAGTAAGCCATAAGAGGCACTGATGTTCCCGAGCACCTAACAAGGCAGCCGCAGGAACGTGTGGCTGGCTGTGTACTCACCGTGAAGTTCATCTCCCTGATGGGCTGGTTCAGGTGCTCAAATCCCACGGTCACTGTGTACTGTGTGTAATTCAGGTAGCCAAGGTGGGCCACAATGATTTCCGCACATTTCTGAAAGAAAGGAGGTTCCCGTCATCAAACAAGTGGGAAGGACCCTCCTACCCACAAGTCCAAGTGACTCATTCCAACAGCAGATGAGCAGAACACATCATCTCAGGAGAACTCGCCAAAAGCTCGGCGAAAGGCAGATGCCAGCCAAGGACAGTCCCTAGAAAGCAGGCGCCCAACGGGCATTTCGTGACTTACTGTGATCAGAATCATCCTACTGCGGGTGACCGAAAGAAAACATATCACCCGCATAGAAAAGCTAACTACGCAAGAACACAAGCCTGGCTCATCTGTAAACGCGCTACTGCATGGGGGACCTGCATGCTTAGCTATGGCCTGGGACAATTCTGCAATGCTGTGACCATGTGCAGTCTATGAGAAACGTATTTTTCTCTCCTCGATTTCAGCCTGCCGTTCCCTACATGGATCTCTGTAGTGATATTTTACTTGTGTTTTAATAAATAAAGCTTGCCTTAAGATCAGCATGCAAAGTTAGCCACACTAGTCAGCCATACAGGCCGGTGGTGGTGGTGCACACCTTTAATCCCAGCATTAGAGAGGATTATAAGATGGGAGGAGAAAGGAGCTCAGAGTCTCCGTCTCCGTCTGAGGATTCCAGGAGGCAGGATCGCCTGTTTTGGTCTGGGGTAGAAGTAAGAGCCAGTGGCTGGCTTCTTTGCTTTTTTGACCTTCAGCTTGAACCCCAATATCTGTCTCTGGGGTTTTATTATTTGTGCTACAGATGTCTGTCTCCCCCCACCACAAACACACCAAAAGCAAAGGCTGTGAGCAGTGGCGAGTTGATTGGTAGATGTGAATGCTTCATGGGCTACTGAGCCCCAGACTCTAGTCCTTCAGGATTAGGACTCCCCTGCTGCATGGCCAACCCTCCCGCCCACAGAGGCCTGCAGGCACTCTCCACCATGGCTCTGCTCCGACCCAGCCACAAAGGCCTGCAACATCTGGGTGGTCACACCCCCTCTGCAAGGGCAGTGAACCCCTCCCTGTTACTTTCACTGTGGCTCCCAACGGAAAGTCCCTCCACAGCCAGCTAGCAGGAGCCCTTTGATTTACCCCTGTTCACAAGTCAAAGCAAGAGTCAGTTGTGATGACTCCTACCCGAGCAGCTACCTCCTCCTCCTCAGTGCTGGTTGCCTGCCCTCTCCGCCTGTGTGGTTCTTGCCCCCAGCAAAGCAATGTTCCCCTTCCTGCTGTGACTGTAGTCACAGGTGTCGCTAAGGACTCAGCGGAACCAGGAACAGTCAGATTCAATGTCAGTAGCGCACCAGTACACCTTCTGTGATAAACTGACTGACCTTCCTTCTTTTCTTTTTTCCAAGACAAGGTTTATCTGTGTGTAGCCCTGGCCGCCCTAGACTCACTTTGTAGATCAGGCTGGTCTTAAACTCAGAGATACGCCTGCCTCTCTGCCTCCTGAATGCTGGGATTAAAGGAATGTGCCACCAACACCCAGCTGTCAGAGACATTTTTTTACAGGTAAAACAATCTGCTGGGCAGTGGTGGTGCACGCCTTTAATCCCAGCACTCAGGAGGCAGAAGCAGGTGGATTTCTATGAGTTCAAGATCAGTCTGGTCTACAGAGTGAGTTCCAGGACAGCCCCAAAAGCTACACAGAGAAACACTGCCTTCAAAAACCAAAAAACCAAACAAACAAAAAACAAGCAAAAGAATCCTTTGTAATTTAAATGTTGAAGTGTGTGTGCACGCGCACACACACCCAAAAACACCAGAAGAGGGCATCAGATCCCCTGGAGCCTGGGCTATAGGAGGTTGCAGGCTACTTGATGTGGCTGCTGGGAAATGAACTTGGGTCTCTGGAAGAGCAGCACACGATCTTCACACGAGCATCTCTCCAAGCAGAGGCATTTTTAGTAGGAGACAGAGCTCAGTTCAAATGTACTGCTACAGATGCCATAACGAAGCCGCTACCTGGTGATGTGTGGATCCCAGGGTCAAGCTATGCTCCGTCTGATTAGGAAGCACCCTGTAAAAGACCAGGGTTTTCTCACCACCTCAGGGTGCTAGTGCTTTCTGTTTGTTTGTTTTATATTAAATTAGCAATGGGAACTTGGGAGGTGGCTCTGTGGAGAAAGTGCTCACTAAGCACGAGGCCCAGAGTTCAGGTCTCCACTTCCTTCAATCCCAGCACTCTGGAGGACCCCAGAGCAAGGCTGCCTGCGGTGAGCTCTGGGCTCAAACAAGAGGACCTCACTTAATATATAAGGTGCAGAATTATTGAGGAAGACACCCAACACCAGTCTCTTACCTCTCTACCCATGTGCACAAACGTGCAAACATGCACATACACACTCCACACAGCCACACAAAATAGACACGCATACATACACTCCACACAGCCACACAAAAGACATGCATACATACACTTCACACGGCCACACAAAATAGACATACACAAACATACACTCCACATAGCCACACAAAACAGACACACGTACATACACTCCACATAGCCACACAAAACAGACACGCATACATACACACCACACAGCCACACAAAACAGACACACATACATACACTCCACACAGCCACACAAAACAGACACGCATACATACACTCCACACAGCCACACAAAAGACATGCATACATACACTTCACACGGCCACACAAAATAGACATACACAAACATACACTCCACATAGCCACACAAAACAGACACACATACATACACACCACACAGCCACACAAAACAGACACGCACATACATACACTCCACACAGCCACACAAAACAGACATGCATATACATACACTCCACACAGCCACACAAAACACACATGCATATACATACACTGCACACAGCCACACAAAATAGACACGCATACATACACTTCACACGGCCACACAAAACATACACGCATACATACACTCCACACAGCCACACAAAATAGACACACATACATACACTTCAAACGGCCACACAAAATAGACATGCATATACATACACTCCACACAGCCACACAAAACAGACATGCACATACATACACTCCACACAGCCACACAAAACAGACATGCATATACATACACTTCACACGGCCACACAAAATAGACATACACATACATACACTCCACACAGCCACACAAAATAGACATGCATACATACACTTCACACAGCCACACAAAACAGACATACACATACATACACTCCACACAGCCACACAAAATAAACACGCGTGCCTACACTTCACACACCACACAAAACAGACATGCACATACATACACTTCACACAGCCACACAAAACAGACATGCACATACATACACTTCACACAGCCACACAAAATAAAAAGATTTCAAAAGCATAAGAGGATGGCAAGTATCCATGCAACATAAAAATTCCTTGTTTTCTTGAATTAGGACAATTTCCTCGCAGCAGTAAGGGGAGAGCAGAGTGCCTAAGGAGTAGGGGGGAGATGTTTCCAGACAGTGACCAGTGTGCAGGGTGACCCACAGAAGCGCTCTGAAGGACCACTCTGAAGATAGCTGCGGGAGGCACATCCCAGGGGCAGTGATATAAGCTAGCCCCCAGATTGCTCGCTCTCCTTGAAGCCAAGAACTGAAAGTCCTGTGTGCTGGGAAATGCACAGATGTGCAGGCCAGGGCGACCTGTCACAGTGAGCAGCTGTGTGTCCCAATCTGGTGGCCAAGGGAGACTCACTGACTCCTGCCTGGGGCTAGGCCATCTCCCGGGACCTTCACGTGTTCTCCTCATTATTCATCTGGACTGACCCTGTGCCTCCTGCACACTGGATGGTAAGGACATGGGGGAACCTTGATCCTGTCAACTTTCCCAAAACAGGCCAGAAGGGCTTAATCCCCCACAGACAAGAATATGTTCCAGATATTGGCTCAGGCTGCTTGCTTAGGAAGGAAGAGAGACATAAGGTAAGGGGCCAGCTAGGTCCCCAGCTGCCACCTGTCTGTGATGGGTATGGCTGTGGTTGCTGAGGTGAGGGCTGCTCCCCACCCCCAGTACAACTCACTCTTCTACAGCTCAGCACCCTCAGGCGGGAGGGGGGGTCTGGACCCTTTGAATCAGCAGAAAGGAACCACGAGAAGGGGGACTAGCCACTGCACAGGAGTCCTTCCCTACTCGAGTCTCTTCTTGCAGGGAGAAATCAGCAGTGTTCTTACTGTTGGGAACTCGGCAGGAATCGTGTGGTTAAAGCCACGCAGGCTTGTGGATAAAAGAGTGCCAGCTTAGATCCTGTCCCTTCCACTCAGTATCTGTGTCAACCTGCAACAATGGCTGTGACCTCTTGAAGCCTCTGTTTCTTCTTTTATAAAGTGGAATTGGAGGTAGTTTCCACTCCGCGGACCTCCTGTGAGGATTTAATGAGTGGCATACAGAAGGTACTCAGCGTGAAATCTTGCAACCCACTCCAACATCCCCTGTCTAGTTAGGCCTCTGATCAACACCCTGCCTGTTCTGACCCCATCCAAGGGCGCCTGCTGCCAGGGACCTGCTGAGTCCTGATGTGGTTCCTGCCACTGGCAGAGGTGGGGTCTGAGTTATTGGCTTCTGAACAGAATACAGTATTGATGAATAAAGGTGTGAGTTCATCCTTATGTTGGATCCCTCATCCGTCTACCGTGTCCCACGCCAGATCCTAAAACAGTGGTCGCTGATCACAAAAAGGCCTGGGCACTCTGTCCCCCATTCACAGATGGACCAGAGCATTCAACAGCCAGGATAAACCACCGTGATCTAGAATGACCCTGAACAGTGGCAGAGGTTCATCTGAGACCTGGCCTTCCACATCGCCTACTGACTGCAACCATCAGGTGTCACATGGACTCAGGGTTCGTGGCAGACTGAGTGTGCATGCATGTCTGTAGGCGTGTGTGCGTGTGTATGTGTGTGATTATATGACATCAAATGTTTCTGTGTGGCAAATGAAGCGATCATTAGAGTTAAGAGACAGACCACAGAATGGCGAGGTGGGTGAGGGTAGAGGTCTTCACCAACTCTCAGACAGGGGATTAATACTTAGACTACATAAAGAACCACAAAAACTAAACACCAAAACCCAAGTCATCCCAATCAATAAATGAGCTAAAAAACTGAACACACAGTTCTCAAAGGAAGAAACATAAATCATCAGTGCTTCAAAATGCGTCCAACATCCTTAGTCATTAGGGAAATGCAAATTAAAGGTGCTTTGAGAGACCATCTTACCCTAGTCACAGTGGGTTATTAAGAAAACAGATTCCAACAGATTCTGGTGAGGAATGTGAGGAGAGAGGAGCCGGAGTCCCTGCTGGTAGGAGAGTAAACTACAGCCACTACTGACATGGGTGTGGAGGCTCTCAAAACACCGAAACTAGGACTGCCCTATGAACCAGTTACGGCACTCCTGGGATATGCCGGCAGGACCTAAGTCAACACACCACAGAGACACGGCATATCTATGTTTATTGTTACAGCGCTGACAGAAGCTGGGAGATGCAGTCAACCCAGATGTTCATGGACAGACGAGAGAAGGAATATGCCGCACATGGACTAAATGGAATTTTATGTAACCAGAAGGAAATATGGAATCATGAGGGTCATGGGAAAATGGATGTAACTGGAAGGCAGTATGCTACGCAAAATAAGCCAGATTAAAAGAGACAAATACTGCATGCTTTATATGCAAAACCTAGAGTTAAATTTATGTACGTGAGTTTACACATGTGTGTATCTGTATGTGTTGTGCGTAGGTCATAAAACTAGAAAGAGGGTCATGAGAGGGAAGCGACGCTGAAGGAGGTGAGACACAGAGGAGACAGGACACACAGTAAGAAAGCAGAAAGAGGGTCTAGTGGGAATGGATGGGTAGGGGCTGAGGCCCATGGGAAAGGGGGCCAATGGGAAAGGGAACGGATGAGAACCAAGTATAACGGCATGTGTGTATGCAGACGGCAGGAGGAAACCCATTATTTGCATGCTATCTAATATTTTTAAACGCATTTTTGAAGCCTTCCCATAGCTGTGCCTGTTTGCTGGATAAGCAGGTCTGTGGTAGCATTTGCAGAAGATGACTCACTGTGGGACATCAAACACACTCACCCCTGCGCATGTGAGGGTCCTCGTTCGATTGTGAACCTTGTTATGAATGTAGATCGTGGTTCCGTCTTGAGCCATACCATTGACTTTCACAGTCATGGAAAAGCTGGTTTGAATAGACGTTTCTACAAGAGAAAGAAGTTGATGAGACCACACCGGGCATAAATTAAATATCTTACAGAGAAACAGTTCTCTATTTCTGGTCAAAATTAGCTAATTATATTTTTACTATAAAAAAAGAGAACAGGGCTGTTGAGATGGTTCAGTGGTAGTGTGGGAGATCCTTCTGTGTAGGTGTTGTTTTTATTGGTTAATGAATAAAGAATCTTCCTTGGTCACTGATAGGGCAGAATAGAGCTAGGTGAGGAAAACTAAACTGGAATGCTGAGAGAATGAAGACAGAGTCAAAGCGAAGCCATGGAGCTCCCACCAGAGAAAGACGAGCAGGAACCTTGCCGGTAAGCCACAGCCATGTGGCGATATACAGATGAATAGAAATGGGTTAACCAAAGATATAAGAGCTAGCTAGTAATATGCTTAAGCTATTGGCCAAATAGTATTGCAAGTAATATGGTGTCTGTGTGATTATTTCAGGAGTATGGGCAGCTGGGAAACAAATTAGCAGCCCCCTGCCTGCTGCTAAACCCGGCCAACCACCTCAGTTCCATATCAAGGACCCAAGGACTCACATGGTGGAAGGAAAGAACTGACTCCCTAAAGTTGTCCTCTGACCTTCTCTCTCTCTCTCTCTCTCTCTCTCTCAAATAAATAAATGCAAAAGATTTTTAAAGAGAGAGAAAGAGAACAGTTTGAAAAGATGGCTCAGTGTTTAAGAGCACTTGCCGCTGAGGACTGGAATTCAGATCCAAGCCCGTATGAGTGCCCCACGCGTGCCTGTAACCCTAGCACCGTGGAGACTGGACAGAGGAGATGAGGATGGCTGGGGCTTTCTGGCTTCCAATGCAGCTCAGAAAACATGAGCCTCAGGTTCAGGGAGAGATGGTGGCTCAAAAGAACAGGCAGAGGGTTGTACAGGAAGACACAGGATGCTCTCTTTTGGCTTCTGCACCAACACACAGATGTGTACCCCCAGCCACACACATAAACAAGTATTTAAACAAACAGACAAAAAACCCACATAAAGGTGGCTTCACTGAATAACTACAATCCCACCCCAATAAGCATACTATTTTTGTGGCCATCCTTCTTCTAGACCATCTTCTAAACACAAGTTCTGATGTAAAACTTATTTTTGCCTTTTCTCCCTTGTTTTACTATGGTCAAGGGATTGATTTTAAATTCTTTCCTGGAATGTCTCAGCTGATCAGAGACCACCTTCACCTCTCAGCAGGATGAAGTAACCCTTGTGTCATGGATGATGCAGAAAAAGTCTTTGAAAATAACGGTACCCCGGGGCTGGGCTTCTCAGCACCCTGCCCTTCCCCACTCCCTGCTGCCCCACTGCTGACTGGAGCGGCTGTGCACTACAAGATGTCAGTGGCAGCCCTGGCCTCTCCCATGTCAAATTGTCCCCACACATTACCAAGTATCCCTGGGGATCAAAATCATGCCTTGGGGTATCAGGACATAATTCTCTCCCAATCCACACTGAGCTCAGCTGTCCGCACCCTGACTCCCACTGGGACAAGGCAGAGGAGTTTCCAATCTTTCCTCATGTAGCCATGGGCATTCCCTACACATCTCTGCCAGCATGTGCCCAAATACTGTAAAGTCTTTCCACCTCTTCAGAATGCGAGTTTGCATTAAACACAAGAAGCCACCCCAAACAGCAGGTGCATACCTTCTGAGGGCTGCAGCTCGACCACGCATGTCAGCCACAGTTGCTGGTTATATGTAGTCAGTGGGTTTGAACGTATTTGAATTTGCCTTAGCTGAAGCAGAAGAGAAAACAAAGTCATCACGTGCCCTGTTCAGAGGCCCTGAACGCCTCTGCTTTTTTTGTTTGTTTGTTTGTTTGTTTTGAGACAGGGTTTCTCTGTAGCTTTGGAGCCTGTCTTGGTACTTGCTCTGTAGACCAGGCTGGCCTCAAACTCACAGAGATCCGCCTGCCTCTGCCTCCCGAGTGCTGGGACTAAAGGTGAACACTTCATCTTAATGTACAAACAGATGCTTTGCACACAGCTTGGAGCACGAGCCCTGACAAAGCTGGGAGGGCTTCCCTTGGCCAAGCACCAAGAATCAGTGTCCTAAAGAAATGCGCGGATGGGCTGCACTGCCTTCCTGACTCTCCAAGACTCTAGGCAGCAATTCCTCCCACCAGCGCCTGCTAGACACCACAGGAAGCCACTGGAGGGAAAATGAAAAGGCAGACTGAGGAGACACGCGGCAGAAGGGACCCTAGGGAGCAGTGTTCCTGCATCTCCATCCTATCTCTGTGATAGCTGTAGACTGGGTATGTTGCTCGCTAGTGTCTGTTACTCTGGCATTAGAGACATCTTAGCCTACCTGCAGAGGGAAACGAGAGGACTGTGTGAGAACTGTCACTCCACAGTATCTCCTGGAAACACAACAGTGGTGTCTCACGGCAGAGTGTGGAGGGAGCTGGTGAAGGTGCCTATCTCCACTACCCAAACCAGCGTTACTTGAAGACCGCAACTGTGGAGGTGAATGTCTTGTTCCAGGCTGTCATTGTCTTTACCAAACTTTCTGAGACCACACTTGCCAAAAGCCAAAGGGGGAGTAGAGGGGAGTGAAAGCTATTGGGTGTGTGTGGTGGTTGGGGGAGTTCTTGCCTTTCTCAAACAAGATGCTTGCATAGAAGCCCTGGGTTCCATGGGATGGCTTACTGTCAGAGAGAGACCCTGAGAGGCAGAGACTGGGAGACCCATGACTGTCAAGAAACTCACGGAGGTGCCTCTCCAAAGCCAACCCTCTGCCCCAGACCTCAAGACAACAGGAATGCAAAGAAACCTGGCCGTTCAGAGGTCGTTCCAAGGCAGCAGCAGAGCTAGAGATACACAGCTTTTCTCTCCACCCTTTTAGAAATCATAAGGAGACCCATGCACGGTGACACACGCCTGTAATCCCAGCACTCAAGAGGCAGAGGCAGGCAGATTTCTGTGAGTTCAAGGACAGCCTGATCTACACGTCGAGGTCCGGGCTAACCAGGGCTACAACGTGGAACCTTGCCGTAACAAACACAATGTTGTAAGAGGAGAGCAGGAGGGAGGGCGAACAATGACCCTGAATCTACAGGTGCTGTGAAAACCTGGCAGCACACTCAGTTTACAGAGACTCCATGTAAGACCCTACCGTTCACTTCTTCAGTGGAAAGGACTTGTTCTCCATAAAGGTGGTGATAAATCAAGGTGCATTTAAAGAGGGGGAACAGACTACATTTAGGACGAGCTCATGCAGGGCATCCCAGCCAACAAAGAGAGCAGCTGCTACTGGAACGAACACTGAACAAGTCGTGACTTGGACAAACACAGCAAAACCGTCAGTCCGTAAAGCGCTTCCATGCGAGCATGAGAACCCAAGTTCTGCTCTGGCAACCACCAGGTTGGGTGCCACACAGCTGGAGGCAGAGACAGGAGGATTCCTGGGCTCTCTGACCAGCAGCCTAGCTGGCAAGCCCAAGTGCCAGTGAGGAACTCTGAACTCAAACCAAACAAAACAAACAAACAGGCTGCAATTCCTGAGGAGCAAACCCTTTAGTTAACCTATGACCTTCACACACATGAACACACATGTATAGATACACAAATTAAGCTTTTTAAAGGAAGAGCCAGATGCCTACGCAATCATTGTTAAAATAGTGAGTGTGACAGGCTTTCTGACGTGAGCAGTCAGCACAGGGCATGGCATTTGGAAGTCAGCTGTAGTTTCGTCCGAGGGAACACCAACGTTCTTCCGCTGCATCCTTCTGAGGACACCAGGGACCCCAGAAACGGGAATTTCAGTGACAAGAACCTGGCTGAGAAGTAAGAGCCGCGAAGAGCTCCAGAGCAAGAGAAGGGCGGTCTATCCTCAGACTCTCCCAGCAGGGCCACGTCTCAATGACTCCAAAGTCTATAGTGGCCTATCTGCTGCTTGAGGCACCTCTTACCTTTCTGCTGTTATTTAGTGAGAAATTAGCAGCAGACTGCTGGATCACTCTGGGTCCTGAGAGTAACAAAGAGAAAGAAATTAGAGCAATTAACTTACTTTATTTTTATGCGAGAAAGACTTGCGCATTAGACACTGTGATCTCATGTACTGCTCTTACTATTTCTTTTAGAGAGATTTTATGTCAGTAGGTAGAATACCAAACACAGAACAGACAAGCACTCTGTTTGACACAACTTCCATGCACACTAAGGCGGAAGGACCAACATGCCATGGTGGGGTCTCCATGGACACTACTAAGAGAGAAGTTAACGCGTTCATGCGGTTAACCCAGTCGTCTAGAAATAGTAAGCAGAGGTGACAAAGTGATGGATATCCTGCAAAAGAATGGCACAGGGCTTTCTTGAAAGAGATGCTTTATGAAGCTCTTTCTTCCCCGACTTTACTGCAGTTACAAAGAACTAATCATTATCAGCACATATCAGAGGACAACTCAGCAGGATTAAGTATATCTCTACTGTGCAGACATGGCTACCCATCTCTGCAGCTCTCCTTGTAAAACCCAGTCTGCCCCACTAATCAACTCTGTGCTCCACCCCTCTGCCCTGGTAACCTTCTCCATGGACCCCAGGTGAGTAGAATCACACAGGGTTTATCAGCTTGGGACTGGTTTATGTCATCTAGTACAATGTCCTCATGACTCACACTGCAATGTGTCTAAACTGTCTAATGTTTTCCTTTTTAAGCTTGTGTGCACGTGTGCCAGTGTGCGTGTGGAGATCAGACGACAGCTCAAGATGTCCTCCTTCAGAACTGTGAGGCTTGGTTGCCCCTGGCTTTATTCACTGAGCCATTGTTGACAGTTTCCTGCAGGGTCTCTTTAAACAGAAAGGTCAACAACTCAAAATAGCTTCAGGAAGTCCCTGAAACTGACCAGATTCACTAGGCTTCTCCCTGTCAGAGTCAGCAATAAAAGCTGAGAGTCCTCCTCGGTGAAAGGGAAGTCGAGCTGTAGAGGAGATGGAGAGGAGAAAGGCTGTAAAGAGCCTGAGCCCAGACCAGCTGTCTGCCTGGAAGAGATTTAGACCGGAGTCACCTGGAAAAGACCCTCCACAAGCGGCTGAGCTGCCCACAGGCTCCACGGTGTCCTCCAAGTATCTTGGCTTTTGTGAGCTGTCACCCAGACTGGGTGGACTTGGTGATGCAGCTGTCTTTAGCCATTTCTGCTCCTGTTAGTGACCCCTAGTTGGACTTTGGTGGTACCCATACTTTGGTCTGCTGTGGGCTTCCTGTTGGGGGTGAGTAAACACGTGTGTTCCATCTCCCCAGGCAAAGTCTTGTCACACAACAACCTTCTTGAGGCCTCACCGTCAAGACTGAATGATGTTCAATTGCAGCACATGCCATACTTTCCTTATCCATTCATCTGCCAACGGATATGTAAGCTGGTTCACCGTTTTAACCACTGTGGATAACACACTGACGAACACAAGGACACAAACCTCGCCACTGATTATTTAGAGATCCCAGGGGATGTGAGTGTTGATCATCTGGTGCTGTTTGTGTGGGATGCTGGTTTTACCCCTTCTCTTAACCGTCTGTTGTCCTTGATTAGAAGAGAGGGCCTTTACAGGCAAATTACAGTCTGTGCCACATTTGTGTATGTGGTGTGTGTACACATAGAAGGGAGGTGTGTATATCTATGAACATGTGTGTGTGCAGAGGTCAGGGAACAGCGTCCAGTGTCCTCTTCTATCACTCGCTACATTGGTCCTCTGAGGCAGGATCTCTCCCTGAACTTGGACAGAAGCCAGCATGACCCCCGTGATCCTGGCCTCCATCTCTCCTCACCGACAGTGCTGGGGTTGCAGATGCATGCTGGGATCTCAACTAAGGTCCTTGTGGCTTTGCCACAAGCACTCAACCTGAGCCATCTCTCCAGCCTCTTGGGCTATGTTTTAATCTATTCTACCTACTTCTGCCTTCTTACTATCTGTCTATCTATCTATCTATCTATCTATCTATCATTCTATCTATCTATCTATCTATCATCTATCTATGTATCTATTTATCTATCTATCATTCTATCAAGCTATCTATCATTCTATCAAGTTATCTATCTATCATTCTAATCTATCTATCATTCTGTCTATCATTCTATCTATCTATCATCTATCTATCTATCAAGCTATCTACCATCTATCATTCTATTTATCTATCATTCTATCAAGCTATCTATCAATCTATCATCATTCTATCAATCTATCTATCAATCTATCTATCTATCTATCTATCTATCTATCATCTATCTATCTATATGGGTTTTTTGAGACAGGTTTCTCTGTACCTTTGGTGCCTGTCCTGGAACTCTCTCTGTAGACCAGGCTGGCCTCCAACTCACAGAGATCCACCTGCCTCTGCCTCCCAAGGGCTGGGATTAAAGGTGTGTGCCACTACTACTGCCTTTTAATCAGAGAATTTACTCAGCTTACATTTAGCTACTGATTAGGGGACTCAATCCTGTCTCTGTTTTCTCTGCATTTGATTCCTATTAGCCTCACAGCTTTCTGTTCTTCACTTAACACCCAAGACCCATATTCTGCTGGACATTTATAATAGCTTAACATGGACAGTACACGAAAACTCTTTCTCATCTTCTGACTACTGTAACAATGGTGACAACACATACACACACATGAACGTGCACATGTATAACACATCATCAGGCTCAAACAGCAAACCCTTGACTTTGAACATGCTAGGCAGTCAAGTACTCATCCACTGAGTTGCAATGACAGTCCTAATTCGTAATTTTATATCCAAAACTATAAATAATGTTAATGATTTAGTCTTGTATGCAGGAGACAGAGCGTGGACTTGCAAACAGACAATAACCACAGCTTCTGAGTGATGCACTTTTAAACATGTCAGCCTCCAAGGATCCAGAAACAGAAAGTGGCTTTCCCACTACTATGAGATAACGGGAGCTTTTACAGTTACAACAGCCGCCTTTGCTAGACTAGGTGTATTTTACAGTTATAACAGCCGCCTTTGCTAGATTAGGTGTATTTTACAGTTACAACAGCCGCCTTTGCTAGACTAGGTGTTTCAACCTGTAGGCTCCTTTCCAGCAACCTGGAGCACAGGGCTAGTGGCAGTGACTCCCTTGGCTTTAGTTAGCCTGGGAATGTCTTACTCTCATCCCCACTTTTTCATGGCGTCTCAGTAGCCTTGACTGATGAAACAAATGATCAATCCTCCTGTCTCAGACACCCAAGTTCTAGAAACACAGGTTGTGTGCCACCATACTCCGCCTCCCCCCTTCACTTTTGAAGAACCTTTTTGCCAGGCAGGATTCCTGGTTGGGAACTCTTCTAGCATACATTAGCCTGTCTTCTGCCCTGAACAATTCAGATAAGCTTCAGATAAGCGCTGGCAGCCTCACTGGAGATCCCCTGTCTGAGTCCCTCCATCCTGCTGAGGGCAGGGTTCCATCTGGCTTAGGCTTCCTGCAGTTCAGCTACAGTTGTTTGGTACGAAACTGAATTTAGCCCACTTGAGCTCAGTAAACTTCCTGGATATATTCACCTTTCATGCTGACTTTCCCGCTCCTTTGGAATCTTCAAATGTTCATTGTTTGGTTCCCAAAGGAAAAAAGGAGAGCCATCCAGGGGATGGGAGGAGAATGGCTAGCTATTCAAACTCCCTGGTTGTTGCCTCTGCTAGACGGGACAGGGTTTACAACGATGGAGGCCCTGAGTACATCAGCAATGGCTGCCTTGCCTTGCTCCGCCTCTGTGACCAGAAGCAGCATTTGAGGTGCAGAGCTCAGGTTCCCAGTTAGGGAGGACAGAGTCCTTTTGTCCACCTTAGTTCCTACAAGCTATATGCAGGCCGATCAGAACCGGAGCCAGCGTGGATGTGAGGGTCTGCCACAGCAGTAAGGGCAGGACTGGCTGAAATCAATCACAGTGTAATGTCCAGCTGCCCCGCCCACTGGAAGTTACAAACCTCCTATAGACTCAGTCAGGTTCCATGGGGGGGGGGGCACATTCCTCTCGGCACTACCATCTTCCCAGAATCCCTAGCATCTCTGATTCTAACTGTGATCGATTCTTCAGGGCTTTGGCCTTAAGTGATTTTAAAATTAATTTACGGCTGGATTTGTCTAAAACATACTATTCTTGCCAAGTGTGGTGTCACACGCCTTTAGTCTCAGCACTTGGGAGGCAGAGGCTGGTGGATCTCTATGAGCTCCCGTGAGCCTGGTCTACACAGCGAGACTCTGTATTTAAAATAAATTTTAAAAACTACCACTCTTGTGATGCCAATTCTTTGGGCTGCCTCTGTGGCCGCCCCAGCCTACCGCACTGATGCAGGGTCTGCACGTGACCAGCATGACTTCCTGTCTGAGTCACCTGCAAATGCCCGCTGTCTCCACACAGGAAGGGGCCACTCGGTGGCAAGGTATGTGCCAAGCGGACTCCCAAGACAGGTGGACTCTTTCTCTGGCTTCTGGGAAAGACTTAAAAACCGGCATCAGTAGTACCTGGACTCTAAGCTACCTAGGCACCCTGGGCTTCAGTTTCCCCAAACTACCCCGAACTCTCTAATAGTAACATCACTACATAAGTAATAAGGAGAGCGCTGACAACAGCTGATTTCACGTGTTCATCTCAGCGGGGCACAGGTGTTTGACTAAACACTGCTCTCAGGTGTCTGTGAGGAGTTTCTGGTAAGAGTCCCCTTTCAGTCAGGAGACTCAATAAAGCAGACTGCCCTAGCTAGGGAAGGCGGGCCTCTTCAACCTGCTGAGGCCTAAACAGACATGTGGAGGAGACTCTGGTCTCCCTGTCTCCATTGGTAACCTGAGTATCCCGCCATGACCTGGACTGGGGCTTACACCATTAGCCTCCTGGTTCCCAGCCCCCTGGGCCTGACTGATGTACTGGCTTTCCTGACTCCCATTTTCTAACTGTAGACCTGTGTATTCATTCCTTAACCTCCCAGATCGTGTGAGTCAGTTCCCTCACTTCACATAGATATAAAAAATAGCACATATAATTATATATATATACTCATAATTCTATTACATACTTAGGTCTAATAATATTAAAAATTATTCGTTGTAAATAATTTATACTTTAATATAAATACAACTGTTTGGATTATAATTATGAATATATTATAAATTATGTATTATAATAGTATACAGTAATGAGATATAATTATAATAATATAGTGGATACATATATATGCGTGTGCACATGCACACAGGCGCGTGCACACACACACACACACACACACACACACACACTCCTTATTGTTTGCTTTTCCAGAAGACTGACAGTAATCTGTGTGGTGGAAGTGATGGGATCCTGACATCACCCCTGTCTTGGCCTTGGTTTCAGAGTGAAGGCTGGGTACAGTCTGGACAAGAGCTGGCTAATACCCCACTGAGCTGCATACAATGTTAATGCCTCCCTACCAATACAAAAGGACAGTCTGAAATGTAAGTGAGATAATGGGTAAACCTGTATTGTGATTAGTGTGACTTTAGCCCCTGGTGACTCAACAGGAAGGAAAACAAGTTGGCTATAGTTGCTATGGTGACAACTGTGTCATTACCACAGGCATGAAGCATCCCAATGGCCACCCTCTTCCCCAGCCTGCTCTAGCCACTAGCCAGTCCAAACTTCAGTTGAGATTAAGAAACTAGCTTTCACCGGGTGGTGGCGCATGCTTTTAATCTCAGCACTCGGGAGGCAGAGGCAGGCAAATTTCTTTGCCAGCCTGGTCTACAAGAGCTAGTTCCAGGACAAGCTCCAAAGCCACAGAGAAATCCTGTCTTGAAAAACAAAAAACAAAAAACAAAAAAAAAAGAAAGAAAGAAAGAAAGAAAGAAACTAGCTTTCTGAGGCCCGAATACCTCTGGGATTTAACCAAGCCATCGTTTAGATTAGCTACCACAAACCACCCTCAATGAACAAGCTATCTTACTTGGGAAGAGAACACTCTCCCACCAAGGCGGGCTCCTGCTGCCATGCTGGGGATGAGACAGAGGGGACCCCGGCCTCTGAGACCTTGTGAGGACCACTCGGCTTCTGTGGCTCTGTTTTGTGATTGTTAGAAAGTTTGGGGCGGGCAGGGGGGAACGGCTCAGCAGGCATGAGCTTGTTGTGGAAGCATGAGGAGTAAATCAAATGCTGGGAGGTACAAGGGCCTGTCTGCAATCCCAGGGAACAGAAGGCAGCGACGGATGCCCAGAGCAAGCTGGTTGGTGAGACCAGCTAAACTGGTGAGCTCTGGGTTCAAGTGAGAGATCCTGTCTCTAAACATAAGGTGGCAAGTGATAGAGGAAGACAGCTGTCATCAGCATTTGGACTCACACACAGAGACACACAGACAGAGATAGACACACACACACACATATGACAAAAACAAAATAGTTTAGTTAGTCTTCCTAGAGGATGTCAAAGCTAAAAATCGCTAAGACGTGGCTCTTCTGCAAGGACAGTTTCTACTGCCTGGCACTTTTCACTCAGTCCTGAAGCTCGAGATGTCACCAGCCCAAATCCCTACAGCCCTCCTAGACTTTTACATGACCTGTCTCCCCCCTAAGCAGTCAGTGGGTTCTGGACCCACCCCCCCAGGACAAAAAAGACTCTAGAAATGTTTGGGTAGGTTACAAAGCAAATTCAAAGTCAGTTTGGCTTATTTTAAAAGAAGAAGAAAGAAGAAGGAATAAAGGAGAAAGGAGGGAGGAGGGAGAAAGGAGAAGGAGGAAGAGGAAGAGGAGGAAGATGAGAAGGAAGAAGAAGAAGAAGAAGAAGAAGAAGAAGAAGAAGAAGAAGAAGAAGTAGTTGTTGTTATACGGCAAATAAAAGGCAGGTAGGAGTTGCCTGCACTGACAAACTGACCTAGGCTGTTAGCCCTAGATGCTGAGACCAGCATTACCCAACTTGCCCCCTGCACCTCAGAGAGAAGGAACATCTCTCTTCATACTGAGGCCTGGATAGGAGTATGAGGGCGCAGCTGGGCTGGCAGCAGCGAACCAGAGTGGCTATCCATGGGGAGATGATTAAAGGAAAGACTTACCCTTGATCCCAACGAAGACGGTCAGTCCAAAACAGAGGAAGAAAACGACAAACACGAGGACAAAGTGGCGCTTGGAGAGGGTGTAGAGCCGCATGGGCGCCAGCCTGCGGAGCAGAAGCCGGGAGTGAGGACAGTCGGCTCTCCCACATCAGTAGCCCCTGCCCAGGCTAGCACTTCCACAGCCGCATCAGACCTGCTCCTCCTCAGCCTGTGCTGGCCCCAGAAGCACACTGCTCCTGGTAACCTCTCAAGGGTGGGCCATCTGTCAGTTTTCTGTCAGAGTCACTGCCACAGGTTGAAGAATGAATGCATGGTGATTTCCATGCCAAGGGGAAATGTCACCATGCCAAGGAAGTGACCTAACCTTTTACATAGCCCACTTCTAGCTTCCAGAGTAGAGCCATAGCTCAGACCAACAAGGAGCCTGACTCTATTTAGCCATCACTGCCAAACCCAGAGAGAGAATACCAGGGACCAGAGGCACCAGCTATTTCCACCTGGTCTACCTCATGCTCAGAGTCCTAGTCCCCTACCCAGGTGGAAAAACAGCCCACCCTTCCCAGAGAGAGCGTCCAACCCTCCACGCTTCTGTGACCTACAGGAACACAGAAGCCCTTCGAGAGGTTGATCCCCGGATGTAACTTCACTTCCCTCAGAACAAAACATGGGGGGCAGGGACACCAGAGGGACAGTTCCGCAGCTACAATCATGTACTGCTCTAGCAAATGTCCCAGGGCGCACATCAGCGGCTCACAACTGCCTGTGCCTCCTGCTCCAGGAGACCTGATGCCCTCTTGGCCTCTGTGGGCAAAACTACACACACCCCAGAGCCCACCCCGCCACTGACACATGTGCACACACACAATTTTAAAATGAAGATAAATCTTTACAACAAAAAACTCAGGAAACTGTTTCCTGCTCAGCACTCAATGCAGCACACTGGGCTGTAAACCAGAGAACTCTGTAAATTCCCAGTCTTGCGAAACACTGGGAATCTGCAGCCTCAGAGCTGTGCCCGTCAGCGTGGTCACGGTCTCACAATCACACAGCAATGTTTGTACTCCAGTTAGCTTCACTAATAAAAACCAGTGTTGACAGAAGTGGCCAACCCCAGGAAAGGGTCCTAAAGAGGGGGCTGACCTCCAGGGGAGGAGCTGGGGCAGGGGGTGGGGTTTGCTTGCTGGCTGCACGGCACCTGTGGTCCTGCTGCTTAACTTGGAAGCTGAAAGCCACAGGAAGGCTAAGTCAACTGGGGGGTAGGGGTGTGGCCTGGAGACCCAGGGTAAGGTTACCCGCCTGCTTGGGCTCACAGTGCACACCCCTTCCTTCCACACGTGCCTGAGGCTCCAGATGGCAGACAGGAAGTCAACCCTGGGGCAGGGCAGTCTAAGCACAAAGGCGAGGCCTGGGAGCCGCTGCCGCTCTGACGTGGCACCTGACGAATACCCGAGTGGCCTGGCTGACTCTCAGACCATTGTCCATGCATTTGGTGAAAGATGGATTGAAACCTGGAGGTTTCCCGGGACTCTGGGCTGTTGGCAGGGCAGGAGAAGCTAGTGAAGTAAGAGTGTGCTGCCAGCTCAGACAGGCCCTCCCGCATCAGAGACAGAACTGCTCTGGGAAGGAGACAGGTTTCTTCGTAAACTATAGTTCTCACTCCAAAGGGCACAAGAGAGAGTTTGCTCCAAGTTAAACATGAGTGACCATGGGCCAGGCACATGGATTCATATTGATTTGATGATATCTTCCACTATTGAAGTGGTTACATCAACTTTTGTGGGGTTTTTTTGTTTTTCGAAACAAGGTTTCTTTGTAGCTTTGGAGCCTGTCCTGGAACTACCTCTCATATACTGGCTGGCTTTGAACTCACAGAGATCTGCCTGCCTCTGCCTCCCAAGTGCTGGGATTAAAGGCGTGCGCCACCATAAAAGTTCTTATATCAACTTTTATCAGTCAATACATTTCCCAAATACATTAGTGGAGACACCAGGCGGGCAGGTCATAGCAAACGGGGAGTCTCTGGTACAGGCTTCAGGAGCTGTCTGATGGGATTCTTAGCTTCGGGATTGGTGGGCCCTAATGGCTGCGTCTTAGGGTTACTACTACGGTGCTGAAGCACCATGACCACAGCAACTTTGGAGGAAAGGGTTTATTTGGCTTATGCATCTACATCACTGTTCCCCATCAGAGGAGGTCAGGACGGAAACCTAAACAGGGCAGGACCCTGGAGGCAGGAGCTGATGCAGAGGCATGGAGGGTGCTACTTACAGACTTGCTCAGCCTGCTTTCTTAAAGAACCCAGGACCACCTGCCCAGAGATGGCACCACCCACCATGGGCTGGGCCCTCCCCCATCAATCACTAATGAAGAAAGTGTCCTACAGGCTTGCCTACATTATCTCAGGCAAAGTTCCCTCCTCTCTGATGACTCAAAGCTGTGTCAAGTTGACATAAAAGCAGTCAGGACAGCCTGTTACTATATTGCAAAGGCTTCAGCCTAAGGTAAAACAGCGATAGAATGGACACAGAGGTAGTGGCAGTGGCTGGAGAGGGAGAGCAGTGAGGGGGACTCCAGCCCCCAGGGACTCTGCAGAATCTTAACACAGGTGTGGCTTTTCCGGGGACTTTCAGCTCACACCTAGGATTTACAGACAGGAAAGCTGAGATCTGGGGGTGACAGACCTGTCCACGTTGTCACAGTCACACTTCCCTGGAGGGAGGAGGCTCTGGGAGACAGGACCCAGTTAATGCCCACCTGGAAAAGCCCTGTGGAACGTGAGTGCTGGCAGAAGAGCGGGTGTCCGCTTGTCCTTCTGTGACCCAGGCGCCTATTTATTTAGACAGACTGTTTGGATATATTTTTGTTTTAAGACTGAAAGGAAGGGACAGTTCCTAGGCAACTGCAGAGGATATTTCCACGAAGAAATCAAACTTTACACAAAGCTAAGCGGACTGGGTAGTGGAAGAAAGAGTGCGAACGGCATTAGTTAACGGCATCTCACCCGCGTTAACGATGCCAACTGAGACAAAGGTGCCGGGTCACAGGAGACTTTCCTATGGATTGAAAATGGTTTCTAGAACTCCCAGAGCCATTTGTGAACTATGACTGCACTATGTTCAGAGTGACCCGATCTTGCTAGTAGATCAGAGACGAAGCATCATGGAGAACTCCGTAGGTGAAGGCTAAAGCAGAGGCTTGGAGGCAGAGACATCAAAGGAAGATTAAATTTTAAACTTGTAGTTAAAAATGCATCACTTGGCCATGTATCATGGTGTGTGCCTTTAATCCCAGCACTCTGGAGGCAGAAGCAGGTGAATCTCTGTAGGTTTGAGCACAACTTGAACCACATAGCAAGTATGAGGACAGCCAGGGCTACATAGAGAGATCCCATCTCAACAAGCAAACAAATGCACCACTGACTTAGCGGACGAGAAGCCGGGGCTCAGTCCCCAGCGCTGTGCTGGGAGTCAGGAGCACAGACAGTTCCCTTGCCCCAGATCACACAGCTACCACAGAGCCGCATCAGACCCAAGCATTGCGCTTGCTTCCCAGCACAGTCCAGCCAGACTCCAGTCGAGTTCACTCACACTGTTTCCCTGATCTGAAACCTCTTCTCCCCAAGCCACGGAAATCCTACACTCAGTCTCCAGCCTTCTCATGACACTTTCCTTAGGTACTCCATCTCTCGTGGCTGCCCACGTTGTCTCCACTACAAAGGGAACTTAGTGCCTAAAGACATCACCTGGCCTGTTGGGGCTGCAGACCCTCAGACCCTTGACTTCCTGTGACCCTTTGCCTGCTGGAGTGAGCAGAGTAAACAACCTGTTTTCCTGTGCCTGCTCTAAGCAGGGGGAGTGGTTCCTGGTGGGTTTTACAGCTGAAAATCCCAAGAGCTGGGGTGTGGCTGTCAGTTAAGGATCCCTATATAAGCTTCCCTGGAGCACAATAAAGTTGGCATTCTTGTGTCAAGGATGACCTGTGCTCGTGTGTGTGTGTGTGTGTGTGTGTGTATGTATGTTTCAATCTCTAGCCCCTTGCCTGGCATGTGAACTCTCACTTGGTGCAGGTGCTACAGGTGGAGAGACCCCCAGCGAGATTGGAAACTAGGGGTTCCTGAGAGATGGCCCTCAGAAGGTTGGCCAGCAAGTAAGAGATTGATGGTGGGGGTGGACTGAAGATGGGTGCCAGTAATTCTGTTCAGGTATTGACCAGTCAATCGATAGTTGTTTTGGAGAAACAGGGCACTACTACTGAGACAGCACAAGAGTTTATTAAGACAGTTTCAGAGTTTAGTCCTTAGTTTTCACAGGCGGGGGGGGGGGGGTTAATATTCCTGATTGGGAGCAGGTAAAAGTTGACCTTCAAAAAGCTTTAAAAGAGAGAGGGACAGAAGAATTTCCTATGGCAATATTTTCACTATGGCATTTAGTCAAAGATGCTCTTCTCAGCGACAATGTAAAAGTGAAGGAACAATTAGACAATTTAGCCAAAACCTTTGAGGAAATTCAAGTATTTGCCCAAAATATCAAAAGGAGTCACTGGGCTAATGAGTGCCTCTCTAGAGCCGACATTCAAGGAGATCTCCTTCTCGTGTTGGGAAACAGGAGGAAAGGCCTGAGGACTGGGAAAATTAGACAGGACAGAGCAGGGTTGGAAAGTTTATTCTGAGGGCCACTGTTGAGCCACAAGTTGCAACTCCCATCAAATGGAGGGAGACTAGGCCAGTGTGGGTGGAACAGTGGCCCCTCAGTAGAACAGCTACTGGCTGCTCAGCAGCTGTGCAAGAACAGTTAGTCCCATCCTCTTCCCCTTGGAATACCCCCTTATGTGTTATCAAAAAAATCTGGCAGTTGGCAACTATTGCAGGGCCTTAGGCAGGTTAACAAATGTGTGGAAATCATGGGATCATTGCAGCCAGGACTGCCAAGACCTGTGGCTATCCCTAAGAATTACCACATGGTGGTGATTGACCTTAAGGACTGCTTTTTTACTCACCCAAATTTGCTTTTAGTGCTCTCTCTCTGTTAATCTCAGAGGGCCACACCAAAGGTATCAATGGGTTATGATGCCTCAGGGCATGGCTGATAGTCTAACTTTGTCCAGTTATGTTTCCAGAGCCTTGTGGGCCCTAAGGGAACAACATCCCCAGCTATGTCGTTCATTATATGGATGATATTCTTATTGCAGTCTCAAATGAATGTGAGTTGCATACAGAGTTGCAGACTCTTTATGAGGCACTGCAATGGTCTGGTTTAGTTGTTGCCCCTGAAAAAATGCAAACTATGTTTCCTTTTCAGTATTTGGACCATCAGCTCCTACAGACTGGGGTTTGACCACAAAAGATAACTCTTAGCATAGATTAGCACCACACTCTTAATGACTTTCAACAGCTTTAGGGACACTGTAATTGGATTAGACCATCAATGGGATGAACAACAGGAGAACTAAAACCATTATTTGAAATCTTAAGAGATGACTCAAACCCCACATCTCCCAGGCTACTGACACCTGAAGGCTGTGAATGTCTTAGATTAGTTGTACAGCAGTTAGCAGAAACCCATCTGAATTATATTGATTATACCAGCCTTAGCTTCTGCTGGTCTTTGGCACAGCCTTGCAGCTCATTACAGTCTTTTGGCAGGAGGGACTTATTCCCTGTGTTCATGGACAAGCCTCTCCCAAAAGGTTGTGCAGCCCTTTTGACTGTCCTGGAGGTGCTGCACACTGCCTGCCCGGAGAGTCTTAGGACGTTTGGTAAAATCCCTGATAGAGTTATTATTCCATACACTGAGGAGCAGCTTAACTGGCTCTGGTTATTTAGCCCAGAATGGACCATCTTTTTAAACACTCAGTTTGCTGAATTTGACAACCATCTTTTTAACCACTCAGTCTGCTGAATTTGACAACCATCTTTTTAACCACTCAGATTGCTGAATTTGACAACCATTAACCCCCTAATAAGTCAATAAAATCTTTGAGGATCATCGGTTTGCTTTTCTAAAATTATTTTGCTAGCTCCCCTAGATTGCACCCTGAATGTATTCACAGATGGGTCCTCCAATGGCACAGCTGCTGTAGTCACAGTCCGGAAGACTGTTAGGTATGTTGCTAAGGTTCTTCCCCACCTTGGAAACGGCAGGAAATATGGCCACTGCCTCTGCAGTTCATGAATTGTTGACTAACATTCAATTACTTTTGTGGAAATATCTCATAAGATTTATACTGGCCACCTTCGGAACATTCTGGCTTACCTGGCACTCTTAGTGAAGGCAGTGCACAGGTTGATCAAGTAACCCGTGCTCTCTTAATCTCTCTGCCTCAGGATTCTTTGGCCTCTGACCAGCGGGCTCATGATAAATTCCATCTTAATGTCACTTCTTTGAGGCTCAAGTATAAAATTTCTAAGGAACAAGCTCTTAAGATTGTCAAAGCATGCCCTTTATGTGCAGAACTTACTCCTGTTCCTCATCTAGGAGTTAATCCTTGGAGTCTTTTGCCCAGTCATACCTGGCAATTGGATGTTACTCATGTGGCATCTTTTGGCAAACTGGGATTTGTACATGTTTCTGTGGATACTTATCAGGCATGCTCTTTGCCTCCACCCACTCAGGGGGAAAGGTGAAGGATGTAAAATAAACATTGCCTGCAAGCTTTTGCCTACACGGGGGCCCCAATATTGATTAAAATGGACAGTGGACCTGCTTGTACTATGGTTTATGGCCAGAGCACATTACTCATTATGGTGATGGGGACCGTGATCACTTTACAAGAATGTTAGCAAGGGTTCTCAGGAGTTTCATTTCCAGAATCCAGCCCAATGTGGTGTAGTGTCTACCTTCACAGGATGGTATCTCTGTGGACTTCGTGACTGTTTAAACTTTGGACCCTTGGCTGTGCAGGATCCTACCTTGTTTAATAGCACAGCAAGATGGAAAACCAGAGCCAAAATAGGGTTTCTCATGTGGCTGTCTGTGGCTAATTATACCTTGAATAATTCTGCCCTTAATGGTTCTCAAGTTTTGTGTCTTTTGAACAGCTGTTGGGATAACGAGATGACTGCGTTGTGGCCCGGGTTCCATGCTTGGTGCCTGTCCCAGTGAGTCAACTGATGTTGAGTCGTCCCTGTTGAGACTTCAGGATCTCCATGGCTGTGGTGGCTGCTATTGTCACTGCTGTGGCCTCTGAGACGGCTGGAATTGCCACCAATGGGACGACTGCTGTGGCTAGCACTGTTAATCCCTTAGCCAGACAGGTTGCCACTGCCTTAGAGATCCAGAATTCCCTATATAATTTTCACTAGGGCATTTTCCTGTTTGACCTACAGACCTCTGATGGAGGAGGGTCATCTGTCTATCTGTTACTTTCATTGGTTAATAAAGAAACTGCCTTGGCCCTTTGATAGGACAGAAAATTAGGTAGGCGGGGAAGACAGAACAGAATGCTGGGAGGAAGAAGGCAGTGAGGCAGACGCAATGAAGCTCCGGCCCAAGATGGACGTACGTTAGAATCTTCCCGGCAAGCCACCACCTCGTGGTGCTACACAGATTAAGAGAAATGGGTTAACCAAGATGTGAGAATTAGCCTGTAAGAGGCTAGAGCTAATGGGCAAGGCTGTGTTTAAATGAATACAATCTGTGTGTTGTTATTTGGGGGTTAAGCTAGCCAGGCGGCCGGGAGCCATACAGCAGGAACGTAGCCTGCTGTTCCTTCTACAGACCTCCTTTTATAAGAGCAGTTGGAATATATGGTGGCTGCTCCCTTTCCTTTCACTATATTTGTGCCACTACTATGCCAGTCCAGCCACTCCTATACAGCCCAGGCTTGCTGAACAGCTAGGAACTCCTGTAGCTGGGTTTCTGTCACTCTGCCTCTACAACAGGGGTCAGTAGCAGCAGCGATGTAATGTCGCTATTTGCCCAAGAGAGTGGGCTTCCTCCGAGAGCAGTATGAGTTAGCAGGCTACAGAAAGACCAGTGAGCCAGAGATGGGTTAAGACAGGAGCCTGTCACAATCAACCTAAGACAGAAGACTCTTCCTGAACCTCCTTCTTAGGCTGCTGCGAACTAAGCAGCTGCCTTGAAATTCCGTCAGGCTTTTACTGTTCTGTGCAGCAGCAATCAGTCTCACATCTTCATCATCATCGGTAGAGTGGGTAAGATAATTGAGAATTCTTCATGGGAGGAACTAGTTAAAAGAGAGTTTTTTCCCCACATTAAAAAATGGGAAAAACCATTACAATAGAGGGATTTGGGTCTCTGTATGATATGCTAGGCAGTTTGAAAACATAGATGAGAGGATATCTGATTTAGATGGAATTTATGTAATGTCAATCTTTATCATCTTTATCATTTTTGTCTTATCACTAAAAAAGCTGATTAATCTGAGTGCTAAGATACAGGCCTTAGAAAAATCTAATAAAACAGATCACAGTGAGATTCAAACCCTGACAGAAGAATTTAAAGGAGAGCCAATTTCAGTATTGCATTGTAAGAAAAGAGAAGAACAGCCTAAGGTTTTCAGACAACCAACCTTAATATATCCAGCAACCTTTCAGGAATTGCCAAATGGCAGAGTCTGTGGTACAGCTAACTGGACTCCTGTGCCACTGAGAGATGGAAGGAGATTCAAGGAAGCAATAGTCTCATATGGCATGCATTCACCTTTTGTGAAGCAGATGCTAAGCTCGCGGTCAATTTGTAATAGAATTATCCCTAACAACTGGAAAGATTTGGTTAAAGGTGTTTTAGAGACTGATCCACAATTACAATGGAGTACCTGGTTCAGAGAAGAGACTAAGATTATTGAACGGAGTAAAGCCAGAGGTAGGGAAATCTCCCAAGATCCAATTCTTGGAGAAGGAGCCTGTGGTATTTACTAAAGCAAGGCAGGCTGTATATGATGACCACACCCTGGATTTATACTTTGCAGGGATTGTAGATTCCTAGAAACAATGTTTTTCTAAGAATAATCCATTCAGAACGCCCCTCCCTTCTGGATTATGTGAAGGTGGGGCAAAGGTAGCATTGGACTAATGAAAGTAGGTAAACAAGGAATATTCAAGGTAATCCTTTGCCATCAGGAAACTCCACGAGGGGCCTCTCGCAGGCCCCTATGCAAAGTCCATTCAGTAGTTTCCTGCCATTGTGCCAAGTAAACTCTTCCTTCTATAAATTGCCTTGCTCACAGTTTTTTATTATAGCAAGAGAAAAGCAACTAAGACATATACTCATCTGCCATTACTTATTACAACAGTGTGTAGTCCCGCTAAACCAGAGGTGGGATGCCAGGGTGCAGGAAGGAATCCCGGTTTCTCTCTATACCTAGGCCATGTCAAACACACCTGCCGGCCAGCTAACCGGGGCAGGGGATGTCTGTGGCCCCTGCCAGTTCTCTGCTGTTCATCATGGCACATGTGCCAGATTTCCTCTCTCGATCTGTCAACCTTTTCCCACTTGGGATCTCATAAACATGCCCTACAATCCTGGACAAGATGGGCCCCAAGGGCCCTCGGAAGATCTTCCTAATGCAACAAAACAGTCCATCCGTATGGCCTCATCATTGAAAACCACATCAATTTCATGTGCCCAAGAAACCACCCCAATGCAGCCATTATCCAAACTGTGAGCCCAGCCGCCACCTCCCGAGGAACTGCCTCCATGGGGTGAAGTCTGTGACGGCATCAAGGCAAGTAAAGCTAGAGGGGTCTCCGTGACAGAGGGTCTCTCCTGGGGTACACCCTGTTCTTGCTGCCGTTTGCTTCTCTCTTCTTGTCTCCGCTCACTCCGTAGCTTGTCTCAGGCGTATGATTGCAGGTGAGGGGTTTGCATCATCATCTCCATCCAGCCCTCAAGTCCATACTCCTACTAGCTGCCCACTCACCTGATCCACTTGGGGAGCCAACAGACACCTCAGTGCGAGCCCTGTGCACTCACTCCCCTGGCCCGCCCATCACGTGCTCCCACACAGTGCTCTTCACTTCAGGCTCTAGCCATTCCACCTACTAGTTGCGTAAGCCCGGATTCTGGATGCCACAAGCAGCCTGGTGCGGGGACTGGGAAGACAGATGCCATCTAAAGTCACCGCAGTCTGGTCTTGGGGAGTTGAGCCTGGCCATGTTCCACTGTGACTTCCAAAGAGGCCGGGTCCCCACTGCAGGCTAAGCCCCTTTTCACAAGACATTCTATTAAAGCCAGAAGCTTTCTGTGTGATGGGGGAAGCTTTGTTAGCCAATCATCTACAAGAAGTGGAACTTAGTTAAGGTGTGGCTTCCTGGAAAAAACTGGGATGGTCCAGGTGCTCGCTCTCTTTCTGGATGATTCCCACAGGACACCGTGGAACTTGGACTTTCCATTCTTGTGGTGTGAGTTTCCCCTTATAATAAGTAAAAATATAATTGTTTATCTTTAAGCTGGCCTGGTTATTCCCCAAATCTAGCTAACTTCTACACCTGTGAGTATGCTTATCCTTCCCAGACTGCAGAAAAGCAAAATTAAAAATGAAACCCAAAATACTAAGTCACTGCCCCAGCTGGGGACTACACTATCTCACAGCACCAGAACACACCCTCAGCCTTTGACTCACGATAGGCATCCCTGCCAGCAGGCCTTGCCCTTCCCGCGGCCACGGACTTATCTGTGATGGTATTTTGTTTGTGCTTTAACAAATAAATTTGCCTGAAGATCAGAGTGTGGAGCTAGCCACATTAGTTAGCCATAGAGGCCAGGCACTGGTGGCATACACCTTTAATCCCAGCACACGGGAGACAGAGGCAAACTGAGTGTGCGGTTGACTCAGCCAAAAGAGAGTCAAGCAGTGGTGGCTCACACCTTTAATCCCAGCGGTAGGGAGGTGGAGATGGGAAGTGATGTGGCTGTGTGGAGAGAGGAATATAAGGCAGGAGGAGACAGGAACTCAGGATTCAGTCTGATGATTCATAGAGACAGGATCTTGCCCCCTTGGTTCTGAGGATTTCATGGAGGTCAGAACTAGTGACTGGCTGCTCTGCTTTTCTGATCTTTCAGCTTTCACCCCCAAATATCTGACTCTGTGTTTTTATCAAGACCAATTAGAAATCGTGCTACACCTATCAACTAGCGTCAGCTCCCAGGTACCTCTCCTGCCTTGAGTAAGAGATGCCAACCACTATTAGAAGAGCAGGCAACCTCTCATGGTTTTGCTGAAAATGACCAACCGTTCACTCTCCTCTCCACCTTCCCCAGCCCAGAGTTCCTGCTGCTCACAGTGTATATCCTATGCACGATAAATGTCTAAACACTTGAGTCCCAGTCTCTACTTTCTTTGCCCTGATCTTATGGTTTCTTCCTCTGGGTTCCTCTACATTTCCTGCTATGATAAACAATGAACGACTGTAGCTGCAAAATGTGACTATCTTCTCTCTAGGTCACCTCTTAGTGGCATCTGTGGCTATTCTGTCTTCTGCATTGAAAGCAGGCAAACCAGTTCTGTGTCCCTTTGGTCCAAAGGCCATCTCACCCGGCACAAATCATCAAGGATCAGGCATGCTCAGTTGGCACAGGGAGCATCCTGGCTTAGTCAGCTGGAAAGTCCAGTCCCCATTAGCCTGACTGAGTGGCTTCTAGTCCCTGTCACCACCATTATGCCCACTAAGCACTTCTGCCTCCCACACAGGCCCCTAATAGTCCATAACCAGAGGGCAGGACTTAGCTGAGTGGAGAAGGTAAGAAAGCACTCCTGGTGCCAGCTTCACTGTTGTGGATTATTTAACTATGTAAGGATGTGTTACATTTGTTTATGCTGCATTTGTTTAATGATGCAAAGATGTGTTGCCTTTGTTTCACCTTGCCTGCCTAAAGCACCTGATTGGTCTAATAAAAAGCTGAATGGCCAACAGCTAGACAGTAGAGGGATAGGTGGGGCTGGCAGGCAGAGAGAATAAGTAGGAGGAAAAATCTAGGCAGAAGAGAGAAGAAGAGAACAAAGGAGAAAGAGAGGGACACGAGCAGGGCCAGGTGTCAAGCAGCTGCTCGCCAGACACAAGAGCAGTGAAAGTAAGATATACAAAAGGAAAGGAAGGGCCGGGCGATGGTGGCGCAAGCCTTTAATCCCAGCACTCGGGAGGCAGAGGCAGGCGGATCTCTGTGAGTTCGAGACCAGCCTGGTCTACAGAGCTAGTTCCAGGACAGGCTCCAAAGCCTCAGAGAAACCCTGTCTCGAAAAACCAAAAAAAAAAAAAAAAAAAAAAAAAAAAAAAAAAAAAAGGAAAGGAAGGTTAAAAACCCCAGAGGCAAACGGAGATGAAGAGGAAAAGGTCAAGTTAAAAGAGAGAGCACGAAACGAGCCTAAGCTAAGGCCGGGTATTCATAAGTCTCCATGTCATGATTTGGGAGCTGGTTGGTGGCCAGAAAGAAATCCTGCTACACTTTACCCAGAGGAGAAACCCATGTCAACTATCACCACCATTATAGTATCCCAACAACAGTCCAAACCATCATCTAAAAGGAAGTAAGTTTACTCCCAAGACTTATCTCTTCACCACTAGAATAGTAGAGAAGACTAAAGTCACGAGGCTGGAGAGGCAGCTTGCAGGGTAGAGTACCTGTCAGGCAAGCACAAAAACCTGGGCTGGGGCCACTGGCACCACCACATAGATCCATAAAGCCATGCACAGCACGGCATGCACCTGTCATCCCAGCATTGGGGAGGCAAACACAGGTGGATTTCTGGAGCTCACTGGCCAGTCATGCTAGCCAGATCTGTGAGCTGCAGGTTTGGTGAGAGAGCATCTCAGAAAGGAAGGTGGAGAGTGAGGGAGACAGCCAGCGTTGACCTGCAGCCTGCACACGGCGAGCGCCTGCACTGGCAGACACACTCATGCATGCAAAACAAGAAGACTGAAGAGTCCTCAGGACCATCAGTTGGGTACGCGGTCAACCCAGATCCCCCATTCAGTGGGAAAGGGATTTTAAATCCATCACCCCACTTCACATTTTACTTGAGTCTATTCCTCCCCCTCACAACACAATCGGCATAAAAACAATCTCTCCTTTGACTCAAGGTACTGGCTTGCTGCCCACAAGCCTGAGTCCCAACTTTCTACCATTCAAGTGGCATTTTCTCCCTCTTAGGACAGGAGTAAACCGAGGCCTCAGAAGCCTGTTGTTACAGGTTGATGAATTCTCGAATAACAGGTTTAGAGAAATGCACCGAGAAAGCAGCAAAACCCCAACCATGTAGTGAGCAGTACTGCATTTGCTCCTCTGCTGAAGAGCGGGGGGCATTCTTCTGTTTGTATTATAATTTATTTATTGGTTTTCTTTCTCATGTAGCCCTGGCTGGCTCTGAGCTTGCTATGTAGAACTTTGGCCTCAAACTCAAAGATTGACCTGCTTTTTCATGGTCTGCCATACCCTACAACTTATTTCATTTTTCAACCAGGATTTTAATTTGTTGCCCAGGCTAGACTTGAACACCTGGGCTTGAGAGATCCACTCGCCTTAGCCTCCCAGTCACGACCAGAGACCCAGGAATGCCTCATCATGCTCAGCTTTTCTCCTTATTTTTGAAAAAACAAAATGAAGACGCTGGCACAGTATCTCTTAAGATCCACTGTGCAAGAAGTCTCTTGCTCCTTTAGCCCCAGACAATAATTGGCATTTCCTGTGCACCTGCTTGATACCAGGCTAGCCACACCAGGGAGCTACCCTGGGGGACAGGTATTCCCAGCCATTGAAGCATAAAGGGAAATAGGGGGTGGAGCTGGGGAAGCAGGAGGGAGAGGCAAATCTGAACCTACAATGCACACCCGGCATGTGAGGGAGGGGCTAGCTTTGGGAAGGGGGCCACCACCCCTCACACTCTCTACAGTCCCTACCATCTTCACCTTTTAAAGAACCAGCACTTGACAGGAAACTCTGAGGGGAAAACTTGAAGGTTGAAACTTCAATCAGCTAAGTCGAATAGACTGGGAGCCATTGAGCAGACTTCAAAAGAGGCATTACGTGGCCATCCAAGGCCTAACAACATACACAGTTTAACAAACCAAGATTTAGGCTCTCTAAGGGAGCATGAGTTCAAGTATGTTGTTCCTGGGCCACAAGCCCAGTGGCTCATACCCAGGGACACGCAGGTTAGGTCATCGAACACCCTCCCAAGTCAGACAGGAGGAGGAAGCAGGCAAACACTGATCACACAGGCCACGTGTGGCCCAAAGAGACCATACGCTAGACCACTGCCAGGTTGTCACAGTCCAGAATGTGGGCAGGGAAGCCCTTCTCCACCATGGGTCATCAGGGTGACCTGGGGTGGGTCATTCTGCCTCTCTAGGATGCTGGTTCCTATAGTAACATCCAGGAAACAGGGGATCCAAGTTGCCAGTAAAGGTGAAGCCTCATTCCCAAACACCCATGACTGGGCACACATTAATTAGCTGCCGGCTTTTGTCAAGAGCGTGGGCTCTGGATTTCTGACCATGGAAGCTACCATCTCAAGGAGACTTGTGAGTTATTCAGGCACTCGCTGACTCCTATACACCTGTGCCCTGCATTTGTAGCTTTGAGTAACAAGAGTAACTCCCCTACAGGAGGGTAGTGGTGGGTGTAAGCTGATGCGGCAGGGGGCGGCGGAGGGGCCAGCCAGGAGCCTTGTAGGTAAGAGCACTGGCTACTCTTCCAGAGGACCCACATCACAGCCACAGCCACCTGGAACTCTAGCTCTGGGGAACCCAACATCCTCTTCTGGCCTTTTCGGGCACTCACACGCACATGGCATATACTCACACATAAATAAAATAAAACAAAATTTAAAAAAGGGATACAACAGTCTCTACCACACAGTTAACACTCAAGTTTTCTTTAATTTTGAGACATCAGTTTCATTCAGAAAAAAAAATACCCTAAGAGATATACACGCCACCCTTACCCTCTTGCCCATCAGAGCCCACGGCCTGCCTCCCAGACAGCACATGTCCAGAGCTGTAGGCGACAAGCCCTTAACAAAGCGGCAGTCTGCAGCCCCTCCCAGTGACCTTTTCCTAGTAATGGCTTTCCTCTGGTCTAGTTCCTTGTCCTGTACAGACTCCTGGATCTCAGACCTGGTCAAGGCCTAACTCTCTCTCACATCCTCTGCCTCTGTAATCCCCGCCCGGGAGAACCACCCGAAGCAAGTAGCTACCACTTTGCTAGAGAGCCGTAACTCCTGGAGGAAGGCACCCTTCCCAAGAGGTGAGAAAGACCACCTGTGAGTGCTGTCCCCGTGCCTGGCACGAACTCACCTCCAGCTGGCCTCTAATCCACCTGAGTCAGGAATTCCTCCGTGAGTTGGAGGGACCGAAGTCAAACTTCTAAGGAAGCCGGAGGAAAGGCGTCTTTCCACCCTAGACTCTTGCATTGAGAAAACGCTTCCCGAGTTACCCTGCTGCCTCCAGAACCCCGAATGAGTCTAAGAATGGCATCCGGTCGCCCGAGGCCACTTTTCAACCTCAGTCGCCCCGGTTCCGGGCACTCCCTCACCGCTACTTCAGTGCACACCCAGGCGACAGCTGCGTCAACAGCAGCTTTAGGGATGGCGTCCCTGGGGTTCGGGTTTTCCTCGTTAAAATCTCTGCACTTTACAGAGCGACACGGGGCCCCAAGTCAGCAGATTGTAAAACTCCTATAAAACTCAGCACCCGAGAGATCTAACGAGGCTCTGCCAGGTCCAGCGTGCCCACGTCACCAAACGCCACCGAGAAGCGCGTCTGAGGGAGCTGAGGACCCCGTTCGCAGCTGGGAGTCCAGCTCCAGCCGGCGGGTGCGCGAGCCGGGGCGTCCTCACCGACTCTGGACGCGGAGCAGCTACGGACCAGCCTTCTCCGCGGGTCCCCGCTGGGACCCTCCCGCGCCCGCCCGGAGCCCCGCGGCGCGCACGAGCCGAGGACCCCAACCTCAGGCCCCGGGACCCCACGCCCAAGCCGTGGCCGGCCACTTACGGTTCCATCTCGGAGCCCCGGGCTCTCGGCCGCCGCCGGCGCGTCCCGAGCCCGCCCGGCGTCCCGCAGCCGCCGCAGCCGGAGCCACACGCGAGGCCGAGCAGCCGGCCGCGGAAAACGCATCAGAGCGCGACGCGCGGTCACGTGCGCGGAAGCGGCGGCCCGGCAGGGAGGAGCGGCCTCCAGCAGCACTCGCGCTGGACACCTGTCACGTGGGCGATCGTCGTGGACAGCCGAGGCTCGGGTCTAAAAATCACCGAGGAGTACGATCCCAGAGACCCTGTCCAGGTCCCCAGACACTCGTCTTGTGGCTGCTTCCCCTTTCCTTCATCTCCGAAAGTGTGTTGGGGGGGGGGGGCGAGTATGTAAGGAGCTATTAGCAGCTCTCTAAAGTTTACTGCCGTGTTAAGGCGTCAGCACGTGCCACGCTCTTGTGTCTCTCTAGCAACCATTAAAACTAATGTCCACGGGTTTCTGATACCCACAGCCAGAAGCCGAGGGAGACGAGCATGCCCAAGTGCAGCCTCTCACCCTCCAGCCTGCGGGGCTCAGGCCCAACTCTTCTGCCTCCTATGTCTCCCTTCACGTTCGCTGCACCAGCCCCAGTCAGAGTGAAACGGATGCTGGTCCCCGTGTGGATGTGTTATATTTGCTTCTGCAGTAGAACATTTGTTTAGAGATGCAAAGATGTGTTGCATTCTTTTATGCTGCATTTGTTTAACGCTCTGAAGCTGGGTTGCTTGGTCCGTCTAAAACATCTGATTGGTCTAATAAAGAGCTGAATGGCCAATTACAAGGCAGGAGAAAGGATAGGCGGGGCTGGCAGGCAGAGACAATAAGAAGAAGAAATCTGGGCCGCGGAGATGAAGGAACTAGAAAAGGAGAAGCTACGCAGCCAGCCATGGAGGAAGAGTGAAAGTAAGATATACAGAAGAAAAGGGAAAAGCCCAGAGGCCTAAAAGTAGATGGGATAATTTAAGAAAACTTTAAGAAAAAAAAAACCTGGCTAGCAACAAGTCAAACTAAGACTGGGTATTTATAAGCAATATTAAGTATCTGTATGTAATTTTTTTGGGAGCTTGGTGGCGGCTCCCCCAAAAAGTAAAGAGCCCAAACAGTGAAAACAACCAACGACAGTATTTGAGGTGTGCTATTCCAATTATCCCGCTGTTGCCACTTGTCACTTTTTATGTGCCTCCCCCTTCCAAGATCTGACAGCCCAGCCGGGGAGACAGTGCACATGAGCATTAAGCAAATGATTCAGGGGCACTTGCTGACTGACTAGCGATAGACCAACCTGCTTTCTAAAACTGGGAGAACTCATGGGATCAGAGACAAGAAGGCAGGGCCAGTGAGTGCCTCACCTTCCTACTAGGGTTAGCCAGTGGCTCTGCTTGGCCTGAGCCTTCTCATAGAGTAAGCATTGAGAGTCCTATATCCTGGAAACCCCCCCGCCCCCAGAGGAAGGCAAAGGTCAACAGCAAGTCACACCTGGTCCCTGGTTTTTATTGTTGTTGGTTGTTTCTGTGAGTTACCAGGCAAACCTGTCTTAACATTAAAAAAAAAAAATGTCTTTAGCTTGATTCCCTCAAGAACAGAACTAGGGACAGTCTCCATGTTAATTTCATCAAGAACAGGGAACCTGAGAGATGACAAAGATGGGGGCGGACAGAAGAGTGCACTGGAAGGGTCTGAGGTCTGAGGTGGCACATAGCTGATTGGTCTACAAGACAGTGCCAGAGAAACTACCAGAAACTACCATCTCTCGGCTTGTCCTATCTCCTGTGGCCCCTGGGTTAAGGTCTAGCCTGCACATCCGGTGACTACCCATCCCGGGCAAACAAGCCAGGGCCAGTGCCTTCAGGCACTGTGCAGCCTACCCCTCTGTCAGCACTACTGTGCCAGGGTCTGTGGTGGCAGAGGCTGGAAGTCTGGGAGTTTTCACTAGCACAGAAGAAGCAGAGTGGAATGAGGACCAGGAGAAAGGCCAAAGAAGGGACAGTACTAGTCTGAGCAAGGCCAGGTTTGAGGAGCTGGCCCTCAGATACTGCACTAGGAAACAGGGCTGCTCTGGAAATGCGAAATGAGGCATTTGTTTTTGTGGGCTTTCTTGAGACTCCAGCTGAAGGTGGTGACCTTGTCTCCATGGTAACCTCAGGGAGTGCCTACCTGAGGGTGAATTCCTCCAGGAGAGCAGGCAACCTGAGCATTGGGTAGGGAATCCCAGTATTGATCCAAGATTGGGGGCGATGAACCCAAAGGGCAGAAGAGCAAATTAGCTTAGGACAGTGGGTCGCTGAAGTAAGACCACTTGGGGAGCTTTAAGAAACCTCAACCCAGTTAAAGCAGACCAGAGTGCAGCTTAGGATGGGTGCTTTGTGGGGTTCCCCTCCTCCAGGACTCTGAGACACAGCAAGTTCGTTAATCAACTGTAGCTCTTCCTGGGGGCCAGCTGCATCTCTGAGCTCCGGATACTCTGTATCCCAGTGAGAAGTAAGAAATCCTAGTCATAGAGGCTGCAGGGCCATCCCTGGGGAGTGACAGTGAGTGACACTAGCTCTCCCTGGCATGGACATGGCTCTTAATGCTGGACACTATGACAAAGCTCCCTTCTCACTGCTGTGGGAAGGAGGGTGGTTGGTCCTCAGCTCAGCCCACTTCCTGTGTAACAAATCAAAGGCTGCTCAGTTAGACCATAATGTTCCATGCACTGCTGAGGTAGGGAAGGCTGAGGTGAGCCAGTCCTGGGCACAGGATGGATGTGCCCAGCTACAGGACCCAGAGTCGAGAGGAAATCCTCTGCTTCAGCCTTGAACACACAGATCCGGGGGCTTTCCTTTGGTTTCCTGACTCTGGACTAAACCAAACAACTCAAGAACACACAGGGTAGCGGGGGATTGGGTACAGAAAATTCCAGAGGAGCAGTGACCTGGGCCAGCAAAGCCAGGGGACTTCACAAGGTGCACTTGGACTATAAGTGGTGGTATTAGAGCCATCCACCTACAGGACCTGAGGTGGTGGCCGGGGAGAGGGAGCCTCCTGATGCGCTTTCCCAGGAGGCTGCTACGGTTCAAATGCATGAAAGTAAATTTTAAAGTTATGGAGGCATTCTTGATATTACTAAGACATTTCTGGATAGGACAAGAGAGACTATGAGGCAGTTGTTATTTTAGAAAGAGACTTGGGGGTTGCGCTGATGATCCGGTTGATAAAGTGCTTGCCACCCACGCATGAGGACCTGGATTCAATCCCCCAGAATCCACAATGAGCAGTCAGGCAGGGTGGCTGTGTGCTTGTCATCTCAGCTCCGGGCAGGCAGAGACAGGTGGCAGAGAGAGACAGTAGAGAGAGGAGAGAGAGGGGTGGGGGGGGCGGGGGAAGCTGGAGACAAGGCTCAGCGAGTAAGACTGCCTACTATGCAAACACAAGGGCTTGAGTTTGGATCCCAACACCCCTGTAAAAAGCCAGGCAAGACTATGTAGGCAGGTCCCTGTAACCCCAGCCCTGTGGGCGCAGAGATGGAGGGTCACTGGGGCTTATGGGCCACCAGCCTAGCCATGTTCAGTGAGAAATCCTGTCTCAAGGGAGTAAGACAGAGGGTGAGAGAGCAGGACATCAAAGCCCTCTTGGGGCTTCTGTGTACAAGCATGGGTGCACACACCTGCACACATACAACAAACACACACACCACACACACATATACACCATACCCCCACACACACATGCACATACACCATACCACACCGGCACACACACACACACACACACACACACACACACCCCACATACACACATACCACACCCAACACATATACCACACGCTCACACATACACCACACATTCACACACACACACACACACACACCAAATCTGCACACATACACCACATACTCACAAATATACCACACTCACACACATACACTACACCTGCATGGTGTAGGAGTCCTTCTATCTATGTGTTGTTTTCATTGGTTAATAAAGGAACTGCTTTGGCCTGTTGATAGGGCAGATCTTAGGTAGGCGGGGAAGACAGAACTGAATGCTGAGAGGAAGAAAGGCAGAACTGGAGAGAGACACCATGTAGCCGCCAGAGACAGATGCTGGGAATTTTACCCAATAAGACACTGCCATGTGGCGATACAAAGATCAATAGAAATGGGTTAAACTAAGATGTAAGAGTTAGCCAATAAGAAGTTAGATCTAATGAGCCAAGCAGTGATTTAATTAATACAGTTTCTGTGCGTGATTATTTTGGTTCTGGGTGGCCAGGATGAACAAACGGCCCTCTCCTTGCAACACCCTCACACATACACACCACACCTGCACACATACACCACACATACACATCACACTTGCACACATATACCACACACCACACACACACATACACACTTCACACGTGGTAGGCAGAGGCAGGCAGATCTAAGTTTGAAGCCAACCTGGTCTACATGGTGAGTTTATTAGCCCAAGCAACATAGTAAAACTCTTCCTAAAACTAAATAAAAAGAGAAAAACCAAGGAGGTGTCTCATGCCTCTAATACCAGCACTGGAGAAGCTAAAGCAGAAAAATCATGAATTCAGGGCCAGTAGAGACTGCAGAGAGGTACAGGTCAGGAATAAGTAAACAAATACTGTGCTCACCCCAAGGCTCTCACAGAAATAATTAAATGTTATTGAACCACCAAGCAAGAGGTCTGATTGTGTGGCTTCAGCTGCTGCTACTGCAGGTCAGGAGACTGAAGGCATCATGGACGAGCGGGCTCAGGACAGGCCCTGGGGACTGAAGGCATCATGGACATGCAGGCTCAGGACAGGCTTGGACACTGAAGGCTTTATGGACGGGCAGGTTCAAGACAGGCCCGGGAGACAGAAGGCTTTATGGGCATGTTTATATCATGTGGAATATGGACACACAATGAGGTACACGGAAGAATGTAATGTAAGATGATGAGTGTTGGGTCCCAGAAGGCTCCAGTCTCAGGGAAGTGTGTTTCACAACCTGTCTAATTATTCACCTTCCTCCTGCCTCAGTGGCACGGGGCAGAACTGAGAAGTGGTTCAGAAAAGAAGACCAGCCAGGACAGTGGAAAAGGACAACAAAAGCCTGCTCAAGCACAGCAGAGGGGTGACGGACCTGGTCGCCAAGCAAGCCACCTGTCCTGGGGTCTGTGGATTGTTGGGGGTACTCCACATACTTAATAGGAACCTGTATCCTATACAGGGAAACTATGTGTCCAGTATCCGTGAAAGGGGTGATCTGGAGCTGTAGTTCAACAGTAGGGTGCTTGCCTGGCATGCTTGGGGCCCAGGCTACATCCCCAGCACTGTAAAAGTCAGGGTGCACAACTTTGAGTTTGAAGTTTCTTTGTGTGTCTGGAAGTTCATGGTTGAGGTGCAGAGCACTGGGGTAAACACCGGGTAGCAGAGCTGGGGTCTCCTGCATCAGCAGGGAGTTGGTATGGGAAGTCCTTCTGCATATGTGTTGCTTTTATTGGTTAATGAATAAAGAAGCTGTTTTGACCAGTGGCTTAGCAGAATAGAGCTAGGCAGGAAAAACTAAACTGAATGCTAGGAGAAAGAAGGCGGAGTCAGAGAGATACCATGTAGCCTCTGCCAGGAACAGATGAGCTGGAACCTTGCCGGTAAGCCATGGCCTTGTGGAGATACACAGGTTAATAAAAATGGGTTAAATTAAGATGTAAGAATTAGCCAATAAGAAGCTAGAGGTAATGGGCCAAGCAGTGATTTAATTAATACAGTTTCTGTGTGGTTATTCTGGGAGTCTGAGCAGCCCAGAACAAACAAGCAGCCTCCTACAAGAAGGAGAGACTTCCGTGTCATAGCTTCCTGGGTTAGTATGAACCCTGGAGGAGCTTGCAGGCAGATCATGGAGTGCAGTTCTAACCAGATCCCTGCCACTGCCAAGCCTTCACTTCCTCAAGCATCTCCCTCCTCTCTGAGACATAGAACCTCCTCCTCCAATGTTTCATGGTCTATGGGTCTCTGCACCATCAAACACCCTGTAAACTCGGTGTCCTGCCCACTTGTAGACACAGGACTTGGTTACAAAGCTCGGGTCACAGCAATCCTTCCTGTATTCTAAATAATGGTTCCTTACAAACCACAGATACGGAAAACACTCTATTCCACATGCAGAGGGCCCAGGCAAGGCATCCAGAGCTCCCGCTGCCAACATCCCCTCTTCTTCCTCCCTGTGGAGACCGACATGGATGTCACACTGTTTCTCATTCAACTGAACAGAGAATAGAGAGTTGAAAGTTTTGCCTGGGACTAGGACTTAAATTTCAGTCCCACCTGAGTGTTCTGCTTTCTGGACCCTTGCATCATTCACTGAGAAACATCTCCAGTGCTCCCAAAGCTGAGCCAGCAAGCATCTATACCCTATCTCAATGCCAAAACAAAAGAGACAAACACTTAGAAGTCCTGGAATGACTCAAGGCAGGTCCAGAGGCCTAGATCAGAGTTACTGTGGTACTAAGGATCCTGTTCCATCTTTAGCTTCAGGGGATCTCTGCCCAGCCTCTCCCTTTGATCTGGAAGCTGCCAGACAGGTAAGAAGAGTCACTAGTGCCTGGTTCCAATACCGTAACCCTCCTCAATTCACAATTAATGTCCCTCTGTAACATGTACAACTCACACTCACAAGAGCACCCCAGGTCCTCTCCTCCTGCAGGGTATCTGATTGAATTCACACACTGACAAGGAGACCTTGCGAGAGAGTCTGTGAAATCTCACAGAGAGCAAAGAGGGAGAACGAGGCACAGGAAGTCACTGCAGCAGCAGACAAGAGTTCTAAGTCTAAGGAGGTCCCACCTCAGGGGCAAACCCTTCAGCACACAGGGCAAGGCCTGGAAGGATCCACAAGGCTTGTGCTTAGACGTTCACTCGGGACCTGGCAGGGCAGGATGTGTGTGCAGCCGGCTGATGGAAAGAGGCACCGGCAGTGGGCTGCCCAGCCAGCTTTCCAGGGTGACACTTGGGGTTCGGGAACTGTGAGAAACTGAGGCGTGTCGACAGCTGTGAAGCGTTTATCCCCATATAATATCCAATCATGGGCTAAGTGCACGCATTCATCTCTCTACTCTGGGTGAATATTTAGTCAGCCCCCGGCTTAGAAACTTTACACTGTACCCATGTCAGCACAAACCTGTTCTGACAAGAACCGCTTCCTGTCTCCTGATGGACTCCTGTCTGGGTCCCAGGAGGAGATGCCACCCTCAAAGGAAGTGGACGCCCAGCCTTTGCAGACACCAAGCATTTTCTACAGAGGTGACACCCACTTGTACCCCATGTGAAGTATATGACAGTTCTAAGTCCTTGTCAACATTTCTGCCTTCTCCACTGATGCCACCCCCTCCTCCCCATGAATATGAGTGAGAAGGAGCAGTTCAAATGGCTAGTAGCCCCCGATGGCAGTTAACTGCTACTACGTTAAAAAGAACTCAGTTATCTCCTGAATCTGCTGGACTAACAACGTGGCCTGGCCACATTGTTCAGGCTGACTTGTGGTGCCTGTCCTCTCTCGCCGAGGACATCTCTTGTGGTGCCTGTCCTCTCTGGCCGAGGACATCTCTTGTGGTGCCTGTCCTCTCTGGCCGAGGACATCTCTTGTGGTGCCTGTCCTCTCTGGCCGAGGACATCTCTTGAGGTGTCTGTCCTCTCTGGCCGAGGACATCTCTTGTGGTGCCTGTCCTCTCTGGCCGAGGACATCTCTTGTGATGTCTGTCCTCTCTGGCCGAGGACATCTCTTGTGGTGCCTGTCCTCTCTGGCCGAGGACATCTCTTGTGGTGCCTGTCCTCTCTGGCCGAGGACATCTCTTGTGGTGCCTGTCCTCTCTGGCCGAGGACATCTCTTGTGATGTCTGTCCTCTCTGGCCGAGGACATCTCTTGTGGTGCCTGTCCTCTCTGGCCGAGGACATCTCTTGTGGTGCCTGTCCTCTCTGGCCGAGGACATCTCTTGTGGTGCCTGTCCTCTCTGGCCGAGCATATCTCTGGGGTTCTCTTCACACGGAACATCTTTGTGAAGGTTGCATTCAGGGGCTTCACCTTTCTGCCTCAATTCCATGGGGGTATTCAGTGATTTCTCTAAATCTAGGGAGTTCATAAAGGGCTGACTTGAGCCTGGAACCCAGGATTTCAGCTCCCCACTTTCCCTTTCTTAGTAGGGAGCACAGTTGTCATTTCCCATCCTGTGGAGATGATTGTTAGTACTCTGATCACATGGTTGCAACTTCCACCAGGGGCGGATCTTGTAAAGGACAGGCACAAAGCCACGCCAGCTGATGGAGGGAGGGGCTAGCCATCGTTGGGAGACAAGTCATTAACAGTTGTGTTCCTTGCCTTACCCTGTTAGAGCAAACTGTCAACAGTGTGAGGTTAGTCCCTAGTCCTCTGGGGAAGTGGGGAGGGCTGGTGTGTCATTAGTCACACGTGAGGAAACCAGGACAGCTGCGAGGAGAGTGGCTGCCAACCGAGTAGTAGCAAGTCCGCCGTCTGGAGAGGCAGACCCAGCAGCCGGAACTGGAACCTGAGCATTCCAACTGGGGTGCGAAGGAATGGCCCACTGATGTGGAGGTTCAGTGGAGCTCCTGGGGAGTATTTAGTGACCTATAAAACACTCTCTGCTACAGAAGTCGCTGCAGTTCGCAGCCAAGTGCTTTGCTGCATCTGGCAGTATAAAGCTCCCTACAGTCCTCTTGTTCTCAGGGCAGGGTACAGATTTAACCTCTGCCCCTTTCCAACTATGGGAAGTTTGTCTGCAGAACCTAACTCAAATGACAAACGATTCACACGCTTGCTAGAGGTCAGGCAGCCAAACTGCTTGTCACTTCCCCCAGTGACCCTGGGGGCCTTCACTGACTGACCATCACTGTTCCGATGCAAGCTGTAGCCATTGGTGTGATGGTTAGTGTTAGCTGTTAGTGTGACAATTTAGAATCACCTGGAAGATGGGCCCTGGACATGCCAGAGCGGGGGTGGGTGGAGGTATTTTAGTTGTATTGTTTGAGGGAGGGACCTCTGCCCACTGTGAGCAGTACCATTCCCTAGGCCGTATAGAAGAAGAAAGGCTACTGTGTATCCATCTCTCTCTGTTATCAGGCTATGGCTATGACATGAACATCTGCTTTGAGGTGTTGACACTTTGGCTTCCTTGCCATCATGAACTATATCCCTGTGAGCTGGAATCAACTCATCTCCCTCCAGTGGCCTTTGCCAGGGTGGTTTGTCAGTCATTTATTTTCAGCACAACACTGGTCTGAGGTCAAGGCTCTAATCTTACCCATCCCTGCTCAAAGATGCTCTGTACCCTCTTGTCTCCGGTCTGCGCCCAGAACAGATCATGTGTGTAGGGCTCCAGGGATTTTGTACACCTCCTTCCTCTTCTGTAAGTTTGACCCGTGATGCCCCATCTAGGAAGCTTCTCATTCTTCTTACAGACTCTTCTGACCACATGACCTCTCCTGCCATCTTGTCTCCTGGTTTGCCTGGCTTGCTTTCATGGAAACCTGAAATCCCATTTCTGGTTTGCCTCGATTTAGACATAAGTCTTTGTTGCTCATGGACACATCCCCCTCACGTAGAATGGCCACAGGAGATGCCCAGGAGCTGTTACAGCTGAATGTGTGGACAGAATGACCCAATTGCAGATTAACCATGTGTGCAATTTATTCTCTTTTCTGCTACCTGCGCGGAGACCACACCCTTATTTGCTGGCTCCTTTATCAAAGAAATGTTCTCAGTGGACACTAAACAGAGTGATGGGAAACACTCAGGAAAAGAGATGGGAGATTCTCTTACTTCAACAAGGCAATTTGAAACGCCCGCCTGCGAGCTTCCTTTACCTGCCAGGTCTCTCAGGAGGCTTCATTAGAGAAATTATGGGACTCACAGGGTCCCCGCGCCACATCACGACAAGACTAAATATTCTGAAATTTTGTTGTTGTGTGTGTGTACGTGTGCATAATGTGTGACTTGCAGGCACGTGTAGGTGACAGCGTGCTTGCAGGGGTGAGAGGTCACCTTTCGGTGTAGGTTCTTTCCTTCCACCTTTGCGTGGGTTTGGGGCTCAAACTCGGGTAATCAGGCTTGCGTAGCAAGAGGCTTGACCCGCCGCGTCCCCTGACCTGCTACACTGCATTTTTTAAAATGGCCTTTCCATTCATGGACATGATACAGCCCCAGGAAGATGCTGGGCTTTCGAGATTTACTTGTGACACCGCTTTTGGCGAACAGTGTAACTATCAGCCCAGCATACGGAGTGCCACCCTTTACCACCAAATGTGTGAGCTGTTTGCATGTTAGACTCCCACCTGCAGAAACCTCGGTCAAGCTGTCCATTCACGGACGAGGAAGCTTGAGATTCGACTCGGGTAACTCGCCGCTCACACAGCTACTCAGTAACGCAATCAACCTAGGCCCTTGCCTCTCAGGACCCAGCGGAAGTCCTTTCCCTACAGCTCCAGGCATTAGATATGCAAGACCTTTGGCCGCAGACACACTTCCCCACCAGAAAGCACCGCGCAGCAAGGAAGGGAAAGGTGCCCTTCAGCAAGCATCCCAAGCCTCCGCAGGCTGGCAGGCTGCTGCACCTTTCTGGTTTCCACTGCAGGTGAGGGGACAGAAAGAGCTCAAACGAACCCACACCCACAGCTCCTCTGGACGCTCGCTCTTACGTGGCTGCTAGCACATCTTCTCTGGAAAGGGAAGAACCCGGGGTTTGAGACCATGTGCCAGGGCCTGAGAGCACCCCAGCACAGAGGCAAAGGCCCACCCTACTCAGGGAAGCTCAGGAGTGTGTGTGTGTGTGTGTGTGTGTGTGTAGGGGTGGAGGCGGCAGTTCCCCAAAGCAGGGCTTGGCCAGGCTCCTGTGGCGACAGCTAGGCAGCAAGCATGGGAGATCGGGACAGGAGGGAGGAGCCAAGCAGGGACGAAAGCCCAGTCCTACAAAGGCTAGCCTCCCGGCTCAGGGTTCTAGAATGGAGAAGGGCCCAGGCAGGAACAGGCCGCTTGGGGCTGCCCTTGACCCCTCGCCCTGTCCCGGGCTCAGGGTTCCGGGGCTGGGGTGCGGCGGCGGGAACACAGGGCCGGGGCCCTCGGCACCTACCTGTAGTAGCGGTCATCCTTGAACGGCGCGAGGTCCTCCTTGAGCTCGCGGTACGCCTCCTGCAGCCGCTGGCAGAGCTGCTTGAGGCCGTTGCAGAGCGGCGGCTCGAAGGCAGGGTACTCCGCGTCCATGCCCGCGCCGAGCTGCGCTCCGCCCTCCCGATCGCCGCCCTCCCGATCGCCGCCCTCGCCCCCTCTCCTCTGCCTGCTCCAGGCGCGGGCCTCGGGCGCACTTGGGCGGGACCGGGCAGGGGGAGGAGCAGAGGCCTGGAGCTGGGGAGGGGCGCCACTCCGCGACCCGAGGCCCCGTCGCCGCCCGCCTACCAGGGTTCCCGCTCGGGAGAGGGAGGCCCAGCCCAAGATCAGCAGCGCTGTGCCAACCTCCCTGGGTGCTGTACCTGGAAGAGGGACGCGCGAGGGAAACCGGCTGGAGGGCGGCCCCTGAGGCCTGTTTTGTAGGGCATGCCCAAGGCCGGAAGCGGGCAACCGCGTTCAGCACCGCGGACAGATCCTGCGAACACCATCCCGTTATGGGCAAGAAAAGCATTTAAAAATAAACCCCTGGGTTTGAAGAGAAGGCTTAGCAGTTAAGAGCACCTGGACCTGCGTTCGGTTCCCGGCACCTACATGGTGGCTCACAGTTTCTAGTAATCCAACTCCCTTCTTCTGACAGCCACCGGCACACACGAAGTGCACATGCATATCAGGGAAGACATACACAAAAATGTAAAAGACTATGTGACACATGCCTTTAGTCCTAGCACTTGGAAGGCAGAGGTAGGCAGATTTCGTGAGTTCGAGGCCAGCCTGGTCTACACATAGAGTTCCACGACAGTCAAGGATACACAGAGAAACCCTGTCTTGAACTCCTGCCCCCCCCCCCAAAAAAAACCCTGTTTGATTATATAATATTATTTTTAAGGATAATGGGTTGTATCCAAGAAAGATACCACTTCCTACACTCCTTCCCTCAAAATACTGCCTGGGGAAAGGAATCTCTCATCCCACAAGCCTAGTGTGCATGATATAAACCCACAGTTAACATGAGGGATCACACACCTAGAGAGTGGTGAAGCCTCTTGTAAATCTAACAGTAAGTGCAGAGATACTTCAAATAGTATTGTGTTTCTGCTTGGATCCAGGGCAGGTCCCCATGGAAGATCAATCTTGGGAAAAGAATATACACTGAAGCCAGGCGATGGTGGCGCACGCCTTTAATCCCAGCACTCGGGAGGCAGAGGCAGGCGGATCTCTGTGAGTTCGAGGCCAGCCTGGTCTACGAGAACTAGTTCCAGGACAGGCAACCTGTCTCGAAAATCAAAAAAAAAAAAAAAGAATATACACTGTAGGCTGGCAGTGGTGGAACACGCCTTTAATCCCAGCACTCAGGAGGCAGAGGCAGGCAGAGCTTTATGAGTTTGAGGCCAGCCTGGTCCACAGGAGCTAGTTTCAGGACAGGCTCCAAAACTACGAGAAACCCTGCTCAAAAAAATCAAACACACACACACCACACACACACACACACACACACACACACACACACACACACTGTGTGTGTGCCTTGGTTTCGCTTCTGCTGCTGTACAAAATGCCTTTACAAATCCAATATAGGGAAGAAGAGTTTGTTAGCTCATGGTTCTGGGTTACAGTCTATCATCACGTGAAGTCATAGCACAGGAGCTTGAGACATGGTCACATTGCATGAAACAACACAGGCGTGCTTACAGTCGGCCCTGGTTATCCACTGGCACAGGTCAGGATACTGGGCCCAGGGAATGGTACCATTCTCAGCGGAAGGATATCCTCATCTCAGTTAACAGAACTGAGGTCCTCACAGGCCAACAGAGACCCTTTACTGAGACACTCCTCTAGATTGCGTCGACTTGACAATTAAAACTATCTCTGTGACCCTGGACCGTGGTTTGCCTGGGTTCCCAGGTGAGTCTAGCCTTCATTCAGGCTACACAGTCCCAGGATCCCCACATCTCTGCTACCTGAAGCTGTGCTCCGACTCTTCCCATTCTTATTTTCATCATTGCTTTTTATTTCTTCTCTTTTAAATTGATTAACTCGCCAGGTGGTAGTCGTGCACACATTTAATCCCAGCAACTGAGAGGCAGAGGCAGGCAGATCTCTACAGAGCTAGTTCCAGGGCAGTCAGGACTGTTACACATGGAAACCCTTTCTCGAAAAAAAAAATCATTTGTTGACTTGCCAAGCTCTTCTCTGAGGCCTTGTAAATCTCATAACTTTTGAACATCTGTAAGAATGTTCATTCTTATAGAAAATCCTGTTTCATGGATGCAATGGCCTTTGAGTATCAACACACACAGAGGCATGTGTGTATCTGTGCCAGCTGAGGCTGGCCTTGAATTCATCCTCCAGCTTCTACCTGCCAAGCCCTGGGATTATAGGTGTGCGTCACCATGCCTCGCTTGTCTTTTGTAGAAATTTTCCTTAGATCTCCAGTGGTGAAATGATCCTACTTCTGAGTGCAGTACAGGAACACTTGGGAGCTCTGTGTATGGGTGAGAGATAAACCGTGTTGCACGTAATAAGTGTCTAAGCACCATGTGCTCCTGTGCTTTCAGTGAACAACCACCTCAGGACCAGGCATGCACCTCGGGATGCACCTCTGCTGCAGCAAGGCCGCCTCTGCTCCCTGAGATCTCAGTCGCCGATGGCAAGTCTCTTGTCATCACCAGTGGGGCCCACACCAGTGATTCTGAGACAGAGACCCACTCTGGATACGTGCCGTGTCGCTGATGGAGCTGACCCTCCACCATGAATTTCATTAGAGGGCCCGTCATGCCATTTTTATGCTGCCTGTGACTGAAACAGTGTCAGAAGTTGTGTCTTAGTGTGATATCTGCAATTAGGAAGATTGGGAAGGCTTGAGGGAGTAGACATGCCTCCATTCCTCTTCAGAAACAGATGAACCACCTTGTACAGGTTAGGAAGGCTAGGCTGGCCCCTGCTCTGCTCCCCGTCACACTTCTGCAGTCTGTCACCCCTCCCATCCAGGGGCAGGATATGAAAGCTGGACTGGCTTTGCATGATTTGGGTGTGACACTGCCTGGACATAAAATACGACATTTTCTGTGGGCAGCCCTGTGGGAAGAACTCAACTTCCACACTGGAGTTAACATGTGGAGAAAGACTTGGAAGATGAGAGGCTGTGTGGAGGGAACCCGGGGTGCTCACCACAACCACACCTACTACCAGGCGGAGAGCAGGGTTTTCTTCAAGGCTGTGGTGCTCTCAGCTACAGCAGCCACAGGAGCAAGACCAGAAAAAGCAAGTGTCCCAGGAGACGCCCAAATGTCACATGACTAGCCCAGTCCAGCACTGCTGTTGTCATGGCCGATAAGCTTTCAGAATGGTCCCCGCTACAGCAGAACTGAATTTGTCTGGAGCAGTAGAAAAGGATCCTGTCAATTCCAGCTGGGGAGCGAAGGTCTAGTTGGCAGCATTCGAGGGGACAGAATAAGGCACTGTGCTGCCTGCCAGCTCCCTCTCACTATTCTATCGTTCTGATGTTGGGATTTGTCCTTATGTGAAGACAGTGTTAGATCAAAATAATGGATCTCTAAATCTCTACAGGTGGAATTTAAGGCAAAAACTACTGCCTGTGTTAAAACAGGAGCTACTTAGGTAGGCGTGGCAATGAACACCTAGAATCCCAGTGCTTGGGAGGCAGGAGGCAGAGACAGGAGTATGGATAAAAACGAGATGAGCCCAATCTACAGAGCAAGTTCCAGGGCAGCCAAGGCTGCAGAACCTTCAGGGTAATGTCCCTCAGTCATAGGTCACTGTTTATTCTACCAATGTGACTGCTTCTCCATCCTCCACAATAGCGTTGCCCGTGATCAAACATCTGATAAATACCGTTTACTGAAGAATGGTGTCCCTGTACCTTACCTGGGAGCTGACATCCGACCAAAGACTAAGCAAACACATGACAATGAGTCCGTGGGCACGAGGCCGAACTATGCTCTCTATAAATGTCTAACTTGTAACAAAGCAGTGAAGTCCAGTGAATTCAGATCCCTCCATGGAGCTGAATGAATCCAGAAACATAAAACTCCACATGAAGCCATCTGCTTTGCTTTCCGCCAATCAACACTCGAGCCTCCTGCTTGGATGGATACACTTTATAAAGTAGATGTCACATACTGACGTTGATAAACAAGTATTACTAGTATCATCAGTGAGGGCTTTGGAGGTGCCGAGGTTGGGGGCTTCTTTCCTGATTTTGATTGAACCTATTGAGTCTTCTAGGGAAAACCCCTGCCGTTCTGAGAGGGGCGCCTTCAGGATTAGGCACATGACTGGATCTGGCTAACCTGTGTGCACCACTGCTCTCAGAACCCCTCAATGGCATGAAATGATCCTCACTCGGAGATGACGTTTTAGTGCTTTGGTCACTCCGGAGCATGATTTGATGTTTATTGAGACTGAATTAACATTGACGTGCCCCATGGTTCAATCAAAAGTAGAGGAGCCAGGCATGGTCTTATCTACTTACCGGTCCATCCAGCTGCTTGGAGCAGGAGGATCACACGAGGCCAAGAGTTCTAGATTAGCCTAAGCAACACAGCCAGATTGTTTTAAAAATAAACAAACGGTCTGGGTATGAGGTTCGATGGGTAAAATGTTTGCCATGCAAGTGTGAGGACTGGAGTTCAAATCTCCGGAATTCATATAAATGCTGAGGTAGTCAGTAATGTCAGCTCAAAGGAGTCAAAGACACAGGGAGTTCCTGGAGGAAGCTGGCTAGCCAGAATAGCCAGAATGGAGAGTTCTGGATACAAGACCTGCCTGCCTCAGTATGGAAGGCGGGAAGCAATCAAGAAACTCAACATCAATTTCTGGTGACAACAGGCATGAATGAGCACATTTATTCCCATACAACTGTGCACTCACGAATACGCAATACTCACACACACCGCACACACATATGCACAGAAATTAAATAAAAATTAAATGTGATGCTAATGGGGTTTTGAAAACTACTAGAGCTAGTAAGTCCTTATAGGATCTAAGTACATTGTTCGTCTAAATGAAAATTAGCCAATACACATTGTGCAAACATTTTTGGTGCATCTTTATAAAGTATCGGCAGGAAAAAAAGAAGACATGAACCTGGCATCACCACGTGCCACGTGTATGGTGGCAGAAACCATAGTCTCAGCACCTGGGAGGGGCAGGTGGAGCAGAGGTTTAAGGGTATCCGCAGATGGAGAGAACTGAAGTGAGCCTGGGATACAGGAGACCTTGTCTCAGGAAAAAAGATGACAATATGCCACTTGGAATGAATCCTTTGCCTTTGTGTTTTTGAAGCAGGAAGTCTCAGGGAAGAGCAGAGCCACCCTCTGGTTTGCGGCTGGATTGTTGATTACATTCTAAAGGGCACTGCTCTTCTTGAGAACACATCACATGGAAACTGCTGCTCAGATCACTGTCATCCTCTGCGGTGAATTAAATAAGGGCAATTAAGAAGACCTGGAAAATGAGATGGGGAGGGCGACGCAACACAAACAGCCAAATGCGATGGTTAAACTCACTCTTCCTTAGAGACCATGCAAGGTTCCTGCTTTTATGGCTCCTAGCTGAGATACTCCCTGAATGCATTTTCCACCAGCAGCTATACTAAGGGAGCAGTTTTTCTGAGCTTGTACTGTACACCTGATGCTTGGCCAGGCATTTTCCAGCACCGTCTTACTTGGTATTCTCTGCCATTTTTGAGACAGGTATGATTATTATGTTTATTCTGGGACAGGTAAGGTTTTCAGAAAATTTGCATGCCAGTGTCTCAGTCTACCTGTATGCTGGAGAGGCTTTCCTTCTGGCTAATTCATCCCCAAGTACACTGCTGTTTCATTCTTAGATAGGACAGATTGGACTATGTTTAACGAGTATCTACACAGCAAGTAACGGGTGTGGTATTTGAGTGTGACACTTTTTGTGTTGTTATTTGTATGCTTGCACAGAACTGCCTCATTTCTGATTAATTTTGTTCCTGGTGGTCTCCCAATCATCTGTGAGATGACAATGAATTTAACACAGGAAATAGAATTCGTAAGATTATTTTCTGCTGGTTTCTAGAGGTCAAAAGAGAAACAAAACAGAAAGTGAGGCCTTTTTTCCCTTCCTGATGGGGTCTTGTCTGGGTAGCAATTCAAGAGCTTGATGTTGGGAGCTGGGCTGGGGAGAAATGTGCCCTGTCTTCCCCTATCCCGGCCTTCTCTGAGGAACAGAAGGGGGCGTTCCTTCAGACATGATGCCACTCTCCGGGAAAAGCATTTGTCTCAGGCTTTTCTTTGCAGGGAGATTTTCTACTAACGACTCATGTATGGCATACAACATTCATCAGATTCGTATTATTTACAGGAAGTTATGTCTGCCTTTCATTCTTCGAGTCATACCCATGCGTTCTATTTTACTTATGTATCATGCTGGTGTCTGTCCACTTTGCCCTCACTGATGGCTTTTTCATCTTGATCCCAGAGGGCTTTTTCGCCCTGGCCCACTGTTTGGGGACAATGAAACGTAAGCAGTTGGTCTTCACCAGATCCTCACCATGCCGGCATCATGATTTCATCCTTTACGCTCCGGAATTGTGAGAATTCAACTGCAGCCTTTGTGTGCTGCCCAGCCTGTGCGTGGCTGCGACTGTCCTGGTGATCTTCATTCTGCAGTTCAGACACATGCTGAGATGCTCAGCACCATCCCCCGTCACCAGCAGCTGAACACACCCAAGTACACAGTCAGCTGCTGCCAGACAGGTCCAAGCTGAGCAGCACTGTAACCCTAGATCTCAGCACCATCCCCCGTCACCAGCAGCTGAACACACCCAAGTACACAGTCAGCTGCTGCCAGACAGGTCCAAGCTGAGCAGCACTGTAACCCTAGATGACCAAACAAACTCAAAAACCTCCACGCTGGTTGCCAAGTGGACTGGCCTGGGAAGAGAGAGTAAGCCACTCAGGGAGCGGCCTCTGCAGGCGTCAGTGAGGGAGGAGAGCTACAGAGGTTCTGAGCAGCAGTAAGAGCCGGTACGGGTGGTGGGGAGTTCCATGGAACAGGAAGGAGATGGAGAGGTCGAGGGTGGTTCTTTGTTGTCTCGTTCAAGTACGAACCCTTCTGCAGAGCTCTGGAATACTGGCTGGTGGGTGGATAAGAAATGACTCCCCATCCTCAGAGGCAGATTAGTTGGCAACTGCATGACTGGACACTGTCTTGTTCAAAGCACAACTGCCTCCCAAGCCAGGCTTCATGGTGGCGGACTCCACATGTGTTTACTGCATGTGCCAACGGTGTGACTGAGACCGCCTAACCAAACATGCTTCCCCTGCCCCTGGATCTGAGACTGGCCTGTTCTGGTTCTGAAATACACACACATAACCTCAACTGTGCTGGAATCACTTCCAACCAACCCAGAGAGTTGGGAGTCAAATCCAGGAATCTTAAAAGCTGGCGGTGAAGCAGAGTCACTGTGAAGAACGAGAACTGCTGCTGGCGGCACAGCGTCCGGTGCCCCTTGCAGGGACTGCGTGCCGCTGGAAGGGGCTCTGCTGGGAACATCACATCTCGGGCTGCTTTACACTTACTGTCGTGGTGTAGGCACGGGACTTAAGTACGAGTCTAGCGCTTTGCAAACATTAGCTAAGTCTTCTGTCGTTGAGCTAGAATCCCGGCCCTTGAATTTGAGTGCCGGCCTTTAACTCGCAATCTTCCTGCCTCAGCCTCCATGGTACCTAGGCTGATGGGTCGAGTGCCAGCAGACCCAGCTATGATTCCTGTTTTCATGGAAAATGAGCGAGGGTCAGGAGAGTTAAATTAAAACTGTGTTGTACCTGCAGCCACGCCATCAAGGATATCACAAAAATTGAGAAAACCTTATATTAAAAGTGATTGTATACATCAACAAAGAAGTGCCGCTAATATCTAAGGGAGTATACAACCACATTTCAGATGTCTCACTGAACATACCCCTTTTACTTTTGTCTCATTTAAAAATGAACATAAAATTAGCAATGAACATTCATGTTAGAACTCTATCGACTGGAACCAAGGTTGTTGCCAGAAAAACGTCTGGCATAAAAGTGCGTTCTGCACCAATAAGTTGGTTAAACGGAGTTACAATGAAAGTGTGCTATATATCTTATTATTTATAACCCTGTGTTAACTCAGAACACTCACATACACGGGTAACACTCACGCTTTTGTTTGCACTCTTGATTCTGGAGTGCTGGCTGCTAAGGGTTGAGCGTGACTTTTATTCAGCAGCGGGGACCAGTGCAGGCTGCTGCTCACTCTGTGCTGCTAGGGAATCAAACCCATGTGGATGTAAAGAAGGCACCCCTCAGTATCAACACCCACACTATCAAAGGCTTGTGGGCATGGTAACAGTCAGCAGACGATGATCTGCTCCGTTCACTTTCAGAGTTCAGAACCACAGTGCTCTCTCTGACCTTATCCTACCCTTGCCGCTCACTCTTCTGACTAGTTTTATGTCAACTTGACACAAGCTAGCCATCTGAGAGGAGGAGACCTTAATTGAGAAAAGGTCTCCTTTAGATCCACTGTAGGGCATTTTCTTAGTGATTGATCTGGGAGAGTCCAGCCCATGTGGGTGGTGCTATCCCTGAGTTGGTAGTTCTCAGTATTACAAGCAGGCTGAGCAAGCCACGAGGAACAAGTCAGTAAGCAGGCCCTCTCCATGGCTTCTGCATCAGCTCCTGCCTCTAGGATCCTGCCCTGTGTGAGTTCCTTCAGTGATTGCTATGATGTGGAAGTGTGTCGAATCCACCCGTTTCTCCTCTGGTTGCTCTGGTTAGATGTTTTCCCACAGTAACAGTAACCCTAACAAGACAAGTTGATAGCAGGAGTAGGGTACTACTGTGAAAAAACTAACGGTATTCTGGGAAGGATCGTGGAAGGACCTGGGCCTAGAAAAGCCATTAAGGGCAGAGAGCGCAGTGGCCACTCTGTAGGAGCTTTGAAGACCGCGAAGCAGCACAGAGGACAGAGGCCTGAGTGTGAGGTTTCAGAGGGAGGCAAAGACTGTGCTGGGCCATTTGAATTAATAATCTGTGGCTCTGGTGAGCTGGCTGAAGAATCGGCTGCGCTTTGCTGGGACACTTGATGCTGACACTGGTCAGCTGGGGCTGAGAAATTATGGTGATTAAGAAGAGACCAGTATCATGGAGGTGAAATGACCTGGGTGTTGTAAATAGGGGCGGCGGGGCTGCGTCCCCAGCACCCCAGCTGCCTGCTCGGCTAGCTTATGCCCCAAAATAATTACACGGAAACTGTATTCTTTTAATCACTGCTTGGCCCATTTCTATCTAGCCTCTTCTACGCTAATTCTCACATATTAATTTAGCCCATTTCTAATCATCTGTGTTGCGCCCCTAGGTGCGCTTACCGGGAAGATTCTAGCCTATGTCCATCCAGGGTCGGAGCTTCATCCTGGGAGCAGGGCATGGCGTGTCTCTCAGGCGTCTGCTCCTGAGAGGAGAGCTGTCAAGACTGAGCTCACTTCCTCTTCCTCCCAGCGTTCTGTTCTGTTTACTCCTCCCACCAATCTTCTAACCAATGAGGGCCAAGCAGTTTCTTTTTATTTAACCAATGACCTTCCTCCATCATTTCCCCTTTTTCGGTTTAAACAAAAAAAAAAAAAGGCGTTAACTTTAACATAGCAAAATTACATATAACGAAACAGTTATTAAGTAAAAGTTACAATAATCTTTATCATAACTAAGAAAAACTATAACTAACTATTCTTAACTCCATCAAAGACTCCAGAAAGATACAATACTACCTAAGCAAACAAGAAAAAAGCAACTTTTAAAACTCTAGAAATGACAGAGACATCTCGCTGCCTGGACAGTCACCCAAAGTTCCTCTGTACCGTTGGGGCATCCATCTTCAGCCTTCAGGCCCATGGTATCCAGCAGACATTTCCATAAAGCAGGAAAATTCAAAGTCAGTTCAGTCACTATCTGTTGTGTCCTGCAGAATGTCTCGCAGACTCTTTCATGAATCAGGAACCCCAAAAGATCATCTCACCTTAGGCAAGTTCAGTAATCCTCTCTCTGTGGGTTCTCTGTGTCCAGTTTATGCAATAGTCCAGGCAAGAGCAGTTTCTTGTCCAAATGGCTATCAAACTCCATAATGAGCCTCTTCGATGCCCATCTTCCTCTTGAAGTAGATTGGTGCTGCCAGGAGAAGAGTGTCTCATTGTCATGAAAAGTCCTAAGTTATTAAAACATTTAAAATGCCATATTCTATAATCTTTGAAAAATATGAAGAATGCCTATCTAAAATATATCTACGCACATCTAGAAAATATTAACTAACATGACTACAAACTTGACTATTATTTATGATTATCCATCAACAACCTCTATTTCCTAATTATACATTACATTTTAATAATGAACTACACAATCACAATACCTTAATCAATATCAGAAATACATATACATATAGCAAAATTGACCATAAATCTCTATCAATAAAGCAAAATCTATACTAATGCAAATTTTTCATACCTATATCATATCCCCTTTAAATGTAAAAGAACATTTATAAACATTTTTTGGGAATATGGGCGTAGTTATTTCTCTCCAAACTGCTTCCTGCTGAATGGGGGTGTCGTTAATTAGGTCTTTCATGGTATAACCTGTGTGCTAGTTTCATCTCAGTTGGCAGTTGAGCGAAGCAATTTTCTGAAGGTGTTCACACCAACCCTTCAGGAGGGCATGGTCCATCATACCAAATCGGAATAGAAGAAATGAACAGGGTCTCATCCTCTGTGAAAACAAAATAAGAAACTCCTTTCCAAAGCATCATGTCCTTAGATCCAAATTTCAAAGTCAAGGCATGAAAATATCTATGTTGGATTAGTTCAGCAGCATTTATAAATAAATATCTTTTAGTAGCTTTGCTCTTTCCTCAGCATTTAAACAATTCAAAGAGAGCATAATAGCATACAGTATCAAAAGTCTCTGTGTATTTTCCATCATCATGCGGCTTTATTTTAATCTCTATTTCATTTCTTTTTACTTCTATTTTATATTCTCTGTATATCTTTGACCTGGAATAACTCTGTAGATCAGGCTGTCCTTAAACTCTCAGAGATCCGCCTGTCTCTGCCTCCTAGGCATTGGGATTAAAGGTGTATGCTACTACACCTTGAACTCACAGAGATCTGTTTGCCTCTGCCTTCTAGGCACTGGGATTAAAGGCGTGTGCTACCACACCTTGAAGTCACAGAGGTCAATCTCCCTCTGCCTCCCAAGTGTTGGGATTAAAGGTGTATACTACCACACCCAACTACCCTCTTTCTTTCATTTTTTTTTTACTTTTAAGAACTTTAACTTTTAGTTTGCATGTATTTTTAACACACTGTAAAGCATTTAGGAATTTTCTTTGTCTTTGAATCTCTCTTTACTGTATATCTCTCTTTTTCTGAACACATGAGTCTTCAATTTACCAAGCAATCTCAGTAGGACTAAAGCTGAGGCTTTGACTGCTGGATTCAGTCCATTCCTTAGCTTTTCAGCCTCAAGGCTGAGGTACTGGCTGTAGCCATGTTTACTGCCACAACTCTATGGTATTTCAAGGTCCCTGCCAGCAAGGGAACTTCAGCAGCCTGTGCTTGCAAACCGCACGAACCGCCTGCGTAAAAGAGTCAGAGTTTGCCCTGGCAGGACAGCCCAGAAAGCCGGCATTTTTAAACAGCGCAGCTTTTTTCCTGCTACGGCTGAAAACCAAAAAGCATGCGTTCAGCTTTTCGTCAACACCATTTAAGTGTTTCGTGGCAGGACCTCTTAATGAGCTGCAGGGTTTTGCAGCTAAAGCTGAGTCAGGAAGCTTCTCTTAGATGAGAGCGCTTGCTTGCCTCTAGCAAGCAGAGTGCCACAAATGCTTTAAAGCCAGAGTTCACGCTGGCAGCACAGCCCCAAGAAGCTGCGCTTTAAAATGACACAGCATTTTTTCTGCTGCTGTTGCCAAATCAGGAAATCTCTCTACAGCATGCCACCAACAAACAGCAAAAATCTGTGTTAAATTCTCACTCCCTTATTTTTAAGCCTTCTCAGGTTTTTTAAGTGGGTTTAGTCCATCACGTCGGGCGCCATTTGTTGTAAATAGGGGTGGCGGGGCTGCGTCCCCAGCACCCCGGCTGCCTGCTCGGCTAGCTTATGCCCCAAAATAATTACACGGAAACTGTATTCTTTTAATCACTGCTTGGCCCATTTCTATCTAGCCTCTTCTACGCTAATTCTGATATCCCGATCAACCCATTTCTAATAAACTATAGCACCGGTCTTACCAGGAAGATTCTAGCCTATGTCCATCCTGGGTCGGAGCTTCATAGCGTGCGTCTGCCCAGGAGCCAGGAGCATGGCGTCTCTCTCAGGCGTCTGCTCCCGAGAGGAGAGCTGTGGAGTCTGAGCTCACTTCCTCTTCCTCCCAGCGTTCTGTTCTGTTTACTCCTCCCACCTATCTTCTAACCAATGAGGGCCAAGCAGTTTCTTTTTATTTAACCAATGACCTTCCTCCATCACCTGGGAAGTGTTTCCTCAGGGTCAGCACTCAGAAGCTGTGCTCCAGAGACAGCCAAGGTGGTACCTTGCACTGGCAGCCAGATTTGGTAGTCTAAGAGTCACCCGGGAGGGACTGTTTTGGAAGGCATGAAGGCGTCGTGGAGAACAGCGGAAGCTTGGCACTGTGAGAGGCCACTGGGGAAGGTGCAGCCTCAGGAGCAGCTAAAGGCCCAGGGCTGAAGGAGTCATGCAAAGAAGTTGAGGCTTGGCACCATGAAGAAAGCCTATTAAAGGCTATCGGTGAATGTGCAGCCCGGTTGCAGCAGAGAACCCAGCATTTTGAAGATGCCGGTACCACAGGAGGACCAAGAACATTAGCAGTGGTGGACTTGAGCCAGCTGGAGCCTGGAAGACGAGCTGTGTGTGCTGCAGAGGACAGAGCTGTGAAGTGGCGAGAGCCCCTTGGAGGAGCCCAGATCATGAGTGAATACCAGATATTGGACACTGAATTATTTACACTTTTGATTTAGTTCTGCTTTGATTTGAATTGTGACTGTGCCCTAGTCCTTCTCTCTTGAAGTAAGAAAGTATTTAAATTCTTTTTTATTTTATAGGCACCTACAGTTGACAGACTTTGAACTTTTGAAGATACTTGGAATTTTACAAAAACTTTACAAAAATTTTGTAAAATTTTACAGAAAATTTTTTTAAAAAGAGACCGAATATTTTAAAGAGACTAAATTTTTAAGTGTTTAAATTTTTTTTTTGATTTTTTGAGACAGGGTTTCTCCGTAGCTTTTGGTTCCTGTCCAGGAACAAGGTCTTGTAGACCAGGCTGGCCTGGAACTCACAGAGATCCACCTGTCTCTGCCTCCCGATTACTGGGATTAAAGGCGTGCGCCACCACTGCCCGGCTAAGTGTTTAAAAATTTAACGAGAGTGGGACCTTTAAAAAAGTTAATATAATTCTGATAGTCACATGTGATCTTGGGGATGAACAAGAAAGGAATGGTTGTAGCTTAACAGTGATGTTAGTCTGTAGGGTTAAGCCCAGCCTTAGGGTGCGTGTCCGCCTTGGACGAATGTTTACCTATAAATCTGCCGGGCGTGCGCGCAGCCGCCCCTTCTGCTTCCTGTTCTCCGCGGGAACCGTGGTACTGTAAGTCTAATTTCCCCATTAAAGCTGTGTATATATTTTACAATCTGTTTGCATTCATTTACGCCGTTACATTAGTCAAGTTGACAAGGGCACACTTATCACCTTTGATCCTATTCCCCACCCCTTCCAAAGGAGAGGCTTCCTCTCAAAATTTTCTATCATTTCTGGACAGAATGTAATGTTATGAAATCTTAGCCAGGAAGAATTTGCTACTGGAGAAGAAATGGAAAAACCAAACAATTCACATACAGTCCAGGGAACTCTGTACTCCCTCCCTCCACCTTCTCACTCCCCCACCCCCCATCCATTCCTCAGAGAGGGTAAGGCACATTGCTTTGAAGAAGGTCCAAGGCCCTCCCTACTATATCTAGGCGGAGCAAGGTATCCATCTAAAGAGAATGGGTTCCAACATTGAGAAGATCTAGTTTGGTCCTATGCTGGCTTCTTCTCTATCTGGCTGGAGTTGGTGAGTTCCCATTAGCTCAAGTAAACTGTTTCAGTGGGTGTTCCCATCATGATCTTGACCTCTTAGCTCATATTCTCACTCCTCCTACTCTTCAACCATCCTGAGTGAGGTAACCCAGACCCAGAAAGATGAACATGGTATGTACTCACTCATGAGTGGATACTAGATATAAAGCAAAAGATAACGAGCCTATAGTCCATGACCCTAGAGAAGCTAAGTAACAGAACCCTAAGAAAAAAATGTATACATCTCCCTTAGAAGGGGAAATAGACAAGATCCCCTGATAAAATTGGGAGCATGGGAGTGGGGGGAGAAGGGATTGCAGAAGGGGAGGAGGAGAAGAAGAGAGGGGGAGAACTTGAGGGAATGGAATAGTTGATTTGGAGGAAGGTCAGAGATGAGAGCAAGGAAAGAGATATTTTGATTTAAGGGAGTCATTACGGGGCTAACAAGAAACCTGGCACTACAGAAGTTCCCAGAAATTCCCAAGAATAACCCCAGCTAAGACACCAAGCAATAGAGGAGAGGGCCCGAACTAGCCTTGTCCTCTAGTCAGATTGATTACTATCTTAAATTTCACCATAGAACCTTCATCCAGCAACTGATGGAAACAGAGGCAGAGACCCACAGGGGAGCACTGAGCTGAACCCATTTATTTTTTTAAAAAAAAATAATTTAATCCCCTTTTAAGATGACCTGTGTCCCTATTCCTCTCCCCACTATTTAAGCCACACCACATGGCTGGGCCGTTTTCCCTCTACCTTTGCTCTGTTGTTTTCAATATAAACACTCACTCTCTTCCAGGCTGCCCCGAATCCACTGTACAGCCCAGGCTAACTTTAGACTTGGGGCCTTCCCATCTCGGCCTTACATTCCAGGTATGTTCTACCATGTCCTGTTTTTTGTTTGTTTGAAAGCTGATTCGTTTTCCTTTTATGTGTATGGATACTTCACCTGCATACAATGTTTGTGCACCGCATGGTGTTTAGTGACCAGAAGCCAGAGAAGGTACCAGATCCCCTGGAACTGTAGTTAGAGACTCCATGTGAGCTGCCATGTGGGCACTGGAAACCAAACCCAGGTCCTCTGCGAGAACAGTATTTTTGATTACCAAATCACTTTTCAGCACCCCCTTTTTTATTTAAAGACATATCACTATGCAATCCAGGCTGGCTTAAATTCCTGGGCTCAAGTGATCCCTGACTCAGCCTCGCCAGGAACTGGGTCTACGGATTACTGGTTACCACTGTAACACCCACTTTCCCTGTCTTTTGGCCGCAGGGCACATTAGGAACTCTGGATGCCTTTTCTTCTATTTGTCTAGTGTTAGCAAGTTTCAGCAAACTCGAATTTCCCAGCGCTATGAAAACACCTAAGAAATGAGGCAGGCTGGGTAAGCACTGCTAAGGCCAAGGCTGCCAGCCGCAGAATGCCTGCCTCGGTACCTCTGCCATCACTGTCAGCTGTGCTGGCCAAGCTGCTGCAGAGACCAACGACACAGAGGAGCTGGGCTGTCCCTGCAATGGCAGACAGGCAGGCAGAACTCCTCACCAGGAACTGACCAGGTCTATGTGATTTAAGAAGCCCATTGCTTTAGTCCGGCCCATCAGTTCTTCCTGGCGCTGTATGTGGGGAACTGAGGCTCTGTTCTCTAACAAAGACTCTTGGTGCTGAAGGGACACCAGTCCACTCTAGCCTGTGGCTCTGGCAGGCCTTAGATTATATTCCTGAAGCTAGCCCCCAAGGTCTATTTCCTTATTTGGTCACGTTCTCCTCCTGAGACTGACTACCAAGGTCCAGCGATCAGAGGCCCCCTTTAGCTCACCTAATTAACATGCCCAATTAAAACTAAACACCTCATCCTAACATGGGTTTCCCCCTTTACCTTCATCAGCTGTCATTTACCTATGTGCCACTTCTGTCTCCTCTCTACCCACAGACGTAGTCCTTTGTCTCTCTGGGACAAACATCCCTGGCCCTTTGCTTTGTTCCCTTCCCCCTATCCTCTATCTCCTTTACAACCTCATCCTAAGCCATTCTAACACAGACCTCCCCTTTTTCTCTTCTTATGCTGACACCCACAAAGTCATTTGATGCTGTTTTTCTATCCCAGTTAGAAAGCAGCCACTTTAGCTTTTCTTCCCCCTTTATTAAAAGGGGAAGAATAAACCTGTGAAAACAGGTTGTTTGGGTGTGGTTTGTGACTAATCCAAGGTCTGGAAGGAGCCCTCACTGTGCGGAGTCCCCTTCAGCACCCACAGCTTCCCTGGAGCTAAAGTTAGCTTTGCAGCTTAGCACCTGCTAGGAGGTGTGTGTAGAACCAAATGAATGCTCATACTTATCTCATGAGAGGAAGCTCTGTAAGCAAGGGGACACTCCCATCTCTAGGTACAGCCTTTGGGAACTGATGGGCAGGAGGAAGCCAAGACCAACTTTCAGGGTCTAAGAGTTCAATAAACTATATGACAGGTAGTTTTTAGGGCAACCTCCCTCCCTTTCCAGCCTACATGGCATGATCTGCGGTCACCAAAGACATCACTTGGGCTTGCAGATTCTTTTCCTATAACTGCTGGAGATGAAGCCCAGGCAGGGACCGGCTGTTCTAATGGATGAGCGAGGACCAGAGGAATGGTTTTACAACAAAAGAGCTGGGACATCTACCACTGGTGAGGAACCATACTCCTCCTCCAGTCCGTAGCAGACTTGAGAAAGGGAGGAATCAGAAGTCAGGATCCCGATGGTGCACAGAAACACATTCCTTCAGAACCACCCTCCTACAGGAGCTACAGCCATGTTGTACTCTGGTGTTTGCCTTTTTCACTTGGAGGAGAGAAAAACAGACAAGACAAAGCAAAACAGAGCCAACCAGAACACTGGTCAGCTTCAGCTTTCAGTGGCCTGGGAAAGGGAATTTACCTACTGCTGAACCAAAGTGCAAGAACTTGACAGGCTTCCTATCAGAGGACCAATCACCTAGGACTTACGTGAGTCCAGGAAAGGACTGAGAGAGTTATGCCAGCCTCAGCTCCCCTCCAATAATGGAATGGCATCAGGATGACCCAGTCTTTCTGTTCTGGATGAAAGTCAAGAGCAGCACTGAGGGCCCTGGAGGGTAGGGCTGGCTGGCCCTGCCGAGGGAAGCACTGGATCAGTGGCTGAGGAGTGCTAACGCAGCCAGCCCATTTCTATCTAGCATACTCCATCTTTTGAGGGTGTTGTGGAATGCAGCAAGGGAGTCCTAGCTCTATGTGTGATAAATGACTGCAGAGGCTCTAGGTGAGGAAGAACATGCAGAGGGGCATGGACTAAAAGGAGCAAATGGGATTCCTGAGTTTCTAAAATGCTGAGCTGGGAGGAGGTTCACATTGCTCATGACGAAGAGATAAAAGCTGGAGTTGAATAAATCCTTCAGACTTATTCCTCACTAATCCAGCCATTTCGCTTTTATGGTTCTGTAATTTCCCAAGAGCTCTCTTACCTCGTCTCCAGCTTCAAAGTATTGATGCTTCACTGAAGGTTCCGACTCAAGAGAACTGAGAGCTGGCTTTCACATCCTCTATGGCACAGGAACACACTTCCCCTTGGAGAGAAGTGGAGAGCGGGAAACCCAGAGAAGAAAACCAAGGGCCCGTGCACCACTGTCTGCACCCAACACTGGGCTCTTGCTGGGTTTTGCTCCAGTGGAGTGACCTCCTTTATTTGAAGTCATAGGTTTGGCAGAAACTTAAAAAGACCCCAGGAGTGAGGCTACTTGGCATAAGGATAGCTTCATATTTTCAGCAGACGGCATAAATGTTTCTAAGAGCTGCAGAGAAACAAATGGACATCAATCTGTGCCCTTGTGAGACCTGGTTGAACAATCCAGCCTGTGAGAGAAGTGTTCAGACTTCAGAAAGTACTGACACGAGAACACCTCCAGAATGGGGACGTTTACCTGGTATTCCTCACAGGTGACTGAGTACGAATAGGTTATTACTAAACAGGAGTGGGAAGCTGGGAGCCTGGCACGGCATATGATTTAAGACCAGCACTTGGGAGGCAGAGGCAAGTGGATCTTTATGAGTGAGGCCAGCCTGGTCTACAGAGCTAGTTCTAGGGCAGCTGGGGATATATGGAGACTTTGTCTCAGATAAAACGAAGAAGAGAGTGAGAATGTAGAAATAATTGAGGTCTTCTCACTAATGTGGCCCAGAAACTCTGGATTCTGTTTAGCAATCATTTCAACCTCTTCAATGGTCCAGTTTTGTCCTTATTTATAAAGAGGGAGGTGGATGGCATCTTCTTCCCAGTGGAGTTAGGGTGTCGTGCTCTCGTCAGTGCCTCTACATCCTTAGGAAACTGCCTTGCAGTCTCCTCGAGGCAGGCATTCCTCCTCATACTAAATGTTTGGGGCTAGAAGATGGAAACTTATCCCTTATTTTTCTAGGAAAAGATAACTACAACTAATAAACAGAACATAACCTTTCTAAACTGAATTTACAGATGGAGATTTTCTAAGTTCTCTTTCCAGGATATTAAAAATAAATCACACAGGCTAGATAGTTGGCTCAGTGGTTGAGAGCAGTTTTGCTCTTGCAGAGTAAACAGGTTTGATTTCCAGCACTCACATGGTGGGTCACAGCTGTCCATAATCTCTGGTTCTAGGGGCTCAAACAAGTGCTTCTGACCTCTACAGGCAGCAGGTACCCACGCTGTGTATGTACATACGTGCAGGCAAAAATACTCTTACATATGAAGATAGATAAATCTTTAAAAATAAGAAATCATTCTTGGAAACCCTGACTTGACTGAATTGTCCCAAAGATGCTAAGTAGTTTGGCGGTACTAGAAATCCCGGACATAGCTCCTTCCAGTAGGCCCAGATAGGAACTAGGTATTGGGAATATTGGTGGGTGAGAGGAGACAGACCAGGTTTGGGCTGGCTGTTAAGTGAAGATGTCATGAAAGAATTCTCCAGTGATCATGTACACTCATAACAAAATGAGACAGACTTGCTTTTGTATAAGGCATTTGGTCATCTTTTGGATATATAAAGCACAGGTTTATAATCAATCCCACAATAATTTTAGAACAATTCCTAATTAGGTTGTACTGGAGTTGGTGCAGGTTTGTGTTCTTCTAGCTCTTTAAGTCTGAGTGAGCACAACAGTTGTTTTGTAGACAGACACTGTAAAGGGCTTGTACGTATACTCCCAATAAGAGAAAGGAGGCCTGAAAGCACTCATTAGTACCATAAGTCAACAGTTACACTGGTGTGTTTTAGCAAAATGGCTTAAAACTGGGTTTAGTTAAGTTTCCCCCCATGATATAACTAAATATTTATTCGAAAAAATTAACGAGCAGCACAAATCATGTTACACAATCAGGTAAACTCAGTATCATTCAAGACTATAAAGGCATTCTTAACTGGAATCTTTTCCAGAAGGAAGAAAAAATAGAAAGTCAAAGCAATTCACCAAGTAGACAACATGATCTGACCTCTCAAACTCAGCAATGGAATGACAGGGACATTTCAGTGTCCCTGTCATGTTGGCATTTCCCAGGGGACCCTTGAAGCAACTGGTGGGGGGTTCAGAAGGTCATGCCAGTGGAAGGATGTAGTTTCTTCTCAAATGACCCATAATTCAAACTTGGCACACATCTAATATTTTTTTAATCTGCAAAATTTTATTAAGCAATAGCTGGACAAATCTTACAATTTCAAATCATCCAGAAAAAAAACTGAGAGTAACCCATCTCAATAGTAAAGGCAAAATAATTTTGACAAACTACATCATTTTGAATGCAAACCATTTATCCCATCTAAAATACTTCCTGCACAATCGAGTATACAAAGTACATACAAAGACAGGCAAATAAGGAAGAGATCATTGAGAAGCAATGGCGACTCTCAACAGATCTTGTCTGGAAAGTTAAACAAAGCAAGGTGCTGAATTAAAAAAAAAAATTGAAAACCAACACGGTGGGGAGAGGGGCTGATGTGTACAAAACAGTGCACGCTGTTCCCAAAGTGTGGACAAGAACATGCTGGTGGTCTCGTTTGGTCTGTGACCTATGCACCCCACAATGCACATTTATGGGAATAAAAAGATGAGAGAGGGAGAAAGGTAGATGCCAGCAGTAGCAATAGTAGTAAACTTGGAAATTATGCCCAAATTTACAGTACTAAAGTAATGCATTTATAAACAAATGCAAACAATACACCTTTGGTAAATAATACAGTGCCTTTTCACTCAAATTATAACCCATGCTCTCCCACAACACGAGAAGAAAATTATCTACAATAAACAAGACCTTAAAACCCTACCCTTCCCCTTAAAATTAACTTGTAAACAGAAAATATAGATTCAGTTAAAGTCACAAGAAAACTGCACAAAGCCGAAAAAAAAAATGGAAACAAAACAAGCCACAATCCTGCAGAGTTTATCAGCCAGAGATAAGGAGAAAGATACACAGTGGTGTAGAGTTCTCAATTGTATGCTACCATAAAGTCCCAGAAACTCAAATGACAGCTGCAACCCAGCTAACGTTGTCAACCCATCCACAGCCCACACAGGGACAGTAGAGTTTCCTCCCACAGATGCCTTTCTCAGAAAGCCTTCTGAATTAGAAAAAAAGAGTCTTCCACATGAATGCTCTACAAGAAGCAAGCCACAAATGACACTCTGAACCGCTCTCAATTTGAGACACATGTGCCCACTGAAGAGAGCACACTCATAGGGACTCGAAGGGACTTCCACTGTACTTGGATTTGGTGCTTCTATAATTTTAGTAGACTAAACATGATTCCAAACACATTTTAGGGGTGAACTTTCAAAGATATACTGGTTTCTGTTCAAGTAGACAGCTCTGAATCAAAAAAGAACTTTTTTTTTTTTTCTACAAAAAGGCCATGTTTTGAAACATTCTCAATCTCATGAAGGGGAAGATGAGCTGCCAAATTAGGCTACCAGAGAAAAAGAGTTTTCAAGTTTGCATATCCCCATCCCCTTTAATTAAGAGATGGACAAAAGGAGGTCAGACACCTCCAGCCAAATTCACTCTCCACCCCTATGACAGAGCAACTCGACCTTGGCCCCCGACCTTTGATTACAGAACAGACATTACATAAAGGAGAACGGCTGTGGATGAAAAGTACCAACTTGCAAAAGCTTTTGCTTTCTGTGTCCATTAGAACTCTGAGTAGTTCTAGCTTTATAGGTCCACTTTTTCTCAGAATATAGATTCAAATGGGTACCTGTACAAACATCCATGACCTCTGTTTTGATGTGGTCAGAACCAGACAAACCTAACACCCATTTTGTTTATTAATATACTGTTTTTTTTATAAGTCTCTACGTAGTTGACTGTTTTTTATTTTAGGGAGCCAATGAGACACTGTGATGTTCACAAATTTCTATTAGTAACCATGAAGTGCCTAGAATTCTGTTACTTAAAGTCTTAGCTTGAGGAGAATTTAGTTAAATGATGTTGACTGTATCAAACAATTTTTAAAAGAAGCCATTATCTTAAGTGACACTGTGTCATGACTGCCGCTGCCAGCAGCCTACTGCACATGTGGTGCCCGAGACTCACTCCTCCTTAGCCTGGGAAAGGAGTCTAGTGGGTGGCAGGAGCTCCCGGTTCTATTCTGCAGCTCACAGGTCAAGCATCATTCAAGACAGGAAGCAGGCATCTCCATGGATGGAAAATATCTTTTAGAGATGATTTCCTCCATACTCAATCTTATTTAGCAAATTTATAAAGTATAACTTTTACAGATTTGCAAAAAGCCAGCGTGAACTAAACACAAAACTGAAGACTACTGATTAAGGTCCCTCTTCTGCTACGCTTATGTAAGAGCTCTCACCCTTCCTTGTGTCCTATCACTTTTTATTGCTAACTAAAATTTTCAAAATAAGGAGAAATACTACCTTAGGGTATGCTATCTCAAAGAAATAGCCTATTTTGCATATAATCAATACTGATGGAGTGAATTTACTTTTTAAGGGATTAACAGGATTTTTTTTCCCAATTTTCAAGAAAGTTACAAATTATCCAGCAAAAACCATCTTCTGTCACATTCTCTTTATTTTTTGCAGCAAAATATATTGCCACCAAGTAAGTCATTACAAAGGTACTATTTTTCTAAATAAATAATAATGGGCATAAATCACCGATACATAGTAACAAAATAGTTCCCAAGAATATTATAAAGAGCAAGATAAATAACTATCTCTTAGACAACAAAACAAAGGAATTGCATTTAAATTATTCCATGAACTGAGAGGCTACAACCATATTGCACAACTAATGATAGCACGGGAATACCTTATCAAGCTACAAAAACTGACGTAAACCAACACAGTCATTCCCAATACACTATTCAACACTTCCTGGGACAACTGACCCACCTAAGAATCAGCTCCCGTATTTTTAATTATAAAACGGAAAACTCCAGTATCAGCTGAGATATGTCCTTGTTAGTATTTCTTTGGAATTTTGAAAGAATGATGAGTAATTTAATTTTGCTCAAATAAAGAAATCAAACAGTTTCTTTTCTAATTCTTAAACCAAACACAAGAAAAAAAAATAAACACAAAACAATGTTTAAGTGAAAAGTTTCCTGTAGCATCTTCCACTGGTCAGTTTTCAAATAAAACTCACACTTAGGAGTCAAGGCCAGCGGGCAGTTCTTGTGCTCTGGGAATGAACAACATCACAGGTAAAAGCTACAGCACAAACCGGTTCTCACAATAAAGTTTGAGTATTTGCCCAAGGTGTATTCCCACAACAAGAAGAAACTGGGCAAAGATACTACAGGCAGAAGGAATGGCATATAGACAGTCAACTACCTAAGTCTGAGAGTCTTACCAAGGTTTTCCCAGTGGTTTGTCTTTTACACCCAAAGACAGTTCTTTTTTCCCTCAGAGAATACTGTGGAGCTTCCCACAAAGATGTGACCACATCCTTATCTTTTAATATCCTGGGAAATGCACAAAGATTTTTGATCACACTTATAATAGAAAAAAAAAGCATTCAAATCAGCTGAACTTTAATGTGGCCAAGGGAAGGAATGGTGTAGTTTCAAATCAAGTCCCATTCATACTTTTGAAAAGACAAAGCAATGAGATCTAAAGAGAAACATGTTTACAGTAAAATATTCCAGATTAAAACAAAGGAGTAGGGAGAACAAAGGCTGTTTCTTGACAAGTGGAGGTATCTGGTGATGGACCAGTCTGGTGAATGTGAATTTAAGCCCAGCTCTGCCTCAGCCTAAGGTCTCTTACCTTCTCCCAAAGTCAGATGGGATTCTGACTTTAAAGAAACTAGTGGGGTTTCCACCAGCATCCTTGGGAGAGAACAGTCCTTGCACAAGCTCACCCAGTTATCTGCAGTGCTGTAGGCCTGTCGCCTCATAGACTGGCTACCAAATCACATTCACACTAGCGACAGCAGCTGTTTACCTTGGTTTACATCAGCAGAGCACAAGTCATTTGCATATGTGTCCTTCATTCGTGTAGGTACCTTCTAGTAAGCAGCACATATGTGTGAATTAAGTTTTGTCCTCCCTCAAAAGAGAAGCTGAATCTTCCAGAGTTTTGGTTATGTTGGGAAAAAAAACAAACGTTTTTTTGCACTAGTGATAACAGTAACAGAGTCCAGAATGAACACTTACACACACTCCCTATGCCTAAAAGAAGAGCAGGCTCAAAGCAATCTGTCTTCTTTCCAAAGGTCTTCGTCCTAGTTACTGAACAGTAAATCAGTGAAACATTCTATAGACAAGCTACACTGCCTTCCAGAATACACGATCCCTCAAGTTCTTGGCTTCCAAATACTACTCTATCAAAAGGAGAAAGGAGGGGCAATAAAGGATAAATGGACAATTGACCACATCTAAACAACAGCACCCTCCTGCCTGCTGGCTTCTTCTACTGTTGCTGTCTCCGGTCCTTGGTAGTAGCAGCACATCTTCCTCCAAAGGCTCCTGGCATGTCTCCCTCTGCATCTGTCTCTTCATTTTAGGCGCTGAGTCACATTGGCCAGGGCAACAGCAAAAGCCTGCACGGCTGAGAAGGGGTACTGGAAGTCTAGGATGTATGCATTACCGTCAATCCGTCCAAACTGCATCACCTGGGGAAGAAATGAGAGCAAACACAAGAAAGGAAGAGAAAGTGAGCTAACAGTCAGATGTCCCAACTCCAAGGGGAGCAGAGAGCATCGTTCATGAGAGTTCTAGAAACCCACGTAACTGAATCTGAGGGGCTTCTAGATCTAATTACAGATTTATAGGACAGGGGACAGACGGGGGTGGTGATGACGTAAGGGCTACGGGTGAGATAAAGTGGGCTCTCCACCGCAGACAAAAGGAGGCTTCCCATTCGGAAAGACCAGAGATGTGCTTTGTCCAAGTTTTCCAGCTCAGGGAAGGCTTCCCTGGCCACTTATCTAAATCACCACAGCTTCCTTTCCACCATGCTCCTCCTTGCCCTGCTCAGCTTGTGTGAGACTACTGCATCGCAGCACAGGCACACATGCATGTCCTGTGGTCTCTCTCCCTTTTTTCAAAGACACATGACAACAGTTAATTCCATGTCTCTCCATACTCTTAATTTCACTCCGAATAAACATTGGCAAGCCTCCTGTAAAGTGCTGAGAAACACTTTAGGCCTGTATTAATATACTCTGTAGAATCACTCAACTTTGCTTGTGTTAAATAAAGGTAGTTGCAAACTTAAGAAGTAAGGACTGTGTTTCAGTAAAACTTTATTTACAAACACAGGAAAGGAGTTAAGCAGATCCATGGGGCAGTCTGCCAATTCTTGGCTTAGAAACTTCCAGGGACACAGCACACAGTAAAAATATTTGGTAAGTTAATAAAGTAAAAATGAAATTTAAAAATGGATGGACTTCTCAGGATGGTCAAGAGGTGAAATGAGGTGGTAGGGTTACAGAGGCCATCCGTGTTAGGAAATACGATTTGTCTTCTATGGTCCTGATCTGTACTAAGAGGAGACTTGCCTTCTATTAGAAACATGGAAGATGAGTTAGCAATAAACAGAAATAAGCAAACAATACCTAGGCAATTAAAACATTTAGGAAAAACTCATACAAGGCTCAGTCATGAATCACTTACTGACATAATGCAGTCACCAATGCCTACTGCTTAAATTGGAAAGTGGGGACAGTTCTCACGTGTACATACAAGGTAGGGGAGATGGATAATATTCCTCTGCAGCTGGTAATGAACAGCTAGGAAGGAAGGGGTATTGCACATATTGTTTCTATCCAAACTGCATTTTCTTGGGGAAGCAAAGCCACAAAATGAAAAAGCAGGTTCCACAGCTCCCGTGGGAAGCAGATAGCACAAACTACTAAAGAGTTACACAGGAGGAAAGCAAAATATGACGGCTAAAATAGAAATATTAATAAATAAAAGTATATGCTCTTTTAAAATAATATAAAATACCAAACTCTAGAAGACACCTGCAACTGTATGAGGAGCCGGTGGTGAGGGGATGGGTGGGTCCCATGGTTTTCTTTCTAATCTCATGCAATCATCTGACCAATGGTATACGCATCACTTAGATTTAAAGTATATCAGAAGGTTCTCTGAGAATTAGAACCTGAACCAACTAGCTCCACCTGAGATTCATGAGACATTTCCTCCTTCCTTCCTGGCTGGCTTTTGAAGGGCTTGTTCCTCCAGTCCACAGCACTGGCTCATTTGTTCAGTGGCTAGTCTCCTTACCTGCCGCCCCTCCAGCTCGATCTGGAAGTTCTTGGCAGATTCCTGGGTCACCCTTCCTCCAAAATCCAGCTGGTACACCTGTGTGGCTTCATTCCACAGAGGCTGTTTGTTGGCCATTACATACACGAAGCCTTGACTGCCCAGTCGCCCGTCTTCCTTCTCACTGGCTTTGCGGCACTTGAATTCCTCCAGCTCACTGGCCGTGCGCAGGCTCCTCTTGCTCTTCCACCCCTTCTTGCTGCCCTGGCTTTGGTTCATCAGCTCATCTCCGCTGATGAACAGCTCGGGCTCACTCTCTGAGCTGTCCTGGAATTCGTTTGTCTTGTTCAACTTTTTGGATTTCAGTTGGTCTTTCTGACTTTTCACTTTCTTCTTCTCTCTCCCCAGGCGAGGGCTGGAGATGAGAGAATTAAAGTCACTCAAAGCCCTTGCATCCTTTTTGACTTTGCCCTCAGTGATGGCCTGAACATTTCCTTCCTCTGCTCGGCTATCCAGGCGCTTCCGGTTCTTCTTTCCAAATTTTTCTGTTCTCTGGGGGACAGGGCTTTCTGTCAGAGAGAGGACTTCTTGGAAATTGTCCGCAGTCTCTACCATCACCTCTGTGCCCATGTGGCTTTGGAGCTCTGCAGGTGGTGGGGACACAAGAGGCTTCTCCACCACTAAATGGGGCTTGGATGGGAGAGTGCCCTGGGGATTTTGCATGGGTGGGCAGGTGCTATAGGAACTCCAAGGGTGCAAGGCGATAGGTGGCAGCTGTAAACTGGAGCATGTGCTGCTTCCTGGGTATGTGGGGGGCAAGGTGCAATAGGAAAGACTGGGTGGGTACGCTGGCTGAAGTACAACAGCAGACTCCTGTTGTGCAAACTGTGCTGGGGACAGGGCATCTTTAGGGGAGCACGGAGCTTGTACTCCAGGCAAAGAGGGGTTGTTATAGCTGCCTGGATATGGCACTCCCATGCCATAGCCTGTCTGGAAGGTGGCAGTAGGGCTGGACGGAGACTTGGGAGACACAAAGGGCACTCGAGCTACATCCAGGTGCTGGCCTTGCCCTAGCATCAGGGGGGACAGTTTTAAGGGGTTGGGCACTGCAGGTTGTGCTGTCCTTTCTTGAGGAACCCAAACGTCCTCACCCAGCACAGGGTCCCACTGGTAAGGGGGAGGCCGCTTCACTGTGACAGTAGCTTCAGGAAGTGGGGGATGCCTCAGAGGCTTCTCCAGCTGACAGTGCTGAGACAGTGCCTCGTCCTCTGTGAAGGCTGAGTTGACATAGTCAGTACGATCACGGGAGGTGTCCGGAGGGCTCAGAAGGTTGTAGGAGGACTGGGAGGCTAGTGGGGAGGTGCTGATAGCATGGGCCAGGGCTGCACCTGGCTGTGAGCTGGACCCAGCTCCACTGCACTGGCTGCAGGTATATAGGGCAGGTGGAGGCCTTGCTGGGAGCTGTGCCACTGCCCCACTAGGGCCACCCTTAGGCTTGACCAGGGGCTGCAGTGGGGTACGGGAGCTGTCAGCCAGCTGGGCCATCTTAAGTGCAACCTCACGGTTGTTCCTTCGCAAGGTGGCATGGATGAGACTACTGTCCAGTCTCTGAGTGGCACTCCGTCCCTGAGCCAGTTGACTAGCAATTTCAGGATATGGAGGTGGATCCCCTGTGGGGATGGAGTATCGAGGGACAGTCAGGCGGTTCAGAGTGGCACTGGTGCAGGGTTGGAGAACCTTCTTCTCAGTGGCTGTGAGTCTCAAGGTGGCAGAACTACCTGGGCCAGGAAGAGTGTAGGTGTTCTGGGAACAGAGCATCCGAGTGCGAGGCCGGCAAACCTCTTCCACATTGCCGCTGCTGTCAAAGGTGGTGATCCTCTCATAGCCTAGGGGAGGCTGGTAGTGTGCTGCCGGAGAGCAGAGGGAGAAGTCACCTTTCTTCAGACACACATCCACTGGGGGCTGTGGTGGCGGCAGAGGAGGTGGGGGTGCTGCTGTGGTGGGGGCAGCAGGGATCGTTCCTGGGTATGGGGGTGGGGGATTCATCTTTGCCACCTGGACCTCCTGAGGGGCACTGAAAACCACTGCATCCCCCTCGGCTGCCAGCTGAAGCACTGGTCGTAGGGACTTGGCTGACTTCTGCAGGTGCTCATGGTCTCGATCTCCATGGTCCACCACAGACAGCTGCAGAGGCCCCTGTGGTGGTGGCGGTGGTGGAGGTGGCGGCAAAGGCAATTGAGGAGGGTTCTGAATGATGCGGCCCATTTCTACACCTCCAAAAATCACCTGTCCAGGATTGGGGTATCGACTGGAAACTGGGTATTGGGTGGTAGCATCACCTGCATGCTCTACTGCCCCTACAGCTGTTGTCTGATTGGTCAAGACATCCAGCTGCACATTTTGATTGGCCAGCAGGGATTGTACCAGCCCTATGCTCTGTGTGGGGGACAGAGCTTGAGCAGAGCTGTGGATTGGTGCAATAGGGATGTTCACAGTACAAGGTGGGTTGTTTTCAGGGACACCCGATGATCCAGTAACTGGAAGAAAATCAGAAAAAAGAATTGGTTGCAAAACAATGCTGTAGAACTGGGTCAGAATAAGCAGCATGCCTGGACTTATCTGATCTTTTGCAAGCAAAATGCAACTATTAAGACTGAGATGCCCTTGCTGGGAGACAACCAGGCTATTCACAAAGCTTCACTAACATTTCTGGAAGGACACATCGCCAACCAGGGAGTCTGCAACATAGCCTGCCTGCTCAGTGTGGGCTGAGGCATTGTCAGAACATCTCAATGAACATGTCTGAACATTCTGAAATTGGTACCATGTGCCTGAATACTACCATCATACATAAAGAACTCTTTAATGGTTATACTCATAAAATGCCTATATAAAAGAAAGTGGAAAAACCAAAGAAAAGAATTCCCTAGATATATGTGTATTCACTGAATGACCTTTTCCTATTTATTGCTTCTTAGCATTTCAAATAGGACTTAAGATACAGCCAACCTCATACAAACATGTGGCCACTTCATTCACTATATAGTGGTCACTTCATATATCATGAAGTCAACAGTGACTGTGGGCAGGTGCTCAGAACCACAGTCTGTGCCCTTGTTGGCAGTGGGACCAACTCCAGCTTTGCTCCTCTCAGCCCAGGGACTTGGCTGTGCCTCTTCCTCAGAGTACATTGTCACAGGCCCAGAGCCTGGAACCTGGTGTTAATGCTGCAGAGCAACAAATAATTGAGCAGCAAACTATCTAACAGGCTCACTGTATAGGCTGGCTGACTTTGCCTACAGCCACCAAAATTTCAAAGGTTAGGCCTGGCCTTGGGGCTGATCCTCTGGTTGCAGGAATCTGAGTCCCACCTCAAGCTTCCTATCATTCCTTTGCTGATCTCTCTGAGATCTCCTTTGGTCTCCAAGGAGCAATGACTTCAGCTATTTCCCTCTCCATCCTCTCAACTGAGGACTACACATAGCAAGGGCAGCCACCGCAGCAACTGAATGCAGAAAAAGTTGCTTACTGCATTTGGGAGAACAGAGAGGTTGTCCAAGGAAAGCATATACTGCATCTAAACTGGAGATTCTGAAATAGCAGGGCAGGTGTCAAGCCTACGTGCCCAAAGTTCAATCACCAAAGGGTGGGTACTGATGCTGGAAGATTTTGTTTCTACAAAATTACAAGTGGCTTATACTTAAAAAAAAGGGGGGGGGGGCGCGGGAGATTGTTTCTCAAGTGCCCTTAAACAACTGAGAACAGTTAGAGACAACTCTCTAGCAGCCAGTGGAAAACATTCTGATCTGTAAACAAAACAGAACCCTTTAAGAATCCCCCACTACAGTAACCAAATCTCAAAGCCCACAGTTTATCTAACTCAAGCCAGGCCTCTGTGAGTTAGAGATAAATTGCACGGTGGAAAGGGTGCTCAAATGCAAAGGCTCCCAGTCCTGGAGATAGGGCAGGTTTCAGGAGCTGGAACCTGTGTGCACTGCAGGCCTCTAGAGAGAAGCTCTTTAAGCAGGTATAAAAAGGGTGGAGGCTAGGCAAGACCACTGAGACAGAGTTTTGGTGTGGGAGAATTGTCTGTATTCTGTCAATCATGTTTTAAATAAATGCTGATTGGCCAGGCAGGAAGTATAGGCGGGAAAACCAGACAGGAAGTAGAAATGATGTAATGAGAACAGGAGAATTCTGGGAAGGAGGAAGTTGATTCCTGCCACTCCTGCCCAGACCACCAAAGCAACAGGATGTGATCTGCCCCACTGAAAAAAGGTACTGAGCCACATGGCTAACATAGATCAGAAAAAATGGGTTAATCAAGATGTGAGAGTTAGCCAGTGAGAGGCTACAGCTAATGGGTCAATCAGCTTATAATTTATGGAGACCTATGTGTGATTTTATTTGGGGCTTGCTGGCTGTGGGGTACCGGGTGGGACAGAAAACCACAACAAGCAGCAGGCCCCCCTCACGTTACAGAGTTTAGTTCTGGTTTTACATAGCACTTCTAGTTTAAGTTCCAGCTTTGAGCTCCTGTCCTGAATTCCCTGGGAGCTGAACTAAACCCTTTCCCCCACAAGCTGCTTTTGGTCATGGTTTTATTGAGCAGCAGAAAGCAAGGAATGACATTACAATACGAGACGTGCTCTGTGAATTATCACGTCACCACTACCTGAACCGTCCATGCTCTGCAAGTTTCCCTTCTGCCAGAAAGCACATACTGTGGTTTTCCTCTCAGATATACCATGTCTCCTGAGCTTACAGAGTGAGGTGGGTCTTTTTAAAGTGTGCCAACAACCAGACTCAATGACTTACCACTCTACCCCCTTGCATAATATACAAAGAGAGGGACTGTAACAGACAAGTCCACATATGTGACACACCTGGTAAATCATCCTCATCTTCACTGAAAACATTTGGGTTGAAGACAGGTAGATTAATATAGTCCATGGAGATCTTCCTAACTTCTGGGAGATAAATGGTCATCTGCCGCGGCTGGAGATGCAGCAGGCTGGTTTTATAGATTACTGGGGGGAGAAAGGAGCACAGTTAATGAAGGCATGCCAAAGAGTCAGCAGTGTGAGGGAGAAAAAGAGAGGGCCATGGATCCCTCTGTTGGCAGGCAGATCAAACAGGCTGGACCAGGAGCAAGTGGAGCTCTTAGCTTCTAATGATGATGTATACAGAACCATGTGGCATTGGCAAATTCTTAGTCTACAGAACCACAGATTTTAAATGCCAAAAACATATCTCAGACTTAAACCATTTCTTACAATGATCATACATCTTTAAGAGCTTCATATGCAACCAGAAGGATAATTTAGTTGAAATAGTAGTGCCAAGAGTGCCAAGCTCAGGAGCTATTTGCTGTCCATGGGATCAGGGTACCACAGATGCATAAAGAATGCCAAGCTCAGGAGCTATTTGCCGTCCGTGGGACCAGACACCACAGATGCACAAAGAGCTGCTGCTGCCAAGACTGAGACCTTATCTCACTGTCACCTTTGGGGTCTGCAGAGGGACTCACAGGCACTTCCAGAAACAGACAGTTACAAGAAAGCCTAAGTTGCAAATGAAATAGAAAAGATAAAATTAATTTAAAAATGATGAATCTGAGTTTCATAAGCAGGTAAAAACAAGGTTAGCTTTTGTCATCTCTCTTATGTCAGATATTTATTAATTGTGTATGTGTGTTTGTCTGTATGCACATACATACAGATATATGTGTTCCATGACACATGTGTAGAGGTTAGTTCTGTCCCACCATCTCATAGTGTTTGGAGATTAAATTTAAGTTGCCCAGCCTTTACACAAATGCCTTAAATCACTGAGCAACCCTACTGGCTCAACATTTATGTTTAAAACTCTTTCCTGTGAAATTGTACACAGAGACACATGTATTCAGCCACATCCTCTCTCTGCGCATTGTCCCCTAACTAGCCTGGCCTGACAAAACAGTGTTGCTCTAGAAGCAGCAGCTTTCGCTGAGCCCTCTGTATGAGGCTGGAACTCAGGAGGTGTCTTTTCCCATCCAAACGTCAGAGAAGTTTCATTCCGTCTCCTCACTCTTGCTCACAATACAGAATTATGAATTTTGGTGGAAAGTTCTGTACTGTTCTGAGTTAGTGAAAAGAGCTATTCTATATTAGATCAATAAAGATTTTTTTTAAAGCTGGGCAGTGGTGGCACACACTTTTTTAAAAAAAAAAATTTATTGGACACACCAGGCCAAGGAAACCGGTGTAACTCCCATCAAAAGGTAAATACCTAGCACAATGAGGGTGATGTAATAACCCTCCTGACCTGTCAGCTGATCTCCCAGTGTATACATCAAAGACTGACCTACAATTCAACTGTCCTGAGGGCTTCAGCTCAGTTGTTCTCCACTGTTGACACTGCCTTCTTGAATGTCCTCTGCCTGTCTGGACCTGCCATCTGTCCTCTCATTCATCCCCTGGACTTAGTCCTGCCCTTTGCCTCTGCAGCTGGACAACTGAGTTCAAATGAGGTAGGGGTCCCAGGTAAGCTAACGGTCATGATAATAACAATTACTGAAGGGGCATAGTGTCATCCTCATATGTAACATCTTCAAAACTAAGATTAGCACTGTCACTCAGGGGATATACCAAGTGAAATTCTAAGCATCCTAAATAATAAAATATCAAATCACAAAAGGTCATAACAAATGTACGGTGTGAGAGAAATACTCAGTTGTGCAGGATACTTAATTGTCAATGCAGTTGGAGATGTCATTCAACCTTCTTCAAGTCCGTATAGATAAGTTCTGTGCTCCAAGCTGACACGTGCTTGATGTGAGAAATGTGAACCTAAACATATATCTGAGTTCTGCAGTGCAGGGACTGCCTGGAATGATCTAGATAGTCTTTTTCCTCCGGTTAGAACTGAATCTTTTTTAACTATTGTGTGTGTGTGTGGGTGGCGCACTTTTAATCTTAGCATTCTGAAGGCAGAGGCAGGCGGATCTCTGTGAGTTTGAGGCCAGCCTGGTCTACAGAGCTAGTTCTAGGACAGCCAGAGCTATTAACACAGAGAAACCTTGTCTCGAAAATAAAAAACAACAACAACAACAAAAAAAAAAACAAGAAGAACATTTTTTTAAATTGAGGAATGATTACAAACATTACTTGCCTCCAGGGGAGAAAACCTAGGTAGACTATAGTAATGATGGGAGACTTGATCATTTTTTTAAAAAAGATTTTATTTATTTACTATGTATACAGTGTTCTGCCTCCATGCATGCCTGCAGGCCAGAAGAGGGAACAAGGTCTCATTGCAGACGGTTGTGATTCACCATGTGGTTGTTGGGAAGTGAACTCAGGACTTCTGGAAGAACTGCCAGTGCTCTTAACTGCTGAGCTATCTCTCCAGCCCCAACTTATGAATACCTTTTTACTGTATGTCCCCTTTAATATAGCTTTTATACAGCTCTTAAGCGATGTTAAAAATTCAAAAAATTTCAGGGTTGGTCTCAGCATGGCTCTGTGTACCTCATGGTCATAGGCCTCATAGGTCTAGAGGTGACAACAAATGTGAGCAGGGCCAGGCACAGCAATGAGCTTCTGGGACCATCAGCAGAGGATGTAAGTTCAACAAGGGGGTGGAAGACTAAACCGTAAGAGGGGAGGAAGGGGAGGATGGTGGTGGAGGGGTGGGACCGGGAGGAAGCAGAGAGTTCAGTAACAAACTGGCTGCCATAAAGAAAGAGGCTAATAAGGACTAAGCCAGACCCTCTTGCAGTCCTCTTCCTCAATAAATCTTTATATTGCGCACGCGCTCTCTCTCCCCCATCTCTCTATCTCTCTGTGTCTCTCCCTCTCTTCATGGGCTAAGTCTGTTCTAATTGAAGGAAAAATATTATTAAACATAAGAAATACTCACTTCCTAAGCCCATTAGCACATTATATGTTATATTTGAAAAGATTAACAACGTGACATGAAGAGTAGACTTTCTTGAATCCAAAAGTTGACTTCTCTAATATAAACAATAGCAACCATATGGACCAAATGATCTTTTTTAAAAAGCCAATGATTAATGGGCTGGAGAGTTGGCTCAGCAGTTAAGAGCACTGGCTTCTCTTCTAGACCCAGGTTCAATTCCCAGCACCCACATGGCAACCCATAGTTGCTTGTAACTCCAATTTTTTAGGGCTCTGACACTCTCACACACATATGGGTAGGCAAAACACCAATGCACATTAAAAAAAAAAAAGAGTAAATGATTAGGAGAAAGGTGAAGCTTTTCTCTTGACACTCTACCAGCTCACAGTGGAACAGCATGGGCCCCAAAGACATCCACTACTCTGTTTTAGCAATCTTAGTGACTTAGCTGTGGATCTACTTATCGCAGGAGAAGGGCAGAATTTAATAAATAAATAACTTTCCATCCCAGTTCTTTCTCCTGGTCTTTATTTTAGGAAGCCCACGTTCCCAGTTTACTGAGGTGGAGGGGATGATAGTTAAACAGGTTGGTAGGACAGAGGTGGACACTTCTGCGATCATCAGAGTTTCCAGGTCATTGAAATGTTGTGAGGAATTTCCTGTGTAGGCAAGAGAGTTGTACTGTGGAAGAGAACGGGTAAACAAAAAGGAAACTGTTCATGTGATAAAACTTAACATTTATTGCACAAACCAAGTGCATACTGCCACTTCATTTCCTCATCATATTATATGTAGCAAGCCTTACTATTTTTTGTGAGTCTTAGAACTAAATCCAATTCAATTTTATGTCCTTTGCTTTAATTTTATTTGAAATAAAAACTTCAAAATGAAAACTCTAAGCAAGTGCTGTTTTAATAAAAACATCTGTAGGCACATACAGCGGCAGTTATTCTTTGGATCTGGGGTGAGTGTGATGGTGTGAGCGATCACACCTAGAGCCTCAAGTATGCTAGGCAAGAGTGCTACCGCTACACTTCATCCTAAATGGATTTTTAATGTTTGGTTTTCAAGAATAATTTATTTTGTAGGTCTACCTAAGATACAACTTCTGTAGACAGAATTCTTGAAGAACAATCTCATTTGGGTACAGAGAACACACACAAGATTAAGGGCCAAGGCCTATCTGGCCTCACTGAGAGAGGCAACCAGAAAATGGAGGGGGCAGGGACAGCAGCAGCACTGTGCATCTGAAGACCCAGAAGGAAGCTGGCAGGGAAAGGCTCTTCTAGCATTTCTACTTCTTCCCAGTCTCAGTGAGGTAGGTGCACTAATGAAGACCTAAGCCTGGGCTGGGCCCAGCCTCCACTTCACAGTTTTCTTCTGATGTTAATCAGATAAGGAAAACAAGAATGCTAAACACATACTGCTAACAACCACATTCATCACAGCCAGCTAACTTCTTGGTCTTCAATGCTCTTTCCCTTCTCTTTAGAAGTTCCTGTGATTCAAGAACCTGGACACTGGAACTTGAATCTGCTCACAATGGCCGAGTGTTTAGAACTCTTCCAGTGCTTTTTCTGGAGAGTTCAGCTACTTTTACTAGTTTCATAACACAGAGTTTATAGGGGAAAAAAAGAATGAAAGGGTCAGGGACAAGAAACAATGAGTACAGGTTTGTTTTTCTGACGTCACAGTGGCTAGAGTCAGGAGACAGACACAACAATCCTAGACTGTCTTAAGAGCTCATTTTCTAATCTAAGCGGTCACAGGCGGAAACTCTAAGTTTTATTGATTTCTGAAGAAGGCAGTAAGAAAATGGAATGAGTCTTTACCTGCACCAAGGTTGGTTGGCAGGAACGCAGCCAAGCCCACAATCTTAAATTTGGTTCCCCAGATATTGGATGTGACCTGAGCAAGATAGTTGTGCTGTGGGGAGAAGAGGGAAAAAAAGAAAGAATCTCAGTCTGTTTTCATATTGTCTGTTGTTCACTTAGCACCGAGTGCTAACACGAAAAGTGCTGTAAGCAGACACTGACAGAAATAGGAGAGATTAACTACAGCACAATGGGCTCCCATGTCCAGTGGTGGTCCACTGCGCTGGGAGCGAGTGCACACTGTTCCACCATGTTCATGTGTTCAGTTTGAAGGGGTCATCAGCAGCTAGAGAGACGGTTCAGCAGTTAAGACCATGTGCTGCTCTTGCAAAGGACTGGGGTTCCATTCCCAGCACCCACATCAGGTGACTCACAACCACTTCTAACTCCAATTCCAGGGGATCTGGCCTCAATGCGTGCATGTATGCACCTGGTGCACATAAATGCATACAAGCACATATAAATATATAAATGAATATATCTTTATAAAAATTATTAAAGGGCTGGGGGTGTAGGTCCACCCAGAATGCATGAAGCCCTTGGTTGATTTCCACCACTACACAAACATGGCCTAGCCATATAAACCTGTGATCCCACCATGGTGAGGTTAAGCTGAGAGGATCAGAAGTTCAAGGTCATCTTGCCTACACAACAAGTTTGAGGTTACCCTGGGCTAGAGGAGACCCTGTTTTTAAAAAAAAAATTATTTTTTAAAGGCCATCAAAGTTCAGAATAGTGATATATGTCTGTAGTTCCAACTAGTGAGGAGGATGACGTAGAAATCTGAGGCCAGCCTGGACAAAATAGCATGGCTTCATCTCAAAAAAAAAGTAAGAAAATAAAAGTAGGAATGGAGGACTGTATTCTCAGCAATTGGGAGGCTGAGACAGGTGTCTACTGAGTTCCAGATCAGTCTGGGTTGCTAGCAATAGCTAAAACAAACAAATTAATTAATTAAAGCAGAGATTAATAACAACTTAATATAAAATAATGAAAACATAACCTAAAATAAAATAAATAAAACTTTAAAGGTAAAAAGACCACCAAAGTGATGGAATATAATTTTGTTCATTTCTCCTTTTTTATCATTGATAGATTCTGCAGATGTCAGTTGAACTGAAACAATTATGTCCTTAAATCTCTCAATTATTCAATTTAAAATGAAGAACATTTTAAAAAGTCACTGCTATGCTCAAGGTGGGTGTAAGTAAAATACAGATGGGAAGAAGACAGCTTTTGGAGGAACTTATGACCTAAGGACGGATAATATGGCCATCCCTGGTTTGTATACAAAGGGTCTGAAGACCATCAGAAGGGGGTTAGACACCACATCTGCTGGCTGGGCCAGAGCAGAAGCCTTCACAGAGAAGGCACAAACTGACTTAGGGACAAACTGAGTGGGAGTAAAATAAGGAGACGGAGAGGTGACTCAGGGCACAAAGGTTGAAGAAGGCGGGCAAGGCCAGACTGTGAGACTATGGCCAGCATTCTCTTCCTACAACTGAGGTGTTACTGCAGGGCTAGGAGGCAGAAGTGAAGAGGGAGTGGATCTCAGTCAGAGTTACCCAGGAGGAAGAGTCCAATAACAGAAAGGTACATGGAACAGGGCCACACAGTGTGCATGCAGATGTAGCAATGAGCAAGACAGGCAAGTTGGGAAGGACAGTGGTGCTTCCAGGTAGCCTGATTAAGTTATAGACAGTGTTGGAGGTGTCACTGTCAGCTATGCACTTCTACCTGACTGATGTCTTCAAAAGGAAACTCTCGCCGAGTCAGGCTGGGTGAGCCCATGGAGGGTTTGCGCATGGGCAATCGGGGAGACCGAGAAATCTCTTGAGCAGCCCGGGGCAGCTTGGGTGACTTGCGGGCCTCAATGCTGATCCTGTGGAAACAAGGCCAGAAGAGTGAGACAGGCACAGAGGGATGCATCTTAATCTAGAACTCTTCTTTCTCTTGATACTCAGCTGTTGATGTTGGCTCTCAATGCTCAAGGCCCTAATTTCCAAAGCACTCTTGGTTTTGATTTAGGAAAGAATGCCAACTAAATACTAAGTAATATATACAGAGATCAGACTAAGTGATTCATCTGTAAGAGCCTAGAGAGTGAACATTCACTAGCTTATTGACTTACAGTATGTTTAGAGGTCCACATGCCTTCTGCCACAGGTCTGCAGAATCAGCCCCGGGAAAATGGCAGGAGGAAGACTGTTTTTCATCCTATGATCACTGCGAGTTATAAAATTCCTTGTATGTCAGCTTGAATTTTAGCAGATTATTTAACACTGACACCTATAATATTTAAGTCAAATAACTGAATCCAAAGTTTCTCTATTGCCTCTGATTCCATGTTCTCTCTCTACTCCTTTGTCCACAATGTAAAGACACAGGTGTTTAACCCCAGTCTACTCAAGAGATGGAGCTATGGAACAACTCTGGTGAGGTTATCATGTCCTGTGAGGAAGGCACATGAAGCACCAGAAATACACTGTTTTCAAATTAGGTAAGATACTTCAGGCTCCAGAGAGATGGGAAGATGAGGGGTGGAGTAGCATGCTAAGACTATCAGCTTATCTGCTGTGCAGAAGGACCTCCAGGGAGAAGAGAACAACAAAAGGAAAAACCCGTCACAAAGATATTTATAGACAAGATGTATGGCAAATGATCTCTCTGCTTAGGAAGTGGAAAAAGCCAAACACAATACTACAAGTTCATAATTTTACATGCAGTTTAAACAAACTTTAGATGAAGAAAAAAAAATCAATGAATCACATTACTGGGGAATCTGGATAGTAAAAATAATTGTTTTCTCTTCATTCATGTCATATTCAAATGTTAGCTTGGCTATAAGGCAGATCTGAGATTTAGTGTGAAAACTCTTAATTTTAAAGCTACAGGAAGGAGGCTCATGGTCTTAGGATGGACAAAGATTTCTTAAGAGCAACACTGACTACAAGTGAACCTCATATACTGGACTATCTAGCAAAATGTGTATCTGACATGGAGTCCTCTCCATGTTACAACTCAATAAAAAATCCAATAAAAAATTAAGGAAAAATCCAATCAGACACTTCACCAAAAAGGCAGCTGACACCCACAGGGTAAGTGCTCAGCTCAGCATCATCATTCCCTAGAGATACCATAGTTAAACTCGGAGGTCAGCACCACTACTCATCCACCAGAATGGATAAAACTTTCCTAAAGTGACAACAGAGCCAGAAGTGAGATCAGGAACTGCTGGAATTCTTAAACACTGATGCAGAAATTTAATTTGATACACTCACCTTGTAATGCTACTTGGCAGTTTCCACTGAGGTTTAAAATGTATTTAACTCATGACCCTGTAACTCCTTCCTAAGTATATATGCAAGAGAAATGAGTGCATATCTCCCAAAAGATTTGCACAAAAATGTTTATAATGGATTTATTCATCACAGTCCCAGATTAGGGACTATCAAATATCCATCGATTGGTAAAGTGGCATGTTGTTATAGTAGAATAATCCTACAATGTGATTTAAAATAAAAAAAAGCTAACAACTGATATCCATGATACTGTGCTGAGGGGGAAAAAAACGCTAAATAAATAGTACCTATATTCATATTAAATTCAACAGTAAAAAAAAAAAACTATAGCAACAGAAATCATACTGAATGCAAGAAACACAAAAAACCTTTCAGGATGATTGGGCATGTCCTTTATCTTGAACTGGTGGGGACACACCGGTGATCAATTGCCCAGTGAACCAGCTGTTTAAAAGATGGGCATCTGGCTATGTGTAGGGTAGTATGCTAATCACACTCTGAGGCTGCATGCTGTCTCAGAACTGTAAACAAGCAAGAGTCTGTCCACTACCACCCACAGCAAAGTGTTGTCTGTCCAGTCACATAGCCATGACAGCAAGAGGAAGAAGATGATGCTCTTCCAGATGGTGACACCAGCTCTTCTGCTTTCAGACAGCGTTACAGACACAGAACCTGGCATTCTCTTCAATACAACATGTTTACTACAAAACATTGTTTTGTGAAACAGGAAGGGAAAACAACCTGGGAAGCAAAGGCTGTTCTAAGTCACCTACCCTCAGTGACCTAGGAAGACCTAGTAAAGTCTTGAGGCCTTAGCATACGTCCTTCCTATCCCGGAGGAGAAAGGTGGGCAGGAAGGAAGGAAAGCTGTAATTATTCCAGACAGAATCGTACAGAATGAAGAGGGATGAGAACACAAAAGCGAAGTTGATCTTGCTGCTGGGCAAGTGTGAACTTCCTTTCCCTTCCTCTTCTCAACATAGTCAGGTTCATTTCGACAGAAAAGGTTCTAGAATTGTGCATCAGTCTAGACCTAAGAGACTTCAGAATGCTTATTACAATCAGTTTCAATGGAACCACCAAGTCATGCCACATTGGAGGCATAACAAAGAGATGCATACTGTTTGTTACCTTGGAAGTTTGGGCGATTTGCTAGCTCTGGAAATTTTGGGAGACTTCTTGGCAGCCCAATCATCACTCAGTTCAATGTCACTGGAGTCCGAGCAGTTGCAGCTGTCAATCACAGTAGAAATCAAGCTGTTTCCATAGATCTCATCTGTAAGAAACCAATTATCAGGTGTAAGCAGCTGTTACTGCTACATAGGATAGGCTGACTTTATTGGCTTCATCATTATTACAGAGGGTGAAATAGAAAGAAAACAGTCTTTTTCCTTATACATTTTTATGCTCTTTTCTGAGCAGAAGTAGACAATTTCTACAACTGTTGTTAAAAATGGGTGATATTTTAGTGTCCCAGAAATATACAAAACTGTTCTTTATGTCAAAAACTAAAAATAAAAAATTTACAATTGAGCCTCAGAACACTGAGGTGACTACCTACTTAGGCTTGTGCCAACTTTCAACTAGACTAGAAAACTAGGTTGAGGGCTTGGCCACAGACTTACTGGAACCTGCGTCTGACCTGGGAAGGCCTGACCAATCCAGGGCTGCAGGAACTACCATCTTGCTGAGTTGAGTTCATGGCAAGGTCTCTGGGAAGATCTGTCTAGAATAATTCTGAAACTGCCATAGGCTATCTAGGGCCTGAAGATTCCAGGTAGTACAGCTGACCTTGTCAGAGAATTGAAAGGGAGACTCTGGGCAGTGAGAACTTGCTCTATGGATATTTCATATGGAATCCACTGCTGGTAGCCTTGCTAGTTGGCCAGCAGAAGGAATATTAGAGGCCCAAAGCAGAGGGTAAGACAGAAGGCAGAGCGGGCCAAGCGAGTAGACGCCCCTCCACCAGAAGTCTCTTGCTCATCCCACCACCCCACATTCTCAAATTTCTATTTGCCACCCAATTCCCAGTTTCACTTTATACCTCCTTTAACGTTAGTACCCATTCTTCAAAATTTGTTGTGCTGACAAAATTTCATGCTCCGAAGAGCCTCAGCAAGTAATCAAATTGCAACATTCAAAAATAATGAAATAATTCAGAGGAAATGACGTGATGCCAACATTTAAGACAGATGCTGACATTTCAAAGGATGAGTTTGTTAACTCAAGCTTATCACTGAGTTTCTGAGTAGAGGGGTAACAGGTGAGCAGGGGCGAGCCTCTCTGTAACAGAAAGAGTTTTGCCTGTAACTAAAAAAAGACATCGGTGCCCTGTCCATGTCACCTGTAACCCCATTTTAAAGCTATTTACCAAAGCAGGGGCACATACCTTGTATCTAGCAAGCCACAGGGCTGTGTCAGAACCTGACCACATGAAAAGGTCTAGACCATACACAATGAACAGTGCTTTCTATGATTTAATGTACTAGTCACTGGACCAAAGGATGCTTAGCCATGACTCCAACCAGAGGCAGGTTCAGGGAATGGCTGTGTGTGTGTGAACTACACTTACACTTAGGGAAATAAGTCACACATCACTCACCCATATTCCTCTCCCTGTTAGAGTTTCTGTCCCTAATTTTATTTCTCTTTTGCTCATAACTACTTTTCAACTGTATCTCCCCAGCTAGTAGGTAAGCCACACAGGAATAAAAGCTGACTGTCATGCCTGCTATGGGATTTGGTGAAGCTTACAGAAAAGATAAATAAGGTTAAACCACATGTTTCCAGAAATTCTGTAGCATTAATTCATCATGTAAGCTGTGACACAAACATCCAAGGTGTGGAGAAATGTGAACTGGAGTTGGTCTTTGAGAAATCAAAGACAACCAAAATATGCAACCTGAATTAGGTGTCTGGGCAGACAGACAGGCCAGTCAGTAAAGTGCTAGGCTGCAAACATGAGGACCTAAGTTTGACCCCTAGCACCCAAGTAAGAGGCAAGGTGTGCTATGTGTGTGCAATCCCAGCCCTGGGAAGGTAGAGACAGGATGATCCCTGGGGTTCAGTAGCCAGACAATTTGATCTAATTGGCAAGCATCAGATTTCAGTGAGAGAAGGTAGTCTCCAAAGCCAGGGTGGATAGATGGCTCCTGAAGGACACTTCTGCTTTTCACATGCATGAGCACACATATGTACCCTCCAAAAGAATCTTCTCCAAAACTTATTTTAAAGAAGGGGGAAGACTTAACTGGGGAGGGGGATTTTCAGATGAGAGGGTAAAAAAGAGGGAAAATGAGGGGGAGGGGACAAACAAGACCAGGGATATTTTAAAAAACCACAAGGAAACCTACTATTTTCTAAGCTTTCTATATATCTATATATAATTTAATTGGAATTACCTCCAACAAATGGGAATCTGCTTTGTTGGGCTCCCACACCTCTTACTTCCTCGTTTTCCAATTGGTAAGATTGTCTACCATACGGTAGTCCTACTTGTCACCTACTGATCAAACATAATTTGTCTGGTTTCGTAGTCACACCCACTTTTGATTTACTTGACATTTAGATAAGGCACTGGACTTCAGAGTTGGTGCAGAAATAACTTGAAGGCTTTCCACTGGGTTTTGCATGGGCAGATACATAAATTTTGAACAGCCCATGTGAAGAATGTCATGAATCTGAATTGTGTCCCCTCAAAGTTCTACTTGCCATGCATCTTTATTTGGAGGCAAGATTTTTAAGGGATAATTAAGGTTTAATAAGGTCTTAAGGCTGGAGTCCTAACCACACAGGATTGGGACTGGTGAATTTAGAATAAGAAGAGATGCCTCAATGTGGGCACTCTGAGGAAAGGCTGTGTAAGTGTAGCAAGAAGGCAGTCCTCTTCATTAATAATATCCACAACAGCTCAAAAAATGGCATTAGTGCTTACTCTACCTGTTGATTATTAAAAATAGTTAAATAAGTACATTTAAAGTGTAAAGACTTTGGGGGCAAACCTTACAAAAATAAAATGATATCCGCGTAGGAAAGGATCACAATAAAAACTATGGTTCTATGATGTGGGAAGGTCATTGGTTAATTAATAAAGAAACTGCTTGGCCTGATAGGTCAGAACATAGGTGGATGGAGTAGACAGAATAGAATGCTGGGAAGAAGAGAAGTGAGCCAGACGCCATGCCGCTCCTCTCCAGGGCAGATGCGATGAAGCTACAGCCCAAGATGGACGTACACTAGAATCCTTTCCAGTAAGCCACCAGCTCGTGGTGCTACACAGATTATTAGATATGGGTTAAGCAAGATATGAGAGTTAGGCAAGAAGAGGCTAGATATAATGGGCCAAGCAGTGTTTAAATGAATACAGTTTGCGTGTTGTTATTTCGGGGCATAAGCTAGCCAGGCGGCCAGGAGCTGTGCTGCAGGAACGCAGCCTACAGCTCCTTCTACAGTTCTACAAAATACAGAATTAATAAAAACTAACTTTAAAAGCTGAATAATCAATTTTATATAGTATTATTTTTTTATCAAAGCCAGACCAAGAGTTTCTTTGCCATTTTAATTCAGTATTTCTCAAGGAGGTGTTCACAGTGCCTCACCATTGGCTGCTGATGAAAACTGAACCCTTTTACTGAAAGCTAAGAGTATTAGTATCAGGAAAATACCAAAGTCCAGTTTTAGTTCTTAATATTTTCGTAATGCCTCAGTATATCAGCTCTTCAGTCTTTCCAATCTATGGATTGAAGCTCTCCTTTTCCCTTCAGAATTTCATGTGAGTATAATGCATTTTGATAATATAAATTCTTCATTCCCTCCAACTTCTACTGGTCCTAATCTCAAATTCATGCGCACACACACACACCACACCCTTTCCCTGGGTATGTATGTGTGCGCACACACACACACATATATCCCTACATCCAGTTAGAGCTGTCCATAAACATGTGGGTGCAGACTTGCCTCTTGAACATGGGCAATCTACCAAGCAGCTCACCCCTGAAAACACAAACACGGGCCTAGAAAGTTCGTTCAATGGCTAAGAGCACTTTTGCTATTGCTGAGGACTTAGGTTTAATTCCCACCACCCACACTGTAGTTTGAAATTATCCACAACTTTAGTTCTAGGTGATCCAACCACTTTTCTGACCTCTATGGGCACTAGGCACCCACATGGTTCACATGCATACATACAGGTAAAACACTCATACACATACAATAAATAAATTTAAACAAAATTTTAAAAAGACAATGGATGTTCTCTCCTGTAGAAGTTGTCAACTGCCTTTAGCTCCTTAACTCAGGATGCAGCCTTTTGAACCGTCACCGTCCATACAAACATGTTGATTTGTATGGTAGACAGGAGAGTTCGGTGACTCCTAGATTTTTCTGTCCCCTCTTCCACAATGTTCTCTAAGTCCTGGAATAGAAGTTGTTTATAGATGTACAGAGGGATAGGCACTGTGCTGGTTGGTCTCTGTGAACTTGACACAATCCTGGGAAGAATGAATCTTAGCTGTCTATCAGACTGCTTGCAGCAAGCCTGTAGTACACTTTTCTGATTAATGACTGATAGAGGTGGGCTCCCATCCCATCCCATCCCATAGAAAGTTCTGGTATTTGAGTTGTTTAAGAAAGCCAGATGAACAAGCCATGGAAAGCAAGCCAGAAAACAGCACTCCTCTGTGGCCTCTGCCTCAGTCCCTGCCTCTAGGTGTCTTCCCCAATTTCCCTTCATAATGGACTGTGTGGGGACATGTAAGCTGAAATGAACCCTTTCCTCTCTTCTTAGTAAACTATTTTATTGCTGGAAAGAAACACCATGACTGAAGCAACTTATAAAGGAAGGGGCTTAATTGGAGGCTTGCTTATAGTTTCAGAGGGTTAACCCATCACCGTCATAGTGGGGAGCATGGTGGCAGGCAGGCATGGTACTGGAGCAGTAGCCGAGAACTCTACATCTGTATTCAAAGGCAGCAAGTGAGGAGAGAGACAGAAAGAGACATGCCCAGTGGCACACCTCCTTCAACAAGGTCCTAACGGCTTAACCCTTCACAAACAGTTCCAAACCTATGGGGCCATTCTCATTCAAACCACCACACTCGCAAAGGTGCTTTCAGTCATGGTCTTTTACCACAGCAGTAGAAACACTAGGGATACTACCACCCCACAGCCACTTATTCTTTACATGCTGACGAGCTGTTGTTCTCTTATATCTCCAATCACTGCAAAAATAAACTTCTCTGAGGAGGAGTGAGAGCTGAATATGCTGTGAGTCTAAGCATAAACATTTAGAAGGCAGTTGAATACTGTATAAATTCAACCAAACAACAGTAGTGAATTCTCCTCTAAGGTCTATCACCTCGCCAGCCTCAGGTTCCTGGTGAAGTTTACAATATCAAAGCTGTGTTTCTTCCTCCTGAGCAAGCCTCAAGTCCAATCAGGCACCTATTGGTTACCTCCAAGACATTAGTGCCATGTGTTGGCATATCTTGAGGGGCCAGTTGTTACTGTTAATTGCAGGATTTACAGCCACCCTTGGTTGCTTGCACAGCACCTAACACCATGTACAATGGCCATCAGGGACAATGTTTGCAAATCAGCACCAGCTTGAGTTCTGTAAGTCCTGTTACTGAAGTGTGTAGTGTCTTCAGCAATACAGTCTTGCCCTTAAGTTCTGGCAGGAAAACAAGAACAGCAGCAACTGGGGAGTCTCTCAGAACCCCATCCAGACTACTTGAAGGGAGGTGCCCAAGCCTAGTGCTGGGGTTTTATGTTAGATTTCAAGCATTGAGAGTAATCCTCTTAGTTTGGTATCCTTTACTAAGGCCCCCTTGGAGTTCAGCATCATCCTGACAGTTGCAGGTGTGGATGCTGTCCTCTAGACTCTCACTAAGGTGCAGGTGGAATCTGTTGACATCAAAGAAGCAGCCCTGCTGGTCTCTGAATCACCTCTGAGAGCATTTCTGACTTTTGAAGGCAGGGTAAACCACAAGCCAATACTGCTAACTATCTTGACTGGTGAATCCCCATTTCATTCGTCAACGTCCCTTTAGCTCAGATTGGCAGTGCCTCTCCGCTTTTATAAACTTCTTCATTCACAGGAAATGACAGCCCTGCCATGGCTCTAGCTTTCTCTTCCAAATGTGTTTTCTTATTTCTCGCAATACGAAAAGGGTGGGAATTTTTTAAAAATCTTCAAATTCTTGATCCCAAAGGGTTAAAAATGACTTTCTGAGGTGACCTCATTCCTTTAGTCCACTACTATCAACAGTCCAGAGGAAACAGGTCACTTCTTCAACCATCTGATGACAACTGTCCTCAGTAAAATATCATCGTATCAAAGTACCCCTTCCACACAACATAGGGCAAACTCCGGCCAAATTCCTTGCATTCTGTAAAAGCTTTTTCTCTAGCTTTCAACGACATGCTTATTTACCCAGTACTTGAACATCTCCATTTCCATTCTCTGTGTATTTTTTTGCAGTAGCAGACATACCCACCTCAGTTTCAGAATTTACTCATCAAGAATCTTTCCACCAGAAATTGGTTTAGACCATTATGGAGGCTTAGACGCTCCAGGATGAAGATGTCACCACAGCTGGTGTCTGAGGTAAGTTTTTTCAGGCTTGTAGATTGTAGCCAGACTCTTAGTGTTCAGAGTTCCTTTCCATAGTGTGTGTGTTTAGAAAAACTGCTCTATCCCCTTTTTAATTCTAAAAATTATATTATTTTATGTGTATGTGTGAGGGCATGTGTATGTCATGGTGTGCCCGTGGAGGTCAGAGGAAAATGGGAGGGAGTCAGTTCTTTTTTTCTACAGCGTAGTGTTCCAAAAGATCACACTCAAGTTGTCAGGCTTGGAGGCAGGCATCCTCACTTCCTGAGTTATTTCCTGGTACTCCCACCCTCTTCTTATGAGGACACAATTTAATCCCAGGACTCAGGAGGCAAGCAAATGTCTGTGAGTTTGATGCCAGCCTGGTCTAAGAGAACTAGTTCCAGGACAGGCTCCAAAGCTACAAAGAAACCCTGTCTCAAAAAAACAAAACAAAACAAAACCTCCCAAGGAACCCAGGTCCCACAGCAGACTTCAACAGTTATTATAAGAGTGAGTTCAGAACTCACAGTTAAATATACCTATCAGATGGCCCAAGGGCCATATCTTGAGAAATAACGCTGTGCAGTCTAGGAAGGGTTAACTAGCTTCTTGTAATGAGACAGTCCTGGCTTTTCAAAGTTACAAATCACCTCCATCCTCTGAGCTACTTTATATATACCATTTATTTGCCAATTAGTCATACTGTGCCTTGTGACACAGCTTCTATTTCTGTCATGAGGTGTTTGAATCTGATGAACTTTTCAAGTGCTTAAATTGTCTTGTGCTCTAGGAGGGTTCACAGGGACTCAAGTATCATATAAAGTGGGCACTGACTTGGTGTTGTATTATTTACTTTATAACTTTTAATTATGAAATTATTAAGATAAGGCCGGGCGGTGGTGGAGCATGCTTTTAACCCCAGCACTCAGGAGGCAGAGGCAGGTGGATCTCTGTGAGTTGGAGGCCAGCTTGGTCTACGGAGTGAGTTCCAAGATAGGCACCAAAGCTATACAGAGAAGCCCTGTCTTGGAAAAAAAAATATAAGATAAAATACTTCATTTCTCATTTCTCAAAGAAGTGTTAGCAACTGAGCACTCTGTATTTGGATTGAGCTGGCAGTATGAACATGAAAGAAAATCAGCCAGGATGCAAGTAAGTCTGGTCTTGGGAGACTGCAGACCCTTCTGCAGAGGAATCCAGACACATGGGGGAGAAAAACAAGCCCTTCACTCAAGAGACCTTAATATTCAGTCTCAGCCTGAGTTCTTAGAGCTGTGCCTCGTGAAGGTCCCTGGGCGAGAAATGCAGAGTGAGAGGGACGCAGGCTCTGAGGTTCCTGGCCCCTCCCTGCGCCCTCCATCAGTCCACTATCCTCCCGAAGCCACTTGTGCAGCTTTCCCTTCCTGTACTTTCTGACTGCATGCCCTCAGTTCTTCTACCTGTTCCCTCTTCTGTTGGTACCAGTTGACCATGCAAGTCCGAAGTCAGGACTAATGATGAACAAATGCCTTTGCAAACTTTATTATTTTTTTGACTTTTGATTTTATATGGGAACACTAGTAAAAAACGCTGCCATGGATGCTGTGATAATGTCCAACCAACACGGTTGTAAATACTGGCAGTGCCAAGGGAGGCTTAGGGTGAAGAAGACCACTTGCTTTAGGAATTAGAAAGACCTTGCTTCAGAGACACAACTGGAACAGTGAAATGGCACTAGCAAGTGGTGAATATTAACTAATGAAACAAATCCAATCAATGTAAACAATCTTGTCTCAAGGCCTGGCACTTTGGAATATAAAGATGACCCGTTCCCTCCTCCAGGGCAAGCAGGATCCTGGGAATGATGACTGCAGTGTGCCAAGCAGAACACTGACAAGAGATGGACACCGAGGTCAGTGCTATGCGTTCTGTGGCTGTGTTCACAGGGAGGAGGCAGAATCTGTAAGCTAGCAGGTGTATGGACATTTGGCTGGCAACTAATTGGCACAAAGCCCCACAGTCCCTTCCTGTGGGGGTCTTAGCCTGGGATCCTGAAGAGAGGCCCCTTTAGCATGTCTAAGCACTGTTGCCCAAGGGGACTTCTACAAGAACAGAATGTTGTTTCATTCTGGAACTAATGGATCAGAAAGAAACTTTCACTAGAACCTAACTGAAAGCAAAACAGTGCAACAGAGGCAAAAGCATAGGGCTGAGGTGGATTGAAGGTTTGAAAAGCTGGATTCTGACACCCTTCTGGGAAGGCAGGCAGAGACTTAATGTTTCTATTTCCCCAGTACTCCACTAAGGTACTCAATGGACACTTCACCCAGTGACTGTGAGAGGGTCTACACTCAGTGCTAGAGGACTACACCAGCAGCTTTCCTTGGCACGGGAGTAGACTCTTGTTCTCCCTGATACCCATGGAATGCTGTGAAAACCTTCCAACAAGGGCATTTAGACAACTGTCCACTTAGGTGGGAATCAGGAAATGGAGCAGCTATGAGAATGTTCACACCAGCCAGCATGAGAGCATTTCTCAGAAACAGGTATTCTCAGTGCATGGCTCTAAGAGTGTGATATTCCACACCACAAAAGAAGGGCTGCAGTCCCTGCAGCAAGGGACCCACCTGATTTGCTGTCTGTCCGAGGGTCCATGATGACAAACTCTGGCCGCAGCTTGCTGATGCGCCTCCCTTTGAGAATGGGCACGAGCCCTCCCAGGTATTCAAGGTAGAGTGTGTAGCAAGGCCCACCGACCTCTGGGTCATCTTCTGTACGCTTCATGGTACAGTGCAGCCGCTCATTGCCAGCTGAGGGGTAGCTGACAAAGTCTCGCATATTGTTGGGGTCTGGAATTGGGGGCTAGAGGCAAGACAGAGGAGGAAAAAGCAGATCTGGGATTCCAGAAAGTACAGAGCAGACTACTGGCTTCTGTCACAGCTACTCTTGCAGAGTAGAGGCCATGCAGAGGTCAACTCTCTGCTGTATAATGGTGATTCAGAACTGTGAGGCTTCTAAACAATAAATAAGCCGGAGTCCCATGTTGGACAATGAACTGCAACAACCTGTGACAGCATGGACATCTATTTTTCTGATTTAATACACAAGAGTTGAGAACTGCTGATATACTATCGATATTGTAAGGTAATTTAGATAAGAGAACCACGAGACTCTAAAACTCTGGTTCACTAGGAGAAGAGTGATCAGTAAGTCTACCTAGAGACAGAATATGGAAAGGTCCTAGGGTATAAAGGTATAGTCACAGAAAGCTTCATGTGAACAGAGACTGGCAGATCTACTTCACATGCTGCCTCTACAGGGGTATTTTCTGGGTGGTAGTCTGTATAGGAGATGGCTGGGAGCGGCAGTATGTGGGAGGAACACAAGCCTGAGAACTGGTCTGAGACCAATCCTGACTAGTCTCATAACTAGCTACGTAACAAGCTACTTCCCTGATATGAATTTGTTTCCTGATTTATCAAGTGGAAACAATGATGTTAGTCTGTGGGAAGTCAAGACTAAACAAAACAGGTCTTCATGAAGTACTTGGTATACTGTCAGGTACTAAGTAAACTGCTCCTTTGATCATCAGGATGACATACTAATCAAGCTGGCCATGAGAAAGGAAGCCAGTCACATAAAGCAAACCTCATGGGGACACTAACAGGAAGGCCAGCCAAGCAGGCTGCAGACAAAATAAGGACATGCTGGTTTCTGCAAAGTGAATGCAGCCAGCCCCAGGCAATCTCATGGGGAAACAGAGAAGCCTCTGTGCCACCTCTGCTACCTGCAGTAGCTCTCCAGTCTCTGGTAGAAAGGCTAGGAGGAAGGAAGAAGGGAAAGGGTGGGAAGACTCTACCTTGATGGTGGGAATGAAGGCAGTGGATAGGTAGGAACAGAGTCGAGGGGGCAAGGTCAGCTTGCTGACATCCTTATCTTCTCGAAGGGTGCTGGCAATGGCCTGCTGGCACAGCAGCTGGAGGCTGGACACTCGGTGTTCTACACGAACCACGTACAGAGCTGGTCCTGAGGCCATAAGCAGCCGGGAGTCACGATGGCCCCAACAGATGGATATGATGGGGCGCTGCCGGAAAAAGAGGTGGGTCAGTTATTGTTTCAGCAAAATTAAGTCATTTGACAGTTTGGAAGAATTTTTTTGTTTTGTTTAAAGCATAGCTCTGTATGAACCGGTTGCTAAGAGCAGGGGCAATGGTCTCAGGGCACACTCACCTATACTTCTTACCATAGTGCTGATCATTTGGATCCTCAAAGTACCCAGTGATGCGCCAATGAATTAGAAGGTGATGAAGAGGTAAATCACACGACCTTTTTTCCAATCAATTTCCCCAAAAAACAGCACTTCAAGGTCAAATTAACAATGTATGTGGGGCTCACAGTCCTGAAACGTGGGACTAATCGCAGCTCTAAGCCTTCTACATTTTGAGTCAAATAGGAATGCTGTGAAGATTTAAGAGAAGGTAGAACCATGGTCTTCTGGGACCCATTAAGGCTACAACTCAGGAATTAGGTCACTGCTCTTCTCAACTATCCTCAAAGCAACGGGCCAGGAATGGCAAGCAGACTTCTCTTTGGAAAAGAGAGAGTTGGGGAAGCAGAGTTCCTAGGGAAGACTCTCGGGGTTTATAAGGATCTTCTCTGAAAACTCAAGCTGCAATCCGAATATGCATATGTTACAAACTTCTTGTACTGAAATAAATCTCAAACTCAAGATTATTATCTAAGCACAAGTATTACATAACCTGAGCAAGGCAGAAAGAGATGAAGGGCGGTGACAGAGAAACTGAGATTTGTTCATGCTGATCCATGCAGATAAGAGTGCTAACTTAATGAGGTCTCTAGGGGTTTCAGAGATCACAAGTGGAGTGTCAGATCTTTTATATCAATGACAGACAGGAACAGAATTTTCACAACACTTTAGTGGCAAACATCAAGATAAAAGGAACACATAAAGACAATTCCTTAAAATAGCCCCTAGGGTCAGCTAATCCTGGTTTCAGGTTCAAAGCAAAATGCAAGGCTGAAGATATTTATCTTGTACATTTATCCACGAGGCTGGATCACAGCTCCCCAACCAAGGATGATCATGCATTTATTAGCTATGGATCCAGGAATTCAAATCTGAGGACTTCTAGAACATTTCAAGCTATGCTTCTACAATGAGATGATTCTACAGAGGGTGGACTAGTGGAACCCTTCAGCAAGGCATGATCACTGATACAGCAGACCAACACTGTGTGTGTGTGTGTGTGTGTGTGTGTGTGTGTGTGATCATTAACTTCTGCAGCTACAAATTAGGGTAGAGGCTCTAGTAGCACCAGACTTTTATTTACTTAGTTGGTGGTGTTGGGGAGTCGTGCTGTGGAGGCACATGATGACTGAACTAAATCCCTAGCCCTCAGGCTTCTTTTTAAAGACACCTGCTTACCCTTTACCTTTGCACCCTATACCCACCCGGCATAGCATTCCTAATTTAGTGCTTAAGTCATGATATCCAGTCCTCTACTTGTACAACCTGACACACCTGCCATCTTTCCTGCAGTTTCCACTCCTTTTTGATAGATGAATGGATCTGCTAGGCCAGCAGTACAGGGACTGCAGAAGGCAGACTCCTGCCCTCTCTCCTCCTAGTTCTGCTTTCCATGGAACTATTTCTGTATAATGGCTGATTATATTCAGATATAAAGTTATCCTAAACACGTATCTCTTTTCTTTATACCAGGAATTTACACTACTAATCCAGACTTTCAGCTAAATGTGAAGTTTCAATCGCCATCCATTTTAAAGGAAGCACATCTTCAGACCCCACTATAGTCACAATAAGTACTCCTGTGAACTGTCTCAGTCCTCTCAACTGTCACACAGGCACTCCTGGTCCTGTTAAAACCCGAGGACAGAGAAATCAGGAGGGCTAGGCAATTAGTTCCAGCTAATAAATGGGAGAACTACAACTCATGGCCCAACCCAATAAATGGTGCTTACTACAAGTGGCCACCGCTCCTAAGTACTGGTGTCCCGATACAACGGACAGTCTTAAGACTGTGTACTGCCTCACTCAGAAAATCAGCTACCTGTCATTTTGTCGATTATGAAACCCCATTCTCACCCTAGTCCATTTAGGTCAAGGCTATTTTACTGAAGAAACAACAATAACAAAACATGTTTACAGAAGAGATGACAGGACAGGAGAGACAGGCTTCACAGACAGCACTGACAATGAGCTAGTTTTGCATGGCAGGAAAGAATCCACAGGCTGGGTGGGATACAAGCAAGAATGCACCACCAAGGAGGATGAGCAGATCAACAGGAAAAAGCAGAACTTTTGCACAGTAAGGGAAGATGGTGTTGCTTCAAGCTGGGCATCAAAGGGAAAATCAGAAAATCAAGGAAAATGTGGCCCTTGGCTTGAAGAAAGTAAGACAGTAAAGTAATAAATACATGCCAAAGACATTCCACACTATAAGAGTTTAAGGAAAAGAAGGTCATAAAGCTTTGGGCAGATTTAAAAGAGCATGTTATCTAGTAGGTGTTAGGGATAGATTTCTTTGAACTGAGAAAGCTGAGCAAGACATTCTCTATCCAGGGAACAGAAGGCTGGGCAGACATGTATTCAAAGACAGAATCATGGGATATGTCTCAAGCTGAATTTGCAAATATTCAATTAAGTACAGAAGTCTTATGAATTTAGAAATACTGAAAAACTTCCCATCTTCTCCTGCCTGCCTGCTATGCACACATTTGAATGTGTCCCCAGATGCTAAATTAACCCTCATAGTTAAATGACATGGCTGTTATTTGGACGTAAGACCTTTGAGGGACCTGGGGTTAGAACTGGTCATGAAGTGAGGCTGCAGGAAGGCACTGGCTAAGAGGGGAAGGGACTCCAGCTGCTGTGCTCGTTCTGTCCTGTGTGGTGCCCTCTGCCATATTTTGATGACATCAAGGCCCTCACCAGATACTACAGTGACCCTCCTAAACTCCTTATACCAGGTATCAGTGTTTCTGACTCTAGGAAGGGGAAGGAAACAGCACCACTGGCTCTGCTTTAAAAGCTCTCGGCTTCCATGTGGATTTCCTCTCAGTTTATTTTGCTCCCAAGGACTCCTGTATTCTACTTCCATCTGTGCTTTTTTTTTTTTAATATTTATTTATTTATTTATTTATTTATTTATTTATTTATTTATTATGTATACAATATTCTGTCTGTATGCCTGAAGGCCAGAAGAGGGCGCCAGACCTCCCTACAGATGGTTGTGAGCCACCATGTGGTTGCCGGGAATTGAACTCAGGACCTTTGGAAGAGCAGGCAATGCTCTTAACCACTGAGCCATCTCTCCAGCCCCCATCTGTGCTTTTTATCTACCTCCCCAGTCTGTCAGGGAGCCAGTCGGAAGCTGTCTCACGGCTCCTGCTCAACTCTCTCCCTTGTGCATATCTTCCAGGCTGACCATGTTGCCCCAAGCTCAGTGTCCACCTTGATTGGGGTCTTGCATATTTCTTCTTTTTCTGCCGCAAGGTCTTATTAGTTGCTTATGAACAAACACGTCTGTTTCATGTTACCTCCCATTCCTTATCTTCTTTGCATGCTTTGTCACTTTAAACAGTTAAAGCTCAAATATTTTACTGTACTTCAGAAAAAAAAATATGGCTGCTCACTCTTTATCTTTGCTGTTGCAGCGACATCTCCAGCATCTAGAACACTTAACACAGAAAGAGATGGCTCCATAAACAGTGACTGACTGAAAAAATGTTTACAGCATAACTTCCCTCATAATGATAACACTCAACCTTATGATCTCCAAGCCCAGTTTTGCCATGTATACATTCAACTGCTGTCCTGTAGGCTGACATATGTCCCTGAAATGGTTCTTTATGACATTTTATCTCCTTTGCACCTGCTGCTTGCTAACTGAAGTCCATATTCTACTCTCTAAGCATAGGGAGTTCTTTCTGTATTTACCCTCTCTCACTATCTACTCCTTTGGCACTTAATCCAATTTCACTTCAGGATGAGGAATCTCTACTTGAATCTGTTAGTCCCACTTCCTAATTATCTCCACCCACATATCTGTCTGGACTTGGCTGACAGTTTGACTTGGCTTCTGGGTGAAGCACTGATGGGTAGACCTCGACCTTCAGAGGAGCCTGCCCATCAGGGGTTCCTTGTCAGGATGAACGCTCTACATCTTTACAAACAGCCATGACAACTGTAGGGGTGTCATAGATTTCACAAGCTTTACTGAATGAGGTAAGAGAGGGGAACCTGTTTCATGGAGGAATAATAGGTGGACGAATACGAGGACCGTGATAAAAGGCAGGATAAAGTGGAATGCAAAGAATCGTGTTACAGTGGCTTTATCTACTGAAAACCCACCTCAGATTCATTCTACTAGGGTTGTTCTGATGTAAGGGATGGCTGATAGGAGGTTTGTAATTACTATGGCTCCTCAAAATGGTATCTGTCCTCATGGAAGTACGGAGCTGGAAAAATCCCCAAGAAAAGCAAGTCCCACTAAGTATTCCTTTTACCATTGTTACCACAGCATCTGGAAGACAATTCTAATTCAAAATCTGGAGCATATATCTGTGATCATCTTTAACTGTTTCCAAGGTTTTGGATTTTGTCTTCTTGTTTAGCTCTTACACAGTGGTACTTAAAAGCTTATGACAGCCACATAGTAACCTCTCAAAATATCAGCTATATCCACGGATTAATAAGTGAGCAAACATTCTACTCTGCTCACAAAAGATGTAATAGCAACAGACATTTAAATCTTATAAATAAACAAAAAAGAAAGCTTGATTAAAAAATGAGCAAAAGACTTGAAAAGCTATCTATTTAAAGATGCATGAATCCCAGAGAGATACTCGGTGCAGTGCCCAACAGCACACAAACAAACATCATGTATACCCAGCGTGACATAAGAACACAACTTCCAGATAATAACAAACACTAGGGAGGATATGGAGAAAGTGTGACTCTTAGAAAGGCAGGTGGGGAGGTATAAACAGGCAGCTCAGTGGAAAACAGTCGGTCATCACACAGTTAAAAGTGAACTTCTGGGTACATATCCAAAGAACTTACAAAAGGTCTCAGAGAGGTGTCTGTACAGCCATGTTTACAGCAGGACACTCAACAGTCAGCAAGTGAGCTGGTATATGACTTCATACCAGCACTTGGAAGGCAGAGGCAGAAGTTCTGAGTTCAAGAACAGCCTGGTCTACATATTGAGTTTTAGGTCAACCAAGGCTACAAAGAGAAGCTCTGTCTCAAACAAAACAAAACAACTGCCAAAGACAGAAGAAACTCAAATGTCCACGGATGTAGGAATGGGCAAACAAAGTGTATTATATTCAAATAATAAAATCTACTTAGCCATAAAAATGTAGGCAGATTCACCCTGTACACTGTAACACAGATGAACCCTGAGGGCATTATGCTGGAGGAGAAAAAGAAGACCCATTCCCTGTGATTCTATTTGCATGAGGCATAAGGAGCACAACTCACAGAAACAGAGGAAACTGTGCTGCTACAGCCTGGGGATGAGAAGATGAACTGCCAGAGTCCCTTGGTGGAAAAGGCTGCAGAACAAGCCATGGCTTTGTCTAACACTGTTCTCTTTCTGATGAGCCTTTCCCTCACTCTTTTAGCAACATCTATAAGCTTGCAGGCTAACACAGCCCTCTGCGATCCACCTTACAGTCTGTCAATTCTATGGTTGCCTCTCGTGTTTACAGGAGGTATACGCTAAGTCTCTATGTTTCTCTTGTGTGCAGACCTAGAATTAATTCAGTCATCTCAGGGTTTCCTGCTAAGTGGCCAGAACAGAAACACATCCCTCTATTTCTCTTTCATTTGATTTCAAAATGAAATCAAGCATTTTGGTGAAATGGTAAAAGACATTTTCTTCCCTATTTCCCTGATTCATATGTCATGAATCAATTGAGGAAAAAAGATTAAAATAAAGTTTTCCAAAGGTAACAACAATAACTAACACCTGATTATTCACCAAAGATGGACCGTAGCAACAGGTATTTTCAAGTGTCCTCACCTGCACAAGTGTGTCCAGTGTGAAGATGTGCTCCCCTCTAACATTGTAGAACTTGACCATGGCACTCTTCAGAAAAGGACCATTGGGCAGTTCGCTGAGCTGGGGCTGCTGCTCCATCCCAGCAACTGCCAGTAAGTCTCCTTGTGTACACCACTGGGCCACCACCTCTGAAAACATACAAAAGGGTTGGTTAGCATGAGGACACAGACAGATGACTGTTTCTTCAGTAGCTTTAAACATAGAGATCCCAGACAAAGACAACAGCGGCTCTTCCTCTTTCTTTCATGAAGGAACATCTCTTATGAGATAATAATTCTCTACTAAAAGCAGGTATTTATTACCTGGCTAGAGATTGCTGTGCCTCTGAAATGTAACTAATTCAGGGTGAATCAGATCTACTTGGTAGGCTAAGGCAAAAGAATCACAGGTGTAAAGCTGGCCCGGGCTACATAGCAAGATCTAATTATTCAAGTATGTATAGACATATATACACAAAATATGTAAGATAAAAATAAACAAATACTGGCATGTGAACTATCTACCTCCAGTATCGTTATTACCATAATAAAATTGTGAACTTCTATTAAGGAAAGACCCAAAGCTAAGGCATGTTCTATCAGGGCTTTGCTACTATGGCATCCTTCATGGGCACTGTCGACTAAAGAGTTTATTTATAAATTATCCAGTTACAAATGAATCAAGGCAAACCCGAAATTTACTAATTAATGTCAGGGCACCACTGGGCCTGTGACGCTCAGGCATAGTAATCACATGATGTAGGAGAGCTCTGGTTTTTATTAGACACTTAGGATACATGAGAGCAGAGAAGAGAACAAAGGCATTCCTGCTAAATGCCAGACAGCGTTAGTAGAGAAAAATCTTCATACTGGAGAAGAGATGCCCACCTACAAATGGCTAGTAAACACTGTAGCTTATTCTAACAAGAGCAATTACTTATATCTTGCTGAAAAAAGAAATAAGTAAACAAATAAACTAATTAATTAACACCTATTAATAGTAATAAGATTCTCAGCTCTTTCCCTTCTCTCAGTTCCTTAAAACCACCATCTAGACACCACTCTAAAATCTAGATTCATTTTGTACAGAGGCTGAACTAAACCACTGAAAGCGATCCACCATGACAACCACATAGTTCAGAACCCAGGGCTAGAATTCAGTGTCCAACCTATAACAGGTGACATGTGATCAAACCCCATGTGATTGATGAAAATGATTTTAATGGTAAAGTCAGTGCATTCTGTAGTCAATGAAGTTCTTTAATTTCCTGGAAAAGCTAAGAGAGCATTCCTTGAGGCAAGTCAGCTCCTAGAGCTTTCTCATTGAGTCAGCATAGTACAGAGCAGAAACAGGAAACAAGGCTAAGGCACACAGTTACAAACAGAACAGAAAAGGCTGTAAACACCTGAAATCATACAACCACCAATAAACTGGACTTTTCATAAAAACTCAAACCAGAAAACAAAAAGGAATTTTTAAAAATCAAGTAAATATACTGGTTAACAAGATTCTCAGTACAACAGAAGAGGGAAACTTAAAAGACACATCCATCTAGGGTGTTCTACACATCTGACGCCAGACTGTGTGATTACCATTGATAAATAAAGGAACTGTTTTGGGCCTACAGCAGAGCTACAGGGGAACAGAGCTAGCAGGAGAAAACTAAACTGAAAGCTGGGAGAGAGAAGGCAGAGTCATAGAGAAGCCATGGATTCTCTGCCAGAGACAGACACACGCTAAAACTTTGCTGGTAGGCCATGACCTCGTGGTGATGTCAGACTTATGAAGATGGGTTAAATTAAGAGGTAAGAGTTAGCTGGGTGGTGGAGGTGCATGCCTTTAATCCCAGCACTAGGGAGGCAGTGGCAGGAGGATCTCTGTTGAGTTTGAGGCCAGCCTGGTCTACAAGAGCTAGGACAGGCACCAAAGCTAAAGAGAAACCCTGTCTCGAAAAGACAATAAAACAAAAAAACCAAAACAAACAAACAAAAAGAGTTAGCCGATAAGAAGTTAGAGCTAATGGGCCAAGCAGTGTTTTAAATAATATATGTATAGTTTCTGTGTGATTATTTCAGTTCTGGGCACCCAGGATGAACAAACAGTTCCCTCCTTGCAACAAATTGGTAACAAATTGGTGACAAATTGATGCCCAAGCCAAAATAAAATCCACTTAAAACCCGAGAAAGCTTGAAAAGGAATTCCAGACTCAAACAAAAACAGAGTTTAGCATTTTCTTGGTCGCCACATTTTTTTTTCTAGATGGGCTTGCAGTGAGTAAGGTACTGTGTGTAAAAACTGTGTGGCCTCTTTAAAAAAGAAACAAAAAAAAAAAAAACAAAACAAAAACAAAAACAGGGGCTTTCTGGTTTGCCAGCACAAATACCTCTGACTCTTTTCAGAGGTCTGGCTATGGAGCATTTAAATGGGGCTTGTGACCAGAGTGTTACAACTTGCTTCATGGCAACATAGACTGGCTGTGTGCCTAAAAATGGGGCTGTGAGCATGGCTCTCAGAGGCAGCAAACAGTTCCACCATGTCCGACTGGGTAAAGCAAGCAGGGAGTACCGTATTTACCCTGGCAGTGGTGCAGCTTAAGTTTTAAGAAGCACTTAGCATTTTAAGAAGTGCTCCTGGACAGTAAAAAATTACAGATACACAATAGGACAGATTCAGACATAAAGGACCTCTAAATGGGTCACAGTGTTGAGATAAATGTATGTAGGCTTGGGAGAGAGAAGAAAAAGAATATAGACAATTATAAAAAGAAGTAAATGGTTATTTTTTTTTAAAAAAAAGGTAAAGTCTTGAAAGAGACAGAGTACAGACAGTCAGATTAAAAGAAGTAAAAAAACAATAAGCCATGTAAAGATGGAATATACACAGAGAGTCTGGATTATTTATATTATTGTGTTTCCTTTGAATTTTCTGACTGTGAAGGAGCTAACAACAGAGAGACATTTCATTGTATGGGCTACTAAGCTAAACCAGCATGTATATTTTAAAGGTATCTTGAATTCAAAATAAGGGTCTAACAATATATTGCTTTGGAAGAGAGGTTCTTCTTTTGTTTCTACAGAGGATGAGAACCTGTGGATTCATTCCAGGCTAATGTGGTTTGATGGACCAAGATGCTCTGAAACACTCCCAAAAGTGACCTTAGCCACCCAACTGCTGACTGAGAAGAACCTAGCACACAGGATATACCATGAAAAGACCTGATTAAGAGCACCCCCAGTCAGCAGGAAAAAGTCTAGAGAACTACGCCCAAATTCCCAAATACTGTTTGTAAATGTTTGTTTACATTTAAAGGAGGATATGCTATAGAGATTTGCATGGGTATACACACACATACACACATACACACACACACATATTTCTGCTCTTAATTTAAAAATATAATGTATAATTAAGAAATATGGGTAAATAGATAATCATCTACAATAGTCAAGCTTGTAGTCATGCTAGTTAGATTTTCTAGACGGACAGATACGTATTTCAGATGGACAAGCATTCTTCAAACCTTTCAAAGACTACAGAATATGGCATTTAAAATGTTTTAAGAGCTTAAGACTTTTCATGACAGTGAAACGTTTGTTTCTGGCAGCATCAAGCTACTTCAAGAAGATGATGGGTGTCGAAGAGGTTCCTTAAGGAGTTTGTTACCTATTTGGGCAAGAAACTGCTCTTGCCTGAACTGCTTGATGAACTGGACATGAAGAACCCGCAGAGAAACAGATTGCTAAACTTGCCTAAAGGTGAGGTGATCCTTCGGGGTTCCTGCTTCATGAAAGAATCTGCTAGACATTCTACAGGATCCAAAAGAAAGTGACTAGCAAACTGCCAATATAGGCAGACTTGTCTTTGAAATTTCCTGCTTTATGGAAAAGTCTCCTGGATACTATGGACCTGTAGGCTGAAGATGGATGCCCCAATGGTACAGAAGAACTTTGGGTGACTGTCGAGGCCATGAGATGTCTCTTGTCAATTCTAGAGTTTTGGCAGTTGCTTACAATGAACTTCCTGTTTACTTAGGTAGTATTATATCCTCCTTGAGTCTTCGATGGAGTTGAAGAATAGATAGTAATAATATAGTTTCCTTAGTTATGATAAAAGATAAAATAGATATAACTGTAATTCTTGCTTGGTAACTGTTTTATGTAATTTTACAACGTTAAAGTTAAAACCTTCCTTTTTATTTAAACAAAAAAGGGGAGGTGATGTGGGATTTCCCTCTGTATGCTGTGATTACCACTAAAAAATAAAGGAACTGCTTTGGGTCTATAGCAGAGCTATAGGGGAACAGAGTTAGGCGGGGAAAACTAAGCTGAATGCTGGGAGAGAGAAGGCAGAGTGAAAGAGAAGCCATGTAGCCTCCACCAGAGACAGACACGCTGAAATTTTGCTGGTAGGCCACAAGTTCTTGGTGATGCACAGATTAACAGATATGGGTTAAATTAAGAGGTGAAAGACCCCAGCTTAGCTGCTGAAATGCCATTTTGCAAAGCCTTCACACAAATAAATGTAAGTTCAAGGTAAAGTCAGTACTCCTAGGTGGTCAAACAGGATATCTGTGGTCAGATACCAGGCCTGGGAGGGGAACGAACAGTTCTGGGAAAAACTACATGTATCCCAGATAGGGCCAAGTCTGCTATTATTATCAGACCTTCATGTCTCCGGGGAACTTGTCCCCTAAATGAACCCATCACCTCATTCGAACTGAACAATGAGATCCCTGTAACCATGCATTGCTTCTGTATGCCTGCTTTTGCCACCCTTTTCCTATAAAAAGACCTTCTCCCAGCCTACAGGCACGCAAGTCCTCCGAAAGGACTTTGCCGCCCACAGGTACCTGTGCCCACCCAATAAACCTCTTGCTAATTACAGCCTGTGGTCTCGACTGTTCCTTGGGTTAGGGGTCTCCTCCTGAGGGAAGGACCTCTCTGAGGGTCTTTCAGAGGTAAGAGTTAGCCAATAATAAACTAAAGCTAATGGGCCAATCAGTGTTTTAAATAATATAATTTCTGCGTGATTATTTTGGTTCTGGATCGCTGGGACAAACAAGTGGCCCCCTCCTTGTAACAGACCTTCTCTGGATAGCAGCATACATCACATAAAGAAACCAGAGAAAATCGTAGTAAAGTAGCAACGAGATTCGAGTCCATGATAGCTGGGACAGGGAAGAAATAAAGATGGCAGTATTTCCAAGACTCCTCATCTGACTCAACCTGCTCAGTGGGTGAATGAATAAATGTACCCCCTTCCTTTTATTGTTTTTCTTTTTGGACATAAAGTGGACGTAAAGAGGAGAAAACAAGCTGTTGCCTCTGCATCACTAAATGCACATGGCTTCAGACTGCTCAGAGCCAAGGCAAGCACAAGCTGAGAACTTATGAGGTCTGTGTGCTAGAGGTGGGAATGAGGCTGTTTCTATGACCACAACCCAAGGATATCTTTCATACAGGTGTGGAGTCAGACTGAGAGCTGTCATCTGCAAAGGTAAGGTCTTCTCTTCAAAAGCACACATTCTGCATGAACAGTCACTTCATGTACTGGCAAGGACAGACCTGCAACACCAAGGGATGCAACACAAGTGTTGGCTTCTCTGAGATTTAGCAGGGTCAAATTGTGCACCACTGATGTAGGATTCCCACAACACTCCACAGTGTACTCAGTTACCTCATGAAGTCCTGACAACTAAGAAAAAAAAAGACCCTGGAATTTTCTACTATAACCAAGGCACTAAATCTCTGCAGGGTAGAGTTCCTGGGACTGAAATTTGAAACAGTCATAAACTGGTGGGGAAATGAGAATAAAAGTATTCTTCTGATTGTTAGCTGAAGAGAAAGATACAGAACCCTGGGTGTGACTTTCTTTTCTTTCTTTCTTTTTTGATTTTTCGAGACAGGGTTTCTCCATAGCTTTTTGGTTCCCGTCCTGGAACTAGCTCTTGTAGACCAGGCTGGCCTCGAACTCACAGAGATCTGCCTGCCTCTGCCTCCTGAGTGCTGTGATTAAAGGTGTGCGCCACCACCGCCTGGCTCGACATAACATTTCTTATTCAAGATGTATTATTTATTTTCATTTTAAGTGCATTGGTGTTTTGCCTGCATGTATGTTTGTGTGAGGGTGTCAGATCTTGGAGTTATAGACAGTTGTCAGCTGCTATATGCTCTTAACCACTGAGTCATCTCTCCAGACCCCAAAAATCTTTTTTATTCTTCAAGACATGATTTGTCTGTGTAGCCCTGTTTCAGGCTGTTCTGAAACTCTCTCTGTAGGCCAAGCTGTCCTCAAACTCACAGAGGTACAACTGCCTCGGCTTCCCGAGTGCTGGGATTAAAGGAGTGCACTACCATGTCCAGCTTGAGATTTTTAAATATATATAAATTATGCTTGAATCACTTTGAAAAATAATCTCCAATGCTTCTTCCCAAGATCCTTCTTTTTTTTTTTCTAAATCTTGAGGACACTGTTTCCAACACCAGTAGAAGCAGCCAGTAAGTGCTACTTGCAGAAGACCCCCTTCTCCTTTTGCTGCAGCTCCTGGCATGCATGGCCTGGCAGCTACAAGTGTCCCCATGCCTCACCTACTTTTCTCAATGACTTCAGGGGTCTGGGCATTTGGGCATCCTAAACATCTTACACAAAGACAGACAGCAGATTTGTACTATTCACCTTGTCCTCGCTAGCTTTAACTGTCAACCTGACAGTCATCCGAGCAGGAGTCTCACCTGAGGAACTAGCTTATGGGAATGTCTGTAGGTATTACCATATCTATTACTTAAGTGGGAGGGTCCAGCCTACTGTGGGAGGTACCATTTCCTGGGCAGGTGGTCCTGGGCTTTTTTGGAAGCTGGTTGAGTGTAAGTCTGTCTGCAAGCCAGCGAACAGCATTCCCCTAGGTTTCCTGCTTCAAGTGCCTGCTTGAGTTCCTGTCCTGACTTTCTTCTGTGATGAACTGTGACACACAAATACAATTCAGGTAACTTAAGTGTGGTGGTGTATGCTTGGTATCTCATTGCTAGAGAGGTGGTAGAAATAGGTGACTCTCTAGGGCAGCTGGAGCACTCGGCCAGTGAGCAGCCAATCTCAGAGAAAGCAGATAGTAAGTATTTCAGAGGATGACACCCCAGGTTATTCTCTGGCCTCCAGACATGGATATACGCATACACACATGCACCTCTCCTCCAGTTAACAGAGTAAGGACTGAATAGCAAAGCACGTGCTCTATGGGGATGGAGGTAAGACATCCATATGGGCCAAAGCACAGGAGTCACAGCTTGCACTGAGTGACACCAACCATCTCAAAAACTGCTTGATTCTCAGAGAACTCAGTGAATTCATAAAGGGCAATTCTGGGCCTGGAGAGATGGCCCAGTCATTAAGAGCACTTGGTGTTGAGGAAGGGGCTATCTTCAAAATGAAAAAACTATGCATGTGGAACAGTGGGGGGCGGGTTACGGGAAGGTGGACGGTAACTGGACACTACCCACAACAGGATACTACAATGGCACCCTTTGTCTTTTGCTCCCCGATACAAATAGGATGCCATGTGAAGGGTCTCTGAGATTTACCACCTAGAGATGTGCTGCCACTGCCTGTATCACAACACCTGCTCAAGGAAAAGAACAATCACACCAAAAGCCCATCTCCTCCTACTCTTCGTGTGCAGAGTAGAAGACCGAGATAAATTACTCAGACAAGCTGGTCCCAAGTGGGACTCCCTAAGCACAGAGAAAACGGGCACCCACTTCTGAAGTCCCCAGAGTCTACAGCACGAAACCAGGGCAGGAGCTGCAGAAGGGGCTATTCATGGAGATAAACGCTTACTGCCCAATAGCCAGGCAGAGTATAGGTGGGACAATCAGTCAGGAAGTAGAGGCGGGTCAATGAGAACAGGAGAATTCTGGAAGGAACTCCTGGTTGGCAGTGTGACCCCAGCCACAGAAGAAGCAACATGTGACTGCCCCACTAAATAAGGTACTGAGCCATGTGGCTAACACTGATAAGAATAATGGGTTAATATAAGTTATAAGAGTTAATAAAAAGCCTGAGCTAATGGGCCAACCAGTTTATGATTAATGTAGACCTCTGTGTGATTTCTTTTGGACTTAATGATTGTGGGAACCGGGCAGGACAGAAAACTCAGTCAACAGTGTGAAACTGTAAGATCTGAACGTCACGTGAGCTAACAGTGCTGGTGATGAAAAGCATCACGAGTCTCCTTTTTCCCCTGGACAAGTTCTCTTCATGAGACCCTGAGGGCACAAGAATCTGGGTCACATCATCTTTAGTTTTGAACTGCAAATCTCAGCAGTCTCAATATCTCTGTTCACCAATTTTTCTCATGGTGTTGTCATAAAGCCATGACTAGGCATCTCTGATCTCAGAGTGCTTGCTTCTTCCCACTATTTACCAATGCAGACTGTAAGATAATTGTGTTAGTTAGGTTTCTATTGCTCTGAAGAGACACCATGACCACGGCAACTCTTATAAAGGAAAACATTTAAGGGGTGAATTACATTTCCAGAGCTTTAATCCATTATCATCATGGTGTATGTGACATGGTGGCATGCAGGCAGGCATGGTGCTTGAGAAGTAGCTGAGAGTCCAACATCTTGACCCACAGGCAACAGGAAGAGGTCTGAGACATTGGGCATGGCTTAAGATATGAGAGACCTCAAAGCCCACCTCTACAGTGGTACACTTCCTTTAACAAGGCCACACCTACACAGACAAAGCCATACCTCTAAATAGAGCCACTCTCAATGAGCTTATGGAGGACAATTACATTCACACTACCCCAAAAATTAAAATTTAAAAACAAGAACTATTTATAGTTACCACATGTAAGGCAGAATCTAAGCCATTTGGGTATCAGATCAGAAACAAATATTCTAACACCAAGGCAGGAAAATTTTTATACAGTAACTAGTGGATGATACGAGCTCAGGGAATCTAACTCTGCAATTGGAGAGACAGCACAGCATAGACATTCACAGCCATCCCAGTTACAACACCATAAATAACTCAAACATTTCAAATTAGATTTAATTTCTCATAGGTAATGACTAAAGCGGTAAATTTATAGAAAACAATAAACTTAAAAACATAGTACATTTTAAAAAGACTAATTTCGGTCACCCATTGTTTTTCTATTACCATAATGCACACTTGGTAAGCAGAGGTGTTGATAGACATTCAAGAAGCTGATAGAGACAGAGGTAGATAATACACAAATAAATAAAAAGATAAGAGCTTCCACAGCAAGGAGGTAAAAAAATTGTTAAGAATAAATAGTAATGGAATGGCAATTACAATGTTTTGAACTGTAACCAGGTATTTGATAGAGAACAAAATTCAGGATTCTACAGCTAGAGGCAGATCTCAAGAAATTGGCAAATGTTGTTAAAAGGTTTAAAAAAAGAATTTTTGAAGAAAAATAGAACTTTAGAGTAGGAGACACATGAAGGAATTTATAATGGCCAGTCATATTTTTAAGTCCATGGAAGACAGAACATTCAGAAAATAATTAACAGAGCAACACAAAAATTGAAGTTTGCCAGCAACAGAAAGAGACTACGTCACTCCTGAAGGGACTATCTATGGTATAGGGTAGTTTCTATCCTGGAGGAGCTGATAGAGGAAGTAATTCCTTACAAGTGCAGTTCTGAAACAGCAAAGTGAGATACCTAAGAACAAGTACAATTTGCTTAAAAATATTCTGTAATCTGAAAACAGACTGAGTAAGTGTGTGGGCAGCACAGAGGAGTGCAGTGCACCGCTGCCAAGTGGGGTGCACACAACATGACTCTTATACCCCAGGTCCCAGAGAACCTAGACAAGCAGCAGCTGCTGCCACGGCAATGACTCTTGACCACAGCCAACTTAGACAGCAACTAGTTACACAGAAGGGCCTAGCTTGTCTGTCTCCCTATTCAGATGATAGAAGGCCCCTCTAGTATCAAGGGCCAGAACTAGCCCAAGATTAAAATCTTTTCTACTTTGTCCAGTGAACCCTAAAGAGGCAAGATTTTTTTCCCCCAAAAAAATCTAGCAAAGTCACTATGCTTTTAAGTAATCTTGAATTTCACAATCAGAACATTCCCAGTGACTCTGTTGAGAAAACATTTCTTCACAGGAAGGTACCAGCACTTATCACTGCCCTTCATGTACACATGACAGTCTAGAACCTCCATAGATCTTTCACGGTAACTCTACTGTATAATGATCAATTATTTAGTAAGCTTGCCAAAATTCTACGTGCTTCTGGGTAAAGAACAACTGTGTACAATCTGCTGCCACCTGAGTAAAGTGACAGATGTGACCATAACAACAGGCCATGCTGTTGTTCAAGAGGAGAAAAGAAGGTGAAGAGGAAGCCTGAGTGTGCAACTCAAGAAAGAAGCAGCTACAGATGCTCAGATAAGCAGGGAGCTTAGTGGAGTGCCCTTGTCAATAAACTCCACTAAAGACATCATCGTACAGGAAAGAACTCTATAGGCACCAGTCCAGAAGGCAGATGCTCAGAGGTCCCACCTGTGGGGAAAGGTGTACTTTGTACCTTTCAGCCCTGAACGGATGACAGTAGGGGATAAGTCATCATAGTTGTTCATTAAGCTGATGTCTCCCGAGGTGAAGCTGACGGTGAGCAGAGGCTTGATGTTCTGCACAGGGATGGGGTATGCTGCAGGACCATCTGTAGAAACACAAGGCCAAGTGAAAGGCAGAGACTATGGGCACAAAACCTGGTTCAGATGTCTAAAGCTACACTGTTGCACAGTGCCTGACTTGGTGACTTTGTGCTGTCATGACTAAGGCAACTTGTAAAAGAAAACATTAAATTTGGGGCTCATGGCTGCAGGGTGATAGAAGTCACAGGCAGGCAGGCAGGCATGGTGCTGGAATAGTAACTGACTGAGAGCTTGCATCCTTATGCATGAGGGAAGAGACAAAGAGAGCTAACTGAGAATGGAATGGCTTTTGGGGGCCTCAGATTCCATACTCAGTGACATACCTCCCCCAAGGCCATACCTCTTAATTCTTCCCAAACAATTCCATCAACTGGGGACCAAGTATTCAAACATATGAGTCTATGGGGCCATCCATTCTCACTCAAACCACCACAGTGCCCTAAAAGTTGTCTAATTAATACAGATCCCAGCCTGGCTTGGGATGCTACCGAGTGAAACTGCACTGCAGCTCTCAGGAGTCATACAGTGGGATACCATCATGGGCAGCTGCAATGAGGATAGGATGTAGGATGTGCAGGCCCAGAGGAACTGGGGTGATAGCCTGTGTGACTTTATTAACGTGTATGTTAAAGCATTATTTGTTTCTTCAGCTATTAAGTGTACATTATTTAAAAGGTATATATATATATATATAAAGAATTGTGGGAAGGGGACAAAAAATGTTTTCTTAACTGTGGTCCAATGCACAGAACAAAAGGCTTCACTGAATGTTACAGGCAATAAGCAGGCAAGGCAGCCAGTATTAGTTCCTTAAGTTTTCAGAGAGGGCAGAACCAGATATGACTCATTAAGTACTTTAACATGTGTGGAGTACATGACCAGCATAAGGAAACTCTGCTTGGAAAGTTCTAGGGGTGCTCTTGTGTAAGAGGCCATTAACTGGTTCACCCATGTTACTTAAGAAAGTAAGCCAAGCTGCAGAGATGGCTCAGTGGTTCAGAGCACTCACTGCTCTTCCAGGGGACCTGATTTTGATTCCTAGCACCTACATGGTGGTTCACAACCATTCTTGTAACTTCAGTACCAGGAATCTACTGCCATCTTCTGGCTTCTTTAGGCACTGCACACATGTGGTGCACAGGTACAGATGCAGGCAAACATCCATACATATAAAATAAATGAATTCTTAAAACCTGGGGTTTTTTGGGGGGCGGGGGGGATTGGTTTTTTTGAGACAGGATTTTACTGGATAGCCCTGGCTGTCCTGGAACTCACTCTGTAGACGAGGCTGTCCTAGCTCACAGAGATCTGCCTGCCTCTGCCTCCTAAGTGCCGGGATTAAAGGTGTCTGCCACTATCACCTGGTTAAAAAAAAAATTCAAGAAGGCCCCTTTGAAGAGCTGGATGGCCAGAACTCCTCAGAAGTTTCTGTAGGTGCCACAGTCAGTCATCCTGAACTCATCTCCAGCAGCCAGGCAAGGTGGCCTACTGGATATCCATCTGCGGGTAACCGCATCTCTTCCCTTCCCTCTGAGTCACTGTGTCATTCTACCTCTGCACTCAAATACTGCACACCTAAAAGGCAAGTGTATGCTACCCCAAAAGCACCCCACTGCTTCTGAGAAGTGCAACTCTGGTTAGAGAAGTACCAGGGGTAGCCTGCTGCCTCAGATCAACTTTAGATTGCTTTCTAACGTTGGTCTGTGCACACTATTTCTTCTTCTAGTAAAATAAGGATCCCATTTACTAGACAGGATTTGTCTAAAGACAAGCTGCCTACATTTCATAGAGACTGACTTTATTACTCTTAGGCTACAGAAATATGAGCAACATTTTTTATCAAGGCTGTGTCCCATCAGGAAAGTGATAATTACATCCTGAGTAAATTTGTGGGTGCTTGAACACTCTCCCTCCTATGACCCAGTAATCCTGAAATTCTCCTGATCACTTCTTTTTAACATGGGAAAAATTCCTAGGAAGCCCCTCTGTCTCTGTGACTGGAGGAGGAGACAAGCCCTTCCCAGAATGGCATGTCTCATGACAGCAGGAAAGATGAGAAACTAGTCAATGCATAGCTTCAACTCCAGGGCATATAACAAAATCAACTGAGGACAGGAGCCTGTAGTTGTAAGACACCCTTTTAAGTAAGGAGTTGTTCCTTTCCACCATTTAATAATACATTTTTCTTTTAATAAAAAGTGCAGAGATGGGTACTGGGTGAACAGCCAATGCTGACTCAGGCAGAGGCTAACAGGATAGGAAAGGCTTCTTCCCTTAGGTCTCTAACACATCTGAAAAGTAAATCACACTACCAGAGGCAGAGGAGGCACGAGTCTGGAATTATCTCCACCTTGAGCATCTAATACCAATAGAGCTTACAGTGGGACAATAGGTCTCTGCGACTGAGAAAGGGGACAGAGCACAAACAAGGACATGGAGTACCAGTTCCAGTTGCTGGTCTCTGCAACAACAGAACGAATCTTTCTTTTATACATCTGAAGCTAAGCTACTGGCTTTAAAACCACTAGGGATTTGGCTTTATCACCTATAAAATTATATTAATAGTACAGAAGTTTTCATCTACAATGCTCTTTATTAACACAAAACCACAGGGACAGCAGGAGACATACGTCTCACTTTATGTCTAGGAGAACCCAAGCCTCTGGAGAGCCATCAACCAGTGGTCTTGAGAAAAAAGGTAGCAGGGAAGGTTCACATCAAGGGGAGAGAGAGGGTGTGGTGGACATTCTTCTCTAAGTGGCGTCACTCTCTGTCAAATGCAGTAACAATGAGGGAGAGGAGCTGGGTACCTTGGGGAGGAGAATAGTCATCTGAGTCTGTGTCACTTTCACTGCTGTCCTCCACCAGGAAGATGGGGTAATTCCACGACATGCTGAGGATGCCATCAGATTCGTGCAAGAGGACATGGGCCAGCATTCTGCCGTGGCAGTCCATGACAATCACCTGTCCATCTGCTGTGCCAAACAATACCTACAAACAAAGATCAGGGCCCTTTAACAAGCAGGCATAAATTTCAGTCTCGATTTATTTTAGAAAGACAAAATACATTCACATCTGAAAAGATAAACCAATTAAAACTGAGGGTGACAGGACAATACCTTAAATCTCTTCTGCTGCTGCGATAACACGTCCTACAGAAGCAACATCAAGCGGTCTGTTTTGTGTCTAAGTCCCAAGGTAACAACAGTCCCCATAAAGAGGAAGTCACAGTGGCTGGAGCTTGAGGAGCAACCCATTGTTTCCCCAGTCAGGGACAGAAAGGAGAGAAATATCCACGCACACGCGTGGTCAGCTCACTTCCCCCATTTACACAGTCCAGGATTACAACCAAGAGAGGCACAAACCACAGAGAGTGCATCTTCCTACCTCAGTTAAGATAGCCCTCAGTAGCATGCTCAGACGCTCAGTTCCCAGGCGACTTTAACCCTCTCTTTATCAAGCCGACAACTACACTAAGCATCACAGCCACACTGTCAAGAATCTTAGACCTCTTAGACTGCAATGTGAGACTAGCAGCATAATGACTACATTATGCTATTCAGACACGTCAAATACCAGAAAAACCTGCTTTACTGCTTTTGTTTCTTTTGTCTTCTGGCTAAAAGACAGGGGCTAAGAAAAGATAATTCACTATTTTTGAAAATTAAGATGCAGCAGAAATTCATTATTAGAGTTCTAATTTAGAGAAAACGTTTATGTCTGACTGAAAAGAAAATATGTTTGGTCACATAAGCACATGTTTACGTGATGCTCCTAAAATAACTTTTCAATTAAAAATTTTAGGTGATTTATAGAATAATGGGTTTCATTAATATATTCTCATACAAGTGTATTTTTCCTGAAAATGTTTTTAATTTCCATGTTTAGAATTTTTTTACACGATAGTTATATTAGTGATGATTATATTAATCATCAATGCAATGACACACGGATGATATTAACATGTTCACTGAATGCTTAATCCCGATGCTAAGAATAATGTCAAACATGTCATCACAGTGACAGAATTCTGGTTCATGCTGAAATGGACCCCAGAGGAGCCTGACACCTCAGTACACTTAGGGTACTACTGAAGAGTTTTCTTTGATCCCCCATGGATGTAGGCAGGTACACATAAGAGCTAGCAAACTCGGGAAGATTCTGTAGGTATCAGCTCTGCACTGAGAGCAGCATGAGCCCCCCAGCCCTTAGAGTAGCTCTAAGGCATGTTGGACATTAGTGTGTCACCAGCTAGCATGTGTGTGTCCCAGAAAGCATGATGAACACTACCACTGACTTTGTGTTAGTCTCTAGAGATCTTGCATCTGACAGTATTATAAATTTCATATTTTTGTGCTCAACATCCACTTCTCACTGTGACAAGCACGCCAATCATCATCTGTATTTCACAGACACAAACAGCTTGGGAGAAATCATGCAACCTGATAAAATGGTCAAACCAGGACTATCTGACTGCAAGGACTAGAATTCGCACTCAGAGCCTAATTAGAGCTTTTTCATCCTGGCATCTTTTTGCTCTTGAGATTTAGATGACATGCACCTCTGCAGCCGACTCTGCAGCTATATCCTTGGCATCTCAAAGAGCCCGGGTACACAGTGGGCTCTTGGTGAATATTTTTTTTTTTATGAAACAAATGAATTAAAGTCAAGAACATGGGCATTTTTTTTTTTTTGAGACAGAGTTTCATTGTACAGTCTTGGCTGTTCTAGAACTAGCTCTGTAGACCAAGTTAGCCTTGAACTCACAGAGATCCACCTTCCTTTTCCTCCCAAGTGTTGGGATTAAAGGCATGTACCACCACCCAGCCAATTGAAGACATACTGGTAATTGATTAATTACAATGGAAGAAACATTTCCCTAGAGAAGCAATAAGCTTTTGGAATTTGTATGGGTGTTTTAGAATAAACCAATCACTCATTAAATATTCTATTTTGCTATTGTTTTTCAGACAGGGTCTATGCGCTCAAGCTAGATTCAAACTTGTAAGCCTGTTGCCTCATCTTTCTGGAGTTTTAAAACAGGCATGGACCACCATGCCAAATTCCTTTAAACATTATCTATAATGAAAAAATTTCCCCCAAGAAATTTATCAGTGCGTGTAGATTAAAGTTAAATACAGACAAAACTATTAGGAACGGAGAATCTTGGGTGATGACAGAAAACTCAGTATCTGATGGCATGTATATAGGACATTCAAGCAACATGGATACAAAGATGGGAGGCAAGAACACAGCTCAGAATTGCTGAATTATACACTAAAACAAGCAGGTATTTAATGTACATAATGAACAGTTTGCAACAAAAGGCACAGAACATGTTGTCTTACACTTTCAACTGAGGTGCACACATTTCCAAAGGAAAAAGGCATGAAGGTCCAAGCAATGCTAATGCTATGGACAGTGTCTGTGGAGCACATTTCTCTTTCACCCCAATTCTCACGTGCCTTCATGTCAAGTGAAAGGACATTTGGACACATATGACTTTATTGATGAAAACAACTCGCTAGTAAAAGACAGAAATTCTTCAAAAGTACTCAGGGCTAAAGTATATCAATCCTGAAGAAACCCAAGCACCTGACTGCCTGTGGGTTCTCCTATGACCTTGGAATGTTCACTGTCTTTGCCACATGACTATATGTCTAGCCCCCTTCTGAGAACATGGATGGCAACAGACTCATTGTTTACATATCTGCCAAATCCTTATGCTAATAGCAATTTGTGATGAGGCCTACGGGGGGCGGGGTTAGATCTAGATAAAGTCCCAAGAATGGGGACTTTATGGTCGGATTGGTACCCTTCTAGGAGGAAAAGATATAAGTTGTATTTTCTTCCTCTCTACCTTCAAGCATCAAAGAGGCGATGTGAGCACCTGGGGTCAGTTGTCTTCAAGCTGAAAGGAATCCTCACTAGTAATCAAACTGACTGACGCCTTTACCTTGACCTTCTCAGCCTCCTGGAATATGAGAAACTGATGTCTGTTTTCACCAACCGGTTCACAGTACTGTGTTGTGGGAGCCTGAGCTGACATCTGAAGGATGGGAGCTTTGTGTATCAGCATGCATCTCCCCACGACCTGTTGTTGTGCACGGAGCTCAGCAGGGTCTGCGAAGGGCAGGGCACGCCTCTGCATTTAGTGACACTAAGTTTCTGTTCCAGAGAGTGAACAGAGAGCCAGCTGGGAGAACAGACATACAAGTCTTTAAGATAAAGGACTGGCAATTTAATGAGTGCCTGCTATTCAAGAGCCACACCAAAGCAAAAGAGAACAGAAGAAAGAGCAGCTCCAAGAGCCCTCTGTGAATTCATTCCAACTATGGCTCCTGCAGGAAGACACTCCACTGAGATGGGCTGAAGGGGGAAGAAATCCTCTCAGTCTAGCTTAGAAAGCAACTCTTTTGGAACAAGTATGTCACAGATAAAAGAAGAACACTAATACAGCATTAAGTCAGATTTGACAAACAAAAATCTCCATTACAGGTTCTTTTCACACCTTAACACTTCTAATGAGAAGAAGTTCACGTGAGGAAAGGTCTTCAGGAGAACACGACAGTGTAATAATGAACACAGGTGCGAGCAAACATCAGTCTCTGGCCACAGTCCTAACCAAAGGAGTACAGCTGAGGCAAACTGGTGCCAGCCCCTTCTAATCTCCTCCTCATCTTGCTGTTCAAGGTTAGTCCTAACTCTTTTCTCTACAACCACACCAACAGTGCCTCAACTATAGTCAATCCCTTCCTAAGTCTCTCCTAGGCCCTGGAATCACGTATCCAACTGCCCGCCTGCTATATTCCCCCGGAAGTGTCAAAAGCCCTTCCATGTCAGCATGTCCAGGGAGAAATGCATGCTCTTGTTTTCACCTAGAGCAAACACACAGACCTTCTTCCTGCCAGGAGAGACTGTGGCTTTGTTTAGGCTCCAGTGCCCAGCATCTGTCTAGTACCCAACAGGAGCTCATTGCCTCATACAGGCCTTCGGGGGCTCTCCACACAGAAGTGATCTTACACTAACCACAGCTGCGTTCTGGTTTTGGGTCAGTCTCTATCATACCTCTCGAAGGCATGTCTGTATCCTGAGATGTCAAATAGTTCTGTGAAGAATTATCAGTGACTATTATAAATAGATTTCTGTAAAAAAAAAAAATCACTGGCTTTTGGCCAAATTTTTCTACCAAGCAAATTTTGACTTTTTTTTCCTTTAGATTAAAACCCAATATTCACATCCTCCTTAAAGACTGTCCTCCCATTTTCTTCCTACTATTTCTTCTGGTGGCTCCTATGCTTCAGGTGAGAGTAGGCATGAGGCTCGATAAGGTTATGCCACAATTTTATCAGCAGACATTTTATGGCCTGAGGCTGGGGGAAACCTTAGCACTGTGGCAGACCTCAACAGGCAGCTGAGGGCCAGAATGAAAGGACAACCCTCCTTTGCTTCAGAGGGAACCTCAGCTTTGATGCATAACTCACACCAAACTTCCCTCTCAAAGACCTCCCTGGTACATCTTAGAACAGTGGCCTCAAAGGAGTTTCAAGGCTAGTCCTAGACATTAAGTAACTAAAGAATCAGGTTCTAAAATGGGGAGCTGGAAATAAAAGAACTGATCACCTGAAGATTATTTCCCGTTCCATTTTGAAAAGACATGAAATGAAGTTTCATAGTTGAGTGCAACCATCACTTATAAATCTGTTTCTTGGGGTTAAACATATAATTCTGTAATTCTGAGGATGACTCATCTCCTTACTGCAGAAAAGAGCACCTCTAAACTAGCTTAGACAACTATGAGGAGAAGCCCCTTGCTGCCAGCGATGTGGGATTCCCCTCTGTATACTGTGAATACGTTTTATTACCATTGGGTAATAAAGAAGCTGCTTTGGCCTATGGCAGGGCGGAGTAGAGCAAGGCAGAAAATCCAAGCAGAGAGAGAGGAAAGGTGGTGGTGTCAGGGAGACACTATGTAGCTGCTAAAGGAGAAAGATGCCAGAACTGGTATGCACCAACCTCATAGCAATACACAGATGATGAAAAATGGGTTATTTTAAGATGTTAAGAGCTAGGCAGAAATAAAACTTGAGCCACTGGCCAAACAGTGTTGTAATTAATATAGTTTCTGTGTGATTATTCGGGTCTAGGCAGCCAGAAAACAAAAGTACAGTCTGCATGTAGGACCCAGAAATGAGCTTGCCCATTAAACCAATGCCAAGAGTGGTTCTCTTCCCTCCTCCCTGCAGACCCAGGAATGACTCTGAAGTAGTGCTACACTGAGAAAAGCAAGCCCGTCTTTATTTGAGTCCTTAACTAATCATCCACGGGAAGACTCCTTTCTAAAACAGACGAGGGCATGAATCATGGCTAAGGGAAAGAGGAAGAGTTAGGAGACAGACTCCTGCCTTTTCTGCTATCCTCACCCAACCACTGTGCTATTTTATTTCTAGTTTGGATCATTTTGTTTTATTTTGTATGTATTTTGAATTTTTTTCTTGAGTGCTTTGTGAAAGAAATTTTTTTAACAGAAAGAGGTGCAGCTATTGTGTTTGTAACTGTGCCTCACTTTTTATTGCTGTTTTGGTTACTAAGAGTAGCAGTTAAGACCCAAAGCTGGGCACAGTAGTAGTACACAGTTGCAACCTCTGTACCCAGAGGCCAAAGTAGGAGACCCACCCATGTGAGCCCAGCCTGAGCTACTTAGAAAGACCCTGCCCCAACCCACACACTAGAATTCTGGTTGTTTGTGGTCCTCTCTGGGCTCAGCTAATTACGAATCACTAGATAAATTATAAGATACATTAAATAAAAATAAAAAAAATCTTTCATGAAATTTACAGTGAAAAAATTAAAATGGAAGGAGAAAACTTATATAGACATCTCAAAGTCACTCTTTTGTTAGAATTTCTTCAAATGACTTTCCTACTACCACAGCCTAACGATGGTCCTTACCTTAACACAAGAGTCTGGCTAGACGGCTGACCTCCGGAATCAGTTTCCCAGGGTTTCACAACCATTCCTGTGGAATTGTTATGGCCGTCTTTTCATGCTTGCCCACAGCAGCATGTCTGCCCTTGGCACTGAGGGCATGTGTGTCTTGTCAGAAAGATGACATATGTGCGGTTTCAGTATAAGAACTATCCCAAATCACTCCAATCAAAGCCTTTGAGCCCTGACCTTGACTACACCTAACTGTGACCTAAGAAAATGCAGAATTTGAGCACAAATAGTTTCATTTACTCTCCTTCTGCCTCTCCCAGCCTTGCGTGAACATTGATATTGTTTCTAAAAACTTAAAATCATGGCCTTAAGATGACACTGGCCTCCCTCAAATTCCTGCCTGTGAAAGCCAAAGCTCTCTCAGAGAACTGGTTCTAGGCTCTTGGTGGAGGTCAGCTGCACAGATCTGCGGTTCTAATCCCATTTACAGGCGCCTTCCTGCTTGTACTCCTCCCTACTCAACAATGCCAGTGTGCCTGTTTCCCTTTTCTCATTCTTCCTTTAAAATACCCAGCCATTCACATCTACAGTGGCAGAGCAGCTCCATTTACTTCAGACTCATACCTGCTTCAGTAGACACTGCCAGTTGAAATCTGTCCTTCCTATTTTAGCTTGTGTTGGGCTTGGTTTGTCTTTAGCACCAGAGATGGTCCTGTAGACTCTGCTCCAGTCACTATGTTTCTCAAGGAGTGTGGAGCAGCACAGACCCGGAACCTCTCAAAAACCCCTAGGCTGGTCTCAAATTTACAGATGGCTTGCTTCTGCCCAAATGCACCACGCCCAGCCTACCATTCAGTCCTTTTATGAAGCAGCTTATTAGTAGCCACAAGAAATTAAAAAAATATTTTAAAATATACTTGGATAAACTTGTAGCATTTTAAAATCAGACTGGAAAGATTTTATGGCCGGCAGAGGAGAGCAGAAGCAGAGTTTGAAAGGAGGAGTTACAATAAGACCACACACTGGCCCTGGTCCTGGGTCCTTTCCGCAGAAAAAGATGCTTCCCAACATGTCTAGACAGTCCACATGGATCCAACAAGCTAGGAAGACTCCAGCACCACTTGGAATCATTCATAAAAATTCAAAAATAGATAACCACCTTGGGCCTCCTTTTTGGTGAGTGGCAAACTGGGTGTTGGTGTTACTTCAAAGACCTGATCATGGAGTTGTGTTTTAGAGGCATATCTTTCTCCCTCCTTCATTCAAAACACATTCACTTTAATAGGTAGTGCACTTGAATCAGAATAAGGTAGGAAAGGCCAATTATTAGGTACTGATTGACTTAAAGCACTGCTTGCACTGCTCATTTCTAAGCAGGATTTCATTTGCTTCCTGGAACAGAATGAGCCTGGAAAGACAGCTACAACAATGGGTCATTGCCTTAACAACCTGCTGACTGCCTGTGTGCTGCTGCTCTCCTGACTGTCCTACCTATGGCTTTAGAGTACAAAAGGGCGCAACTAGAGCAGAGGCTGAGGCCTCCCAGGAACGACCCTAGCTTCAGTCCACCATGATTTCTCTTTCCCACTCGCACTGGTGTTGGCGTGTTTATTCCACAAAGATTCCTGCAACACACTCCCCCAAATAAGTTCCTGTATTCTGAACCTAAGCCATTAGATTGCCCAGAGACACGTGTCTCAAGTGGCTTGAATACCCTTCTGGAGATGTTCTAGTCAGGAGCCAACAGTTACCACATAGGATCTTTAAAAAGTTGCTCTGATCACTGACAAAAGGTCTTCAGCAAAGGCATGAGTGACCAAAGCTTTAATCTACTGTTTCAGAGTTTTCTGTTTTGTCTTTCTTTTTAAAGAAACAATCTATTCAAAAATGTCTGTGTGAGGGATGAGGGAGACCACTGCTTCTTTTCCTGCTGGACCGAGCACAGCAGTTTTTGCATCTTTCCCAGGGCAACAGTAGCCTCTGCCATAGGACTCACACCCAATAGGCTCCCAGGGAGGCGACGGTGGAGCTGAGGGGACAGCCAACCCTTAAAGAGCAGCCAGAGAATGTTTCCTAAATGAATACCAATCTGCTGCAAATAATGAACAGTCATCAATACTTTAGGTTTTCAGGCTTGCCATTTTTCTATCAAAAGGCATTCCTCTCTTCCAGGTGTTAGACTACCTGGGTGTCAAATCTTAGCAAAGTAGTTTTATAGGGAAAGGACTTTTATAAAGCTGTTGTTGGCTGAGAAAGCAGAGGCTGTGTGACTGTCTGGCTGTGTGTCCCAGGGAGCTCCTTTCCTGTCTGACAGCGGCTGCCACTCTGGCGGGCTGGTTACAAGAGCAATGCACACTCTGAAAAGACTTGCTCCAATGCACAGCTGAGCTCAAGCTCATCCTGAGTTTACTTTGAAAATATAGCAGAGCTGGCTTTGCTGGTGCAAACCTTTACTCTCAACACTCAGGAGGCAGAGGAGGATGGATCCATCTCTATTTGTTATTCAACAGTCTTGTCATCAAAGCCAGTTCCAGGACAGTCAGAGCTACATAGAGAGACTTTGATTCAAATAACAAAACAAATACAGCAAAAACTGGCCCATGATGAGTATTTGCTTAGCACGCACATACCCCTGGCCTCTGCATTACATATATTCCTTCTTCTCCTTCCTCTCTCCCCTCCCTCCCTCCCTCCCTCCATCTCTCATATACACACACCCCAAAGACAGTGATAAAAAAAAAGTGTGAAAAAAACAGAGGCAAAATTTGATGACACTGAGATTGTCCTTAAATTTGTTTAATGATTAAGCAAAAATCTTAATTTAGATTTAATTAAAGAAAAATATATAAACTTAAAAATCTCAAGGACTAGGGAGATAGCTCAGTTAACAAGTGCTTGCCACACATGATAAGGACCTGATTTTAGTGTCTGGTAAGCCCCAGGGCCTAGTGAGAAACCCTGTCTCAAGTCCTGATTCCACTTCACCTTGACAGTAAATGAAAGTTTTGTTTCTAGCAAAGTACATACATATAAAACACATTTACCTCATATGGTGACTTTTCTGGCTTTCCCTCAATGTCACCTAAAGATGATTAGATAAACTCAGTGAACTTGGAATAACGCATCAGATGGTGTTTTAAGCTAACTCTTCTTTTAGCAAATGAGACAAAATAACTCTTTAAAGGCTAAAAGAGAAGAGAAAAATGTGGCCTGATCATGCCTGCATATTCTAAGATCTGGGAAATAACAAGAAAACAAAAAAGAAACAAATAAAAAATGGAGTCTTTTCATAGTAACTGTGAAATATTTATCAATTGAGACCCTTCCTATTTTATTTGAAATCATTTTAAAAATATGTAAAAAATATGAGATTTAAGAATTCTTCCTATTAAAAGTTTTAGTATTTACAAAATAAGGTTGGACTGTAGTCAGGGTAACTAAGTTGGAGAAAGCTAACAACAGGTGTGTGAGGTAAAGAATTCTCCTACAGCTCACAGTCCTGTGGAACTCTGCCCCTGTGGCAAGAAAAAGCTCCTGCAGATTTTCTTGGGATTCTTCCAGGAAAAGTATGAGCCAAGGAATCTCTTCCCATGTTTCATTACCACAGAAGTCTTCGTTTTTTAAAACTAAATTCCCACAACTTGATTTTGGGGCTTTTGTCAGACACAGCATGTCTGGCCAACTGCTGAAGACCATTCCTCCCTCTGCAATTCTGAAGGAGACGAATCCCAAGCTCTCAGCAATGTCCATGAGTGGCACAACAGTTGGCTGCAGCCTTAAGCCTACTGCTGGCAGTTTGTCTACGTCTCAAAGCACTTCATATTCAGGTAGTCTGGTCTCCCAAATCCCAGAAGACATAGAGAAAACCAGTGTCAGGGGCTTCTTAGTATTGTAAAAGCATTGCTGCTTCGTTATCCTGGTCCTACAGACTTCTTCCCCCACCCCAGGCCTTCAACTGTTCTAAAGTAAACATGTGTTCTAACATAAACACACCCCAAATTGATTGTGCTGTTTCTGTGAACTTCTCTTTTCTGATAATTTATTAGTCTGTTACAAAGTGAATTAGATGCCCCCAGACTATATTGTTTTCTAGTAAATTTACTGAATGTGACTCCATTTTGAGATGAGTACTGAAGAAACATGAGTGACAGTCTGATCCAACAGGTGTGGGCGTCCTGTGAGAGACTCCAGGGCTGCAAGTGTCTTGAGGAAGACACGTGAGGCGACTACAAGCAGTGGCCATCCACAAGCCAGACACAATGCTAATGTCTCAGTCTTCAACTCCAGCCTCAGCCGCAGCCCTGTGAAAGAAAAGTTCTGTTGGCTAAGACACCCTACTTGTGGTGCTTTGCTATGGCAGCCCTAGTAAAATATACATAGTTCTTGTCCACTATCCAATATTCAGACAAGGTTGCGTTCCCTACACAACACAACCTTTTAGTATGAAGCAAAATGCAACATTTGAGAGAAATTGCCTGTTTAAATTTGAAATGATGGAAACATGAGATGAATGTATGGGAACTAGAGAAAGGCAATTTAGTAAAAAGACATACGGCTCAAAAACAGATGAAATGGTTCCATCTGCTTAAAAAAAATTATTTCATGTCTGGTATAAAATTTAGCATTTAATGGATTCTGCTATAGTTGGTAAACACATTTTATATTTTTCAAAGGTTTAAATTGGTCGATAATATATTTTAAAATTATCAATACACAATTTGACGAGTCATTGTGCTATTTTACCACTCAATCAAACAGGGGCAATAAACAAACAGTTGAAATTATACTTGAGAAAAGCAACCAAAAGCTGCCATGAAGGTACTCAGTGCTCTGTCTAACTCACATTCCCACTTCTCACTATGCTCAGGCATTTCTTGGGGTATTTTACAGTGTGGCAACACATGACAACCACTTCGTATCCCAATTTTTCCTTCCACATGCTAGGAGCTCTGTCAGTCTGCCACTCTCAGAATGGCGATGTGTGGCTTGTCATCTCAGACCTTGTCAGTGGTTTAGCCACATTAAATGCACCTCCTCTACAGATAAGGCCCTGCTTTTACATCACACAGAAGCCCATGAGTATAGCTGATTCTTCCTGCCTTTGTTCTCAGAAGTTCCGAAAGTGTATTCCAAGGGCAGATGACAAGCTATAAACCTCTGACAGACTCTAGCCAACGGCTTCCCTGAGCAGAAGTGACGGGGACACTGTTCACACTCCTGCCCAATAACCTCAGCACCATCTGTATTATCTCATCACTGCCCGTAAGTGAACTGTGCTAGTTTTTTCCCATGGAGAAAACATTTTCCACAATATGATTATCAGTTGAACTTTCTTTTCTACTCATTCCTACTGATCAGTCAGCCGCTCATTTGGATTTTAAAAATGAATTTGTATGAAAATCTCATGCAGTGAAAATGTTAACTGAACGCTCACCACATTGGAATTTCTCTAACATTTGTCTCATCTACATTACTTGTTTCCATTTTCACCTGGACAGTGCTCTCCTTTTATTTTTTTCCCTTTAGTGTTGGAAATAGAACCCAGGGCTTTGTGCAAACTGGACAAGCTTTTCTACTGGTGAACAGTGCCCTCAACGCTTTGTAATTCTTTAAGAGGTTTTTGCATCTGTCCCCTTCAGCTTCCTTCTTAACCTGCTATGATAACAGTAGTACACAGTGGCATTTCAGAAGTTACCTGCTGGTCATCAGGAGTCCATATACCACACGTGATCTGGCTTTCCAAGTTGATTTCAGATGACCAGTGTCTTTGCCCACTGACAGAACCAACCAAGACAAAGCCATCGCGGTATGAAATAAGAGCCTGAGTCCCATCGTGGCTCCATGTGAAGTCACTCACCTTAAAGACAAATAAAGAAGGGTCAGTTTACAGCATGAAGGGGAAAACCCTTTTCATCAAGGTCAAGGCGCATTTTAAACTCTTGTTTAAGATCAAGATGGCCTAAAGACAACACTATAAAAGAGAAGGCTACAGTAGTCAGAGATGTTACTGCAATCCTGCACTTTCTGCAAGTTGTAGGCTATCAATGAGTTCCACATCAACCTTAGCTCCAAGATAAGACCTTGTCTCAAAATCCAAACAAATGAACAAAACCAACCAATCAACCCTGCATCAAGAAAACAAAAGCAAAACAGCAGCAACAACAAAACCCACTACAGAAGCTGGGTGTGAATGGGTGGAGGTCAGCAAGACCCAGAGCTTCAGACCAGCTCTGGAGGGAGCACAGTAAAAACACCGTGTGTCAGCACTACAGGGCCTTGGTGTCCTTGACTTCATTAAGCCCCACAACTGCCATCCAAGGAAATGCCATCATTCCACCTACCGAGAACCGAGGGCACAGCGGGGTAAAGGAAGCCTTAGCCTCACAGCAGTGAACGACAGAGCCGAGTCTCATCTCAGAGATGCCTGGCTCTAGAGCTCTTGCCTTTTCCACACAGCCTCCTATACGGTTAGTAACAGGTTCTCCATCCCCATCTCTTGATCAATTACACAACCGTAAAGTTCTCCTCTTCTAATTCGCTCATACTGCTTGAGGGGAACCCTCTGATCAGAGTGAAGAGGTAGAAAACTAAGTGGAAAGCTTAGCTTGAGCACTGAGTAACTCAAATGTTATTTAGAACATGTACTCAAATGCTGTTTTTCTCCTTTAATTTTCTGTGCTGAATTACTGCTATGTTTTTTTTTCAATATTTCATTATTCTCATACCAAGTGGAGCTTAGTAGTAAAGTATTTGATAGCAATTTTGATTCCTACCACGGCAGGGGAAGGTGATATGTTTCTTTTGTCTTACGATTTTAACCATTTAACCATATCTCCACAAATCTGCAGATACAGAATTTCAAAACTATTTTTTATTATTCATAATTATATGTGCATGTGTGTCTGTCTGCGGGTCATAAAACTGGGAGCAAGCACCAAGTCCCCAACTCTGGTATCACAGGCAGTTTTAAGCTGCCTGTTGTTAGGCACTGGAACAAACAAAGCTCCTCTGATTTTGGTGACCACTGAGCCATCACTCCAGCACCCACATACAGATTTTGTTTTTCCTTTTCTCCCTCTCCCCAAGACAGAGTTTCTCTGTGTAGTCCAGCTGTCCTGAAACTTGTTCTGTGGACCAGGTGGGATTCAAACTCACAGAGATCTGCCTGCCTCTGCCTCCTCAGTGCTGGAATTAAAGGTGTGTGCTGCTGCCATCAACAACAGATACAGAATTTGATAGATGTTAGTGGACATATTTAATTGTCTTCAAATATGCATGGATTTGGGGAAGTCTGTTGTGAGACAGAGCCTTATACAGTAGTCTATGCTGGCATACGTAGTCCAGCCTGGTGGCTGTGAACTCATGGCAATCCTCATGGTCCTAAAGTATTGACATTACAAAAGTGAACTACCATGCCCTGCTCACAGGAATTTAGTAAATTTTGTGCCAAGGATAAAACCCAGGTCCTTGCCTTTCGTGAGAAGTACTTTACCAACTAAGCCGTCTCTGGGCCCCCATCTAGGTTTTTAAATGTAGAATCTGTCCAATTTTATTTTTAATTGAATTTAGTCCGTTCATATTTATTCTATTTATTGATGTATTTGATTCTGTCTCTACCACCTTAATTTACTTCTTAGTTTTTACTAATGTTTGTTCCTTTTTAACTTATTTCTCACACACACAAAATCACTAACCATATCTTTACTGTTGCTTATACTTGGAAATAGTCTTTTAAAAACTTTGTGACATTGCTAAGTATATATTACACTTAAAAAAAATAAGAAAATAAACGGCAAAGAAAAGTGCTTTTAGCTGTTTTCTCAGCAGGGCTGAAGGTTGGCACTGATTAGCAGTGTCTAGAGTGACATGGCGCTGACTTGTGGAACAGGACTTCAACAGTTGTTGGAGACACCAAAGTTGTTTCTTCAGGAAAACTCAAAACTTTGGCTTCACATCATGTTCTACCCACTTACACAAACTAGTTTCTCTTAAGAACATGAAGCTTCCAGAGACAGGATATTACACTGGGCAATAAATTTTACATTTTTCCCAAAGATCATGCTATTATCTACATGTATTTTAACTATGTATCATGAAGCAGTTCTAATAAAAAAGAGGAAAGTCTTAGAAAATGACTTTGACAAGAAGCAATGAATAATATATTATTGTTATTTATTTATAGTCACACTATTGTTTGGCTTTTAAAATTTATTCATAATCCCACACAGGGTCAAATAATAAAATATAAGGTTTCCAAAAATTCTGGCAGGAACAATGGTTTTTGAGCACGCAATGACCAAAATCTAATCCAAAATCAAATACATAATGGGTCCGTGGTGTTTCTGTCAACGCTCGCCTGTGTTGCACGGCGAGACTTCAGTATAGCCTTGGTTCTGGACTTGTAATACACATACTTGAACTGCACACAACCACTTTAATACCATGAGATACCAATGGATAGTTTCTGAAGCACCTCCTCAAATTCAAGGTTGTTAATACCTTACAAACTGGGATTTTTACTTCATATGAAAAGTTTTATTCCTTGCACAGAAACGTTCACTTCATAAAAAAAAAAGACTTCATATTTTCTACTATGATCCTTCAGCATGTAACATATGAATTATCTTTGGACCACACTGTGTTGGAATATCTGAGTTTTAAAACTGATGTTTTAGTTGTTGCCTTGAGTTTCATAAAGTCATTCCATGAATTTTGGCTTGGGCTTAGGACAGAATTTCCAATAATTTCTGAAATGGATTACATACACCTACCTCTGCAGTCATGTGCTACATATTTATGCAAAATGTCATTTTTTTCTTTTGGATTTTTCGAGACAGGGTTTCTCCATAGCTTTTTTTTGGTTCCTGTTCTGGAACTAGTGTTGTAGACCAGGCTGGCCTCTAACTCACAGAGATCCACCTGCCTCTGCCTCCCGAGTGCTGGGATTAAAGGCGTGCGCCACCACCGCCCGGCGCAAAATGTCATTTTCAGAATTGGTGATTTTAAGATCAAAATACTGATCAACTCTAAAATCTATTGAAAACAGTGTATATTCTGCAGTGTCAAATATTCAGCCAAGATTCATTCTTTTCTGTTCATTTCTTTTGATACCAGCTCTCCCTATGTACTCCCCTACTGATCAACTCTAAAATCTATTGAAAACAGTGTATATTCTGCAGTGTCAAATATTCAGCCAAGATTCATTCTTTTCTGTTCATTTCTTTTGATACCAGCTCTCCCTATGTACTCCCCTGCTGGCATGGAACTTGGTATATAGGAACTTGGTATATTGGCCTCAAACTTGGAGGAATTCTCCTGCCTCTGCCTCCCAAGCACTGGGATTATAGCTATAACCTTATCACGCCCAGCCAATATTTAACTTTTTAGAGAAAAAAAATGAACACATTCATCTCATTAGTGTTAAATTTTGCTTTATCTTTAATAAGTGAAAATAAGTTCTTGGTGGCCGCTGCACCAACATCCCTAACAACAGTATGTGTCTTAGTTGAGGTTTCTACTGCTGCAATGAGACACCGTGACCAAAATGAAAGTTGTGGAGGAAAGGGTTTATTTGGCTTACACGTCCACATGTAGTCCACCAATTAAAGAAGTCTATAGTGGCATTTCACCTGTATTTTAATTAATAAAGCTTGCCTGAGGATGAGAAAAGTAAAACAGTCACACTGGTCAGCCTTACAGACCAGGCAGCAATGACACACACCTTTAATCCCAGTAGACACACCAGTTTACCACAGAAACCATGCAGTAGTGCTGCATGCCCTTAATCCCAGAACTAGAGAGGATTATAAAACAGGAGACAGCTCTCAGTCTCATTCTCATTCTGAGATTCAAGGAGGTAAGATCACCATTTTCAGACTGAGGTTGAGGTAAGAGCCAATGACTAGCTGCTTTGCTTTTCTGGTCTTTAGGTTAAACCTAATATCTGACTCTGAGTTTTTATTAATCATGCTTCAGAGATCAAGACAGAGATTCAAACAGGGCAGGGCTGTAATAAAACAGTCCCACATGCAGGGGCCTGGAGAAGGAGCTGTGGAGAGGCCATAGAGGGTGCTGCTTATGGCTTGCTCCTCATGGCTTGCTCAGCCTGTTTTCTTAGAGAACCCAGGACCATCTGCCTACTGAGGCACCATCCACAGTGGGCTGGGTCCTTCCCCAAATCAATCGCCAATTTAAAAAATGCTCTACAGCCAGACTTACGTAGGCATCATCTCTGAGGTTCCTCCTTTCAGATGAGGCGAGTTTGTGTGTCCAGACTGGCCCAGACAGCGAGCATGTTCTTCCTAGTACTAACCTGTCTCTGACAGCAGTCTTCTCATAAGAGATGGCATCTATCTCACTGTAGTTTATGTGCATTTCCATGAACCTGCTGTTTCTCTCTATGTTTGCATTGGAGAAGTATTTATTTAGGTCTACTGTCCAGTTTTTAATTGGATCATCTTGGTTTTTAGGTTTTTTTTTTCTGTTGTGTTCCTTGCACCTCTAAATACTAACCCCTTGTCAGACATCTAGCCAGTGAACAACCCTCATTCTAAGGCTGTCACTTCCTTTGTTATGCAAAGCTTTCTGCTTTTGCTTCCTGTGGTTTGGGGGTGTTATCCAAAGAAACCAGAGCCACTGGCCATGCCACAGAAAGGTAATACAGGGTGTTCAAATGAATCGACCTATTTGGCTCCCTCAGCACAAGGCAACAAGAATGGGTGGGATTTGGGGAGCAGAAGCAGGGAGATGATGAGTTCAAGTCAGCAGAAATGTACATTCTAAGGGAGGTTGTGTCTAGAGAACCAAGGCCTAGGGGTGCACCTCAACAACTGTACTCCCCCCCAACACACCACACACACGGGGGGGGGGGGGGTACACTAGCCTGCCTGCCTCCCTCTTTTCAATCTGGAGAAATACAAATGAGAACAATCACTAAATGCTAAGAAAAAAATAGCAGAAATACCTCTTTGGGAGATTGTTTTAGGACTGCAAAAGCATATCAGTCTCACTTACTGAAGAGAATTCTCAGATTACCTGAAGCTAAGCAGCATTTTGGCCATACCACTGCTTTTCATCAGAGCCTCTCAGAGTGTGTGCCTGGCACAGGCAGTGACTAACACTGGGAAAGAATGCAGGCACTGTTCCACACCCGCTTTGAAATAACGGTCCCACCATCATTTCCTGAAACAGGAGGCGACAGCATTGCTTAGCTGTGTCAACTGCTCCAGCACTTTGGGCATGCTCTAAGCAAGGATCATCTGCGCTCCTTTAAACAGTGATGTTTTTCTTTGAGTGCCTTCAAGGATGTTCCTCCTCCAAGCTGCAGAACTGCTCTCTGCCAGACACTTTTCCAGGTGTACTGAGCACATACTGCCTTGACGAGTGAGCAGCATTATCTGTATATGGAACTCTTTTCTTGTTTGTTTTTTTTTTGTTATTGTTTTAAATAAGGTCAGCTATAACACTAACATTATCAAAAGCAAACAAGTCTCCCCTAAATGTTAGCATTCAACGATAGCAATTGCTCATAGCTTCTACGGCTTGAAGAATCAGTTTTAAACAGCAAAAGAACAGAAAAATTGCCTGTCAGGAGCTAAAGCAATACTTCAGTAGCACCTGCAGTGCTGCCAGGTGTTCTATGGTCCACACCAGCTCACTGGCCCCCAGGGATTACTTTTCTTGTCTCTATGGAAAAATCATGGAAGGGTGTGACATGTGAATCAATTTCACAGCTGCCAGATGGAGATAATGAGGGCTGGAGTGTGTGGGGTCTTTGCTGAGAAAGGATAGCACTGGGGGAATCAAGTAGTAGTGCAGCTGCTTGGCTGATAGGGTGGGTCTTTCAACAATAACAAAGTCTGGGCAGTTAGAGATATAATACGAACACATGAATTTTTGTCAAAGAGAAACAGAATGGGATGAAGGTTTTGTTTTGTCTAGAAACACTGTGGTAGAATGTTTTAGAAGAACAATGGGGTCTGGGTTCTCAGTTTAATGCCCATAAGTCTCTCTGGGCAAGTTATTGAACATTTTGTCCTGGATTTTTTTTTCTCTTCTATTAGCTGAAAATAGCAAATTTTCAGAATAAAGTTCCTATGAAGCTTGAGAATAAAAAACACATTTAAAAAAACCACTTATGGCATATATCTTAGTCATCACAACCAAAGGAACATTAAAGGTCAGCATTTAATTGGGGTGACTTTCAGAGGTCTAGTTAGTCCACCATCATCATGATGGGACATGGTAGCACACAGGCAGATGCAGGAGCAGAAGCTTCTTGTTTAGTTCGGACTCTCTGAGGCACTTCTCGTGGTCATCCTTAGCTGTCTTAGTCAATGTGCTAATGTCTATGTGATTGCTTCCATAGCCTTTTGACCAAGTGGAGAGAGTCTTATGGCTCTTTTCTGTTGTATTCTCAGTTAGTATGGTTGCCTGTTGTCATCTTCACCTCTTTTCTGATACACTGTCTTTACTCTGGGTCCAACAGTCATTCCAAGGACTTCCTGTTGAGCTATTGCTATGAGAGAACTGGGTCTTGGCTGTCTGGCTTGTCCTCCGGCTCCTACCTCCAGTGAGGCTGGGCTGTCTGGCACTCGTCCACTCTGTGTTTCAGGACACTTGTCAGAGGGAGTTCTTGTTCCTGGGAAACAGTTACTAATGAAGGTTTCTTGCACTATTTTCACTATTTCCCTGTGATGGCCTGCTTCACGGTACATTTCAAGTTTATAAAATCATCATCTGCTCCTTTCTCACCTGGTTTTTAAATAAGTTATGAGCTTCCCACATTTGAAAGATACAGACTATCCAGGTGAAATAAAATCCCGAGGAATTAAGATATTATTGTCAGTGTTGATTAGACTGAAGCCCGCGTTTTTCCTGAAAATATATTCATCAGAAGGTAAGCAGAATGGGCTCCTCTGGCACATCTGTTTCCATCATGCCTCAGAGTGAGGAAAGGAGGAAATGGCAGCTGCCCTGTGACACTAATCAGCCTTTCTGAGGGGAAACTGCAAATGCAGCCTCTGCAGGTCCATGAGAAGTGCATATTGCTTTGCAAGGTCAAGGGCATGAGTTCTGTGGTCAGAGAGCATAGGTCAGAAGCCCAGCCCTTGGTTTCTAAGTACAAGGTGGTCTCTGTGCCTATTCCTTCATCTAAAATAAGGTGAAAGTAACGACCCAGTCTCAGGGATGACTGAGAATTACATCAAAGTGTTCATAAAACATGCTTCAAACACTGCTTACACCTAGCAGATGTCGCTGCCTGTGACCTGCAGGCTACTGAGCTACTGCCTCGTAGACCCCAATACAGTGTGTACCTGCCAAGACAGAAGCCATATGGCATCTCCAAAGTCAAGTTTCAGGCATGGAGGTAAAAACTCTTCATGGATTTTGTGAGACAGATACTTTTATAATCCTGCTTATAGGGTCTCTGAAATGTTATAATTATCCATCTTGCGAAAGTTTAGGATTCTTATTTTAAATGTGTATTAATTTTGGGTTTTTTCTTTTTATGGTTTGCTTTTTGTTTTGTTTTGTTTTTATTTTTTTGAGACAGGGTGTTACTATAGCTTTGAAGCCTGTCCTGGAACTTACTCTTGTAGATCAGGCTGGCCTCAAATTTATAGAGATCCTTCTGCCTCTGCCTCCCAAGTGTTGCGATTAATAAAGGTGTGCACCACCACCGCCTGGTTGGTATTATCTTTTTGTCTGCATGTGCATGCCAAGTGCTCACAGAGACCAGAAAAGGCTGTGGGATCCCCCAAAACTGAAGTTTTAGATAGTTGGTGAGATACCATGTAGGTATTGAACCAAACCCAAGTCTTCTCTAAGACCTAGCAAGCACTCTTAACCACTTAGCATCTCTACAGTGCCATACAACTTTTTTTTCCTCTTAATTTGGTGACATTGAAGCAGCAGTGTTTTATGGGAAGAAGTCTACCATCCACTCACCTGAGCCCCACGGTCATTGACCAGTTCCACAGACCACCTGCCTTCATATTGGATCCACACAAATATTCCTCCATCTGCATCACATGTGGCCAGTTTCTGATAAGGCTCATTCCATCTCACCAGCACAACCTAGAAAAATAAGAAAATGTTAAAAACATGAAAAACAACTAGTCAGGTTCATTTCCATTAAGTATTCAGATTCCAAACTAAATAGGAAAAGTATGGACAAGACTGTGGGAATTAGTATAGGAACTGGGTAAGGCCCGCATGAAACCAGACACATGTGACATGTCCCAGAAGACAGCAGACATCTGAGCATCTGAGCAAACAAGGAAACATTACACTGATATGAAAAGAGAGGTCCCACATAAATCATCACCTGTTTTTACATAAGTACAACAATCTCCCATTTGTTGGTCCTGTGCTGGAGAGGAATAGTTTCCATAAAATTCTCCATTGTGAATCAATGTATTACTTGTTTAGTCCAGGAAGAAGAAATGAGGAAAATGTCTATCTTTTCTGGACTATCTTATTTCTGAACAGCTCAGCATCTAAACAAAGTCAATATGGAAAACACGCAGTGGAAAGATTTAAGTTGTTTTGGATTTTTTTTGGAGAGAAAATAAGAAGTTATAAGCTTCTGTGGTGGTTTGCATGAGAATGATCCCACAGGCTCATATCACCCTGATAAATGCTTAGTCACCAGCAGGGGTACTATTTGAAAAGATCAGAAGGATTAGGAGGTAGAGCCTTAATGGAGTAGGTGTGGCCTTGCTGAAAGAAGTGTGTCACTGGGGGTGGGATCTGAGGTTTCAAAAAGCCCACACCAGGCCCAGTGTCTCCCCACTCACCCTCTCGCCCTGCCTATGAAGCAGGTACTGTTGGTGTTATTCCCTGCCATGAGGATAACACATATGTCGGAAACCACAAGCAAGTCTCAAATCAAATGATTTTGTTTAGAAGAGCTGTCTTGGCCGTGGTGTATCTTCACAGCAGTAGGGACAGTGACTAAAACAGCTTCTAATTTTATGAGTAAGGGAACTTGACTCCTCTTGTAAAATTAATATGCATTACTACTTTTTTAATTAGAAAGAACTTAAAGCTTTGAAAATTCTACATCTAGAGAAATTACTTTCAGTTTCTCATCTATAAATACCTTTTTTATCTAAAAAAGTAAGCAGAAGGTTTGGAAGTAGCAATATGCCTCCGAGGGTAACAGTGCTTGCCTCAGGCTAACAACCAAAATTTGATCCCTAGAACCTGAGAAAAGGAGGAATCAGAACAGACTACACAAATCTTCCTTCTGATTTCTACACACGTATAGCAGCTTGAGTGCCCTCCTCCTCATAAACACACAGATATAATATTAGTAAAATTTAAAAAGGCAGGAAATCTGTGAGGTGTTCTGTGAATCTACGTACCAAACACTTGGCAAGTCTAGTGGTCCCAATTAAAAGAGTCAGGAACATCTATGCAGCAATAAGCAGCTGCCAAGTCTCAAGAATCTGAGCCATGAAAACAGTATCTCAAGGTTCACCACGTGACTATCCCCTACGGTTGTTCCCTCCTGGTGAGAGTGATGAACGCAGCATCATTATTACACTTATGCAATGTGGCTAGTGTTGAGCTGAAGGCTATGAATCACTTCCACCACCCTCAGTGAGCTCAGAGTGAAGCTTGAAACCCAGAACACCCACAGACACACTGATGCCTCTGATGTGTCAGTAAAGGACTGTCACTGATCAGCAAAAGCACTCCATTTAATTAGGACATGTACGCGCTCTTATCTTTCCCTAGGTGTGCACTGGTGGTGCCACAGTAAATGGTATCATACCACGAATAATAAAAACCAAAGACAGATAAAGGAGTTAAAGCTGAAAATCAGAGAAATAGAGCAGTAAGCCACAGAGACACCTTTTACCTCAGACTACCAATGCTCAGACTAAAGGGGAGATCCCCAGATGGCCTAGATTGTACTGTATTCTTCACCAAATCTCAGACTCCATACTCCAGTGAGTTCCTGTTTCTCTCTATATATAGTTCTCTGTCTAGCCAAATTGCTCCTATCTCTATCTCCCTAATGTTGGGATTAAATGCGTGTGACCCCAAACACTGGAATTAAAGGTGTGAGGCACCACCACCTGGATATGTTTCTGGATCTATCTTGTGTATCCCAGGGTAACTTTTAACTCACAGAGCTCCGTCTGCCTCTGTCTCCCTAGTCCAGAGATTAAAGGTATGTGCCACCACTGCTTGGCTTCTAGTGCCTTAGTTTTGCACTCTCATCTTCAGAGTCAATTTATTTATTAAAATACAAGTAAAATGTCACTACTTTGCCCCTTCTTTGCCTAAAATAAAAAGATGGCTATAATTAATATAAGAAAAAACTGTATCTTATACACTTTACACCTCTTTAGTGAGTTTCTTTTCTGCCTCAGGTAAAGAAGGAAAACTATAAGTATCTAGTCTTCAACTCCCTCAGAGACCCAAGAAGGACATAATATTAACCGAGTAAGCAGGAAGTACAAGCAAGAAACTTCCAAAAAATATGAGAAATGACAAAAACAGCTGGTTGCCTGGACTGTCACCCAAAGCTCCTCTGCAATGTTGGGGTATCCATCTTCAGTCAAAAGGCCTAAAATATTCCACAGACTTTCCTAAGAAATAGGAAAGGACCTACCTGCCTTGTCTTGATAATATCTGGCACTCACGCTCTTTGTATCCTGCTTGCCCAATTAGGACAGCATACTGCCAGTGGAGGCAACGGTACTTTCTTGCCCAGTGGTTTACTTTTGCACCAAAGAAACTAACCTCTATGTAGAGGTTCTTTGATGTCCATTATCTTCTCTGAATTAGATTGGTGTGCGAAGAGCAGACATGTCTCATTGTCATAAAAAAAGAACCTATGTTATTACAACATCTTAAATGCCATATTCTGTAGATCTCTGAAGTATTTGAAGATGACCTGTCTATTTAAAACATATCTCTATTTGACATTGAAAACATAACTAATGTGACACAAGCTTGATTGTAATAGGTAACTAATTACCAATCTGCATTTCTTTAGTATCCTAAAGAGTTGATAATATCTTTCAATAACTAGAAATTTGCATTATACTGATAAATGAGCTGTATAGGCACAATACCTTGAACAAGATTAAAAATGTGTGTACAGTATGTTTTAACAAAATTAGTCTCAAATTTCTATCAACATACAAAACTTGTATAAAATATACAAAAGTCCAATACAATGTAAAATATTTAAATCTTGTGGTTTTTTAAAAGTAGATTTAAAAATTGACTCTTTTATCATATCATATCATACCTATATTCTCCCTTTTTTCTCTTCAGAATAGATACAATAGCCTACCCTTTTATTCTATCATAGATATGTATGCCCTTTTTTTCTTTTGAAAACAAGAGCTCTGAATCTAATCTCCTTTGTTTAACTTTCCTTCTAAACATAACACATACCAAATTCTAAACAATGACAAATATCTATAACCCATTGAAGGACTAAAAACCACGCACCCCACCCCATGAGAATGTGGTCATCGTATTCTAAAATTTACATCCTGATATCTGGGTGTGACAGCATCGTTAAACGATCCTGAAAAGAAAAATTGGGGTTAATTGTCAAGTCCTGGGAGAGGCAGCTGTATTATTTGTTATCTAGTCTCTGTGTAATGAGAAAGTGCAGGGCTTGTCTCCTGTCCTGGCTAGAGTAGTCTGTTAGACTGGATCATCTCAGCTACCTACCTCAAAATTATTCTGAGCAATTTATAAACCAAAGTCAATGTTCTTCAGCTTAGTGGTGCTATATAGTCCCGAAGGAATCATCATTGTGGGGCCCCATCCTCCTTTTGGATACTTCAAAAGTCGTTGTTAGACATGTGTATGGTTCATTGCAGAAAACTGAGACTCAAATACAAAATCATGTACGGTAAAGAAGATAAAACATTTTTCTAGAATTAGTACTCTATATGACCACTAGTATGACAAAAGTTTAAAATATAGATATACCCCCACACACCTCTGTGTGTGTGTATCTTATAAAATTTATACCTTAAGAAAAGCTGTTGAAGAGCCAAAATAAAACCAAAGGATTGTGAGATTAGTGGCAATAAAGTAGTCCACAAATTTTCTTCTGTTCCATTATCAGGTGGCTCTTCTGACATGGGAGACGGATTTGGGATTTTACTTAATAAGCATGCTTCGGTTCAGAGAAGGAGAGAGCCACATTCCAACTCCAAAGCAGCTGTAATATTTAACTTGACTAGGACTACAATAAGATCATTAGGAGTAAATGTCTGTAGAGAATAACAGAAAGAAAGATTTGTAAAGATTTGTGAAATTTTATCCTGTTGTAAATATGATATACCAAAAGTCATTAATAGTCTGTAATCAATCTCTCCTAATGTGCCCTATTTTGCGAGCTAATTTTTGTATATTTATTTTATAACCTAAATAATAGAATCTCCTCTTTGTACTTTTTCAGGAACAATTTGCAATCCCCAACAAGGCAAAATTTTCTTTATTTCTTCAAGCATTCTTTCTGAAGTATCTACATTTGAATCAAATACTAAAATGTCATCCATGTAATGGTAAACTATAGATTCATGAAATTGTTTTTGTATCACTTCCAATGGTTAACTTACAAAATACTGACACAGGGAGGGGTTATTTAACATTCCCTGTGGGAGAACTTTCCATTCACATCTCTTACCAGGCTGAGAATTATGAGTAGGCACTGTGAACGCAAATTTTTCTTGTAAAGGTATAGTGAAGAAACAATCTTTTAAATCAGTAACTATAAGGTCATCCTTTAGGTAAGAGAAAAAACAAACAAATTCCAAACTGTAGAGAGTAAACTGGCTGAATTACCTTATTAACAGCTCTTAGATTTGTTACCATTCTCCATTTTCCAAATTTCTTTTTAACAACAAATACAAGAAAATTCCAAGAGTTGGTTGATGCTTCAATATACTGAGTATTTAGTTGTTCCTGTACCAGCTATTGTAAAGCCTGCAATCTCTCTGTTGTTAAAGGCCATTGTGCAACCCATGCAGGTTTGTCTGTCAACCATTTTAAAGTTTGGTGCCTTTCAGATATCAGCAGTTGTTGTGCTGTTTTTGTACAACCTGGATGACTGGTAACTGTCCTTTTTATAATATCTTGTAATATTTTCTCAACATACATTAATTTATGGTTTGTTTCCAAGATTGGGGTAATGTCAGTAATCTGAGTTTTCCATTGCAGCAACGAATCATGTCCCCACAAATTCATTGCTATGTTAGCCACATATGTTTTTATTACTCCTTTCTGTCCGTCTGGTCCTATATATTCAACTCATCTCATGCTCTGCTTTAGCTGAGATAAAGTTCCAGTTCCTAAAAACTGAACATTAATGTCCTGAAGACGCCAATCTTCAATCTTGGATGCCAAGATTTTGATGAAATTATTATTACATCTGTACCTGTATCTACCAGTCCTTCAATGACATCATCATTTATACAAATTTTTTAATTGGTCTGTGTTCACTTGTAGAAGTTTGCCAAAATACTCGCTTTATAGTTTCTCCTGAATTTTTTGTTCTCTCTTTTATAGCTGTTCTAACATCCAGAGCAGTATGGCTTCTCACAATAGGCATTAGGTTCTTTAATTGATCAGGGAAGGAGTTTCCTCTATGATGACAGGAAGCGACTAAACTGAATTTGACATAGAGGCCTGAGAGGAGCCCTTCATGGAGTTTCTTGATGGCAAAGGATTACCTTGAATATCCCTTGTTGACCTATATTCATTAGTCCAATGCCTGTCTCTGTCATACCTTCTGTATAATCCAGAAGGGAGGGACAGTCTAAATGGATTATGCAAAAAAAAAATACACTGTTTCTAGGGACATCCTGTTTACAATCCCTTTTAAGGTGACTTTGTCACAATTGAAACACTTGATGTTTCCATTTTTCTTCAGACCTCTGGACATTACCTCTCCTATCCAAGTATCATCATGGTGATGAGATTCAATATTAATTGTATGTTGGATCCATTCCTCCAAAGGTGCTGACCTTGCCTTTAACAGCTCAATTATTCCTTTGCCTTAAGAATTAGCATTTTCAAAAGCCAGAGATTCAACTATTATTTGTCTAGCTTCTGAATTTGGTATCATTCTATTTACTGCTGATATCAATCTTTGTAAAAAAAAAAATCCGTGAAGGTTCCTTTGGGCCCTGTATGACTTTTAGTAAATGATTCAATCTTATTTCCTACATCTTCAATTCTGTCCAAGTATTCAAAGCTTCTGCATGGGATAAAGCCAGCATGTGACCATCATATATGGATTACCTTTCTATAGTAGTATAATCTCCTTCTCCAAGATAAAGATCTTGGGAGATTTCTAAACCTCTAGCTTTACTCTGTTGTTCAATAGTCTTAGCCTCTTCTCTGAACCAGGTATTCCATTTACTTGTGGACCATGCTCTAAAACAGCTTTAGCTAACTCTAGTCTTTAGGGATAATTCTATTCTAAACTGACCAGGAGTTTAACATTTGATTCATGAAACGTGAATGTATACCATATGAAGCCATTGCTTTCTTGAATCTCCTTAAATCTAATATTGGTACAAGAGTCCATTCAGCTCTTACAGAGCCTCTCTCACTTAGCAATTCTTGTAAGATTACTAGCTATATTAAGGTTGTTTGAAAATCTTAAACTGTTCCTATCTGTTCTTATAATGCAATGGTGAAAAGGGTTCTCCATTAAATTCCTCTGTCTGGATTTGAATATCTCTATAACCTGTTTTATTAAGTTTTGCTAAAATTTGTATCTTAGCTCTCAGATTAACAAACTTTTTAGTGATAAAACAAAAATGATAAAGATGATGATTACAACTGACATTACATAAATCCCATCTAAACTTATTTAATCTTTCCATTTTCAAACTGTCCAGCATATTATCATACAGAGATGCAAATTGCTCCATTGTAATGGTGTTTCCCATTTTTTAATATGCTTAAAAAAATCTCTTTTTTAATTCCTCCCTTTAAGAATTTACAATTGTCTTACCAAATCTACCGACTATGATGATGAAGATGTGAGGCTTACTGTTGCTGAGTAGAACAGTAAAAGCCTGACTGGAATATAAGACAGTTACCTAGTTTGGCAGCAGACCAAGAAAGGGGTTCAAAGAGAGCCTACCAGGGGAGAAGAAAGAAAAAACCTAGCCAGTAAGGCGGTGACTGCAGCCTAAGCCAGTGGCTATAAAGTCACATGCAAACAGCTTTTTTTTTCTGTGAATCTGTACCCCAAATGTTAAGCACCAGATGTAGCACAATTAATAAAAACCCAGAGACAGATATTGAGGTTCAAGCTGAAGATCAGAAAGCAAAGTGGTAAGTCAGCAGAAGAGACCTTTTCACCTCTGGAAATGCTCAGACTGAAGGGGTGACCCTTAGACTACCTAGACTGCACCTGTGTCTCCACCAAACCTCAGACTCCACACTTCAGTGAGTTTCTGTCTCTTCCCCTTTATATTCCTCTCTGCCTAGTCATATTGTTCCTGTCTGCACCTTCATAGTGCTAGAATTAAAGGTGTATGACTCCCAAACACTGGGATTAAAGGGGTGTGCCACCATTCCCTGGCCTCTAGTGCCTTAGTTTTGCCCTTTGATCTTCAGGCAAGCTTTATTTATTAAAATACAGTTCAGTTTACTCAACAGGCATAATACAGTGCTCTCTACACAATTAAGGCATATCGTGGCACACGCCTTTAATCCCAAAACTTGGGAGACAGAGGCAAACAGATCTCTGTGCGTTCAAGGTGTGGTGGCCCACACCTTTAATCCCAGCACTTGGGAGGCAGAGGCAGGCAGATCTCTGTGAATTCAAGGACAGCCTGGTCTACAGAGGGAGTTCCAGGACAGTCAAAGATACACAGAGAAGCTGTCTCAAAAAGCCAAAAATTAAAAGTAAAAAATAAAAGAAATAGAGGTTAAAATAAAGCCACGTAAAGATGAAAAATACACAGAAGTCTGGATACTGTATGTTATTATGCTCTCTTTTAATTGTTTGAATGCTGAGGAAGGAACAACAGCTGCTAAAAGATATTTGTTTAAAAATGCTGATGAATTAATCCAAGATAGGTATTTTGAAAATGCCTTGACTTCAAAATTGAAGTCAAAAGACATGTTTGGAGAAGAGGTTTTGCTTGTTTCCACAGAAAATGAGAGGCTACGGATTTATTCTGAGTTAAGAAAAATCAGTTTTGATCAAGGAAGACCACCTGAGAAATCTCCAGTAAGAAAAGATTCAAAATGTTGCCTAAGATAATCAAGCTTCACAGGATATTCTAGTCAGGACTTGAACATAATTCTAAATTTTCTTTAGGTCCCCATAAGATTATCAGTGCCCCCAATCAGCAGGAAGTAGCCTGGAAAACTATGCCCACATTCCCAAAAATGGTCTATGAATATTTTCCTTTGTTTAGAATGTTGGTTACACGTTATTATGGCTAATGGTCAGGAGAAAAGCTAAACAAAGAATATTAGATTCAGAGTTATTTTTTAAAAAAAGAGGGGAAAGTGGTATGGGACAATGGTCTATATTCTGTCAATTATATTTTAAATAAATGCCAGTAGCCAGGAAGGAAGTATAGGTGGGACAACCACACAGGAAGTAGATGCGGGTCAAGAAGAACAGGAGAATTCTGGGAAGAAGGAAATCCTAGTCTGCAGCAGTCGTGACCAGCCACAGAGCAAGCAAGATGTGACTGCCTCGCCGAAAAAGATACTGAGCCACATGGCTAACATAGATAAGAATAATGGGCTAATACGAGTTATAAGAGTTAATATGAAGCCTGAGCTAATGGGCCAATCAGTTTATAGTTAATGTAGGCCTCTGTGTGATTTCTTTGGGATTTAACAACTGCAGGAACTGGGCGGGACAGAAACGTCAGACAACACTACAGGTTTCCAAGCTCTAACTTAGGTTCTGCAGTTGAAGTAACTGAGGCCTAATGGATCTCCTCCAATGCCATACCCTCCTTATGTCTGCAATATTTCCTCCTCACAGACCAACAATACACAAATCCTGTAACTTCTCAGAACCATGCAGTGGGTACACCTGATTTTAAGGTTCTCTGACTTAGTCTGCCTTGAGCCCACCCTAGTTTGTTTACCTCAATGTTTAAAGAGGTAAAGATATTACAGCATCTTAATAACACAACTAAAAACAAAGAAAGCAGTCAGGTTGTGATCTTTAAAACCCCAGCAATCTTTAACTTAATCCAGTTGATGGCTACCATGCTACATTCAACTTCCAATAATGCAAACACTAAGTAGTCCCATCCAGCCATGTCCTACACTGAGACACCTTGCTTGCTCTGGCCAGCTCTACATGTCTGTCGCTGATATAATGTGCTATAAGTATCACTGTGAAGGCAGGATCTATGCTGCTGAGGACATCTTCAAAATGACCAGTCATTTTTAGTGTATTCTGAAATGATATTATAATTGGAAGCTTTAATGTTTATTAAATTATATATCTGAATTATAAAAAGTATTAAAAATCATTTCAAATTAATTAAGGCACTTTGACAACAGCAAATACTGTCTGTATGCTTAAGATGAACTAAACACTATTAGATGCCAAAGAAAGAAATTAAGGCATCTCTGCCCACAGAGCTCAGTTTACTCAACAGGCATAATACAGTGCTCTCTACACAATTAAAGAGTTGTAAATGTACAGAAGTGGGGACCTCTCAGGTATGGATAAGGGAGCAACAAATTAAGATTTGCTTGTGTAAATCTAGTTGATTATTTAAATTGATTTGATTATTTAAAAAGTTCATCAGCTTAAGTCTTTAAACAACATTTGAATGTATCATAAAATTCAGAATCTCCTAACAGTCAATAAAGTCAAATTCCTTTACTTCCTTCAGGTTTGACAGTGATTTGGCCTGAAAACTGCAATACACAAATCTGTGGGTGGTTACAAATTGGTCTCCATTGACAAGCTTTCCTCCCAGAAGCCCACAACCATTTCAAATGGCTACAAAGAACAGAATACAACAAACAGGAACACCATATTCATCACTGCTGTTTTTAAATTGTTTCTTTGGGTGGGCACAGTAAACATTTATCTACTGTAAGGATGTCTATAAAATTGATGTTTCTGCCACCAGTGGCCACTGCCATGTGTGATCACAAAATTAGTTGCTACCAAGGAAATACCTCTTCATGAAAAATAACCTGCACAATGACACAAACACAAAAAAAGCAGAGGCAAAACATATTTAAGATTATCTCTAATATTAAAGTAGGATTTTTAAATCTTAAGATAACACAGTTGCTACTGTTGGATAAACAAGACACTGACTCAGTTTCACCCTTCTGGAATTCTAAGCTGAGATGCAGCAGTGACTGGAAATGTGGTCCTTACTCCCAGGCTTCTTCACCCCAAGTTCTAATTGGCACAACTGAGTAGGTGGATGACTCTGAACTAGAAGAAGTCTTTCCATTGCTTCTTCGTTTAAAAGTGAAGTAGAACTGCCAATGTTTGCTTGGCTGGCTCATTCTCATTTCCTCTCCTGCCTGCAATGCACAGCTGCCCGCCTTATCTCCCAACAGCTTATTTCCTGTTCTCTAAATCCTGCCAGCCTCCTTGGCAATGTTAGGACATACCAGAGTGTTGACAAATCACCAGCCAGGGGTCAGCTGGGATTTCAGTTGCCCAGATCATGAAGTTAGGTGCTATGGATCTACACAAGCATCCTAACCACGACTTTCCTACCCTTCTAAAGGGAAAGAGGATTGATTTACTCCGTACCAAAGAACTTCTCCAGCTATGATGTTGGCTGAAGGTTGCATATATTTATTTAAGAAATAGGTGAGGCAAGTTTTAATTCATGTCTTTGAGTATTTAAAAAAAAAGGTTTGGCAGTGTGTGGTAGCATATGCCTTTAATCCCAGTACTTAGGAGGTGGATCTATGTGAGTTCAAGGTTAACCTGATCTGCAGAGTAATTTCCAGGAGAGCCAGGGCTACAAAGAGAAACCCTGCTCCCTCCCCCCCCCCCAAAAAAAAGAGGAGGAGGAGGAAACAAAAAGAACAGCTTATGACCGTCTCTAAGTAAGACACACCCTATCAATTTATAGCAAGGCTGTGAATTGAATGCTATTCATGGCAGTATTTATTGAATGCTATTAACATTAGAGAAACCTAGAATAAAAGCATACGACAGGACTGAGAGAAGCATATTTGGGGTGTAAGGTAAGGTCCAAGATATGCTGTTTCACTCCTTCTACCTAGAGTTACTTCTAGGGAAAGCAAGATAAATGCCAGTTAGTGCTGATGCTTGGCTTCTGAAGCAGGACTCCCCAAATGGCAAATATACAAACACAGTTACTTCAGTGAGCAACCATATCACCAAAGTTCAGGACCATTTCCTTTGATCTAAAAAGAACACAATTTAAACAAAAATGAGAAAGAAAACAGTCTCTATCCCATGGTGATCATGAGCCAGCTCATCTGGTTCTGTAATTTATTAAGTGAAACAGCAACAGGATTAACTGCCCCAAAAGACAAAATAAAATCATGAAAATGGCTCTATTAACAAAAGAAATCTACAGATTCAATGCAACTCCTATCAAAATCCCAATAACATTCTTCAAAGAACTTTAAAAAACTAAAATAGGAAGACAAAATGCACCAATAGTCAAAAGCAGTCCACACCAGAAAGAACAACCCTTAAAGGCATCACATTGTCTGACCTCAAATTATACTATAAACTACAGGGACAAACGGTACAGGGTCGGTACAAAACAGGTATGTACACCAACGAAACAGAAAAAAGGCAGAAAAATATACCCCAACAGTAACTGCTATTTCACTTTTGACAAATGTCAAAGATATACACTGGAAAAAATAGTCTATTTAACAAATTGTGCATGCTGAACTTGATAGTCGGCTGCAGAAGAATAAAATAGATTCTTATCTCTTACCCTGCTCAAGAATTAATTCAAATGTATCAAAGACCTTAATATAAAATCCAATGTTGAAACTACTAGAGAAAAATACAGAGAAAACACTTCAAGATGTAGCCATAGGTCACAACTTTCTGACTGGACTTCAAAAGCACAGGAAATAACCCCAAGAACTGACAAATGAGATCACAGGAATGTAAAGAGTTGCACAGTGAATGAACACAGACAAGGGAACGCTTCAGAGCAGGAGAAAGTCTTTGCAGCTACACTTCAGACAGGAGTTAGTATCTAGAATATAGAATAGTTGCATATTTTTAAACCATAAAAAAACACTGGCCAGCAAGAGGACTCAGCAGGTAAAATCTGATGACTCAAGGCCAATCCCTTACTTTACAGGGCAGGAGGGAACTGATTTCTGCTAGTTGTCCTCTCAATTCCATACTCAAACTATGCCAGGCAGAGCAACACATGCATGCTCACAAACGTAGTAAGCAAGTAAAAACAAACAAAAACCTATAAAGGATAGAAAGAAATGAGAAGTGCTGGAGAGGATAGAGGAATGAGGACCCCTTGGTCACTGCTGGTGGGAATATTAACTGATGCATACAACTTGGGAATCAAGAAGATGGTTTCTCAGAAGCTAATGCTGTAACTAACATGTAACCCAGGTGTACTACTGGTCCTGATAATATGCAAAACATTGCATACCCCACCACAGACACTTGTGTTTCCATGTTTACTGATACCATGTTCACAATAGTAAAAAAATGGAATCAGCCTGGATGTCTATTAACAGACAGACAGAACAGACAATGAAAATATGGCCCAATGAAAACTACAATGAATCTTCATTCAGTCACAGAGAAAAATGAAAATTAAAAAGCTGTAGGAGAATGAATGAATCTGAAAATTATACTGAAGTAACTTCTACACAGAAAAGACAAATCACGCATGTCCTCTCTCTTGTCTATGTGGGCTTGAGTGCAGGGACAGGTCATTAAACTAGACAGGAGACCATAAGAGGGGAGAGGGTCAGGTAATGGAACACATGTGTCATGGAAGACTACAGTGGCAAAGGAAGGAAAGGGGGCACAGGCTGGAGAGTGAGGTAAGATGATTAACCAAAACAAAGCATGAAATACCATAATTATGTAATTTCATATAAAATAGAACAGCTAGATTCTATTTGTGTATTTTTGGAATACTTTTGTATATTTTCAGAATACTAGCTTCATACTCAAGAATTCTTTCTGTATACTTTTCTTCCCCCACTCAAACTTTTTACAATACTGCACTTGATGAAATAAAAGCAGAAGTTGCTCATCACGATACTCACTGGGGTAATTCAAATGGCACTCGGGCCCAAAGAGCATGTATAGTTCTATACAGAACATGAATGGTTCAGTTCTATGTAAATTCATTACGACTAACTGCTTAAAATCAAGGGTAATTCTGACCAAAATCACTCAAGGGATGAGGTCAGCAGAGAGTAGGACAGACAGGAAGGGACCTGGGCTCTAGATTTTCTTTGACAGGGAATATCTAACAACAGCAGCCACCACGTGTGTGGTGTCAACATACTGCTGATTCTCTACTAACAGCATTACATGCATTTAACCCATTTCTCATTTAATTCCAGCAAGTTCTCCAATAATTATGATTTGCCTTACTTTTAGTGATACAAAAACTGAGGCATACAAAAACTTCACAATTTTTTTGTGGTGGAGCTGTATGTGAAGTCTGGTGGTCTAAGTCAAAAGCCCATGGTCCTATGCAGTCTCCTGCCTCTCCCAATCCCTTTTTTCAGATCAGTTCCAGGAGAACTGAGGAAAGTATAAAAATATCAAACCAAGTAAAATCCCCAAAAAGCAAAATTGTATAAGTATAATGTGCCCATAAGGGGTGGGAGTTGGGGTAAGAAAGTAAGAAAAATAGACAAAACTCTAGAAATACGTAATACGCTCACATTTGTAGTGGATACCCACTCTTGATCTCCATTAGGATAAATGCCTAGTCCATTCAGGTGCTGATCCAAAATCCCATCACAACCCTTCTGCAGAGCGAGCACCATGCTGCAGCCAGGCTATTGGGCTCGTCCCACTTTTACTGGCCATGACTGCTCTAGAAGTAAACACCAAGATGGTTTCAGAAATTGTACATGGCTCTAAGAAACAGACTGCATTGAACCTTCTCACCTGCATTCTGAGTAGCTCCAGGATAGTATTAGTAGATTCCCATCCATTCTGAATATGGCTTGGCCCTATCAAAGGTCATGTTGAAATTTGACCCTCAGTGTAGCTATAGAGCACTGCTGTGGCCTTGAAAAGGGACTGGTAATTTTCTTGGAGTTCTTGCTCTTCTGGTCCTGGAATGGTTATGTATGTAGGAGCTGGTTGTTATAAGTCACTCTGGTTCCTCTCCTCCATCTTTTCTTTATGCTTAGTTTTGGTCCAGGCCTGTTTGCCCTTTCTGCTTTCTATCACAAATTGAGCCATCCTAACAGCTTCACCAGAAGCCGAGCAGATGCTGACACCTGCTCCTGGATCTCCAGAACTGTGAGCTAAAAGAATTCTTTTCCTCATAGTCTACCTGGCCTTAGCTATTTTATTAATAGCAACTCAAAAATAATTGTAAAGCTTACCATCAATAGATGCAGCGATCTCAGTGATTTTAAAACACTAGATTTTAAAACACTGTATTTTATTGATTTTACATGCATGAGTGTTTTGTCTGCATGTATGTCTGTGTACTGCATGCATGCCTGGTGTCTGTGGAGGCCAGAAGAAGGGGTTGCATGCCCTGGAGCTGGAATTACAGTTATAATCCATGTGGGTTCTAAGAATTAAACCCAGGTCAAACTTAAGAAAAGCAGCCAGTGCTCTTAACTACTGAGCCATGAGCCATTTTTCTCCAGCCCTAAACTTATAAGTATCTGGGGTAACATTTCAGCTAATGAATGTACTGCAATACTAAAAATCAAGATCTTTTTAAGGTTTTATTTATTATGTATACAGTTTTCTGCCTTCATGTATGCCTACAGGTCAGAAGAGGGCACCAGATCTCAGTATAGATGGTTGTGAACCACCAAGTGGTTGCTGAGAATTGAACTCAGAACCTCTGGAAAAGCAGTCAGTGCTCTTAACCACTGAGCCATCTCTCCAGTCCCAATCAAGATATTATATAGTGTGTTTTTAGGATTTTCCCGATACAAGCAGAGCTGTACGTTATCATTTCTGATGGTGAGAACACTTTGGAGAGGGGATAAAAATTTAAAATAATTAAAGAATTGTAAAAAGGACCTTCCTGGGTATGGTTGTACCTTGTGCAATTCCAGTATCAGGGAAGCTAAAACTGGAGAACTGGGGGCCTGGGTTATAAAGCAATTTAAAAGCTAGAATGGGTTAAAAAGATGGATGGTATCCAAATTTTACAGAACCTGAATTTGAGGACGAGTTTGCCCAAAGTGAAACATGTACTAATCTGACGTTGATGCCAGAATCTGTTGACTCCAGAAACCATGCTCTTTCTTCTACAATGTGAATTTTTATTTTGGCCCAAAAGCCAGTCTGTGAACTGGTTATCTATAGCACAACTTCACTAGAGAGGCCCCAAGTCAGAAACCCTGAGAGCAGATTGCAATACAGAATGGCAGATAATATGCACAGCAGACAGATACTAAAAATGTTTTATCCTTTTTTGGAGCCTGTCCTGGAACTTGTTCTGTAGACCAGGCTGGACTCGAACTCACAGAGATCCGCCTGCCTTTGCCTCCCAAGTGCTGGGATTAAAGGCATGTGTCACTACTGCCCAGCTTGTAAGATGTTTTATCTTTAACATACTATCATCCTAAGTCCTTGAAGTCCTGATATTTTTATTTGTCAAGATAGTATTTCTGCTGAAGAGATACATAGTCAACAGGTAATTATGTGGGTTTTGAAATATCTCTTAGTCATCACCAAATGGAATATGGAAATTTACATTCAAAATGCCCACACATTGAAACAGATGAGGGCAACTCTGTAAGAAAACAGTACGGGCCGGGCGGTGGTGGTGCAAACCTTTAATCCCAGCACTCGGGAGGCAGAGGCAGGCGGATCTCTGTGAGTTCGAGGCCAGCCTGGTCTACAAGAGCTAGTGCCAGGACAGGCTCTAAAGCTACAGAGAAACCCTGTCTCGAAAAACTAAAAAAAAAGGAGAAAAGAAAACAGTACGTTGATTTTAGTCAACCATTGGTAACTGAAAAGCCTGTGCATTAATTTCAGAGTTCCTAAACCCACCTCTAGGAAGTTTTTCAAGTAGTCCATTTGCTTTGTCATTCCTCTACAGTGAATACACTTCAGAAAATTGCTTTCTGAGACCTGGACCATCCTCTCAATCAACGATACTCTCAGCCCCCAGCCCAGGAATGCCTTATCCTTATCCTTCTATGTTCAGGTCAGTGTTGCAGAATGGTCATTGCTCAGATCCCCTTAGGCTTTTAATGCCAACTCAGCTCAATTTAGACAGCTGGCTGATCCCTGTCAACAAATTCACATGCCTGATCTGAAAAAAAAAAATAAATCAACTAATACCAGTGGATTAAAAAAAAAGTCAATCTTTATAAATAACCTTTAACAGGCTTGAAGTGCTTATGCTAAAAGTCAAACTGTTATCTGGTGTTGGGAATATTATTTTAAGGTGTGTAACTTTTGTTTATGCTGTATTTGTTTAACTCCGTGAAGCTGTGAATCTTTGCCTGTCTAGAACACCTGATGATCTAATGAAGCTCTGAATGGTCAGTAGTGAGGCAGGAGAAAGAATAGGCAGGGCTGGCAGGCAGAGAGAATATTGAGTAGGAGAAATAAGCAAAGAGGGTTGGGAGTAGTAGTACCTGAGAAGAAGGAAGACATCAGGGGCCAGCCATTTAGTCACACAGCAATCCACAAAGTAAGAGTGAGGTTTACAGAAGTAAGAGAATGGGAAAGCCCAGACAGATATCTAAATTAAGAAAAACAGATAAGAAACGAGCCAAGATAAAGCTGGGCACTCATAACCAAGAATACACCTCTGTGTGTGATTTATTTGGCAACTGGGTGGCGGGCCCCCCAAAAGAGCCCAAGAGCATAACATCATACTATTATGTGCTGAGCTCCTGTCTTCCCAGCTTCTGGAGGGAGGTTGGGGCAAATAGACCATGAGTCCAGAGGGCTGACATTCAGAACAGCAACACACAGTCACTCACTGGGTCTGTCTTTACAGACAATCATCTGGAGTGCTCTTCTGCATCCCCAGCCCTTTCACATCCAGGTCAAAGCGCTGCTCTGGTCCATATAGACTCCCATGTCATCTTCATCCTGGTGTGGATGAGTTTTCTGTCTGTTCTAGGGCACTAATAGCACATTTCTGTTAATCTTTATAAGTTTCATCTCCTCACTGTCATCCAATGGCCCTGAACAAAGACAACTACCAAACAATGCAAAACTGAATCTTGTGAGAAATGTATGGCACTGTTTGTGAATCATTTTCATTTTAATCATTTTATTATAATCCTCAATATATTACCTGAAGTGGCATTTTATTTGTATTCTAATAAATAAAGCTTGCCTAAGGATCAGAAAAGTAAAACAGCTACGCTGGTCAGCCTTACAGACCAGGTAGCAATGGCACACACCTTTAACCCCAGTAGCCACAGTAGCTTGCCACAGAAACCAGGCGGTAGTGGTGCAGGCCTTTAGTCCCAGCACTAGAGAGGATTATAAGACAGGAGGAGACAGCTCTGTCTCAGTCTCATTCTGAGGCTTCCTCGAGGCAGGATCGCCATTTTTGCACTGAGGTGGAGGTAAGAGTCAGTGGTTGGCTGCTTTGCTTTTCTGGTCTTCAGGCTGAACCCCAGTATCTGTCTCTGAAGTTTTATTAATTGTGCTTCAATTACCATAGAACAGATATAATCAATGCCAGATGATAGCAGGGAAGTAGACAGAGTATTAGCATAACCGACAAAGTATAGCAGAGATGCCTGTTGGAATGTGTACTGGATAGGTGGTTATATTATAAGCAATGAAGGTAGCACAATGAGGAACAACATGCCAGGTCTGAAGTCACAAGACTATGCCTTAGTTCAGATTCTGAATCTTAGTGGTTGTAGGACCGAGAAAAATGAGCTGATCTTAGCCTCTAATTCACCAAACTGCTTCTTATAACCCACAGTAACTAAACTGCCTATGACACTCATCTCTGAGCCTGACTTCTTACTGCATTATGGACACAGCATCATTCCCTCTTGACTTCCCAAGATTAATGGCATTCACTATGCTCTTTGACTCATTTATGTGAAAAGGAAATTTTCCTAATTAATATATCACCCTTTACTGTAATGGCATCTCAAATAATGCTAGAGTTAATGATCCGTAAGTCTCACGGTTTTGTAATGAATTATCAGTGACAATATGGAAAGTGACATTTGTCCAGGTTTACTAAGTGGCTTTCCCTACCATCAAAGTATTTTTTTTTATTTTATTGAGCTATACATTTTTCTCTGCTCCCTTCTCTTTCTCTCCCCCCTCTCCAAACCTCTCCCATGGTCCCCATGCTCCCAATTTACTCAGAAGATCTTGTCTTTTTCTACTTCCCATGTACATTAGATCCATATATCTTAGGGTCCTCATTGTTGTCTAGGTTCTCTGGAATTATGAACTGTAGGCTGGTTTTCTTTGCTTTATGTCTAAAAGTCACTAATGAGTGAGTACATGTAATTGTCTTTCTGGGTCTGGGTTACCTCACTCAATATGATGTTTTCTAGATCCATTCATTGCCTGCAAATTTCAAGATGTTATTATTTTTTCTACTGTGTAGTACTCCATTGTGTAAATGTACCACATTTTCTTATCCATTCTTTGGTCAAGGGGCATCTAGGATGTTTCCAGGTTCTGGCTATGACAAACACTGCTGCTATGAACATAGTTGAGCACATGTTCTTGTGGTACGATTGAGCATCCTTTGGTTATATACCCAAAAGTGGTATTGCTGGGTCTTGAGGAAGGTTGTTTCCTAATTTTCTGAGAAATTGTCATACTGATATCCAAAGGGGCTCTACCAGCTTTTATTCCCACCAGCAATGCAGGAGTGTTCCCTGTACCCCATATCCTCTCCAGCATAAATTGTCATCAGTGTTTTTGATCTTGGCCATTCTTATAGGTGTAAGATGGAATCTCAGAGTAGCATTTCTCTATGGCTAAGGGCCATCACGGTATTTTAAGTATCTCACTTTATTCTTACTACACACCTGTGTGGGAGAACTATCTACTACTATCATTTCAGAGAAAATCTGGTTCATAAATTTAAGGTAAAATTTCACAGAAGTAAAATCAGCAAGGAGAGGCTAGCCAAGGCCTTCTGCTCTGTCACTCTCTTTACTGCCTAACAGATAGACAGTGAAGAGGAAAGGCCACAGGGGAATATCTATGATGTGGGAAAGCTATTTTCCCATCCCACTATTACACAATTCAAACTGAGAAAGAATCCTCATGGCCTCATGAGTCAGTGAAACCACTGTCAGCTTGTCCCGCCAGCCTTTCCAGAGGCTCATTAGATCAGTAGGCACAGGAGCCATGAGAGAGCACAAAACTAAATAAACACAAACACAGGCAAGGGTTTCATGACCCCAGAACAGCTACTCAGTCAGACGAATTCCCAAAACTCTCCTTAGGTTTTGCACAGAACACTATAGTGAATCCTGTAGTAGCACTTCAAATGCATTTTAATAAAGAAAAACTGTCTGAAGATCTGAGAGTACAACAGTCCCACTGGTCAGCCTTACAGACCAGGCTATGGTAACACACACCTTTAATCCCAGTAGGCACAATGACACACACCTTTAATCCCAGTAGCACCCTTGTTGCCATAGAAATCGGGTGGTGCATGCCTTTAATCCCAGTGGTGCACACCTTTGATCACAGCCCTAGAGAGGAATATAAGATGGGGTGAGACAACTCTCAGATAGAGACTCTTTCTGAGATTTCTGGAGGCAGGATCACCATTTTCAGACTGAGGTTGAAGTAAGAACCAGTAGTTGGCTGTTTTGCTTTTCAGATCTTCAGGTTGAACCCCAATTTCTGACCCTAAGCTTTTATTAATTATGCTTCAGAATCCTCTGGAATCGTGTAAAAAATACAGGAGATCATGGTGCACCTAAGCATCAAGCCAGATGATGTTCCCACCTCCATCCACTGCATACTCCTGCTTCTCTTTCAGACTCACACATATCTAAGTGTCTACTATGCCAGACTACAAAAGATGAAGCCACCATGTCCCCTGCATGGATGGAGCTTCCTGCTCAAAGGAGAGAGGTGTACACGTTGTAAATGTCTTACACGTACTAATAGTGATAGTGCCAAATTTGAACTAACACAGATTAGTGGCCAATTTGTTCTGTTTAAGATCTCATTAAGTTTCTATGGATTTTTAAATATTTGCTATTTGTATATGTGTGCACCTGCATAATTTATGTGTACCATGTTAACATGCCATTGAGCCCAGTAACAGTGACTGTCAACAGCCATGGAGATGCTAGGAACCAAACTTGCATCCACTGCAAGGGCAGCAAACATTCTTTAACCAGTGAGTCATCTCTCCAGCCCTATAATCAGAGATTCTAGAGAGATAAATGAAACCATACCATTGTTCTCATTAATAAGGCCACCTGAAATGGTCTTCTTGAATAGGCAGAATGCAGACTATCCACACAGCAAGTCACAAATTTAGTCTCTCACAACTCTAATAAGCATCAAGACCACACAGAAAAAACTAAAAAACAAAGCCTCATGTTTGAATACAAGTCTTCATCAACTATTCACATACTTAAAACAGTGAATCTTTGAAAATGAACCGTTTTCCACTAACTTACCAAACATAACCCCAAAACCCATTCAAACGGGGTGGAAAGCGTCTGTTAAGCCTGTGCTCATCCTTCAGTGAAGTCTGCTGGACAGTGCTGGACCACAGGTGCCTTCATGCTCTGTGGTCTGTGCTTCACATGCTTCCTAAACTTCAAATGCTAAGCTTTCAAGGGCAGCCTCAGATAAAATCATGGTGTGAAACAACACAACACACACACACACACACACACAAACGTACAAACACAGAACCTACTTGCTGTACATCTTATTTTCTTGCCTGTAATCAATTCCCCTAGGTCACCACAATACAGAGATAAAAAATATCTAAATGAATTACAAGATCATAATGGGCCCTCTACCTCGTCTGGGCCATCTGTGGCTTTCGTAAAAGACACCACACAATGAAAACAGATTTCTCCATCCTAGAGCCTGGCAAAGAATTTGGGCTCTTGTCAAATGGAAAATCTTTCTTTGAGTCATCTCCATGTAGATAGCAATGGCTCTTACAACAGTATCCTGCCCTTCAGTGCGACAGTGCACACACAACCTGCGACTCCACAGTTTCAGAGGATCCAACATCCTCTTCTGTCTTCCCAGGGCACTGAAGGCACATGATGCACAAATGTACAAGGGGACAAAACACCTACACACATAAAATAAAAACATTTTTATAAAAAGAAAGAAAGAAAAACCTTCATGCCCGCACCACTTTCCGACATATGCAAGCTGCAGCCCCTTTACTCTCACTGTTGCAGGAGAGATGGCTGTAGCACCCTGTCTCTAAGTTCCACAAGTGACCTTCAGTGTTTCTACAAGGTATCAATCAGCCCTATTTTGAGATGGTTTGGGCAGGTTTTTGTATGTAAGAACTTCCCTTACGGCCCTTTGTGGGCAACTTCAGCCACACGTTCTGCTGAAAAGACTAAATGTGTACTTAATCTACCTTCATCACCAAAAGGTGATGGTAAGGCACCACCAACCCACCTACACCCAGTTCGAGTCCATTCAGCACTAATGTAAAAGGTTCAATATACTGACTGAGTTGAAGGCAACTCTACTCTTCCAGTTCCTCAGACCAAGAAGCTCTGAGTCTTCTCTGCCACTCCTGAAATATGGTTCACTGGTCTACAGTGTCAGTACACACGCATAACATATCCAGAAACCAGTCATCTCTGACACCAGCTTGAGTTCTCCAAGTAACTGCAGCATCTTCCCTGGTCTCTGGGGCCCAGGTCAGCCTATCTTCTGTACCACACACAACACAGAGAAACCCTGTCTCAAAGAATCCCAAAACAAACCAACAAACCAACCAACCAACCAAAGAAGATCCCCAAAACCAAACCAAAATAAACAACAACAAAAATAAACATAAAACACAAATAAACAAAACACAACTGGAATAAGAACAGGCACTACTTCTGAGGTTTAAATGCACTATTCACATCAAAAGCTTGGCATAAAATCCAGGACAAAAAAGCTATATGTTCATCTTAGAGTTACTGTTACCCATCTGCTTTTCAACTTCCAAATACACTGTGAATTACTTAGCCAAAAGAATGTTATTATGCCTAAAACAGGGTTAGGAATGCAGTAAACAAATGCTATGTATTTCATTATCAGACTGAATACACACAATTTACAAAAAACTAAGATGGCTTCTCACTGCCTATGCACATTCCAATTACTTGAGCTGGAAAATGCCTCAGTAGGTAAAATACTTGCTGTACAAGCATGAGAAGCTAAGATCAATTCTCAGCACCCATGGAAACATTAAGCACAGTAGTGCTGGGGAGACACATACAGGATTCCTGGGGCTCACCAGCCAGCTAGACTAGCCCAACTGGTGAGCTACAGGCCAATGAGAAACCCCGTCTCAAAGGAGGTAAGAGTTTCTAAGGACGACACCTGACTTCTGGTCTCCACACACATTCATATCTGTGCATCTCCTCCCTCAAAAGCTTTGTATTAGCAATAAAAATAAAATCAGGAGGTTAAGAAAAGAGGACTGTTATCCCAGAAATTCAGTTTGAACTACATAGTGAGTCTCACTGTCTTTATTCTGGTGAGTTTATGTGGAGGTCGGAGGACAACACATGGAAATCCTGTTCTTCTACCATGTGAGTCCTCATGATGGAATCTGGGCCATTAGCCTTGGAGGTAAGCACTTTAAGCCACAGAGCCATCCTGGCCTCTAGGCTTACCTCACTCTAGTCCACCTGGCAATGAACTGAGAGCTCTGCCTTACTCTCTCCAATGCTGTGGTTACAGGCATATGCCACCACATCCAACACTGAAGTTAGCAATTTTAAACCCAGACTTTCCAACACTCAGCAGTCCAGGCACTGGATTTTAGGGTACCTAAAACTTAAGAAGCCTAATGTGGAAATGTGGGTTAACTTCATTATTTCATATAAAATAGAATTTTTTCAACAGATGGAGAACTTGGAAGTTGTCAGAGACAAAATAATTATAGCAAAGCTGACAGCACAATTGGATTATGCACTAGTCCTTTGAGAAATCTTGAACTTCAATGACCAGTAAAGGAATTGCACTTGAAATCCTGAAGATAAAAACATACTGACTTTACCCATGACCCGACAGCAGCCAGGGTCTGTGTTGATATCCATGGCTTCAGTAACTACTGAAGGCCATACAGATGCTCAGGGTCTGGTCAGCCTCCTGAGTCCATGTAGGTGACTGTGGTAATTTGAAGGAAAATGGCTCTCAAAGTGAGTGGCACTATTAAGAAGTATGTCCTTGTTGGAGTAGGTGTGCCCTTTTTAGAGGAAGTGTGTTACCATGGAGGCAGGCTTTGAAGTCTCATCTATGCTCAATACATGCCCAGTGAAATAGACCACTTGCTGCTGCCTGTGAGTCAAGATTAAGGACTCTCAGCCCCAGCACCATGTCTGCCTGCACACCACCATGTCACACCATGATGACAATGGACTAAACTTCTAAAAATGTAAGCCACCCCAATTACATGTTTTTCCTTTATAAGAGTTACCATGGTCATGGTATCTCTTCACAGCAACAGAAACCCTAACTAAGATAGTATCCAAGAGCCATGCTGCCACCAGGGCCATGCTAGTCTGGGTGGCCTGTGCTGTCACCCAGGGCCCAGGCTGCTGCCTAGGCATGGACTAGACATGGCCCTTATAGCAGCCAGGGTCTGAGGTGATGTTTCTAACTCCTGTTACCACTGAGAGCCTTGCAGTCTGGTCAGTCACCTGAGAGCACGTTGGTGTCTGAGGGTCATGCCGCCTCAGGGGCCATACTGATCTAGCTGACCTGTGCTGCCACCAGGGCCATGGTAATGTCTCAGCCTGAGCTGCTGCCAAGGGCCGTGTTGCCACTAGAAGAATCATGCCTGTTGAAATACGAGGGCTGTGCAGAGTCAGCCCCACCCTTCACTGGCTCTGGGAAAGCTGGCCTAGCCCCTCATAGAAGAGATGGCCCAACTCCTCACCACAGGCAACGGGAGAGCTGGCTCCACCCCTCACCAGAGGCAGCAGTCCCAGTGTACTAGACTGACCAGTCCAGCTACCACCCAGGCCCACATTCTGGGCCTTGGGTTGGTCCATCTAATATCTATCCTATCTAGTTCCTCCAACTGCCGGAACGCACGGAGGAGCTGGTCCTGTGGTGCCATGACCAGGGGGATTGCAATGAACACTTGTGGGTGAGGCTAACTAAACAGGAGGGTGACACACAGCAGCTCCCAATGACATGGGGACAAATGAAGAGGTATTGAAGAGGCAGGAAAGATGAAGGAGCCAGTGTGTGGGGTTTTTTTGTTTTGTTTTTAATTAATTTTGGGGAGATTCTTTTGAGGGAGGATGCTGCAGGGTGTGGAGCACATATGGAAAAACTGGGAGGTAAGCGAGACTGGGGTGAAAATTTCCAAAGAATCAATAAAGAATTATGGTAAAAAAACAATTTATTGACTTTAGAATTAAAAACTTACTTTACCTAATCTATTGCATAATATACTTTCTCAACAAAAAGACATTCTAGACCCAAGCAGTAGAACCAAGTAACAGCACCTCGTACAAATCGCTTACTTTCACACAAACTAAAGGTCTAGAGGTAAGCACTTGTCAGTGGCTGTCAAAAGTACCCCCTGCCATAACTACTAGCACAACAAACACGTCCAACATGTAAACTTGAGGTAATGTTCGCTCTGTCTGTTCCTGTCACAGAAGAGCTATAAATATGGGATTCATGGTCAAAGTTTCTTTATGCCTCGCTGGTGTCTTAAACTAAAGAGAGACAGCTCTTCCAGTTTTATGTGCTGTACGAACAACATAATTAACTCTCAGAATTTAGGTGAGCTTTGGAACAACAGTGGTCTCGAGAAGATGCCACAGGGCTTCCAGGCTAAAAGAACAAAGATGGAATTCCTGCCTCAGAGCTGAGAAGTTGCTCTGCTGGTAAAGGGCCAGAGTAAGCACACAACTGTAACCTCAGTGCCAAGTAGATGGAACAGGGTGTTAGTGATCAATTACCAAACTAGTGAGTTCCCATTCAGTGAGAGACCCCGTCTCAAAAAAGGTAGGATTCTTGTACAGAGTAGTATATTCTGGAGCTAGAGAGATGGTTGAGCAGTTGAGATCAGTTGCTGCTCTCTTACAAAGGACCTAGGTTTGGTTTCTAGCACCCACATGGTGGCTAACGACTGCCTCTAACTTCAGTTCCAGGGTATCTGACACCCTTTTCTGGCCTCCACAGGCATGAGGTATACATATGGTATTCATACACACATACATTCATACAGGCAAAACAGTCATACAGAAGAAATTCTAAAAAAATTTAAGACAAAAATATTAAAGGCCAACAAAGATGGCTCAGTAGGTAAAACCACTTCTCCAATCTGATGACCTGAGTTTGATCCTCAGAACCTACAGTAGGAGAAAAAGTTGTCCTCTGATTAAATGTGTTTCATGGTAAATATATGCCTGTACACAGATACAGACACATTATACACATCACAGAGTAATAATTCTAAGGTTTATTAAAAAATAAGGTATAGAGCAAAAAGGAAGGGCTACGCACAGAAAGATACACATGGCCTGTCCTCTGGCCTACACACACACTTCTGCTTCTATTTATCTTTCCGTTGGTGTCAGGGGAAGAATCTAGCTATGCTGAACAGTGGAATGAGACCACATAAAGGGAGGCACAGAGATTTGAAGAGGGCTTAATTGGGCCTGGACATCAAACACAAGGGTGAAAAACCTTCAAGAAGACCCCAGACCAACCCAACCATGCCAACTCCCAGCACCACACCAAGAACTGCCCAGGAGTCCCCTCCTGAGACCCTGACTGACCAGGGCTTTCTACTGCTCCACCAGCATGTTCTGTAGCAGCATGCTGTGTGAAACATAAATAGCTAAAGCAGTAGCGAAGTCACAGAAAGACATGTAAATAGTCAGTGCTAGCAACCAGCACCAATCCCAGTTCTTACCACCCTGAAATTCTGTGATGCTTATTTTCTTTCGTTGTGGTTTTGGTTTTTGAGACAAGAATTTCTGGGTAGCCCTGGCTGTCCTGGAATTCACTCTGTAGAACAAGATCTGCCTGCCTCTGCCTCCAAAGTGCTGGGATTAAAGGTGTGCACCGTCAACACCCAGCTCCATACTGCTTGTTACCTCTGCATTGCTTATTCCCTACAAGAACTCTATCTGGAGCTGGCCAAACATCCAGATACTCCAGACTGCTTATTTCTATTAAGCCACAATCTCCCTTACTTGTGTCCTTCCAGATGTCACTAGTTGTTACATCTGTCTTCTCCCACCTTTTGAGCTTCTTTACTCTAGTTTGAGCCCCTGGAGATCTCACCATATTCTCACATTTATATATTAGTTTAAAGTACGTACAGTGTGGTTCACACCTATAATCTCAGTTACTAGAGACCACACATTCAAGGCCAGCCTGGGTAACTTAGGGAGACTCTGTCGAAGGGAAGGAGGAAGGTAGAAAATAAAAAATTTAAAACCCCATTTAATAGCTTAATTTACACTTGAGAACCTGAATTGTTTAACATGTAGCTTAAGTAAGTATAACAAGCCACCGTTTTAGAGGGGGAAAAAAAACCACCTTAAAAACACATAAAAAAAGCCGGGCGGTGGTGGCGCACGCCTTTAATCCCAGCACTCGGGAGGCAGAGGCAGGCGGATCTCTGTGAGTTCGGGGCCAGCCTGGTCTACAAGAGCTAGTTCCAGGACAGGCTCCAAAACCACAGAGAAACCCTGTCTCAAAAAACCAAAAAAAAAAAAAAAAAAAAAAAAAAAAAAAAAAACACATAAAAAAAAATGTCTTTAATAAGCTAACTTGAGAAAATGACACATTTCAGACCTGTTTTAAAACAAAAATAAAATGAGTATTAGACAGACCCATTTATGAAGAAATTCACAGTTGAAAGGCTGAAAGCATGAGTGCTTATTTAGCACAGCTGGGACAGCATGCTGCTCCCTCTATTTACTGTCACTACAACCAACGGAAAAGGGAAACACTTTTATAAGCAACTATATCCTCAAGGTTGTTGGGCTTCATAAGGCCCAGGTGTGAGGTGTAAATAACTTCCTGAGCCTAACTCGAGTTTGGTGACCTGTCTTTAGCTATGACTTTCGTATATGAGTGACTCAGCACAGCCTGACCTAAACCCGCCTCTGCCCAGCCACCGTTAACATGGCAGAATATTATTGACCCTTATTCTTTACTTCACTTCAACCCATCCCAAGATTCCCACCCCCTATCTCAGCCCTATATAATTTCCTGCCTGATACAATAAAATGAGACCCTGCTTTGACAGACTCCCAGCTCAATGTGTGTGTTTCTTCCTGGTGGCCAGGGGGGAGTTGTTGACACTCACCATCCTGCTCAGCCCCAGGGAAAGTCCAGCAGGTCCAGTTTTAAAAAGTAAACAGTGAGTCTGTAGAATCACATGACAATCAAAGTGATAAACTATGCTGCCCGAGTCAATGTCAGGCTACCCACCCTCCCCAGTATGGCAGCTTTCTTCTCCCAAATGGCACAACTCTCGTGATGGACTATAAAATGGATAACTGATCATGAAGGACAAATAAAGAATCTTCTGTAAATCTTGTAATTCTTCCCCAGTTGCTTTTATTCTTGGAAAATCAGCATAAATAACAAAACACTGCCACCATGTGCTATCCATCGCATCTGTAACTCAGCCCTAGGAAATGTCAGCATTTATCTCTCAGCAGCACCACAACCAGAAAGACGTGTCCTGCTGTTACTAATAGAATCTCCACAGCCCCATTCAAGCAAGTCTGTGCAATCCAAATTCCTAAATAATGGGTTATTCCAACCTGGAGTTCTGCCTCTACTCCCAGAGTGAAGTAAAACAAAACTGTTTTCATACCTGTCCTGAGACAAGTGCACACCCTGAAAGCCCAGCAAGGAAGGTCCACCAATGGCTCCTGTCTCCATGGCATCAACCTAGTCTCCAAAGATGAAATCTTTATCTTTAAGAAACTAAATCTAATGGAAGGAAGGAGGGAGGGAGGGAGGGAGAGAGGGAGGGAGGGAGGGAGAACAAGAATAACAAAAGGAAAGGGAGGACAGAGGGATAGAGAACTAAATCATGTTTCCAACTGCCACAACTCAGTAGGGGCTTGATAAACCATTGCTGAATGTATCAACAACAAATTCTAAAATCACATATTTTACAGTAGTTTGGAGACGAGTATCATGGTGATGGGGAACCTCCTTCAGCCAATGGCCTTTGAGAGGACCAGGTTGAGGCAGGGCTTTGGGGTACCAAAAGGCCGTGGTCCCACCTGCTCCCCCCTCTCTTCCCACGCTCCACATCTTGATGCTGGACCCCCGTTCCTGTTCTGTTAATTTTCCCTTTTAATAAAGAAAAACCTTAGAATACTCTTAGCTTGAGATTATTTGACTCGCCCCCCCCCCATGTGACACATTCAGCATCATTATGTTAAGTCCTTAGGAAAACTCTGCATGATTGAAAAGACAACTCCTCAACGAGTAAATGTTAGAAGGCACCCAAGTTTTCCATTACTAGTTTAGCCAAGCGCGCTCTCTCTGAAAAACGTTAGTATCATTAAGCAAAATTTTCATGTATAGAGATACACTTTATAGCCATTAAATGCAACTGCGCATCATCAGTTACATCATTACAACCCTGACTCATGTGCCTGTCACCTGGGTACCCTGGCTCCTCTGCCCACCCCTAATCTCCTCCTGTCCCCGACTTCCCACTGAGGCAAAGCTACATGGGGATGATTAAAGTCCACACAACAAAAAGACCATGTGTGCCATATTCTGTAGCTTTACTTGGAGTCTCCTTGGTTTCTTACTTTTGGCTCCTTTCAAGAGTACTACACCAGGAAGCAGGGCAGGAAGTGAAAAGTCTCACACCTCACCTTTTCATTTCATGCCAGGAGCAAAACATTTAATGACCCGGACTTTCTGATAAAGCAAATACCTGCCTCAGAGGATTGTATAGACATGCTGACCTGCCCTGTCACCTGGGTACCCTGTCTCTTGAAGAGAAAAGCTCCCTCCCCTGCTCTCTCTCTTCTCTCTCTCTGTCCTTCTGTCCCTCCTTCTCTCTTTCTCCCCCGCCCCCATAACTCCTTAGCCTTACACCATTTCCAATACCCACTAAATAAACTCTATACCTAAGTTCTCTCTGCATGGCAGATCTGTCTCCCACTTGCTGGTCTCCCAGCTGCCAGGGTCCTGCTGACGTCAGTCAGTCATGAATCATAACACCAGTGCGAGACTTGGTCAGGCTCTATCTATGCAGACAGTTGGGCTGAGGCATGGAGGACCCTGGACCTGACCACTTTCCAATTTCCTGTGTCTGCTCCATCACTGCACACAACACCCACTAAATGGTAAGGTTCCCTTCTCCAAGTCAGCTTTCACTGACATTCATCTCTGGTAATTCTCCATGGCAGAGGACTGGGATCTCGTGTCTCATGTCTTGGACTCTAGTCCCTCACCACTCAGAGTGGTCCTCTGTGCTGATGAGCCTGAGGATGGATTGACCAATCTGCTTGATCCTTGCATTATTTCAGGGATGCCTGAAATAAATTTGCTTTTGGATCTTGTCTCTTATTTCTCCCTCTGCTCTGGGAAAGAGCCACAAATCCCTAAATAACAACCTAAAGCGGCCACCCATGAGGCCAGGGAGATGGTTCAGTGGGTAAAGCAAGTGTGAGGTCCTGAGATCGGTTCCTCAGAGCCCAAGTAAAAGCTGATCAGCACTCTACAGTGAGATGGGCGAAGAGTCAGAAGAGTCCCCCAGACACTTATCAACACTGAGACCCTCCTCAGACAAGGTGGAAAGTGAAGACTGCCAGCCAAGGTTGTCCTGTGACCTCTTCATGTGCACCATAGCATGAGCTGTCTCCTCTCCATTCTGCCTCTGCAACCACACACGTCTCTGAGCCCATCATATACTTTCCCATCTCCACATAATTTCCCAACTCTTTCTTTTTGCCAGATAAATTTCATTTGCTCTGAGAAACTGAAAGCAATAAGAGATGTCGTCCTGTAAGTAACCCTAGTCTGCCCCTGTAGTAATAAGGGGCGGCGGGGCTGCGTCCCCAGCACCCCGGCTGCCTGCTCGGCTAGCTTATGCCCCGAAATAATTACACGGACACTGTATTCTTTTAAACACTGCTTGGCCCTTTAGCTCTAGCACTTACAGGCTAATTCTCACATCCCGATCAACCCATCTCTAATAATCTGTGAGAACCGGTCTTACCAGGAAGATTCTAGCCTAGTCCATCCTGGGTTGGAGCTTCATGGCCTGTGTCTGCCCGGGAGCGGGGCATGGCGTCTCTCTGAGGCGTCTGCTCCCAAGAGGAGAGCTGTGGAGACTGAGCTCACTTCCTCTTCCTCCCGGCGTTCTGTTCTGTTTACTCCTCCCACCTATGTTCTAAACAATAAAATGGGCCAAGGCAGTTCCTTTATTAGCCAATGGCCTTCCTCCATCATGCCCCTTGCTCACCATGGAGGTCTTGGGCATAAATTGCCCCACCCAGGACTTAATACCCTTATGCACAAATGAGGAGAAGCCCAGTCTGTGGCCAACGATGTATAGATACATACAGAGAACTCAGCGCATGGCAGGTGGGCAGTGCCGGCTGATATTAGTAACAGTGCTTGGAAGAGGATGCACACTACCGTGTGTGCTGGCTAGATTTATATCAACTTGACACAAGCTATAGTCACTGCCATCTGAAAGGAAGAACCTCAACTGAGAAAATATCTCCCTAAGATCTAGCTATAGAATATATTCTTAAATAGTAATTGATGGGGGAGGGCCCAGACCATTGTGGGTGGTGCCATCCCTGGGCTGGTGGTCCTGGATTCTATGGACAGCAGAATGAATAGGTCATGGGGAGCAAGCCAGTAAGCAGCACCCCTCCCTGGCCTCTGCATCAGCTCCTGCCTCCAGGTTCCTAACCAGTAGGCTGAACTGCCTTTCATCTAAACTCCTGAAGATCTCCAGACAGTGGACAGAATCGACTGGAACTGATGGCTTAGCTGCTCAGTACAAGGTAGGCTTGTCTTCCTACAGATTTCCTAATCCACAGGATCCTCTAAAGCCTGGCAGGCCCTGTGTTAAACAACAGAAGGCAAATAAGCCCTGAAAGCCCCCGCCCTCAACTACCATGGATGACCCTAAGGAGTGGCTCTAGGTAGCCAATTGAGTAAGTTCTCTGTCATTTTTCAATCAATAACTCAAGTAAAATTTTATCCTTCTCAAAGATCTCTGATGGATTTTGATGACTGAGAGGTTTTGCCAGTTTAAAAGGAACAACCTCACCAAATAAATTTCAGTATAACTTCTTACATAAATAGAATGTGTTTTAAGATTTACAAATGCAAATTATTAAGATGTGTACCTACAAGTTAGAAATGTCTGAGAACAAATGCAAGTTATCCCATTTCTCTCTCACGCTGCCGTTCATAGTCTTAACATCATCAATAGAATGCTGATGAGCGATTGATCCAACCCTGGCAGAGCACTGCTGCTGCCGCCGCTGCAAGGTCAAGGTTTTAAATTCTCTTTGGTTGTTTTCTAAAGATACTTCTCATTGTGCAAAAACATCTGTAATAGTCATTATGGCATAAACATGTTTATACAATATATGTGTCTAAAACTTATGTTTTCACAAATTCAAAGAATTTTTTGAGTTCCAGGGAGCTGAATTGAAGAATTCATCTTAAAACAGGTCAGAGACACCCCTCTCAATTCCCTGGTCCTGACACCCTCCTCCTCAATTACCAGGACCTAAAGAAAAATATTTTCTACCTAAACTTAACTCTGTTCTGCCAATACCTTGCCAGGTCCAAGAGACACTAGACAGCTGTACACCACAAATCCTGTAAAGCACCCAGCTACCCCAGGATGTGACCAACACCCAGCTTTCTCAGGTCCCCGAAGTCTCCAACGCCCACAAATAAACGGGAAGCAGTCTTGAGAACCCAAAGCCCTCAGCCCCTTAACTTGCTATGCTTAACTCCTCGCCTTTTTATTATTAAAGAAAAAGCAGAAATGTAATAAATCTGCGGGCCTGCCCTGTCACCTGGGTCTTTCAGGGGTTCCTATAAGAGACAATTCCCATCCACTCCCAATCTCCTGGATCTTGTTTCCTCTCCACCTCTTTCTCTCTGTGTCCCTACTTCTTCTGAAGAGGCAGCTTCTGCCTCTCCTTCTCCCTTCCCTTTCCTCTCTTCTTTCTCTCTACCTCTCTCTTTCTTTCTCCTCCCCCCATAACCTCTTACCCTTATACCTTCCCAATACCCACTAAATAAAGTCGATACCCAAGCTCTCTTCACATGGCTCCCACCAGCCAGGGACCTGCCAAGGTGGCACCACCATGAATCCTAACACTATCTATCACCTAGAACACAGCATGGTACAGAGGTACAAACAAGTGCTGCTGCTGCAGACCCTGTAACTCGTTAGTAGACTCTCCCATGTCAGTGACATGGAAGAGCTTTCTTTAATATATATTTACAGTTCTGCTACTATCTGCCTACACATCGACTTTCCAGTTCTTTCTAACTAAACAAGATCAAGTTGATCACATTATCAACAGAAAATGCTATCAATAATTTCCATAATCACTGCAAAATAATCTAAGTATCAGCATGATTTCCTCATCTTTATATCCATACTCAATTTTTCTAAGTGCTACAATTTATGCGTTTTCATAATATGAAAGTAACCAAACAGCAAAAATCAAAACAAGTATTCCCAAGTATACTTGCCAATGATAAAAAGCAATACTTTAGAACACAAAAAGACAAGATTATTACACATGGGACGATGAGCTCCACATGCACTGGAAATAATTCATATTTTCAAGTTTAAATTGTCTAGAATGTATAGAATGTCACTTCAAAGCTGCATTTTCATTAAGGACAATAGTTCTCTACTATTCTTTTTAAACTTTTATTTATTTTCATGGGCATGGGTGTTTTGTATGTTTGTGTATAATGTGCCTTGTACCCATGTAGGTCAGAAGAGGGCACCAGATCCGCTAGGACCAGTGTTAGACAGTTTGCGCCACCATGTGGGTACTGGGAATCAAAAACCAGGTCCTCTGAAAAACCAGCTAGTGCTCTTAGCTGCTGGGCCATTTCTCTAGCCCAGTTCTCTACTATTCGTGAAGCACTCCAGGATCTTTCCGATTACTTCATACTACTCAAACTCTTAAAATTGAAATTGATTTTTATTTAAACCTAATCTTTAAGACATATGGCACACTGCACTATATGTCAAGATGTCAAAAAATCAACAAGACAGTTCTACTGTATGTAACTCAATAGGTCCTGTAGCTTTCTAAGAGTTTTAAATCATCCGGTCTCTAAAGCACTACAGTTGTTGTTCTGACCTTCCTGCTTCAGAGAAACTGAGAAGGAAGTCAAATCAGCATGCATTACAATGGGTCTTCTGAGAACCTACCAGTTTTTACCTGTTCTGCTATTGTTGAGGGTTTTTTTTATTGTTCCTGTTACTTCCCCAAATTCTGGGATAGCTTCCTTTTTTGTCTTAAAAATAGCTGAATGGATTTGTTTACTAATATTTTTTTAAATCAGATCCCACTATGTAGCCCACGTTGGCCTTGAACTCATGATTCTCTTGCCTCAGACTACCAAGTGTTAGGATGACAAGTGTGTGCCACCACACACAGTGTTAGGTGGAATTAGGTCTTTTAAAATTTAGGAAACAGGAAATTCAGATCTATTCCCAGAAGAATAATCTCGACAGGCCTCTGTTCTGGAACTTAATGTAAGTAGTTCTTAGCAGTTATAAGGCAAGGGGATTTTATTTTAAACACGTGGTTTTGGACAACGAGTATGCCTGTGCCAGCTAAGGAACTAAACACCTTGCTATACTCCTTTGTGGCCTCCACTTTACTTTAGAATGTATTATTCACCAGTGCTTTTTAGGTATCATATACTGTCCTGCATGGACCATATGTCATTTCACCAATTACTAATTCTAAAATTTAAGTGGCATTCTTTACCCTGAAGTTTTGCTCTGACATACAATGGGAGACTGAAGACCAAAGTGCATTTAGCCTGTATGGCTGGGGCCAAGAGCAGGAGGAACATCAGCTATGGCCAGCCAGGTCCAGCCAGGGTCATCAGACATCATTCGTCTCCAGGCTTGAAAATCTCTGTTGGCGTCTCTTCTGGCTCCTGGGACCAGAATATGAATGACAACTGCTCCAAACTTCAAATTCTCTTTAAGTCCAGTGGAAGTGAACACTATTTGTTTTCCCTTGACAGGCTGTCCACAGTTGTTCTGCATCTCGCTGCTCTCTAAGAGCTATTTTATACCATTTCACTGATGATGCCAGGAACACAGAGCACCTACACCCAGGTCATCACCAGCTGTCTCACACTGAGCTGACTCTCAGCAGGAGCCCCAGCCAGAGGGTAGGACTGGCAGGCAGAGGGTGAGTGCTAGATGTCTTAAACAACAGATGTCACACAATGCTCTATCTCTGACAGAGAAAATAAAGACTTGGGAACTTTTTAAAAAATTTTTCGGCCGGGCGGTGGTGGCGCAAACCTTTAATCCCAGCACTCGGGAGGCAGAGGCAGGCGGATCTCTGTGAGTTCGAGGCCAGCCTGGTCTACAAAGGGAGTTCCAGGACAGGCTCCAAAAGCTACAGAGAAACTCTGTCTCGAAAAAAAAAAAAAAAAAAAAAACCAAAAAAAATTTTTTTTTCGCTGTCAAAACTACTCTCTGATTTTACTACCATCATGTCAGCACCACATAATTTACTCCCAGCAAATCACAGAAATTACTACTGTTTAAACTACAGACCTGAGCTTTGAATCCATCTCAAGAGAATATTCCACATGACACAACGATGCTCCTTTCTGAGAAATGAGAACAGGCACTTATACAGAACAAATCCACCATGAAAACATGTACTCTCTGTGTCTTTGTATTTATAGTCTGAATGTGCATATCATTCATTCAATGTGGAAACAGATGTAGAGAAGAAAAGCTCCCTGTTGCCCTTCTATTTCTCTTTGCAGGGACGCATCCCTTCTAGAAACAGTCTATACATACAAGAATATATGAGCATTGATGTCCTAGGAACCAACAGTGGCATCTTCTAGTCTATACCAGAAACTCAGTCAGCTCCCACTTTTGGAGAGCCCCAAGGGAAAATGTCCTTTAGGATCAAACAGCTCTCATGGTGAATGGCCTCAATCTCAAAGTCCTGATCCTGCCTACTGCACTCTATGCCAGGAGATGACTCAAAGCTTCCAATGCTCAGCTGTCGTCCCTTCTAAAGTGACATCACTACAAGTAATTTTAACAAAAAAAAAAAAAAAAAGAAGAAGAAGAAGAAGAGCTGCACGAAATAAAGGCCTGAGGTTAAAATTGTGGTCTTTATGTGAAAATGTGTTGGTATTTTTAAAACTGATTCTAACAAGATATAAAGGGAGACACGTTAGCAAATTGCACTGTACTTTGCACAATGGCTCTTTAAAACTATAAATTAATTCCATCAATTGCCTTCAGAATAGGTGAAGCTATACTATGACATGTTTTTCTACTCTTGAATAAAACTTTTAGGATCACACAGAAAAAAAGAAAGAAAACACACACACACACACACACACAGAAACCTAGAAGAGTGTGATTAAAAAAAAAATTCTCTGTACGATGCTGAATGAACTAAGTAGCTGTGTTAAATACCGCAAAAAATTAAAAACATTAACATGGGATCCAGAGATGGCCCTCCATTTCACAGCACTTGTTGCTCTTGCACAGGACCCAAGTTCAGATCCCGGCACTCACACAGAAGCTCAAGAGCCTGAAACTACAGTTCCAGGGGACATAACAGCCTCTTCTGGCCTGTGGGTACTGGTACACGCATGGCATATGTTCACAGAGACATATAAAAAATGGAATATGTTCACAGAGACACATAAAAAAAATAAAAGTGATACAACAGTCTCTACCATGCAATCAGTACTTCAGTAGTTTAATTTGTAGACATCATTTTGATACAGAAAAAATATACTAAAAAACATAATCTTATTTCCACAGCGGCAGGTACAGGACATTAACCAATACTTGGTATCTTATCTAGTGCCAGATAATTGGCAGGCCCAGGTCCCTGAAGACACAGCAGACACCCCTCCTAACTGAACTATATTTAGGCTTGAAAATTTTTTTGTAACCTGTACACACAAGCTTTAAGAGAAAGCTGTGGTTTTTTTTTTTTCATGTGACTAAAGAGGCAATCAAAAGAATACTAGTCTTGATCAGCAGTAAGCTAACTAACTTCCTGGCTCCAACAGAAAGGCGGTGTGGAGTGAAATTACAAGTTTCTGTGTATAGATCAAATACAGGTATGGAACATTCTAGACACCAAAGACTTTTGAGAAGTATACATACCATCATTAAAACCGAAGGTATTAACTGGTCAAGCCTGAACATCAATAATCACAATCTATCTATTTTGCTGTCAGTAATCATAACATATGTTCACTGAACGAGCTTGGTATGATCTATGGAAGATCCCTTTGTGAACAAACAGCAAGAGAGTCTGGGGTCAAAGTTAGTACAGATAAGCAAGGTGTTGAGTTCACATCTCTAGCAAATGCTGATGCCACTCAAGTGAGCGTTTTTAGATAGGGGCCAGTTATGCAACAGAACTGTTTCTATGATGCAATGGATCCTTCTTAATAAAGACCAATAAAAGCAACTTCAAACTAGTTTTCCAACTACAGAAGGATATTTCAAAGTTGACATGTCTAAATATTTGAGGTTAAATAAAGCACCTAAAGTTTTATATTAATGATGAAAAATATGCTACAAGAAAAAAACATTCACAAATAACTTCTAAAATCAGAATGTAGTTGGTATCAACACTTTTTAAAATGGGGCTATAGGTTCCTTTGTAGCACAAATTCTAATTATTCTTAATAATAAAAACCTGGAGTCAGATATTAGGGGATGAAAGCTAAGTGATCAGAGAAGCAGAGCAGAGAGCCACTAGAGAGACCTCTATGGAATCCTCAGACCAAAAGGGCAATCCTATTGTCAGACTGAGTTTTCTGACTGACTGCTTCAGACTGCATCTCCAGACAGCACTGAGCTCTTGTCTCCTCCTGTCTTATATTCCTCTTTCTACCGAGCCATATCTCTTCCTGGCTCCACCTCCCTAGTGCTGGGATTAAAGTTGTGGAATTCAAGGTGTGAACCACCACTACCTGGCCTTTAGTGGCTTACCTCTGCACTCTGATATTTAGGCAAGCTTTATTTGTTAAAATACAGACAAGATATCACTGCATTCCTTATTAAAAAGAAAATTATATGGTTAGGAGTACGTGGTAGAGAGGTGGAAGAGAAAGCAGAGCAGTTTGCACTGTGGAGTGAGGTGGAACTGAAGAGGCGACTACAGTGAGGAACAGATGGCTATGAGGAGCTTGCACCACCTATGGCTACAGTGATGTCTGGGCCTGCCAAAGGCCATGTCTGGGTCCCCAGTCCTACTGCAGCTGGGGTCTGTGTTGACATCTACGTTGCCACCAAAAGCCATTCGGATGTCCATAATTTGTGCTGCTGCCATGGGCCAAACTGATCTAAGTAGCCTGTGTTGCCACCTGAGGCCACAGCGACGTTCTGGCCTGAGCTGCCACTGAGGGCCATATCTGGGTCACTGGCCCTGCTGTAGCTAGGGTCTGTGTTGATGTCTGTGGCCTGAGTTACAATCAAAGGTCCATGATTAGGGTTGCCACCTGAGACCATGTGGATGTTTCAGGGCCATGGGGTTGCCAAGGGCCTACTGATCTGAGTGGCTAGCACTGCCACCTGAGGTCATGTTGATGTCTGAACAACATGCTGAGCTGGTTCCACCCCTCACCTGCAGAGGGAGAGTTGGTCCTGCCCCTCACTGGCAAGCAGCACCCACAGTGGCATGGGTTCAGTGACAGCAGTACAGGAGAGCTGGCCCCGCTCCTCGACAGCAGCTGCTCAATGGCATAGGCAGGGGTGTGGGCTGGCTTTGAGGGTACAGGAGAGCTGGCCCTGATAGCACAGGCATAGTCCTGTCCTTTACCTGCTGTACAGGGGTAAGGGAGGCCCAGCGGAAACCTGGGCTGACTAGCCCAGCCACCACCCAGGCCCAGATCCAGGGTCTTAAGACTCTACCCTGACATCTACCCCATCTAACTCTCAGTTGCTAGAGCATGTAAAGGGGCCAGTCCTGTGTTATCATAGCTTCAGAATCTCCATGACTCAGGACAATAGGGTATCTGAGAGTCTCAGGGAGGGTCCAGTATTGATGGTGTAGCAGAAGCCAGAGGTCCTGAACCAAGCCAGCAACTCATTACAATGAAAGCTGTTTGGGCAAAAAGTTATACTGCACAACACACCTCAGCAACCAACATCACTGCAACGAACAATATGCGGCGGAGAGGCGGAAAGATGGAGCCTCTAAGTGCAGAGACAGCCGTGACTGCTATGAGAGAAGGCTGTGACTGATAGGGGAGCAAGTCGTTGCCCAGAAGTGTTGGTGAGGTGTGCCTTTTTAATTTTAACGTTAATTTTTATTTATTTTCTTTTCTTTTAGGGGGAGGTTACAAGGGTGGAAGGCAGATATGAAGGACTGAGAAATAAATGGGTTTAGATTGGGGTGCATGATGTAAAATTCCCAAAGAATCAATAAAAAATTATGTTAAAAAAAGAAAATTATGCAATGAAAATGAAAGTAATAAGATAAGCTGTAGTAATAAGGGCGAGGGGGCTGCGTCCCCAACACCCCAGCCGCCTGCTCGGCTAGCTTATGCCCGAAATAACAACACACAAACTGTATTCATTTAAACACTGCTTGGCCCATTCTCTTCTAGGCTAATTCTCACATATTAATTTAGCCCATTTCTAATCATCTGTATATGGCACCCTAAGGTGCGCTTACCAGGAAGATTCTAGCCTATGTCCATCCTGGGTCGGAGCTTCATCCCGGGAGCGGGGCATGGCGTCTCTCTCAGGCGTCTGCTCCCGAGAGGAGAGCTGTCGAGACTGAGCTCACTTCCTCTTCCTCCCAAAGTTCTGTTCTGTTTACTCCTCCCACCTATCTTTCAACCAATAAAATGGGCCAAGGCAGTTCCTTTATTAGCCAATGACCTTCCTCCATCAATAAGCAGCTAGCTTTTAATGTCAGAAGACTCTCTTCCCATGTTCCTCTCCAAAGGGAAATGAAGATGTTAAGTATATACCTTTCCAAACAGTGCAGGCAGGCCTTGTACTGAAAGAAAGTGTATATACTAATTTGAAAATGATGGTAAGTGGCTTGCATCCTTGAAAGAGAGATGCTGAAAGATTTGAACAACAAGCAGTAATTTAGGGATTCACTAATTCAATGAAATAGAACACAGACCCACTAATTAAGGGAGGGGGAACAAAACTTAGGACTAGAGAGATGGCTTAGCAGTAAAAAGCACCAGCTGCTCTTCCAGAGGACCTGGATTCAGCTGCCAGCACCTATATGGTGGCTTACAACCTCAATATAATTTCAGTCCCACAGGATCCAATACCCTCTTCAGTCACTGCAAACAGATAGCACACAGACATACATGTAGGCAAAACACCCATACATAGAAAGTAAAAATAAAGGGAAAATTATAAAAACAAACTTATTCATGGAGAGACTCTGGCACATTAGATTAAATAGGCTTTCTAGGTTCTTATCTAGGGACTTACTGTGTATCTCTCTGTTTTTTTTTTAAAGTACCCAAATGGGCTTCTTTTTTTGTTTTAATATTTATTTATTTATTATGTATACAATATTCTGTCTGCAGGCCAGAAGAGGGCACCAGACCTCATTACAGATGGTTGTGAGCCACCATGTGGTTGCTGGGACTTGAACTCAGGACCTTTGGAAGAACAGGCAATGCTCTTAACCACTGAGCCATCTCTCCAGCCCCCTACTGTGTATCTCTTATTTGCAAAGAACAACACACAACTATCTTTGAACACTAAAATACACACAACCCAAAACTTTTTAGAAACTTTCTAACAACTATAGGTAAACATTACTCTAGTCAAATAATCAGTACACATGGATATACCATTAGTGGAACAACTGCTCTACTGAACTGTTCTACAGACAACCTTGTCTGGCAGCTCCAACTTAGGACCACTTTATGAAGACCTGGGGAGGAACAAATAAAAATAGACAGCAACAAGACCTGATTTGACCACAGGAATTCAGTGTTAGGCTGGCAAGATGGATCAGTGGATGCATGTGCTTGTCTTCAAGCTTAATTACCTGAGTCTGATCCCCATGACTGAAGAACAGAAAAGAAGGGGAAAACAGACTCCAACCACCACAAGTCCTGTCATCTCCAAACACTCACACTGGCACATATAACCGCCCCTACACACATATAAATAAGTGTAGTTATTCATTTTTTTAAAAGAATTCACAGCCAGCAAGATGACTTAGTAGGTAAAGATACTGCCCTATCCTAACAACCCCAGTTCACTTTCTCAAAAGAGAACTGACTCCTCTGACCTCCACAAATGTACTGTGCACATGATTCCCCATACAGTAAGTGTAACAACAAAGAATGCAATATCAACTGTTAAGTATAACATGATAAATTCAAGACAAATTAAAAGTAAAAGAAATAGAACTTAAAATTAGAAGCTTAAAAAGATGTATGAAAGTTGGGTGTGGTGGCTCATGTTTGGAGTTCTAGGGCTCTAAAAATAGAGGCAGGAGCTTTTGGTGTAGCTGTCATCTGTTCAAGGCCAGTCTGGGCTACGAGACAGTGTCTTTAAAAAAGTAAAGCAAAACAAATAACAAACATATAAAGACATGTTTAGCAAATACGGACGCAGGAAATAAATACCAAAGACTAATGGGAATGGGGGAGGGCACAGCACATGATGACAAAGAAACAAGACAAACAGAAAACTGGTAGGCCCGAGCACACTACTAAACATTACAATAAGTGGAAAGTTTCTAATATAGTCCTTGTAGCAGACTAACTACAGGTCAGGATACTGTTTCCAACAGCAAGAATAGAGTGTGCTTTCCTGCTGACCCCTCACTGGGTAGGTTTTTGCTTATCCAATGGTCATTTCCCTTACTCAGACCTTAGAGGCTTACTCTAACAATCTTCCATCCCTATTATTATAACATCTAAATGACAAATAACTGCAAAACATGTATTAATGGATGGATGTCTTCCCCTTCCACCTTATTATCTGGTTATTGTTATCACCCATTTTGTAATCAGGCTGGCCTCAAACTTGAAATCTGCCTGCCTCTGCCTCTTAAGTGCTGAGATCAAAGGCATGTGCCACCACTGCCTGGCAACATCCTGGCTCTTAACAAGCTCGTTTCAATATGGAAGGGTTTAATCTGGAAGAAAACTGCTGTACAACATGTTATGAAATATGCTTTAAGAATCAGTCTCCACGGGCTAGAGAGATGACTCAGAGGTTAAGAGCGCTGATTGTTCTTCCAGAGGTCCTGAGTTCAATTCCCAGCAACCACATGGTGGCTCACAACCATCTGTAATGAGATCTGGTGCCCTCTTCTGGCCTGCAAGCATACAGACAAACAAAACACTGTATACATAATAAATAAATAAATCTTAAAAACAAACAAACAAACAAAACAAAATCCAGTCTGCAACCTGTTGACTGCCTGCAGGTTGTACACTGTATGCTAGGTGTCGGCTTCCGCGAGCTAACTAACTACATGCTAGAGTGGACTTTGGGGATGCAGACTTCTTTTGTCTTTATGAGTCATTTCTGGTCTTGTAAGCAACCCTAATTAAAACACACTGGTTCTTCAGGTTGACTTCGGTGGTATCTTTACTTTGGTCTGCTGTCAGCTCCCTATCTGAGGTGAATAGATCTTTGTTAAGAACAGTGTCCCACAACATACACCTTATATAGACACTGCTTTTCCCCTAAGAGACTGCTAGTTCAAAGGGTGAGCTCAAAGTCGGTCCATCCTGGAATTCTGTCTCAAGGCTCTGCACCCTGAGAACTCACTGATACAGACAGGCTTCTTACTGTTTCACAGGTGCCTTGTGCGGGAACACAGCCTGGATGTGAAGCTGTTTGTGGCTAACCTCCTGCCACAGACATCTGGAGATGGGGCAGTGCGGCAGAGGGCTTCAATTAATGTGTTCAAAACCAAGGAATCAATTCTGACCATTAGCCACATTATTTTGGAGGTGGGGGAGGGAGCTTCAGTTATTTTTTTAATCAAACAATTAATTCTGATCATTAGCCTAGCTGGTTCCAGCAAGTCCCCCCAAGGCCAAACCCAAAAGCAGACAGACGGTACTGAAGATTCACTGCTAGCTTTAATGATCCAAAGGCCAAAAAGTAATCAGAGTAAAATGTAAACTTCCCTGTGTGCCAAGACCTACTGAGCTTAAGGGAAGAAAAATGCATAATTTTAATATGTTTAACTTCCATGCTTGAAATTATGTTAGTTCCTTTGGAGAATACAACCAGAAAAGAATGCAAAAATAACTACCAAAGAAAGATTCTTCTTTGAATAAGAAAAAAGTGATTGGGTTCTTTCCTTCATGTTCCATCACTATACACAATCGTGAACAAAACTCATTTCCTTCTAGGTCAAAGGGGAAGAGGGGGTGACTGGCACAGAAACCCACATAAAGGAAAGAAGCAAATGGGGGAAGACTTCCTGTGAGGTCACTGCTCTTTCCCTATTCAACTTCAAAGAATCTATATTGAAGTAGTGAGCACAGTTGCTAACTATTTGGAAACAAAAGCCTCACAGCCAGCATCAAGTGAGCATTCCCCTAGGGGTCTGACCCAAGCCAACTGTTGGCCTTCTAATCTCCCCTACAAATAGCCTGGGGGGCACTGCTTGTTTCCTAGTCTTCTGCAGGGAGAGCACTATCAACATAAAGTGTTACAGCTTCTGAAAAACACACAATGACACCATCAAAATCAGCATTTTCCTCCAAGTTGTCTGTGTTTCAGTCAGTGGAGGGAAAAGTGCCAAAGAAACGCAACCTGGCTCTGAAACCAGAGCCAGTGAAAGAAATGCACCCTGTCTCAGAGATCTGAGCCAGTGAAAGAAATACTTTAGCCCTGAACCCAGTACCAAAGAAATACATCCTGGCTCTGAAACTAGTGCCAAAGAAACATACTTTGCCCTGGAATCAGAGCCAGTGAAAGAAATAAATAGGTCCTGGCCCCAAAACTAGAGCCAAGAAGCTATTAAAAAAAAAAAAAAAAAAAAAAAAAAAAAAAAAGGCCAGTGAAAGAAACACACTTTGGCCCTAAAATCAGAACCATCTCTGACCCTGACCACCTAAACTAACCAATCCCTGAGCAGGAAAAACTAGCCAATCCTTGAGCAAGAAAAACTAACCAATCCCTCTTCTCCCTGGGAAAACTCCACCCCTAAGAAGCCCTATATAAGCCCTGTACCTGTTCAGTTTGTAACTGCCCTTTTTCCACCCTGGCAGAGGCAGCTACTCTCCTGGATTCTTCCCTCCCAATGAATCTCACTGAATGAGGTTTGAGTGAAGTCCTTCTTTTGCTGGAGTAGAGTCAGAGCAGAGAAAGGCAGGGCTGGAACACTTTCACTGGGGAAACCTTCCTGTAGCAGAGCAGAGCTGTTACATTGGGGAAACCTTTCTCTAGAGCAGGGCTATAAGTTGCTACACTTACTGTGACCTGTGCTATTCCCTGGCTTCTGAATGCAAGGATCCGTTTCCATTTGAGCTGTGACACTTACAGTCAGGCCTTTAGAATTTTCTATGAATTGTGTATTATTACCCTACAAACGTTATTCCTGTCTTCCAATGAAAGGTCTCTAAATGGCCTCTTTATACCCAGGATTAACCAGATGTGTTATGTACAGCTAACTTATAGAAGATACCCACTTTTCTTACCTAATTTTCTATAAGAACCAACAAGTTCCTTTATTTCTTGTTACTCAGTGACACCTTAAACAATTTACCAGGGAAGCTCTTTTTGTAAAAAGGCACTAACTTCTTAAAACAAGTCATAAAATCACGTGACACAGTAAGTTTTCTCCAGATCTATCAGTAAAGTGTGTATGTCAGAGGACTGAGGGATTCGCTTAAATAAAAAAGAGAAATCTTAACAGCTGACCTAAGGTGGTCTGTGCTTGTGTGGAGTGTTCACCCTCCACTCTACAAGTTTGCTTTGAGCCTTAGTAGCTCTAGGGGCCTTGAGTTTAATTGCCCTACAGACCAAGCTGGTTCAGGACTCAAAGATCTGTTTGCCTCAACCTCCTGAGTGCTGTGATTCACCATGCCCTGCCTTTGCTCTGGTTTCTGTTGAGGCCATTGCTTAGACTGTTAAAGTCGAGCAGGGACCAAACCTCCTAGATGGTTCCCTCAGGCTCCCATGAGCTGGGATTACAAGTGTGGTCCACAACACCTGGTTTCTGGAAATTAAATTCTAAATGAAAGGGGCTGGAGAAATGGCTCAGCGGTTAAGAGCACTGACTGCTCTTCCAGAGGACCCGGGTTCAATTCCCAGCATCCACATGGCAGCTCACAACTGTCTTAAAATCCAGTTCCAGGACATCTGACACCTTCATACCAGTGCAGATAAAATAAATAAAGATAAATAAATAAATAAAACTATTTTAAAAAAATTCTAAATGAAAGAAGTGGGAAATACATTGCTCTGAGGAAGATAAAATGGGCAGTGTCACTCTAAACAGAGTGGTCTGGGCTGGGAGTATGTGGCTCAATTGGTAGAATTTTTGCCTATACCAGAATCCAGAGAATAATCTTAGTGCCTCACCAAGAATGGCAGGAACAGTAACTTGGCAGGGCAATTCTTTCTAAAAAAAAAAAAAAAAAAAAAAAGTGGGGGTGCAAACAGAACCCAGAGGGACAAACAAGCACAACGGAGCAGGCAAGGCACAAAGTTTTTTAATTTGGTGACTGTGTCTTTTCCCCATTGGCTGGGTTCAGACCTCACAGCCTTTCACAACTGTTCAGTTTTCAAACAAGGTACAAAAGAAATGGAAGAAAAGGTGGAAAGGGTTGGGTCAGCTGCTTTGAGCCATGAAATTCTGGTCAGTGGCATGACTGGCATCACATAAACCAAGTGTGGCAGCTCATGTCAATAATCCCACCACCGGGAAGGTAGAGGCAAGAAAGAACTTCAAAGCCATACTTGGCTACCTATCTGTTTGAGGCTATCCTGAAATACATGTTACATGTTTCCAAAAAATAATGATAGAGTGGACCTGGAATAGCTCTAAGTAAAGGAAAGGAAGACTGTAAGTGGACTCATAGTAGGGTGAGGAGTCCCTGTAGAGGGATCTGCAGCACGGCATTCATAGAGCACAGTCACACCCACACACAGACTCACATTTGCCTCTATGACGAGCTCCCTAATGCTTACACCAGTTTTTACAAGAATATCTAAAGTGTCTAGTTCCAGTGCCATATGTCTTCCTCATCCCTGAGCTACACACCTCCACCAACCTTTACTGAGCAGTGTCTGAGAAGTAGATCTGTGAGTGGCAGAGAAGGGTTGAAAAGCTACAATTCAAGCACTTCTCCTGGGGGAATTCCAAACTAAACCATTAAAAACAATATCTGTGTGGTACTTGTCAGGCTCCCGGAAAATCTCCAATTTAATCCACAAAGTAGCCAAGTAATTGAGGATTTATTCAGTTCTCACAAGTGGTTTCTAGGTCAGGTTCAGTAGACTGCCCAGCCTTACTTCCTAAGTGGCTGAAAGTCCAACTGTGAGGGAACATAAGCCATACCTTCTGAGTATAGCGTGTGACTGAGGTCCTAAAGCAGCACAATTAGGTGATCACAGTAGGTGAAAGTGAAAGTTACTTTGCTTGGCTCTGACCAACAAACCATGAGGCAGTTCAGTTCTTGGAGACTTTTCTGGGCACAGGATCACACCGTTGGTGTAGTTCTGCCAGTTGATGAACATGAGGGCAGATGGTAAAGTGCTCTCTGCTAATCTAATGGAACTGCTGGCATCTGTGGGCCTGCTGGCTTACCCTGGCATTTTTATGTAAGATCTCAAAGGTACATCACAAGCAATGCTGCCACCTGGGAAAGGCAATCTTCTCAGAATGTTATTCCCACAGAAAACAACATTTACATCTAAAAATGTCTGTTAGAAGACAGATCTCCAACAAATGGTACTGGCCAACAGTGAGTACCCAAGAGGCCTCTGTTTAGCCCTGCCCTTCAAAACAGCAGTGTGTTCATTCAAGAAAACATGGTTTTAGGGACAAGCTCTCATTTCTGGACAAATAAAATCTTTACTGAAGACAGACTAAGCAAATTACAACTCAGAAAATAGGTGACTGAAAGACAACAAAACCCAAGTGTCTTCCTATTGGTTCCCTGACCATCATAAGGATTCAGTATCAGTTTCCTTGATTCTTCTTTCCTTTACATTATGCATCTTTAAAAACAGTAACAAAGCCGAGCGGTGGTGGCGCACGCCTTTAATCCCAGCACTAGGGAGGCAGAGGCAGGCCGATCTCTGGGAGTTCGAGGCCAGCCTGGTCTACAAGAGCTAGTTCCAGGACAGACACCAAAGGTACAGAGAAACCCTGTCTTGAAAAACAAAAACAAACAAACAAAAAAACAGCAACAAAATGCAACAACAAAACAGAATAAGACAAAACAACCAAGACAGGTCTCTCTATGTAACCCTGGCTATCTTGGAGCTATCTATATAGATCAGGTTGACTTCAAACTAAGATCCTCTTAGTTCCTCTACCTCCCAAATGCTGGAATCGAAGGTGTGAGTTACCATGCCTAGCACATTGTGCATCCTTGAAAAGAGCAAATGAGTGACTCAGTATTTTCAATTTCAGTTGCACAGGGTAACTCTTTCCCTCCCTAGCTAAGGGTTAACTCATCAATGGGGGTATGGAAGGTGTCTTTTACACAACCTCCAATAGCAAAAAGGTATTGGAGAGTCTAGTTCTCATTCCTGCACCTTCTCCATTGTCAGGAAGAACAATCTCTTGTCTTAAATAACAGCTCTGCAATAAAATGGAGCTCTAGGAAACCGGTGATTCTTGGATTGGAATCTGCACAAAATAGTGGACTCAAGATGACTGCATATTAAAAAAAAAAAAAAGTGACCAAACTCACTGTCAGGATTCTCCAAAAGGAGGAATCAGCCTAAGGGGGGGACTATCTGTAAACAGACTATTATCTGTAAATAGACTGAGAAACTAAAGAGATTTTTTAAAGATGTATATTCACAATTATCTCACTAATTAAAATTCTAACTACCTTAGAGGAAATCTCTCTGTTCTTTAGTTCAGCTATGTATAGAAGAGTTTTTAAGAAAGATTGCCTGGCATGTCTGAGCTTAATTAGTGCTTGTCTTGCTGTAAGGAAGTCATAGATAAAAGACTCTCTAATGATTACAAAGTGTATGTTGATTTTCTTACCAGCAGTACGCAGTATTCTCTAGTCTACTTATAAGCTAGAAGTAAATATGCATGGATTCATCTATAACCTGAATTTTAAAAAGGCTTTATCCCATTCAAATACTAATCAGGCCCAATCCTACTTAGCTTCCAAAAACAGAGACAAGATGAATCTAAGGTAGCATGATAAAAGACTAAAACAGAACTTCAAACTCTGATTCAGAACTATATATTCCAAGACCTACTTCTTCTTTTTTTCCAAAACAGGATTTCTCCATAGCTTTTGGTTCCTGTCCTGGAACTAGCTCTTGTAGACCAGGCTGGCCTCGAACTCACATAGATCCGCCTGCCTCTGCCTCCCGAGTGCTGGGATTAAAGGCGTGTGCCACCACAGCCCGGCTCCCCCTCTCCTTTTTTAAAAGAGTATAAATACCACTCAAAAATTTTATATTAATTACATGTAGAAATAATATCAAGAATATTAGGTTATGTCTTATTAAAATTAATTCATTTGTCTATTTCTAAAAACAGCGTTGACTTAAATTTAATATTGGATATGTGGTTACTATTATATTCTTACCAAACATTAAAGATCTAGAATATGATATTGTTTTCTTTTTGAATTTTAAGAAGTGTCACCAGCTTTTAATCACAGCACTGGAAAGGCAGAGGCAGGTGGATCTCTGGGAGATCCAGGCCGGGCTGGCCAGCTTTGCCTACATAGTGAGTTTCAGGATAGTAATGGCTATGTAGAGAACCTGACTCGAAAAAAAGAAAGAAAGAAAGAAAGAGAAAAGAGAAGAAAAAGAAAATAAATAAAAGAGAAAATTTAAGAACTCTTTTTCCCCTTAAGCAATTCCTTTGGTAAAGAGAAAAATGTTGATTTATACTAAAGATCCTAACTCCAGTAAGTGATTTCAATCTTAAAAATAAGCAATTCGGTATTTCAAAAATAATTAAAAGGAAAACTAAACAAGTACACTTGCTCATGTGAAGTCCTTCCCTAATTGACCACATTCAATCACTTTTGTTTTCTGTAGGAATAAAATCATTTCTCAAAGTCCTAAATATAAACTTATAGCATCTTACAAAGTCTTTAAACATTTATTTCTGCTACCAACAAGTCTACAGTCTTTAATAATTAGTGCTTCTAATGTAATTTTCTTTAACACTTGTTTCTGAGGGCCTAAAAGTATAAAAAAAGAAAGAAAAAGAACTTAGCAGATTTAAACACTGTTAGATGGGTGGATTATACAGAGAGGGGGAAAAAAAGATGCTATTGCCCTGAACAGGAGGTATTCCAGGATAAAGAAAGGTCTCTAAGACACAGACAGTGTCTTCTGCATTTTAAAAGATCAAATCTAACTAGGCCAAGTGGAAAAAACAACATATGTCACTGAGCATTCCCTAAAACAGCAACAATGAGGAAGAGAAACCAAATGTAGGTTGCCAGAAGGTATAATAAAAGCACCCCGCAGTGTAATCTTAGGCAAAACATACAGGCTTGTTTGTTTTGGAAGCTTGGAGTCAAGTGTGTGGGTAGATACAACAAGAATCCCTTCTTAACACATCCCATGGCAGCTTTGATTTTTAGACCAAAAACAAAACAAAACAACAACCTCCTAAACTATTATGCCCATTGCCAAGTGTTCTAAGGATACACTTCTGCAATTAGACATAAAGGGCTTGTTGAAATGTCTTCTAACAATTCTATGTACACTGGAGGTCATAGGTCAAGTTCTGTTGTCTTGAGAAGCAGCTGCACAAGTTTCCTATAATAGCTACTCAGGAGCACCTTGCAAATAAAAAAGCAAAACACAGGCTGGAGAGATGGATCAGAGGTTAAGAGCTGTATAAACATCCTTAAGAATAGGAGTAATCTAATGATCTGGGAAAAGACATCTACTAGGACATAAGGCTCAATACCCTTTACAGGTCATCTACATAGGACCTTCCTCTTCCATCTTTGTATATAGGAGTCAGCTTTTTTCCCTCACATTATACTCTGTTTGTTGCATTAGCAACAGGTAGAAAAAGGTTTCAAGTCCTCTAGAGACTGGCTTCTTTCACTATGTTACTCTTGATGCCAATGTCTCCAGCTCCTTTTCCCCTATCACAGGATGACAGAGCGTCTGAGAACAGGTTTTAAAAAGGGAGGGAGGGAGGGAAGGAGGGAGGGAGGGAGGGAGGGAGGGAGGGAGGGAGGGAGGGAGGAAGGGTGAGCAGATTCCATATAATCCCTGGGTTTGCTGGCCAGCCAGCCCAACCTAGTATGTGAGACCCTGTCTCAAAAACCAAGACAGGTCTCAGAGATTGACACCCCCTTCCCTCCTTCCCTCCCCCCCCCTCTCTCACACACACACAGAATTAAAATAGTTTAGTAATACAAATCTTAAATTTTACTATTTTCAGGTTCTTACAAAAATACTGGAAAGTAAAAGGCACTAGGATCTGAAAGGAGTAAGAAGCAAAGGGAATACCCAAGATGATAATCACAAAAGGGAGTTCTAGAAATCAGATGGGAAACAAACCACTGAGTAACTCTAATCAAGATGTAGTAGCACAAATGATTCCCAGGTGGAGCGCTCCAGGGACAAAGTTAGAACAAGTGAACCACATACAGGATGGAGTCACAGTAAAGATAAAAGCACTGAACAGAATACTGATTTCTATATTCACATTTGCTTTCTTAACATTTTTTTCTCTGAAAATGATATTTTAATGGTGTTTGGGTATACAAAAATGCTGCTTTATTCCACCCACAAACAACTCTACTACTGCTTTTTATGACTATGTCTGGCCCCACTTGACCAGCCCTGCCTTCTCCTAATCTCCAGCACTTCACTGTCACAGGCACAGGGAACAACCCCTCACAACCATTCACTGTCTGTCTGCTCGCCACGGCGCCTCTTCAGTTCACCTTCTGGAAACAATGTCATATGGAAGGAATACAGAAGTAAATTCGAATCCCAAGTCTGCCGTCATCTAGCCTTGTAGTCTTAAGGAAGATCTCCTCTCTGAGCTGCAATTCCTTTGACATTATAGCAAAGTTAATACCAAGTTGTAGAGAGTTGTTCAGTGGCTAAAAAATAATGAACATGAAGAACTTATGGAGTATAGATGAAACTGTCATCAGCAACAGCAACAGTATAGCCACCTGAATGGTAGCCATTGTGATTGTCATCTAGGCTGGCAGAGTTCTTGTTTCATCACTGTACAGCCAAAGACCAGCAGGATCCAGCTCAGCACAGACCTTCAAATGGTTAATCAATCAAAATGAGCTCAAGGGATAGCTTGTTCTCTGCCTTGCCCAGAAACCTCTGATGACATGGGTCCAAAGCATGGCATCCTCCAACTTTCTACAGTACTCAGTACAACAGCTACCACACACTTCTGAAGTTAACTGTGGCAATGTTTTAAAATACATTATCATAAATGTGCATGGAGGAGCAGTGCCACAGGGTCCCAGGGACGCACAGCTCATCAGTTGCGTAGTAAGTGCATTTGCTCTCTGAACCAAAAGAGAACAGCAGTGGAAAGAAGCACTAATCACTATACTTGTACTATCCTCCTCGCTAACCACAAATAGACTATCTATGGAGAATCTGTGTGAGAAACAAAAGCTTTGTGGGCTTTGCTGGCTTTAACACAGAATGAATTTTCTCAGTAGAATTCATGTATATATTACTAAATGTTAAATTCTGCAAAATGCTTATAAATCAAAGTATTCAATGCCACAATAAAACCCATTACTTTGTATGTTAACTTAATGAGTTTTAAAAAGTGTTTTCAACGCTTATGGATTTAAGAAAGCTTGTGCCCTAAGGTATAGATCTGGAGTCTGGCTCTGAGTCTTCACCACAGAGCATGACAGAGCCATAAAACTGAATTTAAAAAGTCCTTCTCATAATCCAGACATTTCTGTTGTTTTTTTTTTCTAGAATTGTGATGCATGCCATGCAGTGGTTTTTAGAGGGGAAAAAGTACTTTAGAAATAATTTCTGTAATATTTTAGTAACTCTTGGGGAAACTAAGTATGTACTGTTAAGTACAATCTCCAGAAAAGCTAGGTGAAAATGTTTAGGGAAAAGAGCTGTAAAGAGGCTTGACTAGATGTAGTGGTAAAGGAACATGGAGAAAACAGCGTTTATGATATGGAAGCCGGATACAGAGGGAAATCTTGCTGTAATAATTGAATTTGGGACCAGAAATCCTCATGGATATCAGAGAACCTTGACTGCTGACTCTTCACGTCTACTGAAATGGAGGTACCAGGGACTGGTCTGAAGGTAGAGGGGCCAGTGGGAAAGGAGTTATATGTAGGAGACTGCTCTTTCATTTCCCGACCACTCAGACCCTAATAATCACACAGAAACTGTAATAACTACAACACTGCTAGGCCTATTAGCTCGGACTTTTTATTAACAAACTCTTACATCTTAATTTGAGGGATTTTTATTAATCTGTGGTTTCAGGTCCTTCTTTTTCAGTGGCTACATGGTATCTCTCTGAATCTACCTACTCTATATATACCTCTTCCAGCCTGGTTATATTCTGCCCTGCTATAGGCTGAAGCAGCTTCTTTATTAACCAAAGGTAATAAAACATATTCATAGCATATAGAGGGGAATCCCACATCAATTATACTGCAGTGACTATGACTTGATACTACTGAAGCTCAATCTTAAATCTCATACATCAAATTAGACAATACAATCTGGAAGCAGAGGGAGAAGACAGGAGACAGAAATGTAGGAGCCCTTAGATTTCAAGACAGGGTTTCACTGTTGCTTTGGAGCCTGTCCTGGAACTAGCTCTTGTGGACCAGGCTGGCCTTGAACTCACAGAGATCCGCCTGCCTCTGCCTCCTGAGTGCTGGGATTAAAGGTGTGAGCCACCATCGCCTGGCACTAGACTGTTGGTTTTACAAACTGCTGTTTGTAAAAACTATTGGTTTCCCATTGACGTAAGATACAGAATGTGTCCATTCTGTTGATGAGCATTTGGGTTTCTTCCGGTTTTTGGCTGTTAGAATCATAACTGTGAACATTCATGTATAGTGTATATCTTTTGGTAGAGCTATGCACACAGAAAGTAGAATTTCTGAGTTATAGTGTTGGCACGTAAGAATAGAAATTGCCAAATAAGTTTTCCAGAGTGGTTATACCATTTTACATTCCACTATTGAAATTTTCAGTTGTAAAGCCAGGTTGCTTCTCAGTGCAATTTTAACGAAGGGAGGGAGGGAGGGAGGACGAACAATGTACACAATAGGGATGAAGGGATTGAATCTACTACACTGAGTAAAAGAAGTATATAATGAGAAACACGGGTTACCCTTCAGTGGGGACACGCCTTACTGACACAGAAGCACCGCCTAAAAGTCCTGATGGATACTACACCAAGATGAGACAGGAACTTGCTCTCTTTTCAGTCTGAAGATTTCATAGAGGTAAGGGCTCTCTAGCAGCTTAACTGCTTTGCTTTTCTGATCTTCAGTTTGAACCCCAGTATCTGTCTCTGGGTTTTTATTATTTGTGCTACAATAAGCTACCTAGTATAAGTTATTTTATTACAACACCCAGAATGGTCTGAGATGAACATAAAGGCAGAGAAGAAACAGCAGCAGGTCCCTGTAACAGGTGCTGGAATAACCCATAGCTAATATGGTGGGAGTTTACATGTGAAACTCTAAGTTATATTGCTACAGTATGAATGCTGAGCTCCTCTCTAAATCCCTAAGTTGAAATATAACCTAAAGGGAAGGCCTTTATACAGCTATTAAGTCATGGGAGCAGAGCCCTCATGAAAGGGACTGGTACTCTCATAGGAGATTCCAGAGGATTCTTGACTTCTTTCCAACAAGAAAGAATCTGCAGTGTACAAGTCAGAAGAACATACCCTCATTATCCCCACCAAACGCTGCAAGTTGGCAACCCAGATTTCAGGCCGACCGCCAGAAATGTGGGAAGTAAGTTTCCACTGTTCATAAACTACCAAATCTGTGGTATTTAGTTAGAGCAATCTGGATAGATTAAGATGCATAGCCCCAAAATATTATTGCTTTTGCATAACCATTTAATGAAATTTTAAGATACCTGAAATTTTCACAGATTTCTTGTAACACTCAAATAGGCTAATGAACAATAAAGCATATTATCATGGTGTTGTACAAATAAACAGCAAGAAACTATCAATCATGCATGGCCTTCTTTTAAATACAGTTGTTAGCATTTAAGCATTCCTCAATAAACAGTAGAATAAACTTTTGGGTTTTAGAGGGCCAGACTATACAGAACACATAAACACCAGTACAATGTGAAAAAATGAGTCTTGTCAAAGCGGGTGTTAGCTAGTGTAATTGGTTACTGAGGTAGAAGCAGCACCACTGTGGTTCCTTTCACAATGAGCCTCAAGATAGAATACACCCTTCTCTGTCATGGAAACTAGGAACCTGAAAGGCTGGTTATGATCATCTAGTCTGATTCTTCCACCCTAATCAGAAACCCAAACAACTGTACCTCTCACAGAAGAAGCAGCAGCAACTCTCAGGAGTGGGGAGGAAAGGACAAAAGGAGGGGACAAGTGGCTTCCTTGTGGAAGGTCAGGACTCTGTGAACAATGCCCACCTTAGCAGCTATCTTTCTTGGTGGCATATAGGAGAGAGACTTCACCAAGTCTAAGAAGCTAAAATAAAGTTTGGGGTCAGGGAGGAGACTCAAAAAGATCACTAGAAGTGACCACAGAAAAAAACGAAACAAAGCCACATCTTACCTCACTGTTGTGGCCTCGCAGGTTGAAGTTGATCCTCTGTGGAGTACTTCGGTCTCTGCGACAGTGACTAGAGGTGAAAGTCACCCCTACCACACCACGCCCATTGCCTGTGGCCAACCATCCTTCTTCATAGTAGCGCCTTCTGCATACAGGCTTCTCCTTCTCGCTCTTGGGGACACGCCCTTTCCAGGACAGGCAAAGGATGTTGGAGTCACTGCAAAGCACAGGCCCATGTTCCACTGCTGCATACATACTTTTTTCAATAAATTATTTCACTTAAAAAGTATTAAGAATTTCAAGCCAAGTTCTTTCATTGGCTTATTTTTGTGGCTGGACTTGGTTTGGTTTTGTTTCTCCTTTAGCTACAACTGCTCTAGAGTCTAATTAAGGTCAGTATCTTATAACAATCCACCGAATGCATAGTGAAAAAAATTCCTCTATAAAAGATAACATCAGTCTGCTAAGAAAGGTATACCTAAAAACACATGGGGTCCATTTTCATTTCAAAGTTCTTGGGAAAAACACGCCAATCCTCTGGAGAAAGAGCTCTGTTAGTGTGTGGTGACAGAAACTAAGTTCTCTTTGTCTTTACTCTGTTTGGTTATTCTCAGCCTGAGATTCCAGTTTTGTGTAATGTGATTCCAGAGATAAAAGGTTGTGAACACACAGATTTCAAGTAACTTAAGGCGGTAAGAATCCCTCTAGCTGAAATTTTCTATTCAAAAGTTCAAATTCAGACAATGACCATACAAGATCATCTTCCTTCTGAACTCACCCTCCGGCACGCTTTCTAAACTACACAAATTTCTGTTGTCTAGCTGAAAAAGGTTACATGAGGGAAAAGGCACACTAATGTGCAAAATCAGGCCGGAGCTCGTGTGCAGACAGCAGCCCAAATTTTAGGAAGAGAAACACTTTGCCCAATGTTCACAACCAGAAGTTTCCTGTCTCAAAGACTGGCTCTGTGTCCCTAGGAACATGGGGCTCCCTGGAATGACTCTCCCATTGACTGGAGCATCCCTCAGTGCCATAGGGACTAGAGCAAAGTCCCTTCCCTCAGCAGAGGAAGAGGCTAGAGCTTCAATCTGGACCAAGTGCTTTCCTTACTCATACTTCTTGCTGACAAAGAGACTACAAGAGTTTGTTTTTCCTTTAACTCGTTTCTCTGCGTTTTTGTTCCTAAAGATCATGTATTCTTCTATCTTGTGGAAAGAAAAAAGAATCTTGGAATTAAGTCCATTAAATCATCTTCCTCTCATAAGCAAGTCTTTAAACCACCCACCCAGGTGTGCAGCAGAGTCCTCCAAGCTGTACCATCTCTTGAGAACAGCTCTACACTTTGCTGAAAAGACACCTTCTTGTTCACATTCAAGCCTGTTCACACACCTCTCAACCAAGAAAGGTTTTTCCTTGATACTTATTTTGTAATTGACAGTTCCAATTAGTATTTTAAAATACCTTAATTATGCAGAAAAGAAAAAGATAATAAATAAAAATTTTCAAATAGTTAGCTAAAGACACAAAGAAAACTGTTCCTTTTCAGATCCGTCCCTTCACTGGAGCCACGAGCACAGTAAAAGCTACTGAATTTCAATCCAGAGTTTTAAAATCTATTCCTTCTTTAAACTGGAGGGGTATTCTTGAGGCTTAATCTGTATGATTTTTTTTTCTTCTGAAAACTTGCTTTGCCCATGAACACCATAGGGAAAATTTGCCATTAGTGATGGACTGTCCTCCAGGGACTCCAGACCCCAGCAGTATGAAGTTGTTCCATTTGATGCTTAAGATTAATGTTCATCAGTTGCAAAACTCTCAACGTGCAGAATGAGCCTGCCCTCTTATGAAGGTGTATGTGTAGAGAAAGCTCTCCCATACACAGACGCACTCTTCAACTGGCACTTGGGGTGTTTGTTTTCCCAGTTAATTCAGGAGCCATCAGGTTATTCATTGTCTGAAGGTCTTAGACTCTCACAATCTGTAAAACAACAATGACAAAATGGATATGCATATTTTTAAAAATAGCAAATAAAAGTTGTAACAAATAAGTGCTGGAGCCGAAACTAAAGGGTAGGTTCACATTTGCCACTATCTGATGAAGCCACTTGTAGAGACTGCTAGCATCTGAGTAGTAAATGGATATGAACTTCAGAAGACAAGCAACAGGAGTCACCCGCCACACACTATCATGTTAAACCTGTCAACAGCACCGCACTATCCTCTCTAAAACTCTGGGCCCTCAGTGTGGGTCTTTCCCCTATTGATAACTTGGTGTATGTAAGCTTTCTCAAAAATGAAACTCAAAAAGCCCAGGAAAATTAGTGGAATCAGTTTGTAGGTTTTTGGTTTTTTCCATCATTATTAAAGAATATTTGTTATTAAAGAATAACACAAAGCAACAAAGGCCTTTAAAAAGCTCTTGTCTCTGATGGTTAGTCACTCACTGAGCAAGGCATAGCTGATTTTTCAGCCTTCAACTTTTCTACTTGCTACAAATTCCTAGAACAGTGCTCTCAACCTTCCTAATGCTACAGTCCTTTAATGCTGTGCCTCATGTTTTGGTGACCCCCCAACCATAGTTATTTTCATTGCTAGTTCATAACTTTAATTTTGCTATGGTTATGAATCATAATGTAAATATCTGATATGCAGATGGTATTCAGCCACCCCCGTGAAAGGGCCATCAAAATCCCAGAGGGGTTGTGACCCACAGGTTGAGAACCACTGCACTAGATCATCTTCTGCTGTCCTCAACATTTGCACCAATTTGCAAAAGCAACAGTGATCAAACTGTCAAGTCTATCAAGACTCAGCAGAGAAATTTCAACTGCACTAGAAGGCTATGGAATTTTTTTAAACCAGATTATCTTCACGAGAGACTTAAACCAGCATTTTAAAAAATTATTTTTGAGACTGAGTCTTGCTAGTTCCTTGGACTCAGGATCCTCCCACTTTAGCTTCCAAAAATCAACAAGATTACAAGCATATGCCACCAGACCTGGCAATAATTTAATTAAATACTGACCTTTGCTAACAGCAGCAAAAAAAATATTTAACAAAATGCTGACCCTTTAAGTTTGTAACTTTTTACTATTTCACATTCTAGATTATCAAATAAGCATAAAAGCACCTCTACTGATGTTCAGAGTATATGAGAATCCCAAGGGAAGTATTTATATACAGCTGCAGTGGCAAACCGAGCTCACCATGCTTCCACAAACACCGGATCTACTGAAGAGTAAATGACAAACTGAGCATTTATTTATTCATTTGTCTACTGAACATTTTCTTGAACACGAACAAAGGGAGCCCTGTTACTTATGCAATAATTGTGGCCAAAATAAAAATTGAGCTTTCAAATTATAATCAGAATTTTGAGAACATAAGCATCTAGTATTATAGATTATAGCTATATAGATTATAAAGCATTATAGATACTATAAGCATATAGTATTAAAGATATATAGCTCCCTAAAGCTCAAAGACCTTTCCCATGCAGCTGAAGGTAATACTACTACATGAATGAATGAATTTTCTATTTTATATCACTTTATACTCCTATGATTTGTCCCCAAGAGGTTCATATGCTGGAAGCTTGGTTTCTCAATGTGTCACACTGAAAGGTGGTCAGACCATCAGGTGCCAATTAGTGGAATTACCTGAGGATTAATGCTGGTCTCACACACGAGTTAGAGCTCACATTAGTAAGTGAACTCTTACAAGAGTAGAGGTTGTAAAAGAGTGAGCATGGTCCCTTCTTGCTTTCTCTTGTCATGTGATCTCTCTCACACACTTGTGTGACAAGATGCAATTTGCTCTGTTATGACACAGCTAGAAGGCACTCGCCAAAGACCAATAAATGAGCTGGCTTCCAACAGTGGTGACCCACACCTTTAATCCCTGCACCCGGGAGCAGAGGCAGGCAGATCTCTGTGGGTTTAAGGCCAGCCTGAGCTACACAGAAAGTTCCAGGACAGCCTGGGCTACACAGAGAATCTACTCAGTCTCCAAAACTAAGAACTTTTCACTCTAAAAATGCTCAGTTTTGTTTTAAGTAAAACACAAAATGGACTAGGCATGTCAGTACTCAGAAGATGCATGTCCTTTAGTGAAGTACTAAATTCCAGATGACCATAATGATGAGAAAAACTGCATCTAAGTAAAAGACAAAAATCTTACTATGTAGCCCAAGCTGATCAGGAAAGCCTTGAACTCAACTTCTGCCTGCTTCAGCCTCTGAAGAGCTCAGATTACAGGCAAAACAAAAAGACAAAAAAAAAAAAGTTATTAATGGGGGATTTCACTTCTGTATTTCAAAATGTATATGTGTGTATATATATATATACACACACATATATTTACCAATTATATATAAAAGCTATTTGGTGTGTGTGTATATAAATACATTTAAGAAATTGTAACTTGAATTGGGCAGTGATGTCACACACCTTTAATCCCAGCTCTTGGGAGGCATAGGCAAGCGAATCTCAGTTGAAAAGCTCGGGCAGAAAAGTTGAAAGTGAGTTGGAGTTAGCTTGGTCTATGTGACAAGTTCCAGGACAGCAAGGACTACACAGAGAATCTCTGTCTCAAAACACCAATCAACCAACAACAACAAAAAACTTTCTTCAAATATATTCATATTACACTAATTGGCTACCAATTACAATCATTGTTATACTAACCATCTAATGAAAATCTACACCAAAGCCAAATCTCAACAACAAACTTATAACTTTGTAAGTAAAAGGAAACAAAAGTAGAATATATAAGAAATATGTGATGCAATTTTCTTGACTAACAAATTGTGGGTGTTGACTCCCCAGTTACTTGTTGTAGATGGAGCGGCAGGCTGCATCCCACTGCCCGACTGGCTTACACCCAGGCTGGAGGGCTGCTTGTTGTCACAGCCACCCAGCTAGCTTATGCTTGAAATAATCACACAGAGATCGTATTGATTAAATTATTGCCTGGCCCATTAGCTCTAGACTATTATTGGCTAACTCTCACATCTTGATTAACCCATTTCTATTAATCTATGTGTTACCTTGAGGTCGTGGCTTACTGGCATGAGTTTAACCAATGTCTGTCTTGGGCAGGAGAAGCATGGCGTCTGTCTGACTCTGCTCCTCTTCCTCCCGGAATTCTGTTCTGTCTTCCCTGCCTACCTGAGGGCTGCCCTATCAAAGGGCCAAGGCAGTACCTTTATTCAACCAATGAAAGCAACACATAGAAGAACCTCCTATACCAGTTACTTAGAAAATTAACCACAGCCGGGCGGTGGTGGCGCACGCCTTCAATCCCAGCATTTAGGAGGCAGAGGCAGGCGGATCTCTGTGAGTTCGAGACCACCCTAGTCTACAAGAGCTAGTTCCAGGACAGGCTCCAAAACCACAGAGAAACCCTGTCTGGAAAAACAAAAAACAAAAAAAAAAAGAATAAAAAGAAAATTAACCACATATCCAACCATCTGTCTAGCCACCCAGCGAATGCCTCAGCCTGTTATGAAGACTAGTCTCACATCACAGAAAGCTGTCTCATTAGGGAGTAGGGACAGAGATTCAAATGCTAAATCTCAAGTCAAGCAAGGGCCTAGTGCCCACAGAGGTCTGTTGCTTTGAGAGTGCCTTGGAAGAGAATGTGTAAATCCACTATATAGTTCAGTAAGAAGAACCTACACCTAAGCTAAGTGTTCTAACACTAAGTTCCACTCAGAGTTCAATTCTTGACAATACTCTGGGTAATATTCAGCACTAAATAAACTCTCAACTAGTTCTATTACTATGGATAATTCCCAGGTAGTAGAAGCAATAACTGACAGGGACAAGAATGGGATTAGGGATTCAAAGGGCTTATGAAATATGTTCCATCTAATCTGTTAAGTATGCACTATCCAGGAACACTTGAATCACAGCTTCCAAAAAGGACATACCAGAAGCATTAACGTAAGAGTCACTTGTCATAGAGCTGAGCTAGCCACAAAAAGGAGAGAGCTCAGCAAGGGAGAAGATGAGGATGGAGAAACAGATCTGTTAGAACACAGTCCAGGAATTGAGTTGCATGAGAATTCTGAGTGCTTCTGAGAACACTCCCAGAAAACAAGACAAGTCTTGTGACCTCAGTTTCTTCAAAACATAGAACTGTTCTAGGAATGTATTTTCATGCTCTTCCAAGGTTTAGCATATAGGAGTGAGTTTACCTTAGTTTACCTCATTATTGCTCACTATTGCTAATCAATTAAATGTTTAAATTTTTCTTTACATGCCTCTATGGAAAAATATGTTTTTGCCATGTGCAGCTTTTCCTTGTGATTGTATATAGCTTAAACTCATGAGAACTTTACTCTGTGACCTTTCCTAACACTCAGAGTATAAATCATCTGAGGTTCTGAATAAAGCTGACTATTGCATGAGATTTTTGTCTGCCTCATTTATTGGCTCAATTCTCTCAGGCCCCACCACCTCTAGAGCAGTGACATGGTTCTAGTGGTAAACTCTAACATCCCACATCAGGTAAAGGTAGAAGAAACACTAAGGAGTCTAACAAAAGTTATGACAGAGTCCAGAGTGAAGAGTGAGATAAGAGAAACCACAGCACACTCAATGAGACGTTCCCTGAGCCCAGACTGAGCCAGCCCTGCCTGGAGTGCACAAGTCAGTGAAGTCTAGGCCCTGAGCCAAGCACCATCAACACAGTGTGAGAAAACAGGCAAAACAAACTTATATGAAGAGATCAATGTTTCAAATAATCATCAACAGGTACTTCAGGCAAAGTTGAGAGAATCTTGGTGCAAGTATGTCCTGCAATGCAGTCAATGCAGCAGGACCTAAAGGAGACTTACAACAGCAAAACAAAAACAATAAATTAAAAGACCTGGGTGAAAACAAGGAAAGTTTAGTGACGAAACTCCAGTGACAAGAAAGCCCCAATTACTGAGAAAAAGTTAGACTTCTGTTAGAATTACAGGTGAGCCTGGAGAGATGGTTAGTAGTTAAGAGCACTGGCTGCTCTTGCAGAGGACCTGGATACAATTCCCAACATCCACATGACAGCTCATAAAAGTATGCAATTTAAGCTAAACGACACTCTCTTCTGGCCTGTGTAGGCATAGGCACACATGTGGTACACACACATACATACATGTGAGTAAACACTCAAACACATTAAAAAACAATGGTGGTTCAGACTGGAGAGAATCTAAAGGAAAGAAAAAAATCCAATTATATTCCCTAGATTAGGAAAAACTCAATGTTATGGATTAGAATTAGCATATTTAACAGAAACAATGCTTTAAGCCTGATCCTATCTTAACTTCATAATAATTACCTTTTCTCAAAAGATCATGTAATGTTTCATCAACATCTAGATCTATAAGCAATAGAATGGGCTTACAGTGCAAAAGAAATAAGAAAGGCCTCCAAATAAGCAGACAATCGTGGAGAGGCCAGGATGACAGACAGAGAACAAACAGCAGCAGAGCAGACAGTGACTGAGGAGGGTGAGCAGCCTTGTGCAAACTGGGTAAGATTAGGGGAATTCAGGTTTGAAGCCAACATTCTCCAGACTTTCAAATAATGAAAGGCTTCATTAGTAGAGATCATGCTACATTTGACATTCAACATTTGAGGTACGAATTTATAGGCTGAAGCTACATGAGGCTGGAGTCACTGGCCTACCGGCTAAGTTTTTCTTTTTTATCTCCTGATGGGTTCTCCCTGAACCCCCTTCTCGGACTGTTGCCAAACTAGGTGGCTGCCTTGAGATCCAGACAGGCTTTTATTGCTCTATGCAGCAGCAATAAGATGCTCATCTTCATCATCATCGTTGGTAGACCTGGTTAGACAATCAGGAATTCTTAAAGGGAGAAAATAGTTAAAAGTTTTTCCCCACATTAAAAAATGGGAAACACCATTACAATAAAGGTATTTGGGTCTCTGTATTATATATTAGACAGTTTGAAAATGGAACGATTCAACAACAGGCTTTCTAATTTAGAAGGGATGTCAATTGCAAACATTATCAGCTTTGTCATTTTTGTCTTATCACTGAAAAAGTTGGTTAATCTAAGTGCTAAGATGCAGGCCTTAAAAAACCTCAATAAAACAAATCTCACAGACACATTCAAATCCAGAGAGAGGAATTTAATAAAGAACCAATTTCAGCATTACATTATAAGAATAGAGGTACATCCTAAGTTTTCAACCAACCAACCTTAATATATCCAGTAACCTACAGAACTGACAAGTGATAGAGGCTCTGTAAGAACTGAATGGAATCCTGTGCCAATGTCAGATTTAAGAAGATTCAAAAAAGCAATATTCTCACATGGCATGAATTCACCTTTTGTGGAGCAAATGTTAAACTTGTGGTACGTTTGTAATAGAATTATCCCTAATGACTGGACAGAGTTGGTTAAAGCTGATTTTGAGCCTGGTCCACAATTACAATGGAGCAGTTGGTTCAAAGAGGCTAAGACTATTAAACAGCAGAGTAAAGCTAAAGGTTTGGAAATCTCCCAAGATCAAATTCTTGGAGAAGGAAATTATGCTACTGTAGAAGGGTAATCTCTATATGAGTCACATCCTGGCTTTATGCCATGCAACAGTTTTGAAGGCTTCGGACATAATTAAAGAAGCAGGAAAAAAGATTGAGTCATTTACTAAAGTCATACAGGGTCCAAAAGAAACCTTCATTAATTTCTTACCAAGACTGACTTTGCAGTAAATAGAATGATACCAAATTCAGAAGCTAGGTAGATTTATTGAATCTCTGGGCTTTTTGTTTGTTAGTTTTTGAGACAGGGTTTCTCTGTACCTTTGAAGACTATCCTGGAAGTCATTCTATAGACCAGGCTGGCCTTGACCTCACAGAGATCCACCTGCCTCTGTCTCACAAGTGCTGGGATTAAAGGCCAGTACCAACACAGTCCAGTGAATCTCTGGCTTTTGAAAATGCAAATTCTCTATGAAAAGGGATAATTAGGCCATTAAAGGCAAGGTAAGCAGGTCTGGAGGAATGGATTTGAGATACAATCAATACTGAATCTCATGACCATGATGATGCACGGATAGCAGAGGTATTTCCAGAGGACAGAGGAAAATAATCAAAATGTCGAATGTTATAATTGTGGAAAACAAGGTCACCTGAAAAGGGATTGTAGACAAGGCATTCCTAAAAACAATTTTTTTCCTAAGAATAATCCATTCAGAACACACCTCTCTTCTGGAATTATCTGGAAGGATATGGCAAAGGTAGGCACTGGACTAATGAATACAGGTCAACAAGGAACATTCAAGGCAATCCTTTGCCATGGGAAAAAGGGGCCTCTCACACACCCCTATGCCAAAACTGGTTCAGTCATTTCCTAAATTGTATATTGAAGACATTGAATTTATATTAGATGATACAGACTTGACTTTCCTATTTACTCAAGTACAAAATATAATCAGGAAAAGGAATCATTCCATATACATAACACACATTCGATCCCATGCTGGTCTCTGAGGTCCTCTAGCACAGGTAATGCAGAAATCAATCAATTATTGATTGGAAATGTGCTGAAGGCCTCAGAATTCCATATAAGATATCATGTCAATAACAAAAGGTTAAAAAAAAAAAACTATTCCATCATGTGGCAACAAGACAAGGAAATTATAAGGAAATGTCCTACTTGTTCTTTATACAAACAAACACCACTACCTGCAGAAAGTGACCCAAAGGGTAATAAAAGGAAAGAAATTTAGCAGATGAATGTGTTCCATTTTGTAGAATCTGGAAAACTAAAAGAAGTACACAACACCATTGATACTTATTCAGGTTTCCAATGGGCAACAGCTGTGAATTTGAAAAAGGCTGATTTGGTAATCACATATTTGCTAGGAGTTATGGTCATCATGGCTATACATGTACAAATAAAGACAGACAATGTTCCAGCATATGTCCCTAAGAAAATTAAACAGTTTTTTGCTTATAATATAAAGATTGTTTCAGGTATGTTACACAATCATACAGGTCAGGCAGTTATTGAAAGATCAAATTGAACTATAAAGGGCATGTTAAATAAACAGAAAGGGATGATAAATACCCCCAGAAATAAACTGCATAATGCTTTATTAACTTTGAATTTTCTAAATGCTAATGAGAAAGGAACAACAGCTGCGTAGAGACATTACATTTGATAGTAAAAAAAAAAAACTACAAAATTAAATCAGCCATATACTTTAAAGATGTACTGACCTCAGAATGGAAACCAGGACATGAGTTACATTCAGGTACGGGGTTTTGCTTTTGTTTCCACAGAAAAAGAAAAGTTGTGGATACCATCTAAATTGATAAAGATTCGATTTGAACAAGAAACAGTTCTTAATTGGAAGAGATGATAGTTCTTCAAACAATATGGCCATTTAATCTAAACTAACCTATAAAACTAACAAATGCTTTTCATTTGATCAAATATAACTTGCCAAAAGAAATCTAGCTAAGGAATCTGAAGAGTACTGGACAAATGAGGCATCTGAAATAAAAGGACAAATCATCCAGAAAAAAAAAAAGTCTCAAGAAAAAGAGTAAATTGGCCTTTGGGTATATCATTATTTCCAACAGGATAAAATTTCATAAATCTTCGCAAACTTTTGTTTCTATTATTCTATTTAATGCAAGTGATCTTATTGTAGTCCCAGTCAAGTTAAATATTACAGTTGGCTTTAGAGTTGGAGTGTGGCTCTCTCCTTCTCTAAACCAAAGCATGGTTATTAAAGTGAAATTAAAAATCTGTGTCTCATGTCAGAAAAGTCGCCTGATATGGGACAGAAGAAGAACAAGTATTTAAGGGTTACTTTATTGCTACTAATCTCATAATCCTTTTGTTTTATTGACTCTTTAACAATTTTTCCTAAGGTATAAGGTTTACAAAATGTATATATATTGAATATATATCAAATTTTTGTCTTGATATCAATGATCATATAGAGTACTAGCTAAGTCTAGAAAAAGGTTTCATCTACCTTCCTATACATGATTTCAGGTTTGAGTCTCTATCAGTTCTCTTCAGTGGACCGTGAGCATGCCTGTGACCTTTGAAGTCTCCATAAGAAGGATGGGGCCCCACAGTGACGATTCCTCCAGGATTATGTAGCACCACTAAGCTGAAAAACACCACCTAAAGGTTGGCTTTGGACTACAAACTGCTCAGAACAATTTCGTGGTGGCTAGCTGAGATGATCCACCCTAACAGACTACTCTACCCAGGATGTGAGACAAGCCCTATACCTTCCCATTACACAGAGACTAGACAACAAATGATATAGCTACCTCTCCCAGTACTTGACAATACCTAAAATTTTCTTCTCAGGATCCCCTAAAGATATCATCACCCCCTACCCCAACAGCAGAAGGTAAATTTAAGAATACAAAGTCCACATTTCCAAGAGATGGGGTGGGTGGTTTTTGGTCATTCAATGGGTTATAGATATTTGTCACTGTTTGGGGTGAGGGTATGTTTACCAGTTTTTATTGGTTACAGCCAGGAGGAAAGTTGAACAAAGGAAGATTAGATTCAAGAGTTCTTGTTTTAAAAATAAAAGGGGGATATAAATAAAACAAAAAGGAAGATTGCTGAATCTACTTTTAAAAGGCAACTACTGGTTTTAAATGTTTTACATTGAATTGGACTTTTGTATATTGTATACAAATTTTGTATATTGATACAAATTTGAGATTAATTTTTTTAGAACATATTGTACATAATTTCTACTCTTGTTCAAGGTAATGTACATATATAACTCATTTAACAATATAATGTAATTTTCTAGTCCTTGAAAATTGTTACCAACTGTCTAGGATAATAAGGAAATGCAGGTTAGCAATTAATCACCTATTATAACTGATCAATCTTTTTTAAATATTTATTTATTTATTATGTATACAATATTCTGCCTGTGTGCATACCTACAGGCCAGAAGAGGGCACCAGACACTATTACAGATGGTTGTGAGCCACCATATGGTTGCTGGGAATTGAACTCAGGACCTTTGGAAAAACAGGCAATGCTCTTAACCTCTGAGCCATCTCTCCAGCCCCTATAACTGATCAAACTTGTAGTCGCATTAGGTATGTTTAAGGTCAAATATATATTTTACATAGACATGTCATCTTCAAACACTTCAGAAATCTACAAAATATGACATTTAAGATGTTATAATAACACAGGCTCTTTTTTTTTTATGACAATGAGATATGTCTGCTCCTGGTAGCAACATTTTACTTCAGAGAAGATAATTAGCATTGAAGAAAGTCCACATAGAGTTTACTTTCTTTGGTGCAAAAGTAAGCCACTGAGCAAGAAAATGCCCTTGCCTTGACTGCTGACAGTATGCTGTCCTCATTAGACAAGCAGGACATAAAAGAAAGTGACTGCCAAATATTGTCAAGACAAGGAGAGGCAACCCTTCAGAACATCCTGTTTCACACAAAAGTCTGTTGGACATGCTAGGCCTGTAGGCCAAAGATGGATGCCCCAACATTGCAGAGGAACTTTGTTTTAAGTGACTATCCAGGCAGCCAGCTGTTTCTGTCACTTCTCACATATTTTGGAAGTTGTTTGTTCATACTTGCTGCTTACTCAGTTAATATTATTTCCTTCTGGCATCTCTGAGGGAAGATTAGATAATTATAGTTTTCCTGTTTACCAGAAGAAAGCAAGTTATGATAAAAAGTAAATTACGCACAAGACTTTGGACTCACCAGCGTAGGAGAGATAATGGAATATTTTCTATGAATTAGTCAAATGCAAATACACTGAACATTTTTATGTATTTATTGCTTTTATATATCATACAGTTATTATGCTCATTGTATATATTAGTTATAGCCTTTTTATTTTAGACAAAATGGGGAATGTAGTGGTATTTCATTTCTATTTTAATAAATAAAGCTTGCCTGAAGATCTGAATACAAAACAGCCACAGCAGTCAGTCATACGAGCCAGGCAGTGATGGCCAACACCTTTAATCCCCGCAGCCACACTAGTTAGCCACAGAGGCCTGGCGATGGTGGTGCACGCCTTTAATCCCAGCACTACAGAGAAATATGAAGCGGGATGAGACAGGAACTCGCTTTCTTTCAGTCTGAAGATTTCATAGAGGTAGGGCTCTCTAGCAGCTTAACTGCTTTGCTTTTCTGATCTTCAGTTTGAACCCCAATACCTGTTTCTGGGTTTTTATTATTCATGCTACAGACAGGAAAGGGAGCAATACTGCAGTTAACTGAAGTGCTAAGCCATGAGGTGACTAGGAAATGAATCTAGCCTGTTTTAGCAAAGCAGGCTAATCCTTAGTAGCCACTACTAGAGATGGGCTGAGGACCAGAAACCCAACTGTGGGCATTCTGGAATCCTACCTTCCCACTTAGGATAGTAACTGTCTCAAAGAGAAATGGAGCCTACCTTTGATCACTCTACATGGATGAGAGGTGCTTTGGTTTTCCAACTGGGTGTGACATATTGACAAACCAACTTAGATAAAGGCAAGCATACCTTCTAAATATATTATGATTTATCTCCTTGATGGACAATACCTGTCTTCAAAAACTCTGAGGATCGCCTGCTAATAGATGAATGGGTAAATAGAATATGGCACATATATAAATAGTTATACAATCTTAACAAGGTAGAAAATTCTGGCACATGGTAGAACATGAACACTGAGAACACTATGCAAGTTTTAAAAGTCAATCACAACATGACAAATACATATGGAAAGACACTCACATGAGGTGCATAGCTTGAGTCTGGGAAACATTAACAGCGTACAGTTTCAATTTTAAAAATATTACAGTGCTGCATGGTACTGCAGCTGCCTTGTACTGTGAAAATAGATAATACCACTGAATTATATAAGTATAATGGTTAAAATAATATATTTTATGTATTCTTTACTACAGTAAATTTTTTTCCAAAAAATAATTATAAAACTATATAAAATGTCAAACTTAGTGACATATACCTGTAATCGCATTCAGGAGATTGCAACAAGAAAATCATGAGTTTGAGGCCTGCCTAGGGCATTATAAGATTGAGGAGGGAGGGAAACAAACCACCAACAGAAAATATAAAGACAAAAAATACTTGTGTTATAACTAGTTTTAAACTTTAAAAACATAGAACTATTCATGGTCTTAAGTGTAATTATGAAAAATGAACATGAGGAAGGCATTCAAGAGAATGCTATACTTAAGAATTGCACTAGTGAGGAGATTTCATACCATTTTATAAACATGCAATGGGCTGAGCATATGCAGCTTAGTGACAGGGTGTATACTCAGCTAACTTGAGCCCATGTGATCTTGCCCCAGCACCACCAAAGAAAAAGATAACATAAATGTAGTATAATATTTTGCTATTTTTCATGCTTAAACTCAAAAAACAGCAAAAGGAGACCAGTACCAAAATAGCAAGGCTCAAGTGTCCATAACCAGAAAGCTATCCATCTCCATTCTTACCATTCTACCTTTGATGTGAAATGCAAAAGCTTCATACTATTACAGTATTTGAAGACTTTCAATGAACTAAGAACCAAAGAGGAACTCTGGGTATGCAAGTAAGATCTAATTTTAGAGAAATAATCTTGCTCTTATTTTCCGCTGAGGAAGAAAGTTTAGGAAGAAACCGTATTTGAGATCTTAGTTGAGTCAAAGTGTGCTATCACTGAAATTTCTTTCCTCCTACTTCTTTGTGTTTTGCTTTTTGAGGTTTCTGTTGCTTTGGTTTGAGACAGGATCTCACTGCACAGCCCAGGTTACACTAAAACCCACTATGTAACTCAGGCTGACCTCAAACTCATCCTCCTCCTGCCTTAGTTTCCCAATTTCTAAGATTACAGGTATGTACCTCCATGCCCACATCTCTTTTAACCAAACTCAACTCTTCTCTGAGAGAAGTATAAGCACAAAGTAGGTCTGTCAAGTTATCAGTCGGGGTGGGGGCACACAATATATTGTATGAAAAAAATTGTTTTCCATGAAAAGAAAAAAGAAGACTTACAAAAAAAAGTTTTTAAAAAGAGAGACAAGAAAATAAGATGGGCAAAGACTAAAGACAGTTGTAGAAGGGGGCCGCTTGTTTGTTCCAGCCACTTAGCCCTGAAATAATCACACAGAAACTGTATTAATTAAATCACTGCTTGGCCCATCAGCTCTAGCTTCTTATTAGCTAACTCTTACCTCTTAATTTAACCCATTCCCATTAGTCTACATATTGCCACGACACTGTGTAGCTTACCGGGAAAATTTCCTGTGTCTACCTCCAGTGGGGCTACATGGCTTCTCCCTGACTCCGCCTACTTCCTTCCAGCATTCAGTTTAGTTTCCCCACGTAGCTCTGTTCCCCTATAGCTCTGCTATAGGCCCAAAGAAGCTCCTTTATTAACCAATGATATTTACAGCATACAGAGGGGAACCCCACATCAGACAGTTCTGGCCAACCTACTGGTCTGCTGGCATGGCACACACATCTCCAGAGCTATTTGCTCTGTCCTGGATCAAGAATACTACAAAGCCCACAGAGATGGACAGCTGGCTCAGCAGTTAAGAATAGCTGTTCTAGAAGAGAACCGAAATTTGGTTCCTAGTACCAAATGGTGGCTGACAATGTCTAACTCTAATTCATGAGATCTAATGCCTCTTCTGACCTCCACATTGCACTCATGAAATGTACAACACACAGGTGATTAAAGTATATTCTGGCTACCAGGAAGTTTTGGTTCACACCTCCCATCTCAGCATTCAGGAGGCAGAGGCAGGTGGATCTCTGAGTTCGAGGCCAGCCTTGTCTACAGAACGAGTTCCAGGACAGTCAAGACTATACAGAGAAGCCCTGACTCAAAAACAAAAAAAAGAATAAAGAAAAAAATATTTTTTAAAAATACTACAAAAACCAAAGAAAACAACATCTGTAAAGATGATCTGAAAAATGTCTCATATACTACAAGGTGTCAAATGCACTGTATATAGTCTATGTGTCACAACTCACCATACGAAATTCAGCCCTCATATTCCCTTCTGTTTTATATACTTAACTGGTCACACTGAAGACATGAAGACCCCTCAGTCCCTGGATCCCCTCCAGCTCCATACTGGGGTGACAGAAGAAATTTTAAGACGTTCTACTTAAGAGAAGGCACTGTATAGGCACCCGAATGTATGCAGAACACCATCAGGGGAGAGGGTCCCATGGAATAAAGGGCTCCAACAACTGACCAGTAGTGCTCCCATCCAACAATGGGTTCTTTCAACACTTCTGTGGGACATGAAAGGTTTCTGAATTCTTTAAAGCAATAACAAATATCCCCGAGTCCTTTGAAGGCAGGTTAGTTCTGTGAGGCAAGGAGCATGTCAGAGGGGCCTTCCAGGTGTACACCTCATAACTGTGATAGATAGCAGCTTTTTCAGTGATTCCATTTATCCTGCCTGGTAAAGCAGCAAGGAGCCCCAAATTTACAGCCAGCCAATAGTCACTTAGAGGAACGGCAGCTCTCCAAGACTTAAAACTGGCATATGCTGTGAAACAACTAAACTCTGAGGGTCTGACCTGAAGTCCACATGGAGACAGTTGGAACTGACTTCAACTACAGAACTCTCAGCTAGTGTTGGAGCATTATGACTCATCACTTATACACTGTTTTGATATTTAGTCAAAAGTGATTCAAAGATGCAATAACTAGAGCTGATGATGTAGCTCATTGGTACAGCATTTGCCTAGCATGTGTGAGACCTAAATTTGATCTCAGGACAGGATGAAAAATAAACTATCTTGTAATCATTGAATGACACTTTATTTCCCTTGTTTAATGCATATGGGTTCCAAACAGAATGTTCAAACCAACTTTTGAATCCAACTGACAAGAGCTCTCAAATTCATACAAGGTATCTATGTGTATAAACAATGGAGCAAAAGATGAACACCCATTTTCCATAACCTCAGAAGTCACTCACACTTTTAATCCCACTGCATGGAAGGCAGTGAATGTGAGGCCAGCCTGGGTTACAGTTATCCAAGCTTCAGAACACCCAGAGCATAGAGACCCTGTCTCAAAGAAAAAACAAACAAAAAGAACAAAACGTAAGTCAGCCAAGTGTGTGACTAGACAAGGAAGAATAATGCACTGGTGATGTCTAGTTAAGGAATACACTATAGGAAAATTCAAGTTTGCAAATTAGCACAACTTTTTTATTATTATAGAGAGGGGAATGAGTACAGGCTCACACATGGCGAAAGAAGGTCAGGGTACAACTTCTGGAGACTTCTTTCACCTTGCTGAGACAAGGTCTCTCTTGATGCTGTTGCTTCATACTCAGGGTAACTGGTTCACAAGTGAGTAGGAGTGCTAGGGCTATAGATACACACCATCACATCTGACCACTCTACATGGATTCCGGAGAGCACGCTGCGGTCAAAAAGCTTATGCAGCAAGTGTTTGCACATAATGAAGCATCTTGCCAACACAGACGGGATTTTAGAACCTGACTTAAAAGAGAACTTCTGATAGCAAGTTCTTTCTGCACATTTACAATATCACTTAACATGATTTATCTACATGTTATTTTCCAAGAAATACATTTTCCACATCAAGTAACCCTGATGATTAAACTCTGGCACAATTTCACTGAGCTCAAACAATGCTATGAAAGAGTTATTAGAACAGCTGAACATTCTCAGACATATTCAATTTAAGTTTGTGCATCTAGACTTATACTATAACCCAAAGTCAAATCATATTAATAAACAAGAAATTAGTTGGATACCTGCAACAAAAAAAAAAGGAACTGGAAAAAGTATTTCCCAATCAACAAAACCACAAAATTTGGCTAAATATGAGGACAATGTATCACAATGATCTGAAGCTGACCACTGAAACACGTGTTCAATTAATTCTACCTATTTTAACAAACAAGAAATTTGATCTTATAAAGCAGTTCAAAATTTTGTTTAACAGGTACATTTGTTCATTTCTTCAACTTGCTCTGTTCTGTGGTCAGTGATGGTGGTATTTTACTTAGTTTTTCATCTTATTGCAATTTTGGTTTTAATGTTTCATTGGTTATTGATTGTTTCTGACACAGGCCCTGACTATGTTGCCCAGACTGGTCTCAAACTCCTGAGCTTAAGCAATTCTCTCACTTTAGCTTCACACACTATATTTGGTATGTGTTTAATTTTTCATTTTTGACTTTTAAATATTTTACTTTTTAAGTATATGAGCATTTTGGTTGCATGTATGCATATGTACCACATGGGCGCAGTGCCCAGAGGCCAGAAGAGAGGGACTGAACCCTTGGAATGGAGTTAAGATAAACTGCCACGTGAGTGCTGGGAACTAACCTCAAGTCCTCTGCTTAATTGCTGAGCCATCCCTGAAGCCCTCTGGTGTTTTGAAACAGGATCTCATTATGTATCCTAGATTGGCTTCAACTGGGCTGGAACTCAAGACTGTCCTGTGTCAACCTCCCCAGTGCTGGGATTACAGGCATGTGCTACCACTCATGGCTTCTTTTTAATTTTTAATGCAAGGGTCAGGTGTTTTCCCAAGTTAAATATCTTTACATGTGTAACAAAATGATGCCTTCTATTAAACCTCTTTGCCCTAAGAGCACTGTTAGGTTACCATGGGAGCGGCCACTTTCTACACCATGTGTAAGTTTTTCCAGAAATTCATTAATTTGGTGAAAAAGTAGTTGCAGTATTTATATTGTTGCATTTGTCATCTGATGCTAGTTGTCTTAGTTAGGATATCTATTGCTGTGAAGAGACAACTCTTGTAAAGAAAAAAACATTTAATTGGGCTGGATTAGTTTCAGTGGTTTAGTCCATTATTATGGCAAAACATGGCAGTGTGCAGGCAGACATGGTGCTGGAGAAGAAGCTGACAGTTCTACATCTTGATCTGCAGAAAATAGGAAGTGAACTGTCATCCACTCTGGGCATAGTGTGAGCAAAAGGGACTTCAAGACCCATCCCCACAGTGACATACTTCCTCCAACAAGCCACACCTCCTAATACTGCAACTCCCTATGGGGACCACTTTCTTTTAATTTACCACACTAATATACACACTAAAATAAATGTGGTTCTATTACGTACCACCTTAATGTACATGTTTTGCTTTATGGGTTTTTTGCTAATAACTTACTTGCTATTCATTTTACATTTATTTTATATTAAGGAGACAATGTTAAACAAAAAGCAAACTTAAGTCTTCCCCTCTCCCTGCCTGTTTTTCTGGAGACAGGATCTCACTGTGTAACTCTGGATTTCTAGAACTTACTACGTACACCAGGCTGGCCTCAAAACTCAGAGATTTGCCAGCCTCTGCCTCCCAAGTGCTAGAATTAAGGCTTTCTTCTTTCTTACATATAAAATTAACCCATTTCTATTAGTCTATGTATTTCCACGTGGCCGTGGCATTACCTCGTTTTCTACATGTCTTGTCTTCTTGGCAGCTGGCTGGCATCTCTGACTCTGCCTACTCTATCTCTGTTCAGATTTCTCACCTGGCTTTACTCTGCTAAGCCATTGGCCCAAGCAGCTTTATACATTAACCAATAAAAGCAACACATATAAAGAAAGACAATCCACATCATCTCCCCTTCTGTCTAATTAAAAAGGTTTTAACTTTAACATAGTAAAATTACATATACAAAACAGTTATCAAGCAAGAATTATAGTTATAATATTTAGTCCATTTGCATTAGGCAAAAATTAAAGAAAATATTCTATTATTTATCTTTGTGAGTCAAAAGTTTCAGAAATAATTTATCTTTTATTATAACTAAGGAAAACTATAACTATCTGTCTTCAACTTCATCAAAGAACCCAGAAGGATGCAGTATTACCTAAGTAAACAGGAAGTGCATTGTAAGCAACTTCCAAAACTCTGGAAATGACAGAGACATCTTGCTGTCTAGACAGTCACCCAAAGTTCTTCTGTAACATTGGGGCATCCATCCTCAGCCTACAGGCCCATAGTATCTGGCAGATTTTTCCATGAAGCAAAAAATTTGAGAGGTTGTTTCACCTATACTCAGTTTCTCAGTCACTTTCTTCTGTGTCCTGAAGAATGCCTGGCAGACTCTTTCATGAACCCTTAAGGACTGACTCGCTTTCTTTTGGCAAGTTCAGCAGTCATTTTTTTCTATGGGTCCTGCATGTCCAGTTTATACAGAATACCATCGATCAGTCCAGGCAAGAACAATTTCTTGGCCGAATGGCTAGCAAACTCATAGTGAGCCTCTTTGATGTCCATCATCCCCTTGAAATAGGTTGGTGCTGCCAGAAGCAGACATGTCTCAATGTTGAGAAAAGTCTAATTTCTTAAAACATTTTAAATGCCATATTCCATAGGTCTTTGCAGTGTTGGAGATAACCTATCTAACCGAAATATATCTCTGTATATCTAGAAAACCTAACATAATTAAAAGTTTGATTATTACATATGACTATTCATCTGTATCTCTTAACTATACATTCCATTTTAAAATGAGTTGTATATTGCTGGGCAGTGGTAGCATATGCCCTTAATTCCAGCATTCAGGAGGCAGAGGCAGGCAGATATCTCTGAGTTAAAGGCCAGTTTGATCTACAAGAGCTAGTTCCAGGACGAGCTCCAAAGCTATAAAGAAACTCTGTCTCAAAAAAACAAAAAATAAAAAATGAGCTGTAGGGGCTGGAGAGGTGGCTCAGCAGTTAAGAGCATTGCTTGCTCTTCCAAAGGTTCTGAGTTCAATTCCGGGCAACCACGTGGTGGCTCACGAATCTGTAATGAGGTCTGGTGCCCTCTTCTGGCCTGCAGGAATATAGGCAGACAGAATATTGTATACATAATAAATAAATACTTAAAAAAAAAATGAGCTGAGCCGGGCGGTGGTGGCGCAAGCCTTTAATTCCAGCACTCGGGAGGCAGAGGCAGGCGGATCTCTGTGAGTTCGAGACCAGCCTGGTCTACAGAGCTAGTTCCAGGACAGGCTCCAAAGCCACAGAGAAACCCTGTCTCGAAAATCCAAAAAAAAAAAAAAAAAAAAAAAAAAGAGCTGTATAAACATCTTAAACAAAGTAGAAATTTATATATACACACACAGTGTAACAAAATTGACCTTAAATTTGTATCAACAGACTGAAATCCAAACCAATGTATTCATTTCCATATCATATTGCCTCCCGCTTTTTTTTTTTTTAGAAAGAGATGTGACTATTAACCACTTATAATCAACTCCCTCTAATGAAAACAAACATTTATAAACAATCATTTTGGGAATTTGGATGTTGTTTTCTCCAAACTGCTTCCTGCTGTTTGTTGGGCGAAGGATTTTTAGGGTTCATGGAGACCTTTTGGGGAAGTTTTGTTCCATCAAACCATATTAGCCTGGAAGGAATCCACAGGTTCTCCTCTTCTGTGGGAACAAAAGTAGAACCTCTTTTCCAAAGTAGCATGTCCTTAGACTCAAATTTTGAAGACAAGATACCTTTAAAACATCTATGTTGTTTAGCTTACCAGTCCCCTGAATCAAATGTTTTTTAGCAGTTAACTCATTACTAGTCAAAAAATCCAAAGAAAACACAAAATCCAGACTCTGTGTATATTCTATCTTTACATGGCTTTTTTTTAAAATATTACTTTGTAATATTTAATCATCTTTACTCCTTTACTGTCTGTACTTTCTTTTCTCTCTCTCCTAAGCCCATGTACACTTATCCAACACTGTGGCCCATTCAGAGGTCTTTTTTGTCTGAATCTGTCGTCTTATTGTGTATCTGTAATCATTTTCTGACTGGGAGAGGTTTGTTGTTGTTGTTGTTGTTATTGTTTTGGGTTTTTTTTTTTTAATGCTAAGCAGGAGTGGCTAAGACTAATGCTGCAGCTCTATCTCTTGGCTCCTCCCTGCCCAACATGGCAGAGTATGTTCACTGCTTCTGCAAGCCATGCTCACTCATCACCCCAGCTCCAGGTAAGCAACTAGTAGCATGCTACTCACAAATCTTATTTAAATGTTCTGTAGCAGGACCTGTTCAGAGCTGTTCCTGCTATAAGCATGAACCAGGAAGTTATCTCATAAAGAAGCTGTGCCTCTGCTTGCCACCAGGAAAGAGAGCCTATCTGAGAGGAAAAAAAAAAAAAAAACATGGCCACCAAGAAGTTCCAATTAACTCCCTTTTTTGTGGATCTAGAAGCACTTTCTTTAAAGTTTTCTTAGGCTTTATATAGATGTATGTTGCCAAACGTTGGGTGCCACTATGTAAACAGAGATTTGTGCTTTTGATTCCGGCCACCCAGACCCCAAATAATCACACAGAAACTATGTGAATCACAACACTGTTTGGTTGATGGCTCAGACATATTTCTAGCTAGCTCCTACATCTTAAATTAACCCATTTCTATGAGTCTATGTATTGCCATGCGGCTGTGCCATTACCTTACTTTCTACATGTTTTGTTTCCTCAGCAGCTGGCTGGCCTTTTTTAAAATTTTTATTACATTTTTTAATTGGGGGGAGGGGTGCAAACATGGAGGTTAGAGGATAACTTGAAAGAGTTGGTTCTCTCCTTCTACTATATGGGTCCTAGGGATGAAACTCAGGCTTGGCAGCAAGTACCTTTACCCACACTGAGCCATTTTGTTGGCCCTAAAGCAATTTTCTTATTCAAATTTAAAATGAGTCTTAAAATAGTAGAAACAACTCAGCACATCAACAATGCACATGGGCCAGGAACTCCTAAGGAGCATACAGTCTCAACAAGTTTTGCAAAGGCCTGACCTGGTAGCACACGTTTTTTAGCCCCAGGAGTTAGAAGGCAGAGGCAGGTGGATCTCTTGACTTTGAGGCCAACCTGGTCTACACAGTGAGTTCCAGGACAGCCAGAGCTGCATAACAGAAGAGACCTTGTCTCAAAACAGCCATTCACTGAGGCCGATACTCTCAGAACTGCAAAGAGTTTGCCAAAGAACTTATATAGCACTTGAAGCAGTGAGGAAAGGTGAAACCCTCCAAAAGTGAGCCAAATCATTTTGAATTGTTGTCCCTGCTTATTCTACAAAACAACATGCCACTCCCCAGTCAGAATTTGTCATACAGCAGAAGTAGACTGTATATAACTAGCACTGACCATCTAAGTAACTAAACTAAGCAGTTTAAAAATACTTCCCAATGTCAAACTTGCACAAAAAAAAAAATCATGGCTATTGTACAGTAGTCTGCTTTGAATACAATCCCACTACAATATTCTGAACCCCAGTTAGTAAAGTCATTGATCAACAGAAGTGCCCAAATGTTCTCCACTGACAATGCTCAACACCACATCATAAAATCAACACTTTAAAAGTTGAATGAATCAGGCTACAAACTTTTATCCTATGCACTGCATTCACCTGACCTCTCCACAACTGACTACCCAAACATCTTCAGTATCTCAACACTGTGCAGAGGAAATATTTCCATGATCAGCAGGATGCAGAAAGTGCTTTCCAACAGGCCATCAAATCCTGAAGCATGGGTTCTTACACTTTAGTACTAAACACAAGCATTCATTGGCATAATCATGTTGATTATAGACTTCTATTTTGATTAATAAAGATGTACTTGAGCCTAGTTACAATTATTTAAATTCACCATCTGAAAATGCAAATCCTTATGCTAACCTAATAGACATGAGAAAGTAAGTCTCTCTCCAGACACCTGGATCTTTAATATGAAAGATGGAGAGAGAAGGGGGAGCTGGCTGGCAGCCAGGTTCTAGCTCCTTGATCAAAGAGTAGAAAATTCTGTCTATGATGGAAGCACTGAGGGAAGGAAGCTAAACAAGGGACTAGGGAGGGGGTGGAGGTTCCAGATTTTGCCATGTAGCCTCCCAGGCTCTGCACTGATCCCTGGTCTAGATTCTGCTGACAAGCAGATCCATCCAATAAAATCTTGTCATTTTAGTCCAATTAGGACTCTGACTTGTTACAAGAACTCCCTGACTAACAGAGGGCTCTAGAGACTTTTTTCATTATTTTAGAAGAGGCAAGACATGGTGCCCCCAACCCAAGCCACAGCTGAGGCTTAAGAGATACTTTCTGGTAGGTCACTGGACTACTGATCATTAACTCCTCTAGTTAACCTATCAATTAACTGCTAGGTCAAACGGGAAACAAGTTGTTCTGTTCTGTGAAGTAATAAGAGTGGCGGAGCTGCGTCCCCAGCACCCAGGCCGCCTGCTCGGCTAGCTTATGCCCCAAAATAATTACACAGACACTGTATTCTTTTAAGCACTGCTTGGCCCTTTAGCTCTAGCACTTACAGGCTAATTCTCACATCCCGATCAACCCATCTCTAATAATCTGTGAGAACCGGTCTTACCGGGAAGATTCTAGCCTAGTCCATCCTGGGTCGGAGCTTCATCCCGGGAGCGGGGCATGGCGTCTCTCTCTCAGGCATCTGCTCCCGAGAGAGCTGTGGAGTCTCTGCGCTCACTTCCTCTTCCTCCCAGTATCCTGTTCTGTTTTCTCCTGCCACCTATCTTCTAACCAATAAAATGGGCCAGGGCAGTTCCTTTATTAGCCAATGACCTTCCTCCATCAGTTCTGTACCGCTGCTTTGTGAGCACAATACATGAGAAACAAAGCAAAATTTGGGGGATAAGACTAAAGAACCCATGCCACCTGGGCATGGTAGTTCATGTCTTTAATCCCAACAGTGGGGAGACAGAGGTAGAATGACTTCTGTGAGCTTGAGGACAGCCTAGTCTATATAGCTGGTTCCAGGCTAGCCAGGATTACATAGTGAGATCTTATCTTTAGAAAAAGAAACAAGGGCTGGAGAGATGGCTCAGTGGTTAAGAGAACTGACTATTCTTCTGGAGGTCCTGAGTTCAATTCCCAGCAACCACATGGTCGCTTACAACCATCTATGATGAGATCTGGTTCCCTCTTCTAGCATGCAGACATATATGCAAGCAGAGCATTGTTTACGTAATAAATAAATATAATAAAAAACAAATAAAACAGTCAGGTATGATGACACATGCCCGTAATCCCAGTGCTGGGGAGGCAGAGGCCGGAAGATACACCAGTAAAGGAGTAAGTCACAAAACAAAACAATCCCACACCAATTTGGAATTATGATTAATAAAAGGGTTATTTATTTAAAGGGAAAAAAAACTTACAGATCACCATCCTAGACAACAGCCTCCTGCACAAACAGGAAAAGCGTCTGATAGTCAGAAGCAGAATCCGAAGTAAGCAAGAGAGAGAGAGGGCTGCAGCACTTATTTTTAAAGCGAAAGATACCACACCCCATTGGGCTGGTATCTCAAAGGTTATTGGCTGAAGGAGTAAAAGTAGCTCCCACAGCACACCAGGTTCATAGACCAGCCAATCAGCCAGTCTTGCAAACTCTGTAAGTTCCGGAACAGTGCAAGACTGTCTCAAAACACAAAGTAGGCAACACATGAGGAACAATAGCTAAGGTATCTTCTGAGTAGACATACACACACAAATGCTCACACACTTGTACCCACACAAAACTGTACACACATGCACTTGTACACACACACACACAATAAAATAGTAGGTTTGTTACATTTACCATAATTTACAAAAACAAGCCCCCTGAAAAAGTAAGAGACAGACAAAACCCCTTAGGACACATACTAGGGGCAGTGGACAGTAGGCATATAAATAATATGCCCCTGGCCCAACAAACTCAATATAGTACTTGGACAAGGCCAAGTGTTTAGTGTGGGTGGGAAGAAAAGAACTGTCTCTTCAGGGACTGGGAAGAGGGTTGAGCCAAGCAGTCATCTTCTGAGTTTAGTGGTAACAAAACTCACTCAACAGTCTGAACTCCTCCAGGCAGTTTTGAGACCTGATCAGCATGGTCTATGCATTACTAATTCCTAACTATTTCAACATAAACGGAACAGTTCCTCACTCCTCAGAAATCACTGCTGGTTTCCAATCAACCAGAAACAGATGGCAACTCAGAAGAGCCCTGTTTCCATTATGCCAACTTGGCAGGAAGCACACCTGCCACCACCTGAAAGCAATCCCTCCCACCTTTACACGGAAGATTCCCAAACACAACTAACATCATACCTAGATGCCAACAGACCATCAGACTTAAAAGCATTCAGGGGAGGTCTCCTAACAACACAACAGGTAAAAAATAAGAAGGATCAATCACATCCTGTTGTAATTACAGAAGTAACGTAGCTTTTCATTGTAGTTCCACTACAGGGTTTAGACAGGATCCCTGCCGAATTTTGTTAGATGTAGTCAGTTTTATTAACATATTTATAAGTATGTGAATTAGATCATATCATATTACAAGAAACCTGGAGGGAACTTAGGGTGATGGGAAAAGGTCAACTAGAGAAACATTAGATTATCCTACTTTTTTCCCCCTGGTTTAGGGATTGAACCTAGGAAATCATGCATGGAAAAGAAACAGTATTTTAACAATAAGCCCTAGTCATCCTTAAAAATTTTTTATATACATTAAAAACGTGTAGCCTGTTTTTATAATATTAACATATATTTCTTAGCTGATATTTTTCAAATAATCAGACCAAGAGAATGACAGGCTATTCACAATTATTTCTAAGGAAGGATTCATGAAAGCTACTTCCTATACATACCCAGGGGCATAGATGAAGAAAGGATGCCCCCTTCACAGAATTCCAAGATGCTCATAATACTTTGTGGATGCACCTACCAATCAAGAGGGCGTTAGTCATTTACTGCTTCCTTGCTTGCTCAGCAAATCAAACCGTTTATCCAAAGTTTTCTTTGGAGGGGATGGTCTAAATTACCTCCGTGTTCATGCCATATACCGGTATTTAAATCCTCCAGAAGCTCTATCTTTGAAATAAAAACCAAAATCTTTAAATATGGTATACAAGTTCCAGCATGAAAAAAGAGCCTTATCACCACGGCATTAGCACGTCATCTCTCACACTCAAACTGACACTTTCCAAGAAATCATACAGTAGTGCCAAGTACGGCAGCACACACCTTTAATCCCTGAGGCAGACAGAGGCAGGCGGCCTGTGAGCTTGAGTCCAATCTGGTCTATATACTAAGTTAGTTCCAAGACAGCCAAGGTTACATAGTAAGACTCTTGTCTCAAAAGCAAAAAAATAAATAGAAGGAAGAAAGGAAAGAAACAACTCATACAGTGGAAACTATGAGGGAAAAGACAAACAAGTTTACATCCATAAGGAAATTTCAACTTTGACATATCAAAATACATCACAAACATAAATCTGAAAGGCAAACTGAAAATATTTGTAATACACATGTAAGAAAATAATATTCACAGTAAATTCCAAGTTATCTTAAAAAAAAAAAAGCTATTTGGCTAAGTGTTTGTTCCATGGCTACAACTGTTCTCACACATTCCTAATGTATGACACGTCCAAACCCACATTCCAAATCTCACTAAACCAGACACTCCTTCCCACTGCACCCAATGCTTGTGCTTCCCCAGCCAGGGGTTCCTCTAGAGCACAAGTCACTGCAGCTTCCTCGGCCAAAGGCTACCGTCTCAGTGTTGTTGAGATGTGAGGACACACTGTGACTAAAAGCAGCTTGGGGAGAAAGGGTTGATTTGGCTTTCATATCCTAAATCCCAGTCTACTGAGGGAAGCCAAGGCAGAACTCAAACCAGGAAAGAACCTGGAGGCAGGAGCTGATGCAAAAGCCATGGAGGGGTTTTGCTTAACAGCCTTGCTCAACCTACTTTCTCATAGAACCACAATGGGTAGGCCCTCCCACATCAATCATTAACTAAGAAAATTTCCTACAGGCTTCTCTACAGCCTGATCTTGTATCAGTGGTTCTCAACCTGTGACCCTTTAATACAGTCCTCAAGCTGTGTTGAGTCCCCAACCATAACATTTTTTTTTGTTGCTACTTCATGACTGTGATTTTGGTACAGTTATGAATAATGTAAATATCAGTGTCTTCTGATGGTCTCAGGCAAGCCTTGTGAAAGGGTCATTTGATCACCATAGAGATAGTGACCCAGAGGTTGAGAAGCTCTGTTTTAAGGAGACAATGTCTCAATTGAACTTCCCTCCTCTCAAATAACTCTAGCTCTGTCAAGTTGACATAGAACTAGCCAGCATAGCCAACTTTTGTTTTCCATTACAAACCAAAGTCTCCTATTATGATTGTTTGGTTGGCTGTTTTTATCAAGACAGGGTTTCTCTATGGAACAGCCCTGGCTGTCCTGGAACTCACAGAGATCTGCCTGCCTCTGACTCTTGGGGCTAGGCTAAAGAAAAGCATGTATAACCAACCACACATGGCTCCAAAGTCTCCTTGAACCTAAAAATTTTCCTCTCCAAATCAATACATTAAACTCAACTACTCAGAACCTGCAACAGGAGTCAAGTCAAAACAGATAGGAAGGGGCTGGAGAGATGGCCCAGTGGTTAAGAGCATTGCCTGCTCTTCCAAAGGTCCTGAGTTCAATTCCCAGCAACCACATGGTGGCTCACAACCATCTGTAAAGAGGTCTGGCACCCTCTTCTGGCCTTCAGGCATACAGACAGAATATTGTATACATAATAAATAAATAAATAAATATAAAAAAATTAAAAAAAAAAACAGATGTGAAGTCCTAAGAGGGGACTGAGGAGTACAAAAGCCTGCCATGTCAAAACTACACTCAAATTTCAGCACCAGTCATTAGTCTCAACAAAAAAGCAAACAGGAAAACAAGACAGGTGGTGCCTTCTCACACCTACAGCTCCATTTCCTAGGACAGTTAGAGATTCACATACTGAAAGAAAAACATGTATCCTACCACATTTAATAATTTAAATTAAAGCTGATGTATCTTTGGGCTGGAGATATGGCTTAACAGTTAAAAGCACTGACTGCTCTTCCAGAGAACCTAGTTTAAATTCCCAGCTCACAACTGTTTGTAACTCCAATTCCAAGGGATCCAACATCCTCTTCTAGCATCTGTGGATACCAAGTACATACGTAGTATACAAACACACATACAGGCAAAACACCCATACATGTAAAATAAATAAAATAATTTAAAACTGATCCATTTTAACATCATTTTGATTGTTAATTCTGTGTATGTTTTTAAATTTGGGTCTTTTTTTTTAAGGCAGTGTCTCACTATGTATTTCCTGAACTCACTCTGTAGACCAGGATGGCCTTGAACTCACAGAAATCCAAGTACTGGGATTAACAATGTATACCTCCACGCCCAGTAGAGTATAATTGGTTGACTGATTTATATTGTTTTTTAAGTAAAAATGTGTAACAGAGAGTCCTGCTGAGCCAGCACCAGAGGGTTTAGCAAGCTACCCTCACTATCTGTAACATACACCCACCCCCTCCCCCGGCCATACCTGGCCTAGCTCTGGAGTTAATACTTAGTCCCCAGGGCTGGAGAGATGGCTCAGAGGTTAAGAGCATTGCCTGCTCTTCCAAAGGTCCTGAGTTCAATTCCCAGCAACCACATGATGGCTCACAACCATCTGTAATGGGGTCTGGTGCCCTCTTCTGGCCATCAGGCATACACACAGACAGAATATTGTATACATAATAAATAAATAAATAAATACTTAGTCCCCAATCCATCCTTTTGTTGCCCTAAGTGAATCTTGTCTGAGAGTTTTCCATGGATATAAATACAAAGCCTATGCAAACTGGTTATGAGGAAACACAAAAAACTCTGGTACCTCTTGAATCAGGTATTCGTACTTGGCACTTTGGAAGCTTCATTCATGTGGTTTTGAGATATGGAAATCGAGAGGCTAAAGTGCAAACATAACAAAAAAATAAAGATGCCAAGAGGCAAAGGGAAAGCACTTCAGTTCACAGAGGCTGAGGCCCCTGCAGTCAAAAGGTTAAATTTATTCTCAAGGTGTTTCTGAGTCTTCATTTCATGGACCTGCATGAACCCATAGGCCTGCACGAAGCTACACACACAAAAAGGGAACAGAAGATGGGCAGTGGTGGTGTGCGCCTTTAATCCCAACACTCTGGAAGGCAGAGGCAGGATAATCTCTGAGTTCGAGACCTGCCTGATCTATAGAATTCCAGGACAGCAAGGGCTACATAAAGAAACCCTGTCTCCAAAAACAAACAAAGGGGACATACAATTAAAATAGAGAATATACTTCTTTCCAGCTATTCCCAACAACATACAGTTTACACTGTCAAAGTAAGAATAGCATTAAGAGCATCAGTCACATAACCATATTAAAATGAAGAAACGTTGGGAATAAAAGGGAGAAATTCCAGACACAAAATAACAGAGACCAAGAAACAAACTACCTTTTTACATGGAACAAAGTGTGGCCATGAACGCTCTGAACTAGTATTTATCTCCACAACAGGTTTATATCTCAGTACATTTTCTTCCAATAATGTTAGACAACTATGTTAGATATCAAGACAGCTTGATTCCTGAATCACTAAATGAGAACAGTGGGTAAGACCAGGTAGACTGAATATGGAGAAAGGAATTGGACCAAATCCTAAGTTTCTAGGAGCTCATTCATCTCTAGCATATGAATGAGTCCAGACTCCACAGCACACTTCCTTCTTCAGACATCTCACCTTGGGTCCACTTCACTGCTCATTAGCACCACAGGAGGCCCAACTCAAACCAATTTTGCTAGTCATTAACAATCTAGTAAAAAGTCCAATAACTGATTAAAATTAAAAGATTGAAGTAATTGGCTTAAACAGACCTCCAGAAACTGACAGTGCTACCATACTTCTTCCAAATTTGGCTGGTCTAGTACACACACGACAAACAGATCAGTTCCTTGTTTCTGTGTCACAAGGAGAAAGTATACTATCTGAATATGGATGAAAGACAACTAAGAGAGATGCATCGATACGACCCCAATAGACAAGGAGATCACACAGTCAGAAAACAAAACTTCTACCCAAGGCTCACAGAACTAAGAATGACAGTCACACCATTTCTGAAACAAGTGACCAGCCTGCCACCCTCTATCTTACAATAAACTTAGTGCATTAAATGTTTAGAATGTTGATTTGAAAGTACCTCATGACCACTGCTGAGTCTCTCTACCTCCGTGAAAAAAAGCATTTTCAGCCTAAGAGAGATCTATAATACTTAATATTTCTCAATTGTTTTTCTTAGAAATGTACAATAAACACAAATCTCATTCATTATGCAAACTTCCTATTATGTTGCAAAATTTTTCAGAACATTTGAATTGGTTGAAACTTTAAAAATAAGCTGAGCACAATCCCAGCACTTGGGAGGGAGAGGTAAGCAGATAGATCAATGAGTTCCAAAACAGTAGGTACATAAAGAACTCCACACTTAACACATACGTACACTCTCTCTCTAAAAACAAAAAAATAAAATAAAAATAAAAACAAGAGGAGGCGGAAGTGGAAGAAGCCACAACGAAAAAAAAAAAAACACTTTAAAAATATATTCTATACAGCCATTCAGCTTGTTCAAAATCCAGAAAAGGCCTGAAGTCATTAGTCAAAATCAAGGATTGATGCAATTATATAAAATTGAATTACAGGGATAATCTGTAAACGTCACACATTAGCACTTTGCTGATAATAGAGACCCAGCTATCACACAGCATAGTCCAAAGAAGGACAGAGATGCAAAACCAAACACAGTAAGATGCTATGATAAATCCACGGAGATGTGGAATTAATGTTCCGGGAAGTTATCATGGATAGATTCTGGGCAGCACCCCAATCCTACACTACTTCATTCATTCCCAAGTTCCTCAGACTACATGGAGCGAAGAGACAAAACAGTACCAGGCCACTTTCATTCTCATTTCTGCCACAGAATTAAAATAATTACGAATGGACCAGGTAAGGAAGCTGTGAGCTTTCTAGCTTTTATTAGTTGTGTTTTATTCAAGGCTTTTAAAATATTACAGGATTTCATAAATTTCCAGCATATAAAATGCCAAACTGGTTTTCTCATGTCACAGGAAAAATGACAAGAATGAAAGATGGAAAAGGTTCAAATTGTCTGGCAGGACTAGAAAATACAGCCTGAGCATCAAACACATTCATCTACCTGGCTCTCCTATGATCCAATCTCTTCAAACCTTCTTCCAGATAGACTAAACCCAAGATTGCTTTTTTGTTGTTGTTGTTGTTGTTGTTGTTAGTTTTGTTTTCAAGACAGGGTTTCTCTGTGTAGCTTTTGGAGCCTGTCCTGAAACTCTCTGTAGACCAGGCTGGCCCCGAACTCACAGAGCTCCATCTGCCTGCCTCTGCCTCCCAAATGCTGTGATTAAAGATGTGCGCCACCACCACCCGGCTCTGAGATTGCTTTTTAAAATCAATGTTTCTCTAATTTGACAAATACCAAAGTAGAGTTACACTTTCTGATTATGTAACAATTAATAGTAACTCTGACAACTGAAACAGCTCTGCTGGCCAGGGCCATAAGCCTAACTTCTCACGCAACTCTTAACAGGCCAGCCACTGACGCTGCACATTCCACCTGTTACATACATTGGCTAAGAGGGTTGCTGGAACTTAAGAAATGAAGGTATTCCTGCAAAACACCCCACATGTGGTAACAACACTGCCCATCTACTCTTCATGCACATTTTAAACTGTCCCAAGACTCATAGTTCAGCCAGCTGCTCACCTGAGCAGCTCCAACACTACTACTTTATCACAGCTGCCAGAACTAGTGATGTGCGCAAGGGGAGGCACATCTACTCCAGACAATCAGAAACAGGAAAGGACGCAGCATTGGATGGGTTTTCTGAGCAAGCTCTAGAAGGCCCACTAGAGTCTGAGGAGTCTCATGCACATACAAATCAGGCGTCAGGTGCCCCAAATAATCTACGATTATCTTCCCTTTGTTCGTGGGAAAAGAACGTGTGTCCAGTAAAATGAGTAACATCTGTCCACAGCTCTTGAGCAGACTTCAAAAACATAGAGCAATGGAGAGCTTTCCCACATGGAGGAAGGGGAGCAGGAGTTGTTTTTCATGTTATTTGTTGAGACAGGGCTTTACTATGGAGCCCAGGTTGGTCCTGAACTCACAATCCTTTTGCCTCAGCCTCCCACATGGAAAGATTATAAGCACACACCAAGACACCTGTTCCTGAACAAAACTGCATTTAGAAACCAGTACTGTAATCAAAGTAGCCAAATCAACAACTAACACGCAAGAGTCAAACATTTCAACTGTTCTTTGAAAAAGCCAAATTCTCAGCCTTAGCAGACATTAATATATTACAGAAACTTTAACTCAATAGCTCTATTATGCCCATTCAAAAAGACACTCAAACATTAAAATTACCAATCTAACAACTTAATTAGTAATCTAACAACTTAATACCTCACAAAGTGTTTGCAGTTCTTCTGTGCCTGCTGCAGCATAAAGTGAATAGCTGGGTAGTTTTAAGGGAGAAATCTCTTACATGGTCGCACAGATTATCTTCAAAGCTTACTCATTCTCATCTACAAAACCATAAACTGTAATGCTACACTGTTACTCTCAAAGGCTTTCTGGGTAGATCACTACCTTCCATTTTTTGAGACAGGGTCTTACTATGTAGCCATGGCTGCCCTAGAACATCCATAGAGACCAGGCTGCCTTTGAATCAGAGATCTGCCTTCCTCCACCTCGAAGTGCTGAGATTAAAGGAGTAACTCACCACAGCTGACTACTGTTTTAATTCTACTCTTAATCTCCTCTCCTCAAGGGTATGCTGACACCATGTAAGTACAGAAACTGCTACTCATTCACTGACATCATAAGAAAATATATGTGGTTCAACCATATTTAATGAGGAAAACAGCGTCATTTTTAAAAGACCTTAAGAATCAAAATTTAGGGCCTGAAGAGTTGACTCAGCAATTAAGAGCACTGGCTGCTCGTCCAAAAGACCCAGGTTCAATTCCCAGCACCCATATGGCAGCTCACAACTGTCGATGTCACTTCAATTCCAAGGGATCCAACTCTCTCACACAGACATACATGCAGGCAAAGCACCAATGCACATGAAATAAGTAAATAAATCTTTTTTTAAAGAATCAAAACTTAATGTTGAGCAATAATCTTCTATGAAGGCAAGAGGAAAAAACAGAATTGACGCACTGATACAAGTCCTGACACGTTAAAGGAAATGATAATTAAAGGAAAAGGAAATCCCAAGTTCATCTGTTCACAGTAATTTGTTGGATAAATGATAATTACTCAACATTTCTGAAGAACACATTGCCTTTTAAGTAAACAGGCAGTAGGTATCTAATTCCTTGTCTTCTCCTTTCTTTAGATCAATGCATTCCAACTCTCTCTGTGATTTCTTCCCAATCCTGTACCATGTCTGTGGAATGCCAACTGACAGCAAAACTATTCCCATACTCTCTTTATTCTCATTCTGAGTGTGTGTTCATTATTTCAGAGGATAAATTCCTATTAATTGTAGATATTCTAGGTCAAACACTGTGTATTTTTATTAGATGGCTAACAACAGCACTTCAGACTGAAAACATAAATTCAACCTCTTCTGCACCCAGGAGTAAACACGTTTTCCTTCATATGCACCAGTCCTGTGCGTTACTATCATCCTTATTCACACTCCACACTGGCAGATGTCCAAATATTCAAATTATCAAAAGGGATAGAAGTCACAGTAATACCATACTGTAACTGATTTTAAATTTTATCAAATTCACTTGCATTAATAAGGCCTAAACTGTCAACATAACTGATTTTTAATTTTACCAAATTCACTTGCATTAATTAGGGTCTAAATTGTCAACATTAAGCTGACAATGACATCTTAGTCCTAGGCTCAGGCTGCCATACTAAATTATAATTGTCTCTTGCATCCATAGGGGTTTGGATCTCATTCTTCTCATGGAGTCACTAGCAATGCACAGAAAACACAAGAAACAAATCAACGTACATAACATTATAGGGACACAATTTGCAAAACTCAGTTTCCTCAATATAATTTACAAAGAGAAAAAAGATGGAGAACCTATGGATAAAAGAGACTTAAAGTCAGGCACGTAGACACCTGCAATTCCAGGACTAGGGAGGCTGAATGATGACCATAAGTCCAAGGCCAACCTGGTGTAAATAACAAGTTCCAGGACAGTTAAGGGGTACATAATGAGACCCTGCCTCAAAAAGACAGAGGGGGGAGGGGGGAAGAGGACAGTAAAGCAAGGGAAGGAGAGGAAAATGCTAAACAAATTATTTAATTGCAGTGTGTGGACCTTATTTGGTTCTTAAAACAACTATATGTAGATGATTCCATAATTAAATCTGTTCCTGTCTTTAGACCATAGATCACAACACATAACATAATCGGGGAGTAATAAATGGACATTTGACATATTAAGTGTGTGTGTGTATTCTTTCTGAAGCATCCCAGATCAAACCCAGGCAATTCTCACACTCTAGGCAAATACTCTCAGTGTTGAGTCACACCCTCCTCAGAAATGGGGGGCGGGGGAAGCAGAGCACATGTGGTAGTCAGAGGACATCTTGTAGGAGTCAATTCTCCCCTTCCACCAGGAGGATTCCAGGAATCAAACTCATGTCATCAAGCTTAGCTTTAAGCACCTTTACCACTGAACTATTTTGATAACCCAGAAATTATTTTTAAAAATAATTATATTTATTGTGAGAAATCTTTTTAGAGCTGTACTAAGATATAGACAAAATTACAAAGCAGTTGATTTGCTTTTAAACGATCCAATGACAGAAAAACAAGTAACCCTAAAATTAAGACCAAGGATGTTGTATAATTCTAAAGCTGAGAGATAAAATGCTTCAGAGTATACTAGTGCCTACCTTTTTTAATGGTTAAAATGTTGTTCCATGATAAAAAAATAAAAAAACTTATAGAATGCTCAAGGTCCTGGGTAACTTGAGGGCCTACAGGCCCGCATGCTACAATCCTGGGTTCAATATCCAATAGCACTACAAATAATAATAGCTAATAATAAAGTTAATACTTAAAAAAAAAAAAGACTTTCCCACGTCCTTATATCCTTTTTCTAGGTGCTCGACTTTGGCTGAGTTTTTACAGCCCAACACATATTGAAGTACTTCATACATATCACTCATATTTTTCTAGTTTGCCCACGTATCTTTTCATTCATATCATTCTTTGCTATATAGATATTTAAAATAAAGGAAATTCTGACATTGTAACATACAGATAAGCGTGGAGGACAACATGCTAAGTGATAGAAGCCAGTCAAAAAAGGAAAATTATTGTGGTTTTAATTGTGGTTAGTTTCACAGCAGCAAAGAGGTGGTGCAGAAGTTAGGAGAAGGGAAAAACAGAAAGTTCTTGATTAATGGGCTCCAGACTGGAAAACTTAGCAGTAAGTGTTTTTTTTTTAACAATGAATGTACTTAATGCCAATGAACTTTCAAAATGGCAGAAGTAGTAAAAGGTATCCCAGCTTTTATCATATACTTTACCATAGAATATTTTAATCATGTTAAAATGTAGTAACTAAATTAACATTGCCCCAGGCAAACTGAAAGATCTGACAAGGCTCTCTCAAATTCCATGCAGTGTCAACAGTCTCAGTATGAGCAAATGAGCTCTGGGAGACCAACAGACTTCAAAGGCCCCAAACAGGACGGAATGCACTAACTACATCACAGCATTTTATCCTGAGGCTTTACCCATGTTTAACTGCACTTTACCAACAAATGCACCATGGGGCCACTCCCACGGTCTTCACCTTTCCCCTCTACAGAAAACAGGAGAAAAATGGACGCTATGAATTTGTTTAACACATGAAGCCACTGATTGCCACCTACCTTATCCATACTCACAAGAGCCATCCAATACCTTTCTGAAGCCAGCCTGCAGCAAACTCAAAAAGAAAACTGTGTTCACATTTGGTTCTATAACTATCCAAAGGGCTGAACTCTGGCTCGAAAAAGGGTTGCATCTCCACCAAGCTTCATTACTTAGGATCTGAGCACCAACAGAGGATGCTTTGATTTAAACTCTCTTCATAAACAACTAATAATAATAATAATAATAATAATAATAATAATAATAATAATAAAGATGATGATAATGATAATCTCTGCTACTATTAGTAGTAGTTGTAATAATAAAAACATACTAAAGTGAACACACTAAGAGCACCTGCTGCTCTTGCAGAGGACCTGGGTTTGGTTCCCAGCATCCACATCAGATGGCTCACAACCACCTGTTTTGGCTTCAGACAGCACATACACACACTCAGGCACAAACACATAAAATAAACCTAGAAAGACAAAGAGGAGAGGTATAAAAGGGGGACAAGGAAGGAAAAACTCATTACAAAATAAAGAAAAGCTGGTTTCATGTATCATTCATCCTTTTAAAGGTTAAATTCACTGAAGTGTTAGTGGTGGAGGGAGAGTTATGGATCACTAAATGCATCTCTTATGTCTCCATATGCAAACAAGAAAGTTCAACATGATTCCCATTCATCGTTTCTAAGGTGTTTAAAATACGCTTAGTAAATATACTATCATTCCTCAGAACGTGGGTAAGAAAGGCTTTCCTCCATGCCTGGAAGTATTTTTCCCTACATGACTTCCTCCCAAGTCTGAGTCTGGAGGGCCACACCTCTCCCATCACCTGGAAATGCTGCTACTTTCACAGCCCTTATTAAAACAGACTCCCCTTGATGTTTTAAAGAAATTCTCATCTAGTCACTCTTTCACACAAACTACTCTTCTTTAATTGAGGAAGCAAACACTAGATGTGGCTATTCATAAATGCTCATACAATCATTTCTCCAACAGTACCACAGGAAAGGGCACATGTGACTTCCATTTGGAATGTAGCTCACGCTACATGACTTTCTATCAGCTCCCAGCTGCCACCCTTCTGAAAGCTACAAGTCTTCCCGTGGGTTTTCTGGATTGGAGTATGGTTATGTGCGCAGAAACGGGAACTCTCCAGGAACAAGGCACCTTGCCCCGTGGGATTCCTGCAAGAGCTAAACTCCCACCAAGGAGCGGAGACTCCAGGTACTGGAAAGCAGATTTAAAATAAAAGGGTCTCGGAATGGTTTTTACGTTCCTCTAAACCTTCGGAACAATTTCCCCCCCTAGAACCTCCTTCAAGGACTTAAAGAAATGCCCTTAAAATGCTCGACCACTGTAAAACAGAGGTGGGCCTGGTGTTGAGGCACAAACCCTTAATCTCAGCTCTGAAGGCAAAGGCAGGCAATGGTTTTGAGTATCAGGGCAGCCTGGTCTCATAGTGAGTTCCAGGCCAGCCAGGGTTAAACAGACCGTCTCAATAAGTAAATAAGTAAGAAAACAAACAAACAAGTAAATGAAAAGAGAAAATTTTAAAAGAGGAGCGTCCCCAAGTAAAGAAACCCTGAAAACAATCCCCTCCCCCAAGGGAACAGATTATCCCCAGAGGGAGAAGTCTAAACCTGACTTTCGCATTACCTGGGCAGGCAGGCAGGTGGAAAGAGGTCCCTAAGTGACATCAACCCCACTGACAACTGTCAACCCCTCCACCCAATTCAAGCCACAAAGCTCAATGGCCCTCACCTTCCCAAGCCAGCGGTGCCTCCACGGAAAGAAGTGGACACCTCCTTGCTAATTGCCCCAACACGGTGTAACTTGGCGGCAGCATCAGGAGCTGGGTTAGAGGGGCGCAGGGGCAAAGAGGAAGGCTTGGCGCTGGGAGCGGAATCTCCGTGATTTTGCCAGAGGAAACCGCACAGGCTCCAGACAGCAGAAGCGCCGGGATTGCCATGCAGCTGCCACGACAGGTGACCGGGCCGCTTTGCAGACACCCGGCTCACCCGCTGCCTGGCGGGGCTTGGCTCAAGGTGGGGAGGGCAGAAAGGGGGAAAAGGGAAGGGAGAGCCGCCCCGGGACCCCGAGGTCGGCAGAGACGAGGTACGGAGGGGAGGCCCGGCCGGCGAAGCCAGTCTCCCCGGGAAAACCGTTGGAAGGGATTTTTTTTTTTTTCTGTCTCCACAATTAAGGAGAAGAAAAAAAAAATGGCTCCAAGCCAAACGCCTTCTGATTTACACACACACGCCTGAGCTCCTCGGTCGGCCCGTCTCCTCGCACGCCGGAACAAAAGGCGAGCGAGCGAGCAAGGCGCGGGCCGCCAGAGCTGGGGGTCCGATGAGGAGCCCCGCGCCGGCCGGCCGCTCCCGCCGCGCCCACCGCCCGGCCCCCGCCGCCCGCTTCCCGCCGCCCGGGCCCTCACGGCCGGAGACCCCCGCGCAGCCTCACCTCCCGAGCGGCCGTGGCGGCGGCCCGGTGCCTCTCCGCCTCCGCCTCCGGCAGCCCCTCGGCGCCGTCGCCGCCGCCTCCCCCCCAGCGTCTCGGCCGAGACTCCGCCTCCCTCAGCCGCCGCCAGTCGGGCTGCTGGCCACGTGACGGCGCCACGTGACCGGCGCCTCCCCGAGCGGATCCGCGGCGGGTGGTGCCGCCCGTTGCGAGCGAGCGGGCGAGCCAGGGAGCGAGCGCAGGGGCGCGCGCGCGCGGGGTGCGGTCTCGAGCCTCCCACGCGCCGCTCGCTCGGCTCCCACCACGGCCACAGCGCCTGGATGCTCCCAGGTTCTCGCCGCCTCCGGAGTCTTCACACGCGATCGGGTCCGCGGCTGCCAGCGGGGGTCGGAAGTGGACGTCAGGCCGACTCCACGGCGTCGCCCACCCGGAGCCGCTCGCGAGCACACGGCGGCTTGTACTATGAGCCAGCGTGGCTCCCGTGGAAACAGTCATTCTAGTACCTCTGGCGGTGTTGCCGCTGTCACGGCAGTACTCCCTCCAGTTGCTTTCAGGGAGAAAAGAATCCGTAGCGTTATTTAAAGTCACACAAGCAACGAGGCTTCACAGCCTTTACCCCCTCTCTTCAATGGCTGTGCTAAGAACGGAAACTTCAGCCATCCCTCGGTTTTCCATCGTTACAAAGAAAGCGTCGCTGGGTGTAAGAGAATGCGTGGTTTAAAATTTAAAAATAGACGCGATCAGCATCTTTCCTTAAGGCTAAGCTAAGAACAGGAGAGTCTCTTTCAAAGTGTTAGGCACTGTTTTCTATTTCTGCGAATCTGCAAACGTTTAAAAGCATTTTACGGTTTTGTGTGTGTTCTACAGACAGGGTCTTCTTTAGCGCAGGCTAGCCTCAAATTCAATTCTCCTGCCTCAGCCTCTTGAATGCTGGGATTTAAAGCACCATGCTAGCCAATTCATAGTTTAAGTTTTTCCTTCCGCTAATTCTGTAAGAAGTTTGAGTAAGAGTCCGTCAGGTTCTAAAACTACTGGATATTTTGTAAGTGCTAACAAAGGTCTTGGTTTCTCTTTGTTTTTAAGACAGGGTATCACTATATCGCCTAGAAGTCTGTGTAGACCAGCCTGGCTTGTAATTCACCGAGGACCAACTACATGCCTGAACAACACGGGTGTACTTTCTACTGCAAACACTCTGCTAACATTGTATTTCCTTATACTTTCTGTTCTCTGCTTCGTGACTGCCTCCCCCGCCCCACCCTATTCCTCCCCAGAAGGGTCTGTTCTCTCTCGTGACTTTTCAGATGGAAGGCGGCTTGCTGAAGACCATAAGCTTGGGTCTCACCTGGGGACTCACTTATAGTAATTTGTTGAGTTGGCTGTGAATCTGCATTTTACACTTTTAAGAACCTTTCTAATTTTGGAGTGTCGAGAGTTGCCTCTTACTTAGGAATCTGGGGCACCTGGGAGCCATTAGAAGGGAGATTTGGCAGGGGGACCCCTTCTACTGGTCTCTGAAATCCCACTGGCCTAGTAGTTTCATTTCATTGTGCTTAAAATACTTTTTCAATATTAGAATTTTGGAAATTAAACCAATATACAATGACTGCTGAAGATGATCACTCCAATGAACAGCATCCCTCTCTGCTCAGTGATACTGGCTCTGTGATTAACTGGCTTTCCTTTGGCTCTAATTCACCTTTGAGAAAAACTTCCTACCACCCTGACCATCCCCTATTAAACTGTGAGGGACGCGTGACTTTATTTGGAGCATTACACTCTTCTCTACCTTGGGGTCGCACAGTGAGCTCAGAGTTGAACTGATGGTAGCCGTGCTGGTCTAATAGTATGACGACCCAGTTGTGGCATGAATGTTGTGTGCTCTCCACTGCGTGCTGAGCCTCTGTGAAGGAGGGTGAGAAGAAGGTGAGGATGGAGCACCACTACACCGCTCCACCCGAAGGCTGGTCCAGCAGGCACAAGCGCTCTGCAGTTACAGCTAGGGGACTGGTTGGTCCCTCCTTGCCTCTCCATCCTCTTGACACCCTATCACATTACTGAGATACCCAGATCCTGGAACCCCAGTATCATGAGATCTCTCTCCTTTCTCTGCTCTACCTACCAATCCCAGTGGGTATCTCTCAACCCTCCTGGCTGAAACAAAATCCAAAGAAAGCCCCGAGTATTCGCTGATTCAACACTTCAACCACCGAGATACTCGGCACAGGCACATGGAAACTGGATCCTGGACACAGGGAGATGGCAAAGGAGCCAGAACTTTTGGAGAATAGGATGCAAGCCTTTCAGTGTGTTCCTAGAGCCAAAAATGTTTGCGCCAGCTTAGGCTTCATTACTGGAAACACAGCATGCAGCACAAAGGATAAGTGCCCACATCTCCTGGACTGCTCTGAGCCAAGTCACTTCCACACTCTACCAATTCTGGGTGCTGCCAGTCATGTGTAGGGGGAATGTGCCAGCTCAGGGCAAATTGTGAGGATGAGCATGTGTATGGGCGGGGGCTGTAAGAGTCATTGTCTAGTGTCAGGCACTTTTCACAAGCAGTTTGTGAGGGCAAGACTGATTAACTCCCAGAGACTCAAGTGCAGCTTGCCATCATTCACCACGCTGTCCAGAACAAAAACTCTGTGTCCCCCAGGGATTTGGAGGGTGGGATGCTGGTTAAGATAAGGAAAGAGTCTATCAGGGTGGCCCTAGAAGAAAGCCAGCCCTGACCAGTAGCCTGGGATTTGCTGTGGCCATTTTATTTCTCCAATGAGCTGGGCTGGACACTCCGAACAACTTCAGTTCCCATCTGTGCCTCTGCCTTAGAGGCTAAAACTCCACTCAGCCCAATGTTTCCTCATCATCATCCTTCTCAATGCCTCCCAGGACAGTCACAGACAGATCCAAAGCCAGGATCAAAACTCTGCTTGGCTCACTGTGGAAGGGAGAAATGGGGAATGAGAGAAAATGGCTTTACAAAACGAGACCAGGCTTTTGTGTTTGTCTCCTTGGTGCGGCCTGGAAACAGAGAGGTGGGCAGGGTGGTGCACAAGGCCTGCAGCTGGAGCATTCTCCTTCCTCCCAGCCCATCCTTTCCCGGGTCTAAACGGCATATGCATAGCCTTGCCTACCCCAAAACACTATCTGTTTCTGGAGATAATGTTAATGGTACATCACCTCTTGCTGTTGGTTTCTGTTTGTTGTGTTGTCTTCTGACAGGGTCTCACTGTGTGTCCCAGGCTTGCTTGAAACCCATGACCTTCCAGCTGAATCTTCCAGAATGCCAGGATACCAAGTATGTGGCACTTACACCTGTCCTCGATTAGCAGAAGTCTTGAGACAGGAGAAATTATTTATAAAAGAAACTCCCATTCCTGTGGGAAAAATGAGCCCGATACCCCTAGGCCCTCTCTTGCATAAGGCTGACAAGACCAGTGGCTGAGGGGTTGTGGGCACGGGGAGCGTTGGAAGTGAAGTTGTTGAGAGACTGGGGGAGATGTGGCTCTCCTGTGTAAGACTGTGTCGAGGCTCTAAGGGTATATGCTGGAACAGTCTGACCCAAACTTCAAGATGCAGTTGCCCTCTGGAAACAGCTCCCTTAGAGCTGGCAGCTGAGGGCTAGAAAGGCTGAGGCTGAAGATATCGGAGTAAGAGCACTTATTCTTACAATGGTCCCACGTTCACTTCCCAGCTCCCACAGGGCAGCTCACAAATGTCTATAACTCGAGTTCTAGGAGACCTCCCCAGACACACATGACACACAGTGGTACCTTCAAGCAAGATACTCATAAATAAATAAAGCTTAATTTCTTTAAAAGGACAGGATCACAGATGTGGGTTGTAACTCAGAAGTGACATAGTGCCAAGGCAAGCATGGGCACATTGCTACTTTTCTCCAGCCTGCCTAAACATTTGAGTCTGCTAATGGAAAGGGGGTGCTGCCTAAACACTTTAGTCTGTTAGTGGAAAGAGGGTGTTGGTGTCTGATTCTTTGAATCAAATTTTATGCTGCATTTTTTTGGGGGAGGGGGTTGTTTTTCTCTTTTTAAGATAGGGTCTCCCTATGTAGCCCAAGCTGTTCTTGAACTTGTGACAGCCCTTCTGACTCAGCCTCTTGAGAGTTGGGAGGCTGAGATTTACACGTCTGGGTCATTACATCAGCTCTGATTTTTGTTGTCAGGGATGGTTTTAGGGTGGCCCTTTTAAAACTGAAGTCCATGAAGAAAGAGGAGTGGATTGAGTTTCCTGACACATGACCTCTCCATGGTTCGGAATATTTATAACATCCTCCCATAGGCAATTTTGTTTTATTAAGTCACGTGAAACCAAGGAACAAAGTTAATTATAAGGTAGTATAAGGAAGGCACGGCCATGCAATTTTATACCCCAGACAAATGAAACTATAAAGTCCTAAAATAAGTTTACAAGGGCCAGACCTTTCAGCTGCACCTCTCCATGTGGAGCTCCCCTCAGTTTACAGTGGCGAGGGGCACATTTTAAAGTTTAACTTCTACTTTTTCCATCCTTTCTGCTTCTGTCCCTCCCACACCACTCATTATATTCCTTTGGCTATGAGTCCAAGATCCTTTGCAGCCCATTACATAGTAGCCAGTTAGCTGGGTGCAGCGACTCTCAGGAGGCAGAGGCAGGTGGATCTTTGTGAGTCTGAGGCCAGCCCGGTCTACATAGTTCCAGGACAGCTAGAGACACACAGTGAGACCCTGCCTCAAAAAAAAAATCACTAACCGCCAATATTCAGTAATTCCTCTATTTTGGAGATACCTAACTTTCTGAGATTTGTACCAATAACCTTTTAACCCTTTAATTTTTTACAGTTATTTATTTTGTTCATACGCATGTGGGTATGGGTGTGGCCTATTGCATGAGTATAGGTTAGCAGGCAATTTTCAAGAGCTGCTTCTCTCATTTCACCATGGGTTTCCAGTACTGAACGTAGGTGGTCAGGCTTGGCTGACAACTACAGCAGCTCATGCATCATCCTCTGCTTCTTACTGAGACCTGACGTGTTAGAATATCTCCTCTATCTTGTACGGCCCTGCCGTGAACTGGGTAAACTTGATTAGAGAAGCACAATGCCACTGTGGGACCTTAATTTTTAAGTCTATAAAGGGAGAAATGTAAGTCCAACCTGAGACGGGCTAACCGCTAATGCAGAAGATGCCGTGGATGCTGCTGCCATCTTGTGACCAGGAGAGGAACCAGGCGGCACAGGCTTGGAACAGAAATGACAGTGGCTTAGGCCATTGACTCAGAAACAACCCTCCTGTGTATGTTCCACACACCTTTGCAACCTCGAGATGTCTGTATTCTAGCATGATAAAATGCTTGTGCAATTTTAGGTTTGGCTCCCTCTTAATTACAAAATCTTCCCAGCTATTTCAATACATATTTGGCTCCAAGGACCTCAGCCATCTTTACGTCCACCCTGATTGTGATTCCAGGTCTGTGGTTTAGTATCACCATTACCCTGAAATTCCACAACAAAGCTTTCGAAAGAGACATGGAATGAACTGTGATACAGGAGCTGTTCGTTTAGTTAATAGAAATAATCAAAATTCTAAAAAAGCAGACAAGCAAGGTGTGGTGGTACAAGGTACAGGCCTGTGATCCAAGCACTTGGGAGGCAGGGACGGGAACAGAAGGTGCTGAAGGTCAGCCTGTGTTACAAACCGACTTTGAGGCCAGCCTTGACTACATGAAACCCAGTCTCAAAATACAACCAAACAAACAAAAGAACAGACCACGGGCACTAAAGATGTACTGGAATCCACAAATACCGACTTTGAGGCCAGCCTTGACTACATGAAACCCAGTCTCAAAATACAACCAAACAAACAAAAGAACAGACCACGGGCACTAAAGATGTACTGGAATCCACAAATACTTAGTAAAATCATCTTACGAACTCAAACTAGACTAGATGCTAATTAAAACCTTATCTTTTTTTTTGTAAAATTCTTAGTTTTTATCTAAATGCTTTAGCCATTTTCATTTTTTTTAAAAAAAACGAAGGTTTTGTTTTGTTTTGTTTTGTTTTTTCTAACAAGCCCTAGGTGATCTGACACCCTCTGCTGGCATCCACTGGCAACTTTATGCACATGCACATGCCACACACAGACACACATGCAAGCACGTGATTAGAAAGAAATAAAAGCTTCAACAACCCATATACATCCCATGTAATCATACACACTTGCAAATCACATATGTGTGTGCAAAGAAAGAGACGGGGGATAGAGTAATACGGAAACATTGATAGGTTCCCATATGGGGCAAAGAAAGTGTCTCTATCTTATGCACAGTTGCATCAAAAGAAGGGAAAATACTTCCACAGTCTCCGGGTAAGGAAATTTATTTAGAAATTAAGAAAACATTATTTTGCCAATTTAAATGTAATCCCATTCTTTTTCTAGTGAAAATTGAGTCTGAAATCCAGCCAAATTCATTTAGTGCGATGCACCACTTCTGAGGATACACACGCTCCACACGCGGAGTAGCAGTACTTCCCCACAATGATCTGGGGAGCAAGACAAGGACAAATTCTAGCATCTGCGAGGTCTAGATCTCTCAGGCAGAAACCGTAATTTGAGTTTGTGCTTTTAAAAAAATCTTGGTCAGAGCGCCTCCTACTGGAATACCTTACTCAATGCTATAAATCAGACTCCAGATTGAGGTTCTGTTATCTACTAGATATTTATTGAGTCAGGGTCCTGTTTTGGAACTCCATGAGCTCAAACGATCTCAAGTGGTTATGAACACAGGTACAGAACCAGGCTAAGATTGTGGTGTGTGTGTGTGTGTGTGTGTGTGTGTGTGTGTTATACCTAGGGTCTAAAACATGACTAGCAATTTCTCTGCCACTGAGTAACACCTCCAGTCCAAGATTCAAATTTATTTACTAACATTTGTTCCTTTTTATATGTGTGTATGACTATTTGCCTGCATATAAGTGTACCGTGCGCATGTTTGGTGCTCACACAAGTCAGATACCCTGGAACTAGAGTTACAGATGGTTGTGAGCTGCTGTTCTGGGAACCGAACATCAGTCTTCTGAAAGTGGCAAGGGTTCTTTATTTGGGGGTAGTTTCAAAACAGGGTTTCTCTGTAGCTTTGGAGCCTGTCCTGAACTCTCTCTGTAGACCAGGCTGGCCTCGAACTCACAGAGATCCTCCTACCTTTGCCTCCCAAGTGCTGGGATTAAAGGCGAGCGCCACCATTGCCCGGTGTGGCAAGTGTTCTTAACTGCTGTGACATCTCCAGCACTCCAAGATTCAAATTTTTGATGCATTGAATAGTGTCATGCTCAATATGCCACAAATTGCTTCCTATGGCAGAGGAAAGTATTTCACATTAAGGCTGAGTTTTAGGAATTCCACTTTGCATGACAGATTAGAGCCAAGACAGTGATGGATTAATTTAGATGTTTTGAATATGCAAATATTTCAAATTTTGGATATTTGGAACAAGAATGTTCAAGCCATATTTATGTATCTACCATACTCTCTCTTTCTTGTATTATAGTCTGAGCTCTGTAAGAATTGTGTGTCCCTTTTCCTAGATACCAGTACAGGACCTGTGTACTCTCAAAGAAATGGGGCCATTTTACTCCATGCATGCTTAAGTGTTTGCCTGTGGCATTTTCAGCTGTTGCTATCATTTGGGAAAACAATTTTAGATGCATATTAAATACTATATACTAATTTATAACCTAGGGAGTATGTAACTAAGGATCTTTAGGATTTATTTTTAAATTTTTATGTGTGTGTGTGAATGTATTCCACAAGTGTGTGTCAGAGTAAGTATGTGAAGAAGCCAAAAGAGGGACCTGGATCTCATGTTGCTTGAATTAGTAGTTGTGAGCTATCTAACATAGGTGTTGGAAACTTAATTATTTAGGAGCAGCAAGTGCTCTTAATTACTGAACTATTTCTCCAGCCCATTTCTTTAAGAAACAATCAAAAAAACTTTTATATACATTATCATTATTACTCTACTTACTCAAGATACTGGAAAACACCTAAATCCTTCCTGTCTGTCTGTCTGTCTATCTATCTATCTATCTATCTATCTCCCCACATTCTGCTGGTAGCATGTGATTTATAGAGGGATGGGCATAGAATCCAGAGCTTTGCAGGTACCAGGTAAGTGTTCTACCACTGAGCTGTGCCTTCAGCCCCCAAATGTGGGATTTTTAGAAGTTGTAGTCACAGGAAAAAATGCAAAAATGCTTATTTTCTTTCTTTTTCTTATTTAAAGACAAATCTCACCATGTAGCTGTGACTGGCTTTGAATTCAGTTATCCCCCTGTCTCTGTCACCCAAGTGCTGGGCTTCAAGGCACATGCCACACACCCAGCAGAATTGCTCTTCTTTTACCTCCATAGGTCAGACATGTGCATGCCTACAATAACTGCACTGCTTCCCTTAGCAGACTAGGTCTGCTTTAGGATTGTGAGAGGCAGACAAACAGCTTAAATAACTTGATCTCTGAACAAATTCCTTCCAGAAGACCAAAAAGAAAGTCAGACAGGCCCAACTGCAAAGTTAAAAACAAACAAACAAACAAACCACGTGATCTATAAAAGCTATCAAGAGCTCAGTTGGAAAAGTTGCAACCAGGAGAGCCTGAGTATTAATCCCAGCACCCGGGAGCAGCACACTCTGTAACACCACCTGAAGAAGATCCTGTGTCAGTCTCTACATCCTCATACATGTGTGCATACATACCCACGGGCACACTTGTGGTCACACCCATATAAACACGTATACACAGTGCGCACGCACGCACGCACGCACGCTCCAAGGGTGGGATCAGTGGCTGTAGTGAAGATGTGGCGATGGAGTGAAAACAATAAGCGTGGGGATATGGTGTGTGAGCAACAGTGCTTGCCGTGCATGTATGAGTCTGCTTCCGGCACTCACATTAGCATCCAGGTGTGACGTAGTGTGTGACCCATGCGCTGTGTGGGAAGGGGAGGAAAGAAGGATTGCTGAGACTTGCTGACCAGCCAGCTTAACTGAAAGAACAGCAAGCTCTGGTTAAGGGAAAGACCTTGTCGGCCAGGCCATGCCATTTTGTAGAGCCTCTTTATTTTATTTGAACTGTATTATTTCCACAAACTACAGTAATTTGGTTTGCAGAGCCAAAGTAACTTGTTTTTCTAGATTTGTGCTTTCCCTCCCCAAGTAGCAAATTCACAGTCAGCCTGGCTGCCAACCACGTGGCACGGACCATTCCCCTTTCCCGGGAACCTGTCTGAAGGGACAGCCACACTGCATTGGGTTAAGGGAGAAGGCAAGAGGAGGCCCAGGAAGCAGGACAGGAGAAATGGAAGTGTCACAAACAGGATTAGGGGCTTAAAGTGTTGATTAGCATCAGTAAACTAGAGGGACAGGGCCAATGAGAAGGTGAGTGCCTAGAGAAGGGGACAAGGCAGGCCTGTTAGCCCAAGCCGCCTCAGGAGCCGTCCTTAGGGGCTTCCATTCAGGAAAACTGGGGCTCTTGCCATCAGAGCAGAAATAAACTTCAGGATAAGTAGAAAACAGAGTTGGAGTTTATTAAAAATAAGTTTTGACACAGATGTCAGCCTTTCTATTTACTGCAAGTCCCGCTACCTTTCTCCCAATCACACACAGATATGGTAGAGAGCGGTTGTCCCCTTCCCATCTGCAAGCGTGGAATCTGTTCTCACAAATGTAACTTTGACCCCATTCTAATTCTTTTCTGGATTTGTCTGCATGAACGTGTGTACATCATGTGTGTGTCTGATGCTGCGGAGGTCAGAGGGCAGCTTGAGCGGCCCCAGAACTGGAGCTACCAATGGTTGTGGACCTCTACCTGTGTCTGGAAACCGAACGAGAGTCCGCAAGAGCAACCAGTGCTCTTAACTGCTGAGCCATCTCTCCAGCCCTCCCCTTCACCTTCAATCTTGTGAAGTAATCCTTAGACTGTTTTGGGACTGCGTTTGCCCCCTGGGATCAGGTGACATTGTAAGGCTCACATTAACACCGTAGCTGTCACCTGTCTTCAGGCCTCAGAACCCCCCCCCAGAGTTAAGGAGGGGTCCAAAGGCGTTTAGAAGGCGGTAGACTAACAGACACAGAGCACTGACACACCTTCATCTGCTCTCTTGATGGCCCACCTTCCTCGGTGGTCAGCTGGATTAGTTTAGATGCCCCTAGCTTTGTTGGCAACGTCCACTGCCATAAGCAGGAGGGAGCGGATACATGCCTTCTTCTATCGGGACCTAGCTGGGAACATCTTGAGCCACCCCTGTTACAGAGCTGCTTCACCACCTGTCTGGTGTGGTGTCTGTTGGCCTGCATCCACAGTAAGTGGCAAACAGAGGTATGTTTTCCTTTATCTTCAAGGCAGACTTGGTGGGTACTGAGCACCTGATAATAGCAGAGTGGTCAAGCTTGCTTCTCTTGAGCAGGGGTGTCCAAGGATGTCTGTGTTCCCTCAGGAGTCCTAGGGGTCTTTGGGCCACCTGGTGGGCAGCATGACATTTTTGTTGCTGCTATGGATGTTTTTCAGCACTGCCTTTCTTTGCTTTGGTCTGGGCTTTTGGAGAGAAAAAAGCTTCCTCCTTCACCTCAGCATCGTCTTGGAAAGGGAGGCCAGCCTCCAAGCCTTTCCCATCCCACAGTGGTGGCTCCTCTCCATTAGACTGCAGGTTTAGATAAAGCTTAGAGTGGTCTGGGGCCACTCAGTCCATCAGAGCAGTAGGGTTTTCTGAGCCCTTCAGCAGTAGCACAGATGGAATTGTGAGCTCCCCAAAGTACTTGGTTACTAGAGAAAAAAGCTCCCACAAAGGCCACTCCTTCTCCCGAAGTATGAACTTGTGGGGGACATTCTACAATAGTGTATCAAGCTGCCAGTTTTTTACTTTTCAGGGAAGATGCCTCCCAAATGTGGCAGCTCAGGCTCCAGGCTTCCTGGGAAGACAAGATGCAGGAGGAAGAGGAAGAACATTTTGCTCATCAGCTTGACGTCATGGAGTTTGGAGGGCAAAGTGCCAAGAGCTCCTGGAGACTTAGGCTCCCTACCGTTAGGATGGCATTAAAGTAACCCCAGTGGTGACATCTTGTGAATTCAGAAGCTTGTTCACAAGGCCCTGACAGTGTAGGGTTCTTAAGATCGGCTATTACAACTGCTTTTCAAATCTCTAAGAGTGGTGGTGTTCTCCCAGCACCTAGAGGCAGAGGCATGAGAATCAGGACTCAAAAGCCATCCTTGGCTGAAGAAGAATTTAATTTTTCCTGTATTTTCTTTCCAAAAATGCACTGACTACAAATTATAGGTTGCAAATAAAACACGATCAGTTGTGCTCATTAAAGCTGACATGATCTGTCTTCTCCAGTCCATGTCCTCTTGATGTTCGGAACTTTATCAAGACTCTATCGGCTTTGTTGATCTCTCTGGGTCCACCTCCACTTTTTTTTAGAGTGATACTAACTTTCCTGCCTTAATTTAACAAAACATAAAATCACACATCCAAAGACCTTAATAAATGCAGACATCACTCAGAACTTGAGGAAGACAGAGGAATATGACAACCACATGAACAAGTTCATATGGCTATTAGCATACCACCTTCAGAAAGACCCTACATGGCCGCGCTCATATAATCCCAGCTTATGAGGCTTTAGTAGTTTTGAGTTTGAGGCCAGTTTGGGCTACACAGCCAGTTCCAAAATGCAGAAAGACTCCTCTTTGAGAAACTATGTGACAGACTTAGTAGTTCAATTGAAGAAATTATGCAAAGTAGGGGCTAGAGCTGGCTTAGTGGGTAAGAGAGCTTGTTGCTTTTGCAAAGGACCTACATGGTGGCTCATAGCCTTTTCAAAGGACCTACGTGGTGGCTCGCAGCCCTTTACAAAGGACCTATGTGGTGGCTCGTAGCCACCTGTTACTCCCAGGCTCTCACGTTGTGCACTTTCAGACACGTAAAATAAACCCCCCCTACAAAAAAAAAGTAAAGTAATTATTCACAGTAAACAGAAAATAAACAAATGACTAAGACTTCTTGTGATCAATATTTAAAGAAACAAATCCCTACCAATTAAGAATGCTGCAATTACTCTGTCAGTCTAGTCAAGGGATCCAGACCATGCTAATGGCTGTCAGTAAATAAGATCCTGCAACTACTTGGGGAAGCAGTTATCTAATTAGTGGATTGGATTTTAACAAAAGCTGGCTCCTTGCTGGGTAGGCCCAGCATTCCCTTGGCAGTGAAAGGGAACAGATGTGTGATAGACGAGCCTCCTGAAGAGCAACCACCCCTCAACAGAACTGTCTCCAACCCACGGCACATCCTGGGCCAGCAGAAGCAGCAGGGAAGCCCTTAGCACGATGGGTGCTCCGACTCTCAGAACAATGACATTTGGTTATGTCTGTGCTGAGGACAGGTTTCAGTATCTTTTAAAGCTCCCAATGTAGCCCTCATATAGTCAAATGGAAATCTTGCACTGTATATATTGTAAACATTTTTTGGTGGGAGGACATATGCTACAGCACATAGAGGACGGCCTCCTACGGTTAATTCTTGAGGCGTTAGGATGTCTCAGTGGCAAACGCCCTTGCTGACAACCCTGGTGACCTGAGTTTCATCCCTGAAACCAAACTTCTCCCATCTGATGGGAGACAAGTAACTGACTTCACCATGATACACATGTGCTTTCTCGTTCTCTTACACACGTGTACATACGCACACTCCTGCTCCCATGTTTTTGATAGGCAAGTTGACATGTCCAAGAGGCATGATCTCACTGGAGTGGAGAAATACTGCTTTAGTTACGAGGTTAGGAGTCACTGCAGGGATCCCATGTTCTGGGACTGTGCAGTTTTCTTCCTTGGCTTCCTTTCCTCAGTCTACGACAAGGAATGTGTACTGTGTACCACACTCTAAAAACATCTCCAAGTAGACACCGAGGAGATGCCAGCGGGCCTTGCCTTCATTAACAAGAGCCACAGCGCCGAACAGGAAGCAGCTGAAGGGAAGTGCAATGTGATACACGATGGGGAGACAAGATGCAGACAGATGGACGGACAGAAGCGGTACCGACAGCTCTGTACTAGAGCACACTCAGTGACATTGGAAAACAGATTTGTAACGGGATAAACTGAGCGGAGACACCGTGAGAGAGGACCGGTCAGGCTAGATGAGGGAAGTTCTGGTGTTCTACAGAATAGTAGAGGGACTATGGCTTAGGTCACAGATATTATTACAATGATTTGACCATCACACGTGGATACATGGGTCAAATTATCACAATGTATTCCATAAATATGTACAGTTACTATGTGTTGAGCAAAATTAAAATGTTAATATAAATGAAAGTTTTAATAAGAAAATTAAAAACATTTTTCTGAAGAAAATAGAAAGGTATTAAAGTTTTTGTTGTGGTGGCTGTTGTCTTGTTTAAAAGACAAGGTCTCACTATGTAGCCCTGGCTGGCCTGGAATTCACTATGTAGACCAGGCTGGCCTGGAATTAACTATGTAGACCAGGCTGGCCTGGAATTCACTATGTAGCCCTGGCTGGCCTGGAATTCACTATGTAGACCAGGCTGGCCTGGAATTCACTATGTAGACCAGACTGGCCTGGAATTCACTATGTAGACCAGGCTGGCCTTGACCCCACAGAGATCCCCCATATCTCTGCCTTCCAAGTGCTGGAATTAATGGTGTGAAGTTTTAACTGAAAACTTGGGGGCAGCGGGGTACAGAGGAACGGCAGAACATTTGCCTAGCACATCCAAACCCTGGCTTCAATCCTTGGCACTCCTGACTCCCACCCCCAAATAAAACTTGCCCACCAGAAAACTTAAAAGAATCCTCTGCCATTCAGAGCAAAATACCCCAAATTTTAAAAGAAGCAAGGAAGCTCAGAATGGTTTGGTGGCACACACCTGTTTTCCTAGCAGTGGGGCTATCCAGGGAGACCCTGCCTTTACAGCGGAAACAAACGAAGCCCCTCAGTTCCAGGAAAAATGACTGATACACTCTCTGGTTTAGTTGTAAAATTGCAAATAATAAACAGTACAGAGAAATAACCAAAAGAGGGACTGAGAGAGACTGAGAGTCAGCAGGGCAAGAACACAAGGTGGGCTGGAGAGATGGCTCAGAGGTTAAGAGCACTGGCTGTTCTTCCAGAGGTCCTGAGTTCAATTCCCACATGATGGCTCACAGCCATCTGTAATGAGATCTGGCACCCTCTTCTGGCCTGTAGGCATATATGTACACAGAATACATAAAAAATAAATCTTCACAAGATTAAAATCTGCAGGCTAGGAGCTGAGGGGTGGTGGTGCATGCCTTTAATTCCAGCACTGGAAGGCAGAGGTGTGTGGTGTTCGGGGCCAGCCTAGTCTACAAAAGAATTCAAGGACAGCCAGGGCTACACAGAGAAACCCTGTCTTGAAAAATCACAAAAGAAAGAATAAAGTCCAGAGTAGACCGAGTAAGTGTGTGAAGGCAATGAAAAAAAATGTCCCGATCTCGCTATAACTGGCAAAAACAGTAGCAGCCTCTGAATGTCACTCACCAGCTCCCTGATGGCAGTGGTCTCGACTCCACAGCTATCTTCTTCACCAGCTCTTCCCTCACTTGCTCTGTAATGCACACAGCAGAGAACCTGGGGATGTTTCCCTTGGTTCCTTGAGGCATAGAAAACAATAACATGCCCAAGATCTCAGCATTCCACCAGCGGTGCTGGTAACTTCCCTATCTTGTCAGCTGGGATCTTTCCCTGCAGTGGCGGAGTCGGGACCCAGAGCCTTGTTCATGCTAGACAAGTGCTCTACCCCTAAGCTGGGAACCCAGCCCCAATGAGAGTGGCTTTCTAAGAGATCAATCAGCAGCCACTTCAGATCCTTCAGTGTTACTTCTGTGTTGTTATGACCTAGTGTAGAGAGAGCAACTTAAAGGGAAGAGATCTGAGCTGCTGGTTTCGGGCTCAGCTTGCCGTCTCTCTGGCCCCCTGCACTTGAGCAGATCTTGGTAGCAGGAACACAGGGGTGAGGGTGTTCTTCACTTCACACTGGAAGGAAGCAGGGACAAAGGGAATCCAGAAGAGCCCAGGGCAGACACAAATCCAAGGACATGCTTTCAGTGACCTACTTCTCCTAATAACACCATCATCCCACTAATAATCCATATACTGCACCAGAGCCTCCTGGTCTGGTTTTCTCTGGAAATGCCATCCAACACACCAGATGTGTTTCACTAACACCGTCGGTGTTTTACACACTCAGATTAATGGTTACTTCTACAAATGAACTAAGTAGGCCCCAGTCCTTCCAGTTGAGTAGGTTTAATAACCAGCTACACAGTGAAGCACGGTCTATTTGCCACCTTCCCAGAGAAAAAGCAGAATTATATCAAAATACCTGTTACAACTAGAGTATTAATAAGAGTATTAAGTTTTGGTGGTGTTGGGGATTGAGCCCAAGACCACAGGTATACTAGACAGAGGTCCTACCATGGAAGTACATCCTCAACTCTCATGAATAATTTTGGCTATAACCTGTAGTGTTGAGAACAGAGTCCTTGTTAGCTATAATCAGTACTGCTGTTACTGTTGACGAAAACTGACTTCTCAACATATACATTTATATCAACTATAAGGACTACTCCGAGTCCCTGAATTTTAAGATAACTAACCACAGAAGAAAATCTGGGCTCAAGTGTGGTGGTACGCCTTTAACCTCAGTACTAGCAAGGCAGAGGGAGGCAGATCTCTGTGAGTTCCAGGACAATCAGGGCTACACAGTGAGACCCCATTTTGAGTAAGGATGGACAGAAGGATCCCTTCACATTACCATTGTCTCCGCATATCCGGGACTGTGGTGAAGGTAAAGCCAGCCAGTCAACTTCTCCAGTAGTTGAGTCATTGGTATTTCTAAAGTACATCAAATCAAATGTCAACCAGATTACAAGAGTCAAAGCCCAGGCAAAGGCCACCTGAGAATGGCCTCTTTGCTTGTCGTTGGCTGAGTCAACTAAGCAGCTGCACGGACTTTCAGTTATCGATCCCATCTTTCCCAAGTGTCCACACAAACAGCCTGTGCATTTTAATAACTGGTGAGATATTCTCTTTTCAATCACCTTAGCTGTCCTTGTTCACTTGTTTTCTCCACCCTCTTCCGAGTCTGAGATCCTAAGTCATCTGCTTTAAAATAAATGGCATTGGTGATAAACACTTGAGGCATATTAAAAACTGAACTGATTGAGGAATGACTGAAATACAAAATTCAGTAATGTTCCAATACAACTCAAAATTCTAGAAAAAAAAATCTATCTCGGGTTGGAGAGATGGCTCAGTGGTTAGGAGCACTGGCTGCTCTTCCAGAGGTCCTGAGTTCAATCCCCAGCAACCACATGGTGGCTCAAGACCATCTGTAATGAGATCTGGCGCCCTCTTCTGGCATGCAGGCATACATGGAGGCAGAATTTTGTATACATAATAAATCAATCTTAAAAAAAAACATGTTTTTTTAAATCTATCTCCTGTTTAGCAAATTTTAGTATTAGGCATATTAGTAACAATCCATCAGGAAGTTCACATTACAATGCAAGAATAAAAAAATATACATGGGTGAGAATTGACACAGTGAATTGTGGCAACTTGTGGATTCTGTAACACATGTGCAGCTAACTGAAAGAAATAGCTGCTTTCAATCAAAATAAAAGAAACTAGGTTTGATAACAGTGTACACGATATCACTAAGGTTCTTTCCTGCTGGGAAATACCATGAGCCCAAAGGTGTGGCCTTCACTAAGGATGCGAGACCCCGTTAGTGTGCCTCTTGCCAGCCAGCGGTAGAACCACATGCAATCTATGTCAACCTAATATACTGTTTCCTCAAGATTGTTCCTCTCTATTCCTATCTTACACCTTAAGTGAGGTTTTTTTTTTGTTTTTGTTTTTGTTTTTTGAGACAGCATTTTTTTCTGTGTAACTTTGATTGTCCTGGAACTTTCTATGTAGACCAGGTTGGCCTTGAACTCAGAGATCTGCCTGCCTCAGTCTCCCAAGTGCTGGAATTAAAGCCAACAATTTTTAATGTAATCTCCTACGAAATCATGTGGATTGTTTTTGTTTTCTGAGACAGGGTCTTGCTATGTGACCCTGACTAGCCTAGAACTCTCCATAGACCAGGCCAGCTTCAAACTCAAGAAATCTGCCTCTACCTCCTGAATGCTGGGATTAACAGTGTGCGCCATGATGCCCACCCCTGAATTTTGTTTTATGCTTTGAATTACATTATTGTGAAAAGTACATTTAAGCAGACTGCTGAAAGGCATAAAGAGAGTAATACTTGATTTAGCTAGATTTAGAGCATATGGACAAAAAATACAAAATCTACCCTATTTTTTTTTAAAGATTTATTTATTCATTATGTATACAGTGTCCTGTCTGTCTGTATGCTTGCTGGCCAGAAGAGGGCACCAGATCTCACTACAGATGGTTGTGAGCCACCATGTGGCTGCTGGGAATTGAACTCAGGACCTCTGGAAGGGCAGTCAGTGCTCTTAACCTGAGCCATCTCTCCAGCCCCAAAACTTACCCTATTAATGCTGACCTCAGTGCATTTGTTTGAACCATTAAGTATTTTGTTTATATAAAATCACAGTTTCAGACGACCTAAGAGTACAACCGCATGCAACTCTTCTCCTACCCTCCTCTCCAAATATGAAGGATAGCGCAGCTATCTCCCCGGCTCTAAACTGTACACGCACTTCTGCTGCATCCTCTGCACTGGCACACGTGAGAGGGAAATGTCCTAGCACAGTGTGACAAAGGAAAACCGAAGACACAAGCAGAGTTTGTCTTCTCCACTTGTTTCTAATGCACACTTAACAGAGACAGGCAAAATTAATAATACCTCAGTTACAGTGATAACCAAACTCCACTATTTTATTGGTGTATTTAATTGGTGTTAAAAAAAAAGTAGTGAAATAATTTATGATTATATCTGATTACGTTTGTCTGTCTGTGTGGGAAGGAGGCAAATGCGAAGGTCTTCCCTTCCCTGGGATCATATTCAGGCTGTCAGGCTTGGCAGCAAGGGCCTTCACCAACCGAGCCATAGCACCAGCATGATTATGATTAGTTTAATAAAGAGTAATAAAAGCCAAATTGCTGCCAATTGTTAGTTCTTCTTTAAAGATTTTTACGGTTTCAAAAAATTCATTTAGGGGCTTTTGTCTGAATAAAGGATTCTGCAGCCTTTCCCACAAAATGCTCATAAAAAGTCTAAGTGTTGTATGAGACACTGAGTAGGCCTCTCTTCCATGTCTGTGGTTTGTAATTTCCGAGTGCTCAACATCTAGCATTTTCACTTCTGGGTAAGAGAAAAGGCATTCTGGTCCATCAGCTCCCCGACTCGTTCCTGGAGGACATTAACCAGCTCCGCAATGACAAAGACATGTGTGTCATCAATGTCTTGAATGATGAACTTCTTCCCCAAGGCATTGGACTCATCCAAGTACAGCAAGAACTGCTTCATGGCAGGATCGCTGTGGAGACAAACAGAGATCATAGACATCCTGTGGTCAACCGTGTCATAAGGACTCGAGCAATTACATTTGCACATGGTGAATTTTTAAGATGATCTTTAAAGTTCGGAACTATTATTCAATGTCTTGCTTCCTCTCAGCTTAAAGTAGTAATGATTTGTGGCCATGACATCATGTTAGATGTCAAGTTAGGACAACTTCAGAAAGGCCTTTAAAGAACAACTCATCTCTCACAAGAGGAGAAACCATGGCTATTCCTCTGCAGTTTAACAGGGCCTAGACCTACATCTTCCTTAGCTGACAGAGAGCACAGGACAAACAAAAAGAGCAGAAGAGGCCACTCCAGGAGCCGTGGGGTGGACAAAGCAGGTGGCTGATGGGCAGGAAATCAGACTCACTTGGCCCTGTCTATATAAATATGAGGGATAAAGGGGCAGATGGTGGGGTGGGGGAGAGGGACTGGCAAAGACCCTCAGTAGTACAGGGCTCTAAAACCAGGCTACTTCCTCCTTTCCCAGCAAAAAAGGCACCACAAGGACTCAAATGGTGACCTTAGTTAGCCCCACGCAGTCTCCAAGCCCTTCTGTCCTTGGCTATCTCAGGTTCTACAAGAATCTCAAAATAGCCTAAAACCATGCACTGTTTTCTGGAGGAATGCATTTCACACAGTGGGACGAATAGTTGTTTTGTGACTCCAATCAGTTCTAGATGTAATTCAGTAAAAAGGGTAAACGGGAGGTCATAATAAAAAAAAACCTGCTGTCTAAGTGAAGTGTATTATTTTGCAATGCTTTCACAGCTGATACCAATTACTCTCAGTAATTCCCTGAGCAGTGTTAAAAACAGCAATGGCTAAATGGTTATAATGACTAGTATCTCTACATTTTTCTAAACGAAATGAGTTGACATAAGTCAATGAAGAGCTAAACCACTGGACCCATGGAGTACTGTGGCACTCACCTCAGGGCTGAACCATGCTGCCAACGTCCTAAAAATGTTTGCTAATGGCACATTATCCTCCACATCAGCTGTATCCTGCACGTAAGCCTCCTCCCTTGCCCGCATCCCAGAAGGATTTACTGCTTCACAGACCCAGACTCCAAGGGCACTGGCCTTGCAAAGTCTTTTAATGATCACAGTTTAAGGGACATTTGATGGAAATGTAGCAAGTTTAGAATATAGTAATCTAAAACCGAGCGGTGGTGGTATGCGCCTTTAATCCCAGCAGTGGGGAGGCAGAGGCAAGGGGATCTCGGAGTTCAAGGCCAGCTTAGTCTAAGAGTGTGTTCCAGGAAGCCAAGGCTACATAGAGAAAACCTGTCTCGAAAAACCCAAAACCAAAAAAATCAAAACAAAACAAATTCTAATCTGAATAATGGACTATTTTTTTTTTTTTAAAGTAGAGAGAAGGCTCTGGGAGAAACCTATTAGCAAAGGAACTTTATGAGAATTCCTAAACCTAGCGATGATTGCATATCCAGCTGCTTTCCTGGGATCAGGAATATTTAACAGGAAAAACTTCTTCTGCCTAGATATGTGAAGGGCAGACACCATCAAGCTATTGTCTATAAACACTCTTAAAACGCACTATAAACACAGGTTTAGGACCAGGGAATGTTCCTCAGCGGCAGAGCACCTGCCTAGCATCTGTGTGGAGACAAACATGGCAAGCAAGTGGGGGATCTGTGAAAAGCATAGATAGTATCACGGTGAGACCACCAAAATTAGCTGTGACGCAACTGAAAATTTACTGCCCGACGCTGTCAGCACCCTTTACCCGGTAGAATGAGAAGAGCGGCTTTGTTAATGGAAGCCATGCTTCGGGTAACACTTAGCCAACTGGAATGTATTTCTTGAAAATTTCTATTCCTGGTGAGGAGAGAATGCAAACAGGCTATCCAAGCAGAGTCAAGGTGTGAGGGACGCCAGGGGAGACTGAAGGCTTCTGGGTAACCAACAAAGAGGAAAAGCAGGCATAAAGGCCCAGTGAGTTATCGGCAGGGGCACTGGAGGCCGGTGATGGTGGGGGTGACAACGGCAGAGACAGCACAGTGGTGGGCTACAGATTCAAGCAGACATAATAAGGCTTCATTTCCAAAAGCATTTCTAAAGTTGAGTTTTCCCAGCCTGAGATCTCATATTGGATCCAGCAAATTGTAGGCACTGGATAAATGTATCAGAGAACCCTTAAGAGGGACAAAGTGGTGGGGATCCAGCAGCACCATCCCTCACATCCCAGCCAGGTTTACTGCTGCAGACACGCAGCCCTAAGTGACTACTTGATTTCTAGCCTGGGCTGTTGGAGTCCAGTACAGGCTTAGCTCACACGCAATAAGCCTCACTTCAGTCCTCCTACCCACTCCCTCTCCTGCTGGGACAGGAAGGGTGGAGAATATCCATCACTTGGGATTTAGCTGAGGTCACAAATCTGATTTGATTCCCTTAACCGGCTCTGTCCAGTAAACACATATATGTATCTTTACACCTTTGCCACAAAGGTGTAGGCACTGTTTTGGTTGCTTTGGAAACATGGCCCTAAGGAAGTAAAGTATTTGACAAGACAAACCCCGTGAAAGAAGAAAATAACAGATGTTCTCTTAGCTCCAACTTGCTTCTCACACCCACTAAAAGCTTCTAAGCCTGACTGTAAGGGTTGGCTGGTCTCACAATACACATCCCATCCATTTGTTAGTGCACAGTAAAGCAGCTGCAATTCCTCTCTCTAAAAAATTCTCTGAGGCAGTGCAAACGGAACAGAATATAACATTTGCTGGGTGCATGTCTGCTTCAGTATTCAGTAAATGCTTTAGTAGGCTAGATTTAAGGAAATACTATGTGTGAACCTGGGGATCAGTGGTGGATCCCAAAAGATACTTGTTATAAAAGTACAAATTTTCAAGTATTTTAAAAATCCAGTTTTACAGTTTTTTTTTTTTTTTTTTTTTTTTTTTTGGAGCTGAGGACCGAATCATATGAAAACGAGCTGGCTCACTGAATTGTACCTTGGCCTTAAATTGTGGTCTAAGACAAACCCTGGGAGGAAGGATTCTTAATACAATTAGACACTTTGATATTTAAGTTCACCAAAGGCAGGACTAAATGGCCACCATTAATAGTCTGGCTTAACTGCTTTACTGTGGGCTACATAAGAATTAAAAGGCTACTGTTTTGGATTAAGCTTCTATCCGGATCAGGCTAAAAATAAAATGCCATTGCTCATGCTTAGTCTTCAAGTTACTCAGTTAGAACAACACTTTACCAGATCTGTTGAAAAAACAGATTTAGTGGTGAGACAGATGTCTCCAGTCAGCCAGTTGTCTTTCCAGGGTCTCACTTTGCTTATTTTCAGGTGAAGGGTCTTGGGCTGTGGCTGGTGTGAGCTGATGGCAGCACCGGTGAAGTATGTGCAAAGCCTTGGTTTCCGGAGCTGCTAACAATTCTCCAAGTCATGGAGAGGGAAAGAAAGACATGCTACGGCAGGTAGGCTCTGCAGTCTTAGGATGCGTGGGGGGGGGGGCAGTGGGGTCACAGAATGAGTCCCTGATGATGACAGATGATTATCTTACTCTAACCTGGCATGTAACCCTCCACTCCATGAAGATAACTCTCTATGAACCTAGTGTGCACCTCACCCCACATCTCTTGGTTCCACCCCCTGCCTTCCTCAACTAGTTCCTGCTTCACATTCCCTCCTGCTCAACAGCTGATGGTTTTAGTAAACTGACTTTGTTAGACTCTCATCTTCCCAAAGTCCAAGTCTGCATTATCCCAGCACCCATGTGATGGCTCACAACCTGTTCCTAATTCCAGATCCAATGCCCTCTTCTGATCGCCTCAGGCACAGGCACAGATGCAGGCAATCACTCATACACATAAAATAAAAATCAGAACTAACTTGGGCTATCTGGGTTAAACTCTTCACCTGTTTCGTTGCATGCTTTAATGCAGTTACTGGGAAATGGTATTTCCATTGGACAGTGCTGCTGCAAATGTTGCAGGTTTCCTAGGATTTGACCTTGCTCCCCCTTCAGCTCTGCCCGCACAATAAAAGCACCAGCACCTGTGCAATGACTCACAACAGGGAAACAGAAGGAGACAGCAGCATATTCAACAGGGGAGCGAGCGTCCAGAGAACCAAGGGAAGCTGAACAAGGAGTCCAAGTCTGACAAGGGAGGACAGCAAAGGCCTGTATTTCAGGTCACTTTGAGGAACTCAGCTCTAGAAACTAGTGTGGCTGCTTGCTTCTCCTTTGAGAGTTATGCTAAGAAGTTTAAACACTTGCTCTGCTCTCATTTTTTCTCAAGTGGCACATTCTATACTGGCAAAGACTTAACCGAGCTCCTATATTATTTTATTTTTTACTTTTTTAAGACAAAGTTTCACCATAAAGCCTTGGCTGGCCTGAAACTATGCAGACTAGTCTGGCCTCGAACTTGACCTGCTTCTATTTCCTAAGTGCTGGGACTAAGGGCCTGCCCCACCTTCCTGAATTCTTCTAAGCCTTAATCTAGGCAAGTGCCGATGGTCTGAAAATAAAAAGTTTCTCTCCCTCTCTCTATCTCTATTTTTTCTGAGACAGGGTTTCTCTGTAGCTTTGGAGTCTGCCCTGGAACTCGCTCTGTAGACCAGGCTGGCCTCCAAATCACAGAGATCTGCCTGCCACTGCCTCCCAAATACTGGGATTAAAGGTGTACCACCACCACTCAGCATAACACTGTTTCTCAAATCAAGGCTAGTCTAACACACATGTCTCTGATCAAAAATAATCGGAAATAAATGCTAATTATATTAAGTTAACAGACAAGGAAATGTTAATGCCAGCAAGAAAACTTAGCAACAAAGTCTGTCCCACTTAAAAAGAAAGCCTACGGAAATTCAAAGTTGAAGCCTTGATTCCATTTAGATAAGCAAAACAAAACTTTGGAAAAGGCATGTATACGTAAAAAGAGCCAATGTGTAAATTTAAAAATACGAACCATTCTATGAGCACTCCTTTCAAAACGTTGACCATTTTTTCCCCAGGCAGATGGTGCAGATGACCTCAAGGATGCTAAGATAAATAAATTTAATTTAATTTTAAAAAGATAAAGTGACATAAAATCCATAAACTTTAACCTACTTTGGGGATTTAGATCTGAGATGAAATAAAAAAAATTAAATGTCAGTATTAAAAAGCTAACATTGAGGCATACAGATAGGCCCATTTATACCAATGGTAAAACAGACTATTTGTAATATTAATAAAGCACAGCTCTGACTTGCAAACAAATTCTACTCGTGGCTAATTAGTCCTTAAAAAGTAAGCTCCAAGGCCGTTAGGAGCCGTGCACGCTTTGAACGTGGAGCAGCCTGGGCTACATAGAGACCGGGACTCAAGGAGCCCAACACGTCCTAACTAGGTTCATTATTCAAATGTTTTCTTTTTACATCCAGGAGAACGATACAAAGGCAAAATTCCGGGGGCGGGGAAGCAGAAATCACGAAATGATACTTCCAAAAAGAGCCTCAAAATCGGTGATCCACAACCTCATTTCACCATGAGACAAAATACCTGGTCAAAGTAGGTAATTTTAATTTACAAATATCTAGGTCTCCAGATTTTGTATTATTTTGAATAAAATAAATTACATCCTCTAAAGATCTGCATCGGAAAGTCCCTGAGTGAGAGCCAACCTACACCCAGGTACGGGAACCTTCCCCTGCAGGAAAACCGTGACACAATGCGTGACGGCCCCGTGACCCCACACCACAGGCCTTAGGAAGGCTGCGGGACTCCGACCGGCCCATAAGACCGGGAGGCTCCGTGTCTTTTCGCCTCCTCCCCTCCTTTTTTCCGATGAGGCCCACGCAACCTACTTCTCCAAGCGGCTCAGAGCCTGCAGTCTTCCTCCGCCCACACGTACAGGAACCGTTGTGGCGTCGCCGACCCACTGCGCCTGCGCCGTACGCGCGTCATCGCGCCCGCGACACTCTAGTGGGTGGAGCGATTTGCTGGGGGCGGGGCACGAGGGCGGGGCCAAGTGCTCGGGGGCGGGATCACGTGCCTACAGCCGCCTTGGAGAGGGTGCAGGTCGCCAGTGGCGGCGGAGGGTGGGCTTTGTAGCCGGCCGTGTCCACCCAGAGCGGAGTCCGTGCACCGGCAGGTAGGACGGACGGGTGGGCGGGCTCGTGGGCGGGCAAGGGCGTCGCGGCAGCTGCGGGCTAGGAGGGCCGTGGGTCTGCACGGACACGGCGCCCTCGGAAGGTCGCGCGGCCCGGAGGGACCCTGTGACCCGCCGCGCTCCTTAGAGCCTGATTCGGGCCCTTTTCTTGAATGATCGCTCAGCTTCTCCGGTTGCTCCTGAGACTCGGAGGAGAGCACCTGCGTGCAGGTGTACCTTTCTATGCTCTGTGATCTCATGAACCACACCTTAGTCATTCAGGCCACATCTTGTACTTCCCTGACCTGGGAGACCTGAATAGTTGGAATGCTAATAGGTTTCTAAACCCAGTAACCGTCATTTTAAGGTGAAGGCCCTTCAGAAGGTTCTGAAGTTAATCCCATTCCCAAATTCTGACCTGTAGTCTTTTTTTTTTTTATTAATTAATAATTTGCATTTGCTTTGGTATTTTGCCTGCGTGTATATCTGTGTGAGGGTGTCAGATCTTGGAGTTGGAGACAGTTGTGAGCTGCTATGTGGGTGTTGGGAATTGAACTGGGGTCCTCTGGAAGAGCACTAGGTACTCAGAGCACCCTAACCGTCTCTCCAGCTCCTGATCTGTGGAGTTGTGTTGTCATCAGTTGAGGCAGGAGGTAGTTGTATCTTCTTGCTCCTTATGTTTACACGTTTAAGCTCATGCTGATTTTTGCTTGACACGTGCCTTCTCCGTTTAACCAGCCTCGCCTTTCCACTTATCTCCCTCTCTCAGTCCCTCAAAATTCTTTTTTTTAAAAAAAAAATTATCGGGGCTGGAGAGATGGCTCAGAGGTTAAGAGCATTGCCTGCTCTTCCAAAGGTCCTGAGTTCAATTCCCAGCAACCACATGGATGGGGTCTGGTGCCCTCTTCTGGCCTGCAGGCATACAGACAGAATATTGTATACATAATAAATAAAAAAAATTATCACATTCATTTATGTATAGTGTATACATATGTATACATACATGTATGCATGTACATGTATGTAGTTTGGGGGTGGCATGTGTGTGCTGCAGTGCTTGAATGGACAGGTCAGAGAACAATTTGAAGGAGTTGGTTCTCTTCCAGCATGTGGATCTTTTGGATGGAACGCAGTTCACCAGACTTGGCAACAAGCAAGTGGCTGCTTTGCCGAGCCATCTTGCCAGCCCTGCTCCCTCAAACTTTTTTTCCTCTTGTTCTTACCCACATTTTTCTGTTGTACTCACTCTTTCAAAATCGCCCCAGGTTTACTCTTCCTGTGTCTTTGTTTTACTTATTTTCTTTCTGCTACAGTAAAAATCCCCAAAGCTCTTTTAAACAGTTACCCAAAGTTATGTGGAAGAGTCAAGAATCTAGAAGAGCTCTTCCTGAGGAGGAGCTAGCTGGGCGTGGTGCCTGGAGCTTAGACTTCTGTCTCTCTGGATGCTGAGGCAGAGGAGACTCACAAGTTGGAGGCCAGCCTGGGCTACATAGCAAGATCCTATATCAAAAAATAAAAATAAAAAAGGGTCAAAGCAGGAGCCCTTTATCACCTAGCTTTGGGACTTGGTGTTTATAGCCCTTTATGACCTAGCTTTGGGACTTGGTGTTTATAGCCAAGCATACGTCTTCCTGTGCTACGTATTTAAGGGTGGAGAGACAGGTCAGAAGGGCGGGATAGAGTCTGGAAGTAGGCCTGTGTTACATGTAGTTGGTTGACTTTTGTGATAAGGTACAGTTATTTGCTGAAAAGAATATTGTTTCAACATTTTATTGGCACTGTTGGATCTCCATATAGAAAAAAGTTCACTTACCATCAAAATACATAAAAATTCAATGTGGCAGCAGTTAAGACCACTGTCTGCTCTTACAAAGGACTCATGCTCCTTTCCCAGCACCCACAGGATGGCTCATGATCATCCATAGCTTCAGTCACAGGGCATCTGACACCCTCTCCTGGCCTTCAAGGTCACTGCACACATGTGGTACGTGTACACGTGCAGGCAAGCACTCATACACACAAATCTTAAGGAAACTTGTAATGGTTTGTCCTGTCCCTTTAAGAGACAAGCCCTGCCCACTCTCTCCCTGTCTGCCGAGGCAGGCAGATCTTTCTTCCTGCTTGCAGCCTGCGTCTCTTCCTTTTTTTTTAATATTTATTTATTTATTATGTATACAATATTCTGTCTGTGTGTATGCCTGAAGGCCAGAAGAGGGCGCCAGACCTCTTTACAGATGGTTGTGAGCCATCATGTGGTTGCTGGGAATTGAACTCAGGACCTTTGGAAGAGCAGGCAGTGCTCTTAACCTCTGAGCCATCTCCCCACCCCAAGAAGCTTCTGCCTCTCTCCATTCTCCTCTTTCCCCGTTCTGTTTCTCTCTCTCTCTCCCTCCCTCCGTCCTTTTCTCCCTCCCTCCCTCCCCTTCTATTTTTCTCCCTCTTCCCTTCCATAACCCACTAAACAAATATCCAACTTCAATCTACATGGTGTGCCTATTCATGTCTCTGTCTCTTGCCTGCCGTGTGGTTCCCTGCCTGGGACCAGCTGCATTCGGAGACCTGCCGCGTGGTCTCATGGCATGCCCATCTGTCCTCCCTCCTTGTGGCCTGCTACAGCCACTCGGAGAATTGCACCATCTCTGTATGGGACTGGCTGCTCTCAGAACCTGCTGTTAGCTGTCTGCCGCTACATGGTCTCCTACTGCCAGTGGGGGACCTGCAGCATTTCTGCCACTGCAGCCGCTGGGAACCTGCAGCATTTTTACTTAATCCATTACAAAGCTAACTTGGAATGAAACATAGACTTAAACATAAAATAGAACACAAAACTGTCTTAGAATTATAAGAAACAATGGCATGATTTAGGCAATGTTTTTTTTTGTTGTTGAGTTTTTGTTTGTTTCTTTGTTTTTGGCTTTTTGAGAGAGAGTTTCTCTGTAACAGCTCTGGCTGTCCTGGAACTTGCTTTGTGGAGAGGATTGGCCTTGAACTCGAGCCTGCCTCTGCCTCCCCCCAAGTACTGGGATTAAAGGCGTGTGCCACCACTGCCTGTGCAGTGGTTTTTCAGGATATAAAATTCAATAACCACAAAGGAGAAGATGTTGATAAGATAGATTCTATCAAAGTTGCTCATTAAAATGTAGTTTTTTTGTTTTTGTTTTTGCTTTTTTGAGACAGGGTTTCTTTGTGTAACAGCCCTAGCTGTCCTGAAAATAGCTCTGTAGACCAGGCTGGCCTTGAACTCACAAAGATCCGCCTGTCTCTGCCTCCCAAATGTTGGGATTAAAGGCATGCACCATCATTGCCTGGTCAAAATGTAGTTTTAAGAAAATAGTCAAGTCACAGACATGGAGAGGATAGTTGAGGGTATCTGTATGTATGTTTGATAGAAGATTTACTTCCAGGATATATAAAGAACTAGGAGCCGCTTGGCAGTAGTAGTGCACGCCTTTAATCCTAGCAGAGGCAGGAGGATCCCTGTAAATTCAAGGCCAGCCTGGTTTACAAAGTGAGTTCCAGGACAGTCAGGACTGTTACACAGAGAAACCCTGTCCCAACAACAACAACAACAAAAAAAACCCTACAAGCCAACTTAAACAGAAAAAAGACTTGAAGGGATATTCCAACAAAAGAATATATGAATGGCTAACATGCTTTTGAAAAGGTGCTCAGCATGGTTGTCTGGAAATTTCACAGTGACTGATATATCTGTAGTATGCCCACTAAGAAGACTAAAAGCAAGTGTCAGCAAGCATGTCAGGCAGTTGGGACCCTTGGCTTTGCTGGGTGCAATATAAAATGTTGCAATTGTGCTTTAAAAACATTGAACATTGTTTTTTTGGCCCAGCTAGCTCACTCTTGGGGCATTTATTAAATAAATATGAAAACATGTCTATAAAACAATGCTCAGAGGAGCTTCCCCAAAATGCCCATGCCACCTTTCCTGGAATATGTGGTTATATTTTATGTAGACAGCAAAGAGAATTTTGAAAGTAGAATTAAGTTTATAGATCTTGAATAGATTTTTAACATGAAAATATGTTCCTTATTTGTTGTTTTATATAGGTATATAATAATGTATTTTCTTCATATTTACTCATTACCTGCTTGTGGTCCCTTCCCAGTCTGTAATGGAAAGATCATCATAGTTATCCGGGAAAGCCTTCTGTATCCATGCAAAGACCCTGAAAGTAGATCAGACAGATCTGGCAAGGATGGGACAAGCTGTTGTCACTTCAGCACTGTAGTGGGCTGTCTGCAGAGCCATTGGGAGGCATTTAGGAGCTAAGGGTGGCTCCTTCATTACCAGCAAAGAAATGGAGATGTCAGTCTTGTTCTAGAGTGCAGCTGAATCCTGCCAACCACCTGCAAGAAGCAAACTCTACCTCAGGTCCACATGAGGATCCCCTGAGATCTTTCAGTAAGGAAAAACACTGTGGTTTCAGTCTTGTGAGACTGAACAGAGACACATTAGGCGTCTAGGAATCCACATTTATTAAGAACCTGTGCAGAACCTGCTCCTAGGTCATATTTTGAATAATAATTTGTAGGTTGTTCATTAAAGTTCTCAGACTTGTGGCCCCAGTGACACGTGTTAGTGAGTGACTGTACCTGTGCAGTAGAACTTTCTGTGGAACTGTGTCACCTTTTGGCCTTACCTTAGTATTTCTTTCTTTTTTTTTTTTTGTAAAGATTTATTTATTATGTACACAGAGTTCAGCCTCCATGCCTGCAGGCCAGAAGAGGACACCAGATCTCATTACAGATGGTTGTGAGCTACCATGTGGTTGCTGGGAATTGAACTCAGGACCTTTGGAAGAGCAGTCAGTGCTCTTAACCTCTGAGCCATCTCTCCAGCCCCACCTTAGTATTTCATAAAGCCCTTAATCTAAATGTGTTAAGTTGGGAATCCCTCCTTACTGCCGCATCCACCCCTTTCCCAGTATTTGCTTTGATGAGTGTTTTCTTACGAACTTAGAGTCCAGGTCAGAGACTGAGAACCTGGCTTATCTTTTGCCATCTCTTCCATGCCACATTCAGCTGTCCATTTTCTTGTCCTTTTGGCTCCTATGTCTGTTTTGTTGATTATTTTCAGAACCACTACCTTAACTTCAGGTACCTTTTCTCCTTAATTATTGTTAGCAGGCTCCGTATTGGCTTTTTCTGTCTCCGTTCCCCCCTTCCCATTTCACTATGTAGACCTGCCTGGCTGTTCTGCAACTCTCTGTGTAACCCAGGCTAGTCTTGAACTCAGAGAGATCTACCTGCCTCTGCCTCCTGAGTGCTGGGATTAAAGGTGTACGCCACCATGCCTGTCTTAAATTTGTTTAATTTAAAATTTAAAAATTTGGCAGTTACTCTATTGCTTGGCATTAGGTAACTGTCAGCATCACGTGACAGAGTGGGCTCAGAATGCTGTGTTGGCACCGACTTCTCCACTCTCCGTAGAATGAACTGATAGAACAACACGAGGGAATCTGAGAAGCACCCAAGATTAATTCCCCTGGTCAGGTGGTGGTGGCACACGCCTTTAATCCCAGGAGGCAGGGGTGCCATAGTACCTGTGTGAAGGTCAGAGGCAGAGGATAGCATGCACGAGTTGATTCTCTTCCCATTGCTAGGACCCCAGGACTGAACTCAGGCTTGGTGGCAGGCACTTTTCCGTCACTGAATCATCTCCTTGGCAACATCTTAGTTTTTCAGAAAGGGTTTCTCTCTAAACCTGGAGTTGACCAATTTGGCTAGACTTGCTGGCCACCAGCAAGTTCCAGGAAGCCCCTGTTGCTTCCACAGTGCTGGGGTGATAGGCACATGCTGCTGTCCAGGCTTGCCACATGCTTCCAAACTCATGTCTCCATGCTTTTCTTGTGAACATTTTACTGGCTGAACCATGTCTAGAGCTTTGGAAATTGAAACTTTTAAGTCCAACGCTTGAGCCCATCAAATGGAATTATCTGTGTTAGTCTATGGAGATGTGTTACACTGTACTATATATGGATCAGAGCACACAGGACTCCCACAGGAAACAGACCCACAGAGATGAGCTCTTGATCAAAGATGTTAAAACCTGAGTCAAACATACCACCACATAGGCAGCCCCAGAGTTCCAACACAGAGATTTCTATCTACAAAAAGGGCTCAGGTGACAGAGCTAAGTGGAGCTCTGTGAGTTAGAGGCCAGCCTGGTCTACATAGTGAGTTCCAGGACATCCAGGACTATGTAGAGAGACGCTAGCTATTTAAAAAGTTTATAAAATATAAAGGCATACTTGAAGCTGTGTGCATTAGCTTGTTGTGGTATCATGGACCATCCCAAGACCTGATGGGCCAGACTGCCGTTCATTACTCAGCAGTCAGAAGATCTGTAGCATCGGTCCAGGGCTCGTTAGACAAGAGCAGCCTCACTTGCCAGGCCGCTAATGCTGGCCGCTTAGTGGGAATTTGCTGCTTCTCTCCATGGCTGTTGGACTTTATTTATCAAGGGCCCACATGCATTATGCATGCTTCTGGTCTTTAAAAGGATATTTAAAAACATTAAATGTCCATATTGGGATTCTACTTAATAACTTAAAATTTCCTGCTTTCCTATTAATCACTACTCACAATTGAACACAACTTGAAGAATAATGAAAGTGCTAGCAAAATTTATCTGGTTTGTTTTTAGGATTGAAACCCCCAGTTCAGATGTTTGTTGAGTTTTGAGTCATCTAACTGCGGGCAACCCACTGTGATAGTGACTTGTGCTTAGGGTCAGAAGAAAGGGTCTGACCTTATATCTACACCAAATGACCCTTGCTACATTGCTTTCCACCCAGGATGTCCCTCGGTGCCTATTGTGTCATCTGTTGCAGAAGAATAGGAACCTCTGCTTCCCGTTTAAAAAGTCGCACATCCTGGAGAAACATCCGTGAGTACAGTTCAAGGAACAGCATTTTCTAATAGAAACCGTGAGGAGCTGGTGGTCACTTTCCTGGAGTGCCTTGCAAACTGACAGCCCAGTCTGACTCTGGTTCGCTTCTGTCCTCTGTGCTGATGAGTCCCTGCTGCATTTGTAAGCCCAGACCCAGACAAGATCTTCTTTTCCGAACTTCTTTCTTCCCGTTGTCCTGCCAGTTTGCCCTCTTTTCCAGCTTAAGCAGTGCCGTGTTCTCATTTGGCAATGCTTACCGAGCCCCCGCAGAACTGGAAACCTCCACCAGGTTCTGGGATACAGTGCTGAGCAAGAATGTTCTCCTTGCCCTGTGGTGCCGTGGGATCTGCTGTGATCCGCTCCACACTGTTGCCTGGCACCTTAAGCCAGGGTAGATCCACCATTTGCCATTTAGTAGAATCGGTATAGAACTTGGTTAATTATCTGATTCTCCCATAGACAAACTTGGAGTGCAGTGTCTTGTTTGTTATTCTAACCCATTGCTACTGTCATCTACGGTATGCAGAAGGTATCTCTCAGTGTTGGAATAGAAGGATGAAAAACATACCCTCCTCCTGCACTGGTTCTTTTCTTTGTATAACAAGGGTGAAATATTTGTGTTCACTGTGAATATGTGTCTTTGCCAAGGTACCTTCTGATTGGTTTAATAAAGAGCTGAATAGCCAATAGCTAGGCAGGAGAGGATAGGTGGGACTTCCCAGGAGAGAGAGAAGGTGGAAAAGGAATGATGCCAGAGAGACACTGCAGAGGTCAGGCATACAGTACAGAGTCTAGACAACTGAGCCACATGGCAGAATGTAGATTAATAAAAGCAGATTAATTTAAATGATAAGAGCTGGTAAGATAAGCCTAAGCTAATGGCCAAGCTTTTATAGTTAAGTTTCCATGTCCTTGTTTGGGGACTAGCAATGCAAAGATAGTCCTACAATAAAGCTGGCTGCAAACACCCTTATTTATTTGACGATAAACATTTATTGACCATCTGCTCTGCACTAGGCGCAATTTTTCAGCCTTGACATGACAGTGTTAAATAAGGTGAAGTCCCTGTCCTTAAGCTCTTTCCTTTGAAGCTTTAAGATAGACCCACTGGAGTTGGGTGTGGTGGAGTATGCCTAGCACTCAGAAGAGAAAGGCAGATGGATCTCTGAGTTTAGGGCCAGTCCCAAACATAGAAAGCGGGCTAGCCAGGATGACATAGTCAGATCCTGTCTCCCCAAACAGAACTAAACACAGATATCTGCTGGGCTGGCAGGGCGGCTCAGAGGGTGAGAGTGGTTGCTATACAAGCATGAAGGTCTGAGTTCAAATCCCTAGAGCCCATATGAGTAAAAAGCTGGGTGTAATCCAGGCACGTGTAACTCCAGCAGTGAGGGTTTGGGGCAGAGGTAAGATCACTGCCTGCCTTGCTCCAGGTTCTGTGAGAGACTCTGTCTCAGCAGAATAAAGCAAAGAGAAAGATAGATGCCCTCCTCTGGCCTCCCATGCATGAGAGAGGACATGCATTCACACACACACACACATTTCTAGTTTTGCAGTAATTTTTTTAATCTAGGGAATTCTGATTCTGAATTTTAAATACAAAAATAAGCAGGAGCGGAAAAGCAAACTTTTCACTTTCATTGTCTCAGTTTCCCAGTATAGCAAATTTCAGAGTATCGCGTTTACCCTTAGTGGAGGAGAAAAGGGAGGAATGGCCATGAAGATTGAAAAGAAACATTCTAGGTGCTGGGGGATGTAGCTAAGGAGAAGAGCCTGTGCCCAACATGCACGAGACCTTGAATTTGATGCCCACAGTGTTGAGAGGCACATTGTTTGATGCCCAGTAAGAGGTCACAGGGGGTAGCAGTAGAGAAGAAAACCTTGGGCACTCCCTGAATCTCCATTTAGAGCCAGAAGAAGACACTAGAAGGTCATCTTGGAGTCAATACTGTCCCAGAGAGTCAGTCAGGAAGCTCCGTGTCTTACTCCTTGTAGACCTTCTCATCCCTGTTCTTGACCTGCTGTGAAGGCTCATGAGTCTGTGGGGAAGTGTCTCCCTTCCAGACCTCCATTGTGTCTGACTTCAGTGTGGAGCATAGCCAATCTTCCTGTTCAACAGTCTAGGATTTGAGTATTTTGGAATGAGTGTGTATTGAATATCAACTGTCTGCCAATAATATTTGACTGCCAATAAAATATATACTTAAAAATGTTTCCAAAGTACAAACAAAAGTTTATATTTTTGTTGCCTATATTTTAATTGGGGCCATGTGATCTCTGGTGCTTAAACGATCAAGTATACCACAGTTATTTGGGGGAAAAGTCATTTTACTGTTCCCACTTGACAGACAGTCCCTCTGTAGAGTCTGAAAAGCTTGGTGAGCCCACCTTAGCTTTAGCTGCAGATCTTCCTGGTGGTCCACTCTGGAAGTCTGTGACCCTGCTGTACAACACTGGCACGGGGACCTGCATTCCCAGTGATTTGGCTTGGGGTAGCATAACAGGAGCTTGAAGGAAGGAAGAGTCATGTTCTACTCAGTGCTACCGTGTATTATAGTTGCTCATAATGAATATATTTACTCAGTGCTACCATGTATTATAGTGGCTCATAATGAATATAATATGTAATGTAATATGTTACCTATATAACAAAAATTTAACTTTGGCCCAGTTATGCTCAAAAGGTTACACTGTTGCCTATTTCTTGTCATACTTTTAAAAATGAAATTACACTGAATTTTCCTCTTTCTTTTTGAAGGGAATATAATAAGATTTACCGGATCCTTTATTTTAGGGTAAGTAGCAGTGAACAGTTAATGGCTTCATGATACCACTCTTGGAAATCTTAACAGAAGTGACTTAACATGGAGTAGCCATGGATGTGTATTGTCAGAAGGTTGAACATGCCTTTGTAGAGGAACACGTGTACATATTTATAAAATGTGTAGCGCATTGCATGCAGTAGGTTCAAATTAAAAATGCCCTAAGTGTTTGCAGGAGAGCAGGTAAATAAGGTGTGGTAGGCATATTTATGTCTCAGGACCATGTGTACAGACTAGAGTGGGGGTGAGTCACATGAGCATAAGGCTGAATGAAAGAAGACGTCTAGCCTGGGTATTCACAGTCAGGCCAGACAGAACATTGTTTAAGGATGCACACACAGGTAGCACACACATGATGAACAGCAATGGCATTCTGGTTATTACTGCTGATTAGCCATGAAGGAATGCGAGAACACGCTTTAGGGTGCTACTAATCTTCTATTTCTTCCTTGAACGTAACCGTGCAGCCGCTTGCTGTTAAACTGAGATGAATGTGTGCACATTAAGTATATATGTGTGTGTGTGTGTGTGTGTGTGTGTACACACACATGTAAAATGACACTTGTGTGTTACCGTAGGCTATGTTTCCTAGTAAAATAGAAAACAGTTTACTGTTGGGTCATATTTAGATCCTGATTTATAAGGAACTTTTTGTTTCTCTTTAGGGGTTCTTTATTTCTTACTTATGAAGTTCTGGCCCTGAAGAAGTCTTTAACATTAGACACTCAGGTGGTAGAAAGAGAAAAAATGAAGTCTTATATCTATGTGCACACAGTTCCTGCAGACAAGTTAGAAACTCATGGTAAGTTAACTCCATCTTTCTAGAACAGAAATGGGTTTGTTTAGAGTCTAGTCCAGGGTAGGCTCAGCCTTCTGGAAGAGTCGGCAGAGCCTGTGCAAGACAGACTCCACGAGTCTCCTTCACTGTTCTGTTGCCGTGAAGAGACATCATGACCAAGGCAAGGCACATAAAGGGGAGCATTGACCTGGGGGCTTACAGCTTCAGAGGGCGATTCATTGTCATCTTGGCAGGGAGGGAGCATGGTGGTATGAAGGCATGTGCTGGAGTAATAACCAAGAGCTACATCTTGATCCGGAGACAGGCAGAGACTGGGTCTGGCATAAGTCTTTGAAACCTCAAAACCCACCCCCAGAGACACACTTCCTCCAAGGCCACACCTCCTAATCCTCCTAATCCTATCAAGCAGTTCCATACCCTGGTGACTAAGGACTCAAATAGATGAGCCTATGGGGGCCACTCTTATTCAAGCCACATTAACTGATGACCAGATTTGGGGCTTCTATGTTTCCCCAAGTCTTTAGCTCCTTTAGAACACAGTAAGAACTGACTGAGCCCTGTGTCTGACTCTGCCTTCTTTCTTCAGTGGGGCCTTCAGCTCAGTTTGTTAAATGCAAATGCTTGTTTTGTCATTTAGCTCAGAGACCATCTGTAAGGGTGACTCATGCAGCCAACTCATGAAACAGATTGAGAAGTATGAATTCAACTGTTTTACCGCTGCCATGTGTTACAAAGGCCGAGCGGTCTGTGGATGCCAGTTAGGACATCCCCTTCTCAGTGCCAAGGTTGCTTGCAAGCAGAGGGGAGTCTTTTCTTTAGCTCTGGGCAGCCTGGTGAGCCCCCACCCCACCCTGCCTCGCAGCTGTCTCTCCTAGGATGTCAGCGTCAGTCATGCGCCTGTGAGCAGGTTGCAGCCCCTGTGCCCTCTGACCCGTCGTTATCAGCACACCTCCTTTACTGCATCACCTCCCTGGACTTGGGCATCCACTGGGGCTGCTTACACTTTCTGTTGTGTAGACTGAGCTGCCGAGGCTCAACCTCATTCTTAAAGCATTTTCCAAGTTCAGTTCTAGGTCAGCTATTTACAAGGAAGATTCTTTCGAATATTAGTCAGCTTCTGTTATTCAGGAGGCTTTCTATAGTGCTGTTCTCATTCTTTTCACATTTTCTCCTTGACCTTGTCCTGGAGCCCAGAGCATTCTGTGTTCCCATAGTAAATACTTGCTTTTAATAGTGACTTTAACAAGTCACAGGTTTTTCTTTTCTTCTTCTTTTTTTTTTTAATGTTCTTTGCTATTAACTTTGGGACCTGGTTTATGTATTTCTTTTTGAAGTATTGGAGCGTGATATTGGTCTTACTTGCTGCCATCATTTTAGGGCTTGTTTGGCAGGCAAGAAAAGAACTTCACAAAGCAGTAAGAAAAGTGTTGGCAGCATCAGCCAGGGTACTGCGGAACCCATTTTCTGGTACGTGTAGACACGGGTCCTCATCAGTGGGCTGGTACATATAGACACGAGTCCTCATCACTGGTCTGGTACGTGTAGACACGAGTCCTCATCACTGGTCTGGTACGTGTAGACACAAGTCCACATCACTGGTCTGGTACGTGTAGACACATCCTCATCATTGGTCTGGTAAGTGTAGACACAGGTCCTCATCACTGGTTTGGTCCGTGTAGACACGAGTCCACATCACTGGTCTGGTACGTGTAGACATGAGTCCTCATCACTGGTCTGGTATGTGTAGACACATCCTCATCATTGGTCTGGTACGTGTAGACACATCCTCATCATTGGTCTGGTCTGTGTAGACACGAGTCCGCATCACTGGGCTGTACAGTGAACCCAAGACTAAAAATGACCACATGAAAGATAACATAGAATATTAAAAGTATACGGGTAATGCTTGTAGTAAATGTAAAAAATTAATATGAAAGAGCTAAGATCAGACATTTGGTCATCATCTGTATCTGCATTTAATGCTCCATTACAATTTCCAACTAATTACAAGTTACTATCTAATACAACAGTGAACATAAAGCCATTTTGAAGCTGGGAAGATGGCTCAATCCGTAAAGTGCTTGCCCTTCACATGTGAGGATCCTAACCTAGACCATCCATTAAAAAACAGTAACTGAAGCCCACGACTGTGGTCTCAGTCCTTGGGAGGCAGAGACAGGAGGATCATGGGGATCACTACCAAGCAGGCTTGGCGAGCTGCTTCAGTGAGAGGCTCTGATTCATAAACGGTAGATGCATATGGTGTACGCATGTGCACACACATCCAGTATACAGATGCACAAATGCCGTCTTAACTGTTTATATCGCCATGTCCCTTGTGTGTGTGAAGACTCTTTCAGCACGGTTGACATAGAAGATCATGACTGCGCAGTGTGGCTGCTCCTGAGGAAGAGCCGGGAGGATGACAGAGCCGCACGACTGGAGGCTGTGCAGGAAATGTCACAGGCACACCACTGGCACGGTAATGAGGACCGGGCTCGTGGGTTAGCCACCTCTTGGTTCCTGCTGTAACAGAGGAGGGGAATGGGGCTAAGGAAGGAAAGAGTCAGGCAGTCTTAACATGGAAACACATTCTCTCTCTCTCTAAAAATTCCATGCGAACCTGGAAGTCTGCTGATCTGGCAGTCCAAGTGTGGTTGGTAAGACAGCTCCTGAACTGAGGCTTGCTCTACCAGAACAAGATTGACAAGATTGGACTGCTTCACTGAGAGGAAAGAAACTGCTAATTCTGAGTTAGCAGTTTTCACATTTGAACATCAGGTTTTTTAAAACGTCAATCAGAGCATGACCTGGAGTGTTGAGGAGAATTGTCTGATTGGTGGTAACTGTGAGCCATGTTGGGTGTTGAGCTTCCAGATACTGTAGGTATAACTGAGTTAGGAAAAATACTTGGGAAATTTGGGGTTACAAAATTATAGAACAGTTAACCTTGTGATAACTTTGAGTTAATCTTTCCCAACAGACTATCAGTACAGGGTGATTGCTCAAGCCTGTGACCCGAGGACCCTTATCGGTTTGGCACGAAGCAAAGAAAGTGATCTTCGTTTTTTTCTCCCACCCCCTCCTTTGCCGTCTTTAAAAGAAGTAAGCAAGGGAGTGAAAAGGTCTAGTGTGTATTTCTAGTATGGGTGCATATAGTGATAGTTCATTTGTATTTTAATAATAAAGCTTGCCTGAAGATCAGAAAGTAAAACAGCCCTGCAGGTCAGCCTTACAGACCAGGCAGTGTAACACACACTCTTAATCCCAGTAGCCACACTAGTTTGCCATAGAAACCAGGTGGTAGTGGTGCATGCCTTTAATACCAGCCATAGAGAGGATTATAAAACAGGAAGAGACAGCTCTCACACAGTCTCATTCTGAGATTGCTGGAGGCAGGATCACCATTTCAGACTGAAGTAGAGGTAAGAGCCAGTGGCTGGCTGTTTTGCTTTTCTGACCTTCAGGTTGAACCCCAATATCTGTCTCTGGGTTTTTATTAATCGTGCTACAGGTGCAGATAGATAGAACTGGTGCCCAACTCTGAAGAACAGGTGAACCGGAAGCAGAGCCGAAATCCTAGTTTCCACAGAGCTGTGACCCTCACACTGCCTTTTTCTGCCTTTGTGGGTTGAGTCTGTTCTGCTAGGTTCTTCCATAGCATGTCAGCACTCAAGAGAGGGTGTCTTGTGTAAGTTTTGTGTTGCTGTTTTGTTTTGATTTTGATTTTTTCAAGACAGGGTTTCTTTGTGTTGAACTGGCTTTCCTGGAACTCTCTCTATACCAAGCCACCACCTGCCTCTGCCTCCTGAGTGCTGGGATCGTTTTGTTTTAAGGATTTACTATGTCTTTGTACCTAGATATATATATGCATGTGAGTCCAAGTGTCCAGGGATGTTGCAAGACGGCAACAGATCCCCAAGAGCTGGAGTGACGGGTAGTTGTGAGCCACCAGGCCTGAGTACTGGGACCCAGATTGGGGTCCTCTGCAAAAGCAATGCATGCTCCTAACTGCCAAGTCATTCCTCCAGCCCACCTCGTTTTTTTATAGAGCAGATTTTTCCCATCCTGAGCACTCTTGACATCTTAGATCAAACATTTAGCAGCATTCCTAGACACTGCTCCTAAGATGCAAGGAGTCCCCCAAGTTGTAACAAGGAAAATTGTCTCCAGGCATTGCTAAATATGTCCTCGGGATTAAATACCCTTGGTGAGAACCGTGGCCAGAAGCCTGCTCAACTGCAGATGTCTTGTGTACCTTCCTTAGATGAGAACACAAAACTGAAGCTTTGATATCAACAATCATTTGAAAAATAGAAAAGTGAATATATAATTAATTATCATGAAAAATGAAAGATTAACAAGCACCAGGCTTAATGATATCTTTAATTATAAAGGATAGAGTCCATTTTGAGTCACGCTAACAAAAAGTCCCTAAGGTAAAAATAGAGTTACAATTTGCATCAGTCCTTTTTATTTTTCATTTATTTTTAAGATTTTATTTTATATGTATGTGTGGCGCCTGCATATAAATCCTTACACTACATATATGCTAGAGGCCAGAAGAGGGCAAGCAGTCTCCTGAACTGGAGTTACAGGTGGTTGTGAGCCATCATGTGGGTGCCGGAACCAAACCCATATCCTCTGCAGAAGTCGCTAGTGCTCTTATTATTAAGCCGTCTTTCCAGCCCTTGTAGTAGGTGTTTAAGTGTGACAGCAGGCAAGGCAGCGTAGAAGCAGAAATAAATGATTATGTACTTTCCACTGTTCATCCTTTGTGCTTCCTTTATGTGTTTCTTGGCTCTGACTCTTGGGTGTTCTGTATGAAGACTTTGTTTTTGCCTTTCATTTCAGGATTCCTCCACTGAAGAGGAACTCAGGCATTTGCTGGCTTCTTTACCTCAGACAGAAATCGATGAGTGTCTCCAGTATTTTACTTCCTTGGCTCTTAGTGAAAGCAGCCAGAGCCTGGCTGCGCAGAAGGTTTGTTATATCTTATTCAGCAAGTGGTTTGAGCTCCCACCTTTTCCCCACACTGCTGGGGCTAGCTTTTAGAACCTCGGTCACTTCCAGTTATGGCGGATCAAACCTGCCTTCCCTTGAGCCAGCCCTCACCCTCTGGCCTTTACCTCATTTGCTTAAGTTACAGCCTGGCCAGCCACTCAGTCCTTCGTGTATGCAGCCTCAGCAGTTGCTAGCCGTTGCTGGGCACACGTTGAGTCTGTTCACCCTGACCATCTACAGCTCTTAGACATCTCTGCAGCATTGTCTTCTGTTTCTTCTTTCACTTCCTCGTTGGTTTTAAAATCTCCTCCAGATTCTTGTATTAGTTCCCCGTTAGGGTGCTGGTTCCCGTCTGTGCTGGTGCTGGCTCTTCCTTGTGGCTGTGTGCCTTTGGACCCCAGCTCCACTCTTGGATAACCTGACCACTTGCCAGCGAGCTCTGAGCACCTCGAAGGATAGATTTGTCCCCATAGAGCAGGGTTTTTCCTCTTTCTTTGAAGGTCTCTTGGCATTTTCCCTCTTGAAGAAAGGAATTCTGTGGAGGGACACATAAATTGTAAGCAAAAATTAAGTAAGAAGAAACAGAGACAGATAGAGACAGAAAGACACACAGACGTGCGTGGCAGGAAGAGCAGAGGCAGTCATAGCACAGTGGGCTGTGTTGTGGATTTTAAAGAAATTTTTATGATTCATAAAGTTGGTGGTATAGTCACGGGGTAAGGTAACCTTTCCTCCTCCTACATCATGGTGGACAAGAGCCTACAAAGAGAAGGCACGCAGTCCCTTTGTTAGTGCACACGTGCGGGAAGATGCCTGATGCCTGTCTGACTTCAGGGACATATAACCACAGGTGGACATTCTGAACACCACGGGCACAGCTGCCAGAAACAGCTGTCGCTTGGCGGCCTCGTACCCAGCTCGCTTTGAGGCTACTCAAGGACCACGATGGGTCTGATAGTCTTTTGGTCAAGACATTTTGTTAGTTTTAAATTGAGGCTTCACACTGAAGGCTGGGGCCAGTGCTTTACACAAAGCAGAGTGGAGGCTGTGTGTAGGATTCTCTTCTCCCAGCTCCACCACTCGGTCTGTCTTCTCCCTAACACTTGATGGCAGCTTTTCCATTCCCTCGTAGAAGGACGTTTCGAGTCCTACAGGCCCTAAGAAGTCATCATCTGTACTGAGCACAGCTGAGGGCCTACGGGCACTTGACATCCTCAGCCCTTGCTCACCTCCTAGGCGTTATGCCGTCTCCAGTTCTAGCACTGAGGGTTTCTCTTGATTTCTTTTTTTCCCTTAGAGCTCATCTGTCTGTGTCTAATAGCACTTGAAACATCTTACATATTTTCCTAGCTGCCTGCAGTTTCAGCTCATTGTAGCCAGAGTAATCTTAACACACCTTAGTAAGAACAGCTCTTGTCCCTGCCTAAAGCCATCCAGAGGCTTCCTCTGCGTGTTAAACCAAGCACTATATGTTTTATGTTGAAGGCATGCATAGACTATTTACAACTGTGGCTGCCTTCAGGTCGGAACCAAGTTAGCAGAACTGTCCAGTAGACAGTTGCAGGACGGAAAGCCGGTCCAGTGGCACAGGGTATGAAGGCTGCTGAGTTCTTCACACAGTCAGTGGGCCAGGCTGGGCTGTAGTCTCATCAGTGTTGACCGTGCTCCTTGGGATTACATGATGCTGTGTGTTAGCATGTCAGCATGACTCTGCATACCGGTCATAGCCCTTAGTCTCTAGCAGTACTTGCCATTCTGTTTTGTCATTTAACATATGTGTGTATGTGTACATGTATGTACATGTGTGTACCCCGGTCAATATCAGGCATCTTTGGCTATTTCTTTTCACCTTAATTTTTGAGACTGTGTCTTGTTGAATCTGCAGCTTGACAATTCAGCTAGATGGGCTAACCAGCAAGCTCCTGGGGTCTGGGTGTTCTCCCCCTCTTGTACCCAGAACTGAGGTCACAGATGTGCACTGCCTACCTGTTTTTTATGTGGATGCTGGGGCCTGAACACTACCCACTGAGCCGTCTCTCAGCCCCCTAGCTCTACTTATCTTAAACGCGAGCTTCACTTTTAACTGGGAAGGATCAGGAGCCATCATGCCTTTAATATTTCTGTTTGGTAGTGCTTTTCCATTAAAAACTTAGTAGTTTTCAGTTGACTCCGCTACCATAATCTGTATGAGTTAGTAAGAGCTGGGGACGACACCAGAGCGTTCGAACCAGGGGGTGAGAATTGAGTTTGCAAGGAGAGGACAGGAATGGAGATGGAAAAGGATGTCAGAATTGTCCTGGGAGTCCGCTGTTGTGTTTCCTATTCTAATAAACAATAGAGGTGTGCATAGCATCCCCTTTAAGTACCCTGAATGTTTATGTATTTGGAACATGATTTGCATGTATTACCCAGGGTTAGCCAGCAGCTGAGTTTGTGAACCGTTTGTCTTAACTTCAGGGAGGACTGTGGTGCTTTGGAGGAAATGGGCTTCCTTATGCGGAAAGCTTTGGAGAAGTTCCCTCAGCCACAGTGGAGATGTTCTGCCTGGAAGCTATAGTAAAGCATTCAGAGGTAAATTGCATTCCAAAATATGGCTTCTCATGGTTGCTTGGACACAAATTTGGGAGGGGGAGAGGTGGAGAGGAGGATCTCGGGGGAGTAAGCAGTAAATATGACCAAGTACATTATATGCAGGTATGAAATTCTTCATTAATAAAAATATTATATTTAAAAAATTCCACTTTTAACTGTTAGAATTAGTACATATGGTAGAGCACCAATACATGACTTTCATTTTTATTACATATTTAATTTTTTAAAAATTTTATTACATTCATTTTTTTTACATTCATTTTTTTATATGGATATTTTGTCTGCATGTATGTCTATGTACCATGTGCATGCCTGAGGCCCTTGGAGGCCAGAAAAGGGCACTGGATTCTCTGGAACTGGAGTTACAGTGATGAGCCACTATGTACGTGCTGGGAATTGAACCTAGATCCTCTGTAGGAGTGGCAACCAGTGCCATTAACTGCTGAGCCATCTCTCTAGTCCCTTATTACATATTTTAAACAGTTTTTAATTGTATATAAAGGAAGTATCCATGCTATAACATGACATTTATCTTTGATTCATGCTATCTTCTCCTTTGCCCAGATCATTTTACATACAGCATCAGACGGCTAATGTCCATAAGATATCTGTAGATGACAGAATTAGATGGCTAACTCCATAAGACATCTGTAGAGACAGCGTCAGACGGCTAACTCCATAAGACATCTGTAGAGACAGTGTCAGACAGCTAACTCCATAAGATACCTGTAGAGACTCAGCCTCAGACGACTAACTCCATAAGATACCTGTAGAGACAGCGTCAGACAGCTAACTCCATAAGATACCTGTAGAGACTCAGCCTCAGATGGCTAACTCCATAAGATATCTGTAGAGACAGTGTTAGACGGCTAACTCCATAAGACATCCGTAGAGAGGAAAGGGAAATACTGAATGGCTATGCAGCTGAGTTATAAGTCCTGGTGGTTTGGAGGTATTTTGGCATGGTGATTGTCACGGTTTGCTTATTTATTAGACAGCATCTTGCTATGTATCCTGTGTAGCTGCATGCCACAATGCCCAGCTATAGTTTGATTTTTAAGTAAACAAAATGGCAAAAAGCCTAGTGGTACCCACAGGTGAAGTGGGTACCATCACCTAGGGAACATGTTCGACACAGTGTCCAATTGCCTGTGATATTTAAACGAAGAAGATCTGGTGTGGGGTGTAGGAATTGCAACTACCATTGGCATCCTTACCCACATCTGCAGAAGCACTGTCTTCAAGGTTCTGAGCTCGCTACTGTAACCTGAGAGCATTAGACCTGACTGAAATGCATGCCTATGTTTAGTCCTCTTTGATTCCCACCTGCAGAATGGAAGCGAGGCAGGAATAAGGGACTGCGGCATTGCGGCACAGGAGGGGATGTGGGAACTCACCCTTTGAGGGTGTGAAGTGACCAGCGCGATGTAACGGGAGCTCTGTTACCTTGTGCTAGATACCCTCACACTGTGACCACATTGAAGCAGGCGGGGGCCTGCAACTGCTGCAGAGGCTCTACCAGCTTCACAAGGACTGCCCCAAAGTACAGAGAAACATCATGAGGATCATTGGAAACATGGCCTTGAACGAGCATCTTCACCCGGCCATAATCCGCTCAGGTAACAGCTTTGTGTGTACCGAGGATGCTGGGTCCAGCCCCTGTTCTCCTGACACCTCACTTCATGCTACATTAATTTTTCAATAGACCTAAACCTCTTAGGGTTTTCCTGGATCCTTTCTAGTATGTTGTTTGGGTAGCGACAGGGATTGCTGGGGTTGTCAGTCCATACTGAGGCGTCAGCATGGAGAGCCATCCTAGGTGAGCAGGCTTTGGCATGAAGATCGTTGAACTGTTGATGTGGTTTAGTTAACCAAGAGGCAGACAGTAAAGACCCACTGTAGAACTAATGCATTTCCTCTGCAGCCTGGGAGCTGCCCTGGAGGAGACGCACATTTGCCGGCTTCCTTTCTCACCCACTTTCTTCCTTCCCTCCCTCCTAGCAAGATGAACTCACAGATTTCTCTTCAAAGAGTTTTTAAGCTTTATAGTTTATTATTGTACTTAATAAACCAGTGCTAAATTATCTCATCTTTGGTTAGTGGGGTCCCAGAAAACTGATATACACATTCTACATACATATGGTGCGTGTGTGTGTGGGTGTGTGTGTGTGTACATACCTGTATTAGTTACTTTGCTGTTGCTGCCATAAAATACCATGACCAAGGCACCTTAAGGAATAAAATTTATATGACTTATGGTTCCAGGGGATGGGAGTCTGTCATGGCAGGGATTCAGGGCAGCAGGAGAAGGAAGCTGAGAGCTCACCCCTGAGCTGGAAGCAGGAAGCAGGGGGCGTGAACTAGATGTGGATCAAGACTGTTAACAACCAAAGCCCACGCCCAGTGTAGGCATTCTCCAGCAAGACCACACCCCCTAACCCCCACAAACAGTACCACCGGCTCTCAAACATACAAGTCTATGGGGCCATTCTCATTCAGACGACTCTAGCACATGCGTAAGCGTATATGCACATATACACATCCATACTGTCCGGGCTAGTGTTCTGTGTCAGCTTCGCACAAGCTCAAGTCACCAGAGAAGAAGTCGCAGCTGAGGAAAGGCCTCCATGAGATCCATAGTGCTCAGTGCGGGAGGGCCTAGTCCATGGTAGGTGGTGCCATCCCTGGGCTGTTGGTCCTGGGTTCTATAAGATGGTAGGGTGAGCAAGCCATGCTAAGCAAGCCAGTAAGCAGCTCCCCTCCATGGCCTCTGCATCAGCTCCTTCCTCTAGGTTCCAGAGTTCCCGTCCTGACTTCCTCCAGTGATGGGCTATGATCTGGAAGTGTAAACCAAATAAACCCTTTCTTCCCTAACTTGCTTTTTGGTCATGGTGTTTTGTTGCAGCAACAACGGTGACCCTAACTAGGACACGTATACATACATAGACATATATTCATACATAAATGAGATAGACACACATATACCTTTGTACACACACATATTAGAAACTATGAATTGACCCTTAAGATGTTATGATTGTTGCTCTTACTCCTAACCCTGCCTGGGACTAAAGGCATGCGTGAATATTTTGGCTGTATATAGGTCTGTGCACCACATGCATACCTGATGCTATGGAAGCCAGGACCTGGGACTGGAGTTACAGACAGTTGTGAGCTGCCTTGGGGGTGCTGGGAATTGAACCTGCTCCTCTGGAAGAGCGCCAGTGCTCTTAACCACTGATCTGTCTCCTCAACCCCAGACCAGTGGATTTTAATTTTAATAAAATCAAATCCAGAAATCAAAAAACTTTCTGAGAAGCGTGAAATGGCCCAAACATTCACCTTTTAGAACATCCGTGAGTTTTGACAACTCCTAGAAAGTATTTGTTTTTCCTTCCCCCTTCATAATTGTGTTCATTCCCTCTCTCTCCTCCCGCCTCCAGGCTGGCCTTGAACTCACTCTAGCTCCTGATAGGCTTGCCCTCCCCACTGAGTGAGGACTCGTAGCCATGTGGCACTGTTTTTTTAATAGCTTTCTAAGGTACAGATTTGAGCCTCGCTTGTTTGTTTGAGCTGTAACAAGATTTCTGATTTGTACATGTGAGAAGCGTGGGCCCTGGGGCAGACCCAGAGAACAGCTGCTAGCATGTGCTGCTGCTGATCTTTGTTGCAGATGTGCTGAGGATCCATGAGGCTGGGAGTAGTCCCATTAATAACAACGTATTATTCTCAAACACTGCCAGGATAGATGCCGAGTGTTCTCAGTTCCAGAAAATGGTATGTGTGCAATGCACACTGAACAGGCTTTAGGACGGTACAGTGGCTGGTGAGGTGACTCAGTAGGTAAGGGTTCCCGCTGCCAACCCTGATAATGTGAGTTCTGTCCCCAGAACTGACTCCACAAATTGTCCTGACCTCCAGATGCAGCCTGCTCTCACATGCATGCATACAAAGTACAAATCATGTTGCATGCCGCTGCTCTCACACACAATTGTTATTTGTAAAGTAAAATATAAAGTTTGCAATGGGGCTGGAGAGATGGCTCAGCCATTACAGGCTAAGGCTCATGACCAAAAAAAGACAAAAAAGAAATATAGTCAAGAGAAGAAGTAAAAAATTCCCAGAAGAAAATGAAAGTTGCTGTTTCTGTCAGACTGCCCCGGCCCTCCCTACGGCAGCTGCCGTAATTCTGCTCATTAACTGAAGTTTGGGCCATGTTCTGAGGGAAGATGTGCACCTGCTCCGTGGGTAGCCCAGCTGTGGGGTGGGAAGGGACACATGAGCGTGCCCTCATACAAGCCAGGTGCTGATTGGTGGCCCCAGGCCGGGAGAGCATCCGAGCTTTAGTAACTCCACAGCACAGCGCATAAGGGACAGGGACTTGACCCCAAGTCTCTGACCTCGAGGCCCGTATTCGGCTTTAAGTCGTATGTATGTATACACATGAAATACAAGTAGGTACTTGTACGTACTTACGATAGATACAGCAAAAACAGTTCAACCTGCCTGTTTTCAGAGCCCGCTTCCGCTCACTTGCCTCCTGAGGTCATGACCACTGATGAGCTCGGTGTCGTGTCTCTCCAGACCTTTGTGTTCCTGTGTCTGTGTGTGCACACATGTACTTCCATACATATGTATGAAATCATACTGTTATCCATACTTTCTTTTTAAAATAATTTTTAGAAATAATAGTATTTTTCCTTTCTGAGCTCTAGGTTTGATAAGGATTTTTATCAAATTCATTAAGAAATAGTTCCCTTATTTGTAGTCAGGGTTGTTGGTATGGTTGCTGTTCTTCATACCAACCTGCCGGTTTTGAGGGAGCCCTCCTCAGGGCAGATCCATCACGGCATTTCATCCTCTTTGGACCTCGCCTGTGGTAACTGCCTTGTGTGTTTCATTTTCTCTTAGGAAGAGGCCACTTGCACACTTCCCTACTTAAGCTCCCTCAGAGGGTCTGGTTGAGGTATCCCAGCTCTCTGCTGTGGGACTCAGAGGTTCTTAGTACACAATCAAGCTGGGGTGTTTCCACTTCCTCACCCAGATGGACACTTGAGACTGGCCTCCCTCTATCCTGTTGAACCTGAAGCCTCTCTCTACATTCTGAGACTGGTTTGCACCATTGCTCAGGATATCTCTTCTCTTCCTCAGGCTGGGTTTCTTTAATGGCAGAAGCTTTGAAATCCTTCCACATCATGGAGGCCTCCCATGCTGCCAGAACCCTGGCCAATCTAGACCGAGAAACCGTGCATGAGAAATACCAGGATGGGGTGTACGTGCTCCATCCCCAGTGCCGGACAAGGTGAGCATCATGTGGACTTAAATGATCTTTCTTTTAACTGGAAAGGGATTTTATTTCCAATTGAGATTGAAGGAAAGACTTCGAGAGAGATCCAAGGAAAGTCATAGCATGCATCTCTGTAGGCTAGCCATCCCTCTTCCATTCTCTGTCTCCAGCCTAGCTGTGTGCTCCGGACAAGGGAGGAGCTGTGCAAGGAAGGTTCACACAAAGCAGCCCCCCAGTCATTGCAGCCCAGACCTTCCCCAGGGCTAGATGAGGAAGAATGGGGAGCCCCAGGGACAGGACCCCTGAGGGGCCTTCTTGCTCACATGCCTCCTTCACCTGTGGCATTTTTAAAATCAGTTTGGGGATTAGGATATTTCTTTGAACCAAACTCCAAGTCTCTTCTCAGAGGAAACCAAAAATGGCAGTTGGTTCCTCCATCTCCACCAGCTCCCTCAGTCTGACTGCCGGGAGGTGCTGCAGAGGCAGGTGACAGCAGCCAGTGCAGGGCCCCCCCACTGCCCCACAACTGTCAGAGCCTGGCTCTCATGACCATAGTTTGGGGGGCTTGCCCCACAACACCCCTTTCTGGGGGAGCTGCATTCCACTCTTCATATGGGAGTGAGGTCGGATGAGAGGCCGGATGAGAAGCAAGGGCCCCAAGAACAGGGCCAGTGTGTTGTGTTGGAGGAGCCAGGATGAGCAAGAACCCACATCACGGGAGACTCAAGGCCACTGAAGGTAGCTGTCTAGCCATCACTGGGATCCAGGGTCCCCTTACAGAAGATCCTTGAAAAAAAAAAAGCCTCTGCAAAGAGAAAAATGGATTTCTTGGTTCACTCTGACTGGCAGATAAACAGTTGTGATGACTGCTGCAGTACCAGCTCTAACTCCAAAAGGAAGAGTTAAGTGTGGGTGATGGTGGCTCAGGCTTCGTGTTGCCTGGGATAACATGTCCCACGTCACCTTCTTATGGCCCCAAAACAAGAGCAGAGTCACAAGTGCATACATACCAAATATTCTGGTGGGAGCATCAGGTGGGTGGGGGATAGAAAAGCAGGGAAAACTCCAGAACGAGTTCACCATTACCTGGTGACATTTTAGCTTTTGATTGGTGGGAGCATTAGGGCCTATTTGGAGGCCTTCAAATCAAATCAAATCATTAGGTTTTTTTTCCTCACACTTTAAAAACATTCTTTTTGTAAAAACAACAACAACAAAACCAAAGACAAAAAACAAACAAACAAATGCATTTTTTTAAAAAAAGTATCCACGAAAGACGGAAAAAGGAAAGTGAAGATGAGCCCCCAGTGGTGTAAGGGGGGAGTTTGGTTCTTGTTTAGGGTTCATAAGTGGAAGGAGAAAGCCGGGCAAAGAAAACAGTGAGGTCCTCAGGTTGAAAGGTCAGTTTGGTTGCAGAGGAACTGAAGCTGTGCCTCTCAGCTGCCTTGCTCCTTGTCACGGGAAGTTTATTCTTGTAACTGGGAGGTTAGGTTTTAGTTGTGTGTCCGTCAGGATGTTACTAGCCTGTAACTAAGGAAGTGTGGCCACACACCTATGCTCTCTAACCTTCGCCTGCTGCACACCTTGGGTCTCACTGTCATTTGCCAGGGTGGATAAACTCTTTAGGACAGAATCTTATTTTAGCATACAGATTCTCACGTCAAAGAATTACCTTTGCTTTCAGCCTTATTTTAACCAAAAACTAATTTAACATTTTATCCTTATTTCTCATACTTGATGGTTCCTTTCTGCCTTATTTTTCTTAAAAAAACAAAAAACAAAAAACAAAAACTTTTGAGGTTAGAAAACCATTTTCTTGACATGTAAATTAGTTAATTAGCGAACACTCAAAGTCCAGGTGCCAGAGGTACTGCCTTTGCTGAAAAGCACATCCTTCCTTTTGGATCCACAAGGTGACCAGAAGGCTACAGTCTGGCATCTCTGCCTTCACTGTGTTTCCTTCCTCTGGGCCAGACTCCTGCCCTCCTAGGCCTGTTAATGCTCATTGGGGAGTCTACCCAAATGACCTCATCCCCTTCCATGCGTGAAGGCACTGTGTGTGTGTGCCCGTGTGCTAGTGTCCTAAGCTTCCAGTCACCTTGCACTCCGAGGACAGCAACCTGGGGGCCACCTAGATGAGAATGGTCATCCCTGAGGGTGGGGCTGTACTGTGGAGTCTGAGTTACCACCTTCTGAACTGGTGTCTCCTCCAGTAACGAGAACTTAGACCGCCTGCCTTGTAGACGTCAAACTCAGTCAGTGATCAGGACCACACCTTGGCCAAGATGCTTTAGTTTGTCAACTTCTTGTCTCTTGGTCCCAGATTTTCTTTAACGCTCATGTCAGTACACAACTGATGGGCTTTGGGGTACAGGAGTCCTTCACTAGTCCTTCCCAGTGCTGCAGATGGAATGTTGGTGTCACATGAGGAACAGTGGCTGCACCTGGCTTGGTGGTGCTCCTGGAGCTCAGGCTTTTGTGCCGAAATCCCCATTCCATGATAAAGGTTTGGAGCTAATCTGGGGACACCACTTACTTGAGCTAATTTGAACTGAATGCATCATGTATGTATGCCATGTATCTAAATAGTACACCGAAGTGTCTACATTGGTAAATCAAGATGATACAGCCTTTATGTTAAAACTTATAAAGTAAATTTACTAGTTTAAAAAGAGGCGAGAATCTAAGTTTTCAACAAAATGAATTAGAATCACTCTTGGTTAAACTCTGAAATCTTTTTTTTTTTTTTTGGTATTTCGAGACAGGGTTTCTCTGTGGTTTTGGAGCCTGTCCTGGAACTAGCTCTTGTAGACCAGGCTGGTCTCGAACTTACAGAGATCCGCCTACCTCTACCTCCCAAGTGCTGGGATTAAAGGTGTGTGCCACCACCGCCCGGCTAAACTCTGAAATCTTATTCTTGCCATTTTCTTAAGCAATGTTACCTAGATTTAAAGTATATCTTTTATATTTTTCTTAGTTTCATTTCAGTTTAATAATGAAATTCTTACATATTTATACTGTAGGGAGAATGAACTTGAGATAGCAGCCTTCCTGGGCTCAGAGAGAGAGAGAGAGTAGGAAAACATCACAAATCCCTAAAACCTGGATAGCTAGACTAAAAGACAAAAACCTCCTTATTGTTGTCTCGAAGAATAAGAACTGTATTGGCTGGTTTTGTGTGTCAGCTTGACAAGCTAGAGGCATGAGAGAAGGAGCCTCAATTGAGAAAATGCTTCCATAAGATCTAGCTATAAGACATTTTCTTAATCAGTGATCGGTAGAGGAGGAACCAGCCCATTGTGGGTGGTGCCATCTCTGTGAAGTTGGTCCTGAGTTATATAAGAAAGCAGGCTGAACAAGCCATAAGGAGTTAGTAGGCTAAGCAAGCCATAAGGAACAAGCCAGTAAGCAGTACTCTCCATGGCCTCTGCATCAGCTCCTGCCTCCAGCTTCCCACACCCTGCTTGAAATTTCTGTCCTGACTTTCTTCAGTGATGGGCTATGATCTGGACGTATAAACTGAATAAACCCTTCCCTCTATTTGTTGTGTTTCATTGCAGCAATAGAAATCCCAAGACAGGAACCAACCAACAAAAATCATGCACAGCAATTACCTGAAATTAGCAGTTATTACGAACACAGAACACACACCACAATTACAGTAAACCAGAACACACCCAGTATAAACCACACAGAAAATGTCCCCATGTCTGTGAGATGTAAGAGGAGCCTGAGGAAAGACACAGTGGTCGAGAGGTGATGTTACACAGACTGTGTGAACATCTGGCTGTTGAGGAGCTCTCAGCAGGGAGGGAGGAGACTCCCTTGCTCATGGAAATATCAAGTCTGAACACCCTGTTCTTTCGTGGGTCAGTGAAGCAATCAGTAATTCTGAAAAATCCTGGAGGGCCCTGAAAGCTGGAATCCAGGAAGGGCAGGCACTGTCTGGACCCTTCTCTCTTTAGTTCACCTCATCTTCTGTTCCTCTTGCGGGTCACTAGGGTGAGGAATTATAAAGGGGAGGATGCATGGTCAGAGGAGGGGAAGAAGCTGGAGTCTTCAGGGCTCATCTAGGATTTTAATACGGTCTCCAAAATTTTCCTATTTTTAACATCTTTTAGAAAAATTGGTAGTTTTCAAAACTCTCATAGGTTTATTCTAAATTAGCAGTTTTATTACTTATGATTTTTACTTCTGCCTAGGACTTTTAGTGTACACACACACACACACGAACTTTGGAATGTCAAATGGTTCCCATGTTTTTTCTTTTTCTTTTTGAAACAGGGTTTCCCTGTAGTTTTAGAGCCTGTCCTGGAACTAGCTCTTGTAGACCAGGCTGGCCTTGAACTCACAGAGATCCACCTGCTTCTGCCTTCCGAGTGCTGGGATTAAAGGCATGGACCTCCACCACTGGTTCCCATGTTTTTAAATTAATGAATTACTAAACATTAAGCCAGCCTTAGTACAAAATGATAGTTTTCTATAGACATTTTCTCTTTCCTTGCATTTCTGTTCCCCATTTTAGTCTTTTTCCCTCTTCCCTAACATGGTAACCTCCTATGCTAGCTGGTGGGATCTGAGTGTGGATGAGATTTACAGGCTGTCTTCCCATCCTGACTCAGTGCTATGACAGTGTGAGGGAGGTCAAGGTACTGGGTGAGCCACCCTCATGTGTGTCTTTCTGGCTGAGTCAGCAAGTTTCCTTCTGACCCTGGAATGAGATGTGCTGTTTCAGGTTTCCTCATGAGGCCACTGCATGTCTACAGAGGTCCTTGACATTTCTCATGTGCAATGGCTGCCATTATATTAGCATATCTTGTCTAATTTCTTAAATGCCTTAGTTGGTTTGTGAAATGCTTTCATAGATTCATTTGGAGGGTAGCCTCATGGTGGCATCACTCACATGGGGAGGGTTGCCTCGAGTGGCATCATTCACATGTAAAGGGTAGCCTCATGGTGGCATCGCTCACATGTAAAGGGTAGCCTCATGGTGGCATCGCTCACATGTGGAGGGTAGCCTCATGGTGGCATCGCTCACATGTGGAGGGTAGCCTCATGGTGGCATCGCTCACATGTGGATCACAGTTCACTATAGTTGCTCTGTTGGTCTGCCAGGCTAAATGCCTCTTTCCACTGAAGGAGCAATGAGTGCTGTCTTTGTCACATCCCAGGATTCCTCAGCAGCCCATGCTGATAGCGTTTGCCCTGATTCAGTCTCCTCTGTGTCACTCAGCCTGCCTAAGCCCTCCAGGGAGTACCGCGGAGCTTGTCACAGTAGTAATGCATTTACTCTGCTTCTTTTTAAAACTCTCTTCCCTCTTAGTCAGCCCATTAAAGCCGATGTCCTTTTTATTCATGGCCTGATGGGAGCAGCATTTAAAACCTGGCGCCAGCAGGACAGTGAACGGGTTCTACTGGAAAATTCTTTGGTGGATGAGGACAGGTACACCATGTGCTGGCCCAAGGTAAGGAGCCATGGCGGTGACTGTCACCCATGCTCTAGCACCGGCACTGCCGACACTGCACTGTGCCTTAGTCTCCTTGTCTTGTGCCACTGGGATTTCTCCTGCGCTGCTCTTCTTTCCCTTGGAGACACCTGTAGGATATGACATCAGCAGCTGGGCTTATGACCTTGCATTGTGTACTTTCTGTTTAGGGTATATTCTGTGACTCTCGAATAATACTCCATGAGTGATAAAGTAGGATAAGAGTGCAATAATTCACTTTGCTTCATAATTTAAAAGATAATACAGCCATAATTTACTTGTACTAGCCAGCTTTATGACCTTAATAATTATAAAGGTAGAAAGATTTGGATAACGTAATCTCCTTTGCAATTCTTTGATTTCTTTTTCCTACGAAGAGCCACAGCTGCAGAATGAGTTCATGGGGTGAAATTGTTCAAAGTCCGTGCAGAAGAATGCTGTGTATGAGTGGTTTCCAGGGCTTTGCTCCCACCCACTTCCTCAGGAAGACTAGCATGCTCGTCTCTCCATTGGTGAAGTCTGGGGATGTTAGCCTCCAGCTCCCAAAGACAAACACAGTTAGCATTAGTTTCCAATTCTCAGGTCTCAGTGTATTACAACAGAAAATACAGTCTGTTCTGAGACAGTAGTTTTCTACTAACTGCTAAAAGCTTCCAGAACAAGTCTTGATTTTGGCAAATTAACAATGTTCTCATACCTTCACGTGCCTTTGTTATAAATATTGATGGCATTTTATGACTCACCAGCATCTCCGAGCTTGCCCCTCCGCCTCCAGTGTATCCCAGTGTCCTCTGTACTGTGTGTTGCAGGAGGCCTTGGGTTGCACAGAGCAATTACTAGGAAGTAAGCGGATGGGGAAATGCATGCGTATGCTCATGAACCTTTTGTTTTACCTAGACTTGGCTAGCAAAAGACTGTCCCGCGCTTCGCATTATATCCGTGGAGTATGACACCAGCCTCAGTGACTGGAGAGCACGGTGCCCCATGGAGAGGTAACATCAGAGGGTATACTAGATGGTCAGATGGGAGGGCCCAGGCCACAGCGGGTCCTCTGCCATCACAGGCAGGTTTATCTTTCCAACGTTGGGAATTGAGCACAGGTGTTTGCATGTTGGCAGACACTACCATTGTTGTCTTCCTTCCAGGCATTCGCTTGCAATAAGTAATAAGTAGAAAGATGAGACACTGCATCGTGTTGAGATCCTGACCTGGCTCACATAACTATAGTGGTATAGGACCCCAACTCTCTGTCACAGTCTTCACTTCTGCTGAGTAAAACTGATAGTTCTTGTGTCCTCACGACTGTCCTGGCTGAGGGCAGCTCAAGGAGAAAGATGCCACGTAGTTTTGGCCTGTGTTCCTTCTGTGTCCTAAGGAACAGCGAGTACCTTCCTGGGGTCCAGGACCCAGATAGCCGAGTCCCAGCCCAGGTCACTGTGTAGGCAAGTCATCCAGGGTCTGTGCCGCTTTCTCTCAGAGAGCAGAGCTAGTTGGTGACACAGCATGGTGTTTAATGAGTGGATCCTACATGGGTGCCAACAGAGGGGCCCCCAGCCCACCTTTGTCTCCCAGAGGAGCACTGGGGAACCTTTGTTCTCAAACAAGAGGTGTTAGAGTTGAAGAGAATGAAACCAGCAGGCGCAAAGCTTGAAGTCAAGTTCCCTTTTGGTCTGAAATCACTCACTCCGAAGTCTGATGATCATTTTCTAGTGTTTAGTGCATAAATCCAGCGGTTGATGTCCATGGCATAAACAAAGTAGGAATGGACTCAGTCAAGTCTGGGACATTTTAGTGTCAGGCCATGGATGAAAAGGGATTTTTGTCTCCCATACTAAAGTATTTAGAGCAGCTGGAATGAGACCCATGTTCAACCTGTAAAAATTGCCAGCTCCATTTGATATTCAAATAATGTGTGCTTAGTGTATGAGTGGCCTGTTGTGGGCTTAGATAGTCCTAACTATTATTAATAATTTTCAGATAGAGAATAAAATTGGCATAGCCTGCACTCCAGAGTGTCAGCCAGTAGCACTGAACAAGCAAACGTTCTTGTCTTAGAAAGTTAGGTTGCAAGATTTGGAGGATGGTGCCTCCCGTCATGCTTGCTGTTTTCGTTTTGTTCAGAAAGTCCATTGCATTCAGAAGCAACGAACTTCTTAGCAAGCTCAGAGCTGCTGGTGTTGGGGATAGGCCAATGATTTGGATATCACATAGCATGGGAGGTAAGGATGGTTTCATCTTCATAGAGTGACCATCATGAGGTGGTTGTCAAGGTTGCGGCCAACTCAAAGTTCCATATCTGTCTGTTACTTAACTAGTCTCCCACCCCAAGTTAATGTTTTAGCTAAATGTTTTAAAGTTACTACTGTCCTTCCATGCTATTTGTTTTTCTAGAAGGGGACATCCCTTCTAGAGGGCATGGACATCCCATGGGAGGGCATGGATTGATAACTTGGTGGTTTCATTTGGTCATTATGAGAAAGCGTCTTTACTGTGGGCTGTTGACCAGTTAGACTCAGTTAAGCTAGCATTCCCCGGAGCTTGGGGGCTTCCCTTTCTTCCCATCCATGCCTTTTCCACATTGTCAGCTCTGCTGTTGCCTGGCTGCTGGGTCGTGGCCTTAGTTTCCCTGTGCCTGGCTGCTGTGCGTGGGGACCTGCCCTTTAGCTGCATGCCTTACTGCTGCCGTCCCGCAAACCAGCACTCAGCTTTCCCCATGGCCTTGCCTACCTAGGCTAACAAATTGATTGTGACTTAGCAAAAAGCCATGGCTGAGGCTCAGCCTGAGAAAGGTGCATGTAACCCTTCTGCTTCTCAAAATGTCCAGTCACCGTCCCTGGTGTCTTTTATTCCCTGGTCAGGGGACTTGGTTAGGCTTCATGGGTGCCTGTCCCATAGCAGCTGCTTTTCCTTGGCAGGACCTGTGACTTTGCACTGCAGCTCTCCCGGGGCGGGCTTGAGTGGGTGGGGCTTGAGAGGGCGGGCTTGAGTGGCCAGGCACCTGGCACCTCCACGGAGGCAGTGGAGTCTGTGAGAGAAGGGTCTGCACCACAAAGCGGTCTGCGGGCTGTTTGTAGACTCATATTCATAATTCTATATAGTATCATTATTATAAAGGCTTTTTTGTATAAAGGAAATTATTGGAATTTTAGCACATCTCTGTCTTGTTCTGTTGGAACAGAAGGAAGGAAACCACTTACACTCTCTTTCTTTACCGTGGCTAGGTCTTCTTGTCAAAAAGATGTTGTTGGAAGCCTCTAAGAAGCCAGAACTGAGCGCTGTCATAAACAATACCAGAGGAATGATTTTTTACAGTGTCCCTCACCACGGATCACATTTGGCCGAATACTCGGTTAATATCCGATATCTTCTCTTTCCTTCTTTGGAAGTGAAAGAGCTCAGCAAGGGTAAATCAAGCTCTCTGTTGTGAAGGGGATTGCGCTTGTAGAACATCAAGATATGGAAAGGGGAAAACAGTCAGTTTCTTCTTTAAATATACTCCCTTGGTTTGAAATTCGCATACAGCTTTTAGCTTGGGTTTGTTTTCCTTTGATAGCTCTTTTTTGTTTTGACTGACTATCTACTCAATCATAACCATAATTTTTTGTGTTATCTCAAGTATTCAAACTTAGACAAATTATGGTTTTTCTTCCAAGCTAGTAAACTGCCTTTTTCCATGAGTTTGGAAAATCATCAGCTGTGCAAACATGCACAAACTCTGGAGACACTGTTGTGAGCAGTGTGTACTTATCATCAACACCGATTCTAGCCTGACATGATTTGTCCTAGAGAACGTTGTGTGCACGGAAGAATGTGCGCTCTGCCGCTCTGGACAGAAAGTCCTAAGAATCCACGTTAGGCCCAGTCACTGGGTGTTGTTTTTCAGCGTCTTCTCAGGATGACCCTAGTGTAGTGGAAAGTGGGGTCTGGATGCCTCCAACTGTTACTGTGTTGATCTGTCTCTGCACTTACGTCTAATATGTGTTTTACACGATTGGGTGGTTCCATGTTGGATGCATACATATACAATCATTACATGTTTTTGCTGAACTGATCTTCCTATCTTAAATGATCCAGTTAACTAAAAATCTCTCAGATGCCCAGCAGTTTGGGTTTTTGGTTTAATTCCACATATAGCCAAGTTGACAACCAAGAATAGCCATGCCCTCAGGCTTGTGCAGCAAACACTCTCCTGCCTGAGTTTGCCGTGAGTCAGAATGTTAGCATCCTCTGAGTTAGAGATGAACGCCTTTTGTCCGGAGCTGAGTGACTGGGTTGTCACAGTCTCGCTCTGTGTGCTTTACAGATTCTCCTGCACTTCAGACCCTACAGGACGACTTCATGGAGTTTGCAAAAGACAAGAACTTCCAGGTGCTGAGTTTTGTGGAAACACAGCCAACGTTTATCGGCAGCATGATTAAGCTGCATATCGTGCCTGTGGAGTCAGCAGGTACTCACTCTGGAGGCGTGTGCCTGTTGGATGCCTAGTTGAGGGGACCCAGCATTTAGTAGATGCCAGTTTTTATATCCAGTGTCTTAGGGATATATAGGAGAACGTTTGATAAAAATCCAGAGTCTAAGTTCATTATGCTTTTAGCAACAGATTAAAATCCCTGTGCAAGCATACAGCCTTAACCTCTATAGACCAGATACCAGCTAGTTTGCAGGCTCTAAGGCACCAGCCGTAGTACCTGCATTAAGGAGGTAACCAAGCACTTCTCTAGGCTGGTATAAAAGGGGCATGTGTTCAGCAAATGAATAGCTGCACAGAAACCTTAAACCAATAATAAATGTAAAAGTTTTAGTACATCTAGGCTATAAAAGTTTGGAAATTTTGGTAATGGAAGGTGTACAGGGAATATTAAAGCAGGAAATAATTTAGAAGAACCTAGTGCTAAAAAGTATGAGCAGAGGGCAGATGGGAGTAACGCCTGCTGCTAGTGGAGACTCTACCTCTAAGCTCTCCTTAGAGCCTCCTGACTGACTGCATCTCTCAGCTTGAGGACCATCTCTTGGGACTCCTTTCTGAGGCTGGCTTAGGTCCTGTCCTGATAGCTCATGGCAATGGCAAGCTCTTAGGGACCGGGACAGCTTGTCTCAGCAATGACTCCTAGGGGGCACCAGGGACAGTGTGCTCACCTCAGTCAGGACGCTTGCGTAATGAGCTTTGTCCTCATCTCAGTATACTCCACAGGAAACAGAAAGTACCCCACTTCATCTCAGTATATTCCACAGGAAACAGGAAGTACCCCACTTCATCTCAGTATATTCCACAGGAAACAGGAAGTACCCCACTTCATCTCAGTATACTCCACAGGAAACAGGAAGTACCCTCACCTCATCTCAGTATACTCCACAGGAAACAGGAAGTACACTCACCTCATCTCAGTATACTCCACAGGAAACAGGAAGTACCCTCACCTCATCTCAGTATACTCCACAGGAAACAGGAAGTACCCCACCTCATCTCAGTATACTCCACAGGAAACAGGAAGTACCCCACTTCATCTCAGTATACTCCACAGGAAACAGGAAGTACCCCACTTCATCTCAGTATACTCCACAGGAAACAGGAAGTACCCCACCTCATCTCAGTGGACACCACAAGAAACAGGAAGTACCCCAAGGTCCTATCTTTAGACACTCTAGCAGAATCCTAGGCTGAGGCTTAGCAAAGCAGCTACATGAAGATTTCCAAGCATGGCTGCCAGATGTCTAAAGCAACCTTAGAAACCATAGCTTTGTCCCCGTAATTCTGATTGTCCTTTATTGCCCTTCTCCCTCCGCTCAGTGGTGACTCATTGGCATTTCTTGTTACCTGCATCCAGGTGGACTTGTCAGACTGCAATAGCAGATACCCTTTCTGGTCCCTCAAGAAATCAAATATTGAAGTACCAAATCCTGTTCATCCTCTCCTCTCCACATACACACACACACACACACACACACACACACGGAATGGTTTGGATCAGCCTGCAGGCCCAGGGTAGTCTCTGCAGGGCCAGTGCTCAGGCTCTGCTTGGAGCACATGTGGAAACTGGAGGAAAAATAGAAACTGAGACTTCACCCACTGGGCATGGAGTTGAGTTCGCTCAGGCTTTACTGACATTTGTGCTTTCTTCAGACTTAGGCATTGGGGATCTAATTCCTGTGGATGTCAACCACCTGAACATCTGTAAGCCGAAGACAAAGGATGCGTTTTTGTATCAGCGCACCCTACAGTTCATCCGTGAAACCTTAGCCAGAGACCTTGAAAAGTGACAGCGGCTATCTCCCGTCCTCGGTGTGAATACAGTACAGGAACCGTGGTACTGTCCTCTAGTTCATCCGCGAAACCTTAGCCAGAGACTCTTGAGAAGTGACAGCTGCTGTCTCCTGTCCTCGGTGTGAATACAGTACAGGAACCGTGGTACCCTCCTCTTCTTAGGCTCCGTGCGGTTCTCTGCAGTCACATGGCAGCCTAGTCTGCCAGTGTGCAGACAGCAGAAGGCAGCTTTTCACAGAGTGCTGGGGCAGAGCCGCTGTGACCAGAGCGCCTGTCCACCTAGACCATCCTAGATTATCCCAGTGCCCTGAAGGCCACTCAGCGTACCATGAACCTGCCATTTGGAGAGAGCAAGTTGGAACTTAGAGAGGCAGTGTTTGTCGTGTGTGCCATGGGCTGTAAGTTCTAGTGCCAGTTTTTTTTTTTTTTTTTTTGGTTTTTCGAGACAGGGTTTCTCTGTGGCTTTGGAGCCTGTCCTGGAACTAACTCTGTAGACCAGGCTGTTAACATTAATGTGTCAGCTACATATTTGGCACGCCCTCTGCACGCACACCAGTGTATGTCTGGTCTTGCACGCATCTGTTTTTCCTTGTTGCTGAGAACAGTCTTTTTTTTTCCCCCTAAAACTTGTTTCTAGGCTATTTTACCTAGTTCTGCAGCACTGTGCTCTGGATACAGCTAGAGTAAGGATCAGCATATGAAAAGGACTGTGTGAAGCTGTCAGGTACACTAACCGAGAGCTATCAGGACTCGACCCTCCGGCTACAAAAGGGACAGCTTCCCTTTGTGTTTCCTTTAGAGGTACTTCCGGCATGGGAAAGTAGGAAGTCATGCTCATGGACTTTTTTGTGTTTGAGTAATAGCATTATTGACATGAAATTCATTTATTTCTTTCCTCCTTTTTTTAAAAAATTTTTTTCGTTTGTGGTGCTAGGGTCACACCCAGACATTGTGCATGCTAGCCAAGTACTCTGCCAGTAAACCACGTCCTCAGCCTCCAGTTTCCCATCTCACTGATGTTTGGTTTATTCGGAGTTACCAGCGATCACCACTGTCCATTTTAGACTATTTTATCATCCTCAGAGAAGCTTACTGAGCAGCAGTTTCCTCCGTCCCAGCCCCCTGGTAAACACTAACATATTTTCCATCTTCATGAATTTGCCTAACTGTGCCTTCACCTTGTTGATCTTAGCATAATGAAAATCTTGCATTGGTCCTTTCCTGTTTCTGTTCCCTCGCTGCCATAAGGTGAGCAGTTTGGCTAATCCTACCAGTCTGCCATGTGGCCCTGTCTCACTCAGTGGGACCGGTGACCACTGACAGAAACTATGAGCCAAAGTAACTGTTTCTTCCCTAAGCTCTGCTGCCCAGGTGTTTGTCATAGCAGTGAAGGGGATACAGTTCTGCTCTAAAACCGATCTAAAAAGAGCTATCTGGTGTGTCACTAAATCACTGTTGCTGCTTTTCCTGTTTACATGATGGAAAGGCCATTATCACAAATGTGTAGATGAAGTTTATCATACGCAAGACCAAGGGGGAAAGAAATGCAGGCTGGGCTGTGGTGGCGCACGCCATTAATCCCAGCACTCGGGAGGCAGAAGCAGGTGAATCCTTGTGAGTTTGAGGCCAGCCTGGTCTACAAGAGCTAGTTCCAGGACAGCTAGGACTGTTATACAGGGAAACCCTGTCTCGAAAAACCAAAAAAAAAGAAAAAAAGAAAAAGAAATGCTATACATTCCATTGCTAGGGCAGGACAAAGCAAATCCAGTGCTGGCTGAAGATGCCCTTCTAAGGCAATATAACCTGAATAAAGAAGTGGTTGAAGGAAACAAATGAGTACAAGAACGTAATTAAAAAGCAGCAGCACAAATGAATACCCCACTAGCACAGGGATGGCTGAGTGTGGACAGAAGCGCAGGCTGCAGGACAGTTAACTGATACTAACTCGAAGCAAGCTATTCTCTGCAAGGCAGGCACTGGCAGCACCGGCATGGCCTCTGTGCCTTTAGTGACTAATGAAGGCACACAGAAAGAATGAAAATACTGTGTTCCGCCGGGCGGTGGTGGCACACGCCTTTAATCCCAGCACTCGGGAGGCAGAGGCAGGCGGATCTCTGTGAGTTCGAGGCCAGCCTGGTCTACAAGAGCTAGTTCCAGGACAGGAACCAAAGCTACAGAGAAACCCTGTCTCGAAAATAAAAAAAAAAAAAATGCTGTGCTCCAAATGGCATAGATCCCTGGAAAACAAGTAACCCCGCTACCAGTGTTAGCAACAGTAATAAGGAAGGGAGCAATTACATTCTCAGCTAAATTGCTCTTGAATGAATATCTGTGTAATGAACAGATGTGGTCAGGCTGCAGGAGCACAGTAGTGTTGATGAGGTCCACCGTTAGCTTCAGCTTGAGTTTACATTAGTTCATTATGTGTGGTACGATGGCTTGGAACATAGCCTGGTATTTTATCATACATGCACATAGATTTCTAGAATAATGGTAATTTATGGGTACATTGGGATAAGCCAACCCACAACTAAAAATATGTTGGTGAAATCATTAAATATATCCTGGGCTATATACATGATGGCATATGTTTTTAATACCAGCAGGGAGATCTGAGTTCACACCAATCTGATTTACATAGCAAGTTCCAGGCCAACCATGGCTATGTAGTGAGTCCTTGTCTCAAAACAAAATCCTGAACATGGCCACAAACTGTGAACTTTAAAAAGTATGTGTGCACCACTTGAGAGGTTGAGGCAGGAGGATAGCTAGTTCTGGGCCAGTCTGAGCTACAGAGTTTGATCCTATTTTAGAAAAACAAACCCAAACTCCCAACCTTCTCCAAAAACGGTGTCTAAGTCATCTTCTCTCTTCACACATGAATAAAATTAGATCTAAAATGCAAAAACAAAACAAAAACCTTTACTTGTAAATTCTTACTCATTTTCCTTGGGTCAAAGAAAAATAAAAAGCAAAATTACAATTGAGCAGTTAATAACAAGGAGAATAATTTGTGGTAAAATATCAAGGGTGAAGCCAGGCTTTGTAGGTTTGTAAGTTTATCTTTTTTTATACATGAGAAACTGAAGCAATGGAACACAGTGCTTCTTTAAAATTAGAAAAATTTAAATGCAGAAAAAGGAAACAGTTGAAAGAAATTAAAATGCAGAAAAAGCAATTGGGAGAAATTGTTTATAAAAGACTTTAAAATACACAACTTTTAAAACTCAGCAGTAAGGAAATGAAGCCCCTGGCCCGGGACACAGACAGACATGTCACCAGAGACATACTCAAAGGCGTATGAAGGCGATCATCACCATATGCCATCATCCAGAAAGGTACAGTACACACCAGAACAGTCGCAATCCCAGACAGTGCCAGGCATGGACACGGAGGCAGAGCCACAGGGACTTTGACTCGTGAGACAGGAATGTGAGATGATGCCCCTGCTCTGGAGCCATTCGCTCCCTTAGGAGACACAGTCTTAGCTTTGGTACTTAAGCAGGTGACTAGAAACTTGATGCCCACACAACACCCTGCACCCTGATATTTACGGCAGCTTCATCCACACATTGGCAATGCTTGGGAGCCACCAAGATCTCCTTCAGGTAGCAGAAACTCAGTGCTAAAAAGAAATGTGCTGTCAGCCCAGCGAAACAACAGGAAGAGCCCTTACACTCCCTCGCTGGGTTAGAAGAAGCCACATACTGTATGACTGCTAATCCGACATTCTGCAAAGAGCAGCAACAGAGATAAGGGTGGGTTCCTAGGAACTGGGGTTGGGAGGTGCATAGGAGCAAGGTCCAAGTCACCATACATACCTTAGAATGCAGCACAGAGTGAAGCCTCACGTGGAGCCAGGGCCATCAGAGGTAATGGCATCAGGTGTAGGTTTATTGGCTGCAGCCGTCATGGTGCAGGGTATCAGTGGCAATACCTGTGGGGGCGGGTGGTACATGGGAACCCGCATTTCATGACGTCTATTCTCCACTGACCCTGTGTTGGTGTCACTCCTTGTACCTGTGGGGGCGGGTGGTACATGGGAAGCTGCATTCCCTGACGTCAGTTCTCCACTGACCCTCTGCTGGCATCACTCCTTGTACCTGTGGGGGCGGGTGGTACATGGAAACCCACACTCCCTGACGTCAGTTCTCCACTGACCCTCTGCTGGCATCACTCCTTGTACCTGTGGGGGCGGGTGGTACATGGGAACTCGCATTTCATGACGTCTATTCTCCACTGACCCTGTGTTGGTGTCACTCCTTGTACCTGTGGGGGCGGGTGGTACATGGGAACCCACACTCCCTGACATCAGTTCTCCGCTGACCCTCTGCTGGCGTCACTCCGCGTCACTCCTTGTATGACTTGTGCCGCTGAGCTCAGCCCAGGCAACAGCTGGCACTGTAGTGTTTGAGTCCAGCTCCTACCACTTAGAAAGGTTCCTCTGTCTGCTGGTCCCATCCTGGGCCAGGTCCAAGTCACACAGACAAAGGGAATTCTTACAGGTTTTTACTATTTTGAGATGACCAGAATATTCTGACTCCTAAGAAACATAACATTAACAACTAAATTTTTTTTTTATTTTTATGTATACAATATTCTGTCTGTGTGTATGTCTGCAGGCCAGAAGAGGGCACCAGACCTCATTACAGATGGGTGTGAGCCACCATGTGGTTGCCGGGAATTGAACTCAGGACCTTTGGAAGAGCAGGCAATGCTCTTAACCACTGAGCCATCTCTCCAGCCCCCTAGCAACTGAATTTTGACTAATTAGAAGAAACATGGGCAGAATTTTTTTTCTTTTGAGATGATGTCCCTGTGTAACGGTTCCGCTGTCCTGGAACTCACTCTGCAGACCAGGCTGGCCTCAAACTCACAGAGGTCAGTCTACATCTGCCTCTCAAGTGCTGGGATTAAAGGCGTGTTCCACCACCGACATGGGGAGAATTTGAAGAGTACAGACTCCCATCTGTTTCCGTGAAGAAATGTATGTGAACCGCACTCGCGGTTCACCTGCTCCTTAGTCTGCCTTGAGAAGACGGTCTAGGCTTTCCAAGTCTCACACCGTGGAGCCTAATTTCAGGGTCATTTCTGTCAGTGGTCCCCGAGAGCAGCTTTCACACGATAAATCTACAGCTCATTTACATTTAGTTTCAGTGTGTGTGCGCGTGTGCACAAGCACACACACCCATAGGTCAAAGGACAACTCTGAGGAGTTAGTTCCCTCCTTCCACTCATGAGTCTTGGAGATCAAACTCAGATCTCAGGCTTGGCAGCAAGCACCTCTGGCTCCTGCGCCACCTCTTGGACTATCAAGCCATAAATTTTTAACCTTATTATTGTCCTGGTTTTTCTTACTGAGTTCGATTGTTGAAAAACAAAACATCACACAGTAAGAACTAGCAATTACAGCCAGGTGTGGGGGCACACGCCTTTTTAGCACTTGGGAAGGAGAGGCAGGCAGGTCTCTGTGAGTTTGAGGCCAGCCTGATCTACAGATGGAGTCCCAGGACAGCCAGGACTACATAGAGAAACTCTGTCTCAAAAAAAAAAAAAAGAGCCAGCAATTGCATTTGATGTAGAGGAAGGCCGGCCAAAGAAGAGTCCAGGGTTCTCTTCACATCCAAAAAGAATTCCAATTTTAAAAAGACAGACATGTTTAATAATGTATCCAACATCAGGGCAAATTACCAACACAGTGCAGATTTTATTAATCGCTAGTCTGGGTATATAGTCTCTCACGGTTTTCCTTCCCACTGAAATGACCATCGCAAAGCCAAAACTTTAACACATGACTTCCCTTACACATATCTCAAACTTCAGCAACTTTAAATCTCTGTAGAAATTTCTTGAGATTTCCTAATTTCAGTCACTTTTTTTTATGTGTAGGAAGTCTAAAAGGAGATTCTACTAGGGTCAGAAAGACCATGTGAGACTGTCGACGTCACCCCCGCGGTGGACTGCAGCATGTTTCAGAGCAACAGCAATGTGCAATTACAGCACTGACGACCAAAATCCCGACACAGATTGACACAGAATGACATCTGGGTGGCGGCTGCTTGCTGCTGAATTTACGCAACCACGCTGCTTAAGACATTTTCCAGTTAGTAATAAGCACTGTTTCTAAACCAAGGCCATCCCAACTGTCCTTTTCCCTACTCGAGAATGGGTCTCACTATGTAGCTCTGGCTGTCCTGGAACTCACAGATCCCCTTGCCTCTGCCTGCTGAGTGCTGGGATTACAGGCTTGAAGCACCACACCCAGCTTGTTCAATTTTCAGTGCTGCACTCTTCCTTGTGGACCACAGTCCTGGGCATGGGCTCCTCCTTTCAGTGGCTGCTTCTCTGATGAGCACTTGCCTCGTGGGCTCCTGGCTTCTGCGTCAGCCCATTGCTATGTAGAACAAAGAAGAAAACTACTGGAGTTGTCCCTGGACTTCCCTACCGCCTTTCTGACTGGGGTTACATGTATCTGCCATCCAGTTCACCTCTTCTGTGGTGGGAAAAAGGGATATGCAGGAAGAGGGCATCTAAATTTAAAAAACAAAAACATAAAAGAATCTTCCATCATGATTGCACGTGTGGGAAGAAACATCTTGGCCCATTCTTTAACATCTCCGGCAGCCTACCTGTCTCCTGATGCTTTCTATACGGTTTTTATTTGTAGAACACACACAAGGTGAACCACACAATCCTTTAAAGAACACTTGGGCACCACAGAAAGTACTCTGACCATCTATACACATCTTTAATTTTTTCCTTTATTTCTGTTTATTAGTGTTTTGCCTGCATGTATGTCTGAGCATACAGTGCTTTAAGAGGCCAGAAAAGAACATTGGATCTCGTGGGATTGGAGTTACAGATGACTGTGAGTCAAACCTAGGTCTTCTAGAAGAGCAGCCAGTGCTCTTAACCGTGAGCCATCTCTTCAGTGCCCCCACCATCTTTTGGAACTGCCAAATATGCATATTCCCTACTTAATCTCCTTTTGTTCCGATCAGTTTTCAGATGAATGTAGATGCATGGAGTTTTGTTCTTCATTGCCAGGTTCAAATAATTTACAAACTACCTTGAACGTGACAGTGAAAATCATTTCTGAAATCCCAGCAGTCTGGTGGGTAACAAAGAGTGAGTGTTATGTCCCAGGCATCATGGCCACGGCTATCCCAACCAGTAGCATTCCCTGCCGGACTGCCCAAAAGCGGCAACACAGACCACTGCTGTGTGGGTCTATGGTGTCAGTTACAGAAGTTGGCATAGTAAGATTTTCTAATGAATTTCTTTCTGAAAAAGGATCTTGCTGTTTCCCAGGCTGGTCTTGACCTTGTTGACCTTCCTATCTCTCTCTCAGCCTTCTTCAGCTAATGAACTTGGGGGGCATGGAAGTGAGATATCTGCTTCAAACAGGTTCTAGGCCTCACAGTATTTTTAAAATATAAGACAGCATCATGGTGTCTTTGTCAGTTCTTGAGAAGTATTAGAAATGTATGAAATTAGGGGGGCAACAAGCAGACTCAACAGCCGTGCAGCTACCAGGTCCGCATTCCATGCCCTGGAGGTGCTTCCTTGAAGACATCATATACTACACCATGGTCAGTCATCGTGGGCCAATGTGAGTTTTCACATCGTGTGCCTTTATAGGACATGGACAAACTGGAGGTGGTTTCATCCAGGGGATGAATATAAATTGGTTCAAGCAGCACACCACAGCTCAAGACCATGGCCATATACAGGGCGTGCAAGAGGCAGCTGGTCCATGTTTGAGTGGAGCGGAAGCTCATGGTGCACACATCACAAGCCACAGTCCTCCCACAGGACTTAGAATCAATGCATGTGGGTAGTTACCTGAGTGTCTGCGGGAGATCCGTTCCAGCACACCCTGAGAGACCCAAATCCTTAGATGTCCTAGCCCCCAGTGGTAACAGAATTTGTACAGTTCGTGCACATCCTCTTGTGCATGTGCAGTCGTGTCCAGACAGCCCACTTGTGCTGTGGTGTTTAGGGAATAACACAACACACGCATGTTCAGTACAGACGAGGTCTTTCTGCTGAGCCGGAAGCAGCAGCACTTGCAGCTATGAAGGGCAACTTCATAAAAAAGTGGCTCACGGGAGTGCAAGGGCCAGGCATGCTGTTGACCTTTCCGCTGTTTTCAGCTGTGTTTCTTCCTTAACCTGATTTAAAGTGGGCCAGGACAGCTCCCAATGGTCCCATCTGCTTTTAATGTTATCCTTTATGAACCCATCACTCATCCCAAATCTATAAAACACAAACAAAACCAACAAGCAAATCCCATACACACAAGTTGAACAACCGTTTAAAAATCAGTGGGTGAGAACAGGCTGGGCAGCCAGATTTCTTTCCTTTAAAATCCACATGCCGAAGGCAACAGCACATTGCCCAGTCCCCTGAGAACAACCTTAAAATGCACAGGTCTTGAACGAAATATTTTGGTGGCTGCTGAATAATTGTACTGAATGGGAGACAGTTTCTATAAACTACACACGAGTGACAGATGCACAAAGGGCTTCGGTGCCACTTTAAGTGGATGTCCCTTTTGACCACGTCAAGTGATGCCCACATGGGGAAGGCGAACGTCTGGAACGAGAGTCTTTAAAGTCAGCAGGTTGTGTTCCTGCCCGTGGGTCAAACGCCTAATGTTGTCCTCTTGTCTTCGTTACTGGCAGTCACCCAGTGACTAAAATCTTTTTCCCCATGGTCTGGTGGGAGTCCCCTCTCAGCCACTGAGGCATTGACCTGTGCTGGGTCTGTGTGTGTCCTCTCCGAGTTCCTGGACCCCAAGTCTAAAGGGTCAGAGGTCTTGGACAGCCAGGTATTATCCAACAGCTTAGGGTGATGGAGCAGGCTCCAGAAGGGATCCGGATTGTTGCCATGGAATAAGACTGTCTTAGGCTCCACCACCCCCCTGGGCTCGTCAGTTTCGGGGCTTACAGCAGATGACATGCCAAGAAGACCCATTTGAGGACAGAGTGGGTAGGTGTCAGGCTGCGGTGGGGACGGAGAGCTGCTGGGGCTTGTGAGACCCTGGAGAAGTTGGCTGTTGCTCTGCAGGACCTGCAGGTGGAAGGCTGCAGGCGCAGACTTCTTCCTCCTCGGGGGCACCTTGGGAGCCAGAGACGGGGCCTCTGGAGGCGGGGACTCCATAGCACCTGTCATGGGAGGAACTTCATCGAGTGCTGTCTTGCCGCTGCTTGGCCTCCTCTCAACACCTCTCCCAGGCTGAAATGTTCTTGGTTTGGGAATAGGTGGGACTTGAGGGACTGTCCTCAGAGAAGGGGTCTCAAGGCTGATTTCCTGGGAAGCGACTGGAAAATGGACAGGCAGCTGTTGGAACTGTTCTTCTGGTGACATGGGCTGAGGAAAGGCAAGGTAAAATGTAAATAAGAAGCCGACACGTAAGGAGTGGGCACCCAGACAACACTCAGGAGGAGATAGAGATGGAGGGGGCTCAGCAAAGAGGCTGGCAGCCAGTGGAGTGAGCAGAATGAAGAATTGTCATGGGCCAGCATGGGCACGGAATGACTAGATTTAAAACCAGAGCCACAGTGGGTAGTTTATGGAGAAATTGTCTTGTAGCCTGACAAAGTGGGGCCATGCTCTTCCCTTTCTCCGTGAGAGCCCTTCTCAAACATTCGTTAAGGCTGCAGGCCTAAGCAGGCAATTCAGCATGCACTGAACCACACTAGAGGGGCAAGATGCAGCTGGAAGGACTAAGGGCTCTGCTTTCCCCTCGGATATTTTGTATTTCAGTACAGAAGGAGGGAGAACTTCACAGGGGCCCCCACTTCTTTTGCTCTGCTTTTAAACTACATGGTGCAAAGTGAAGTTTTGGTACAGATGGGGTTGGAGAGTTAAGGTCAGGGGTCCAGGTCCACTGTCGGCTTTTGTTCTTAAGAAAGAGAAGAAACTGAAAGCCCAAGCCTCCTCCACCAGCCTTGTACCAAAATTCCTGTGCAGCCACTGAAAAGACAACCCAGCTCTACTCCTGCAGACGGGAAAGACGGGGAGAGTTCATTCTGCAGCAAAGCGAAGACAATGAATGGACAGGCAGCAACAGGGCAACGCAGCACAGATGCACAATCCAGAAGACAGAAAGCAAACTCAGTAAGTAGGCACATGCCAGAGTGATCTCTCATACTGGGCACGTTGGAAAAGCAAAAGTCACTCTCTGGTGCCCAGACAGGGATTACCGAGTGGCCTGCTCCTAGAACTGAGATCAAACAGAAGATCCAGAAGTATCTACAGGTGTCAGTCTCTGTGCAGCTACTGTCCTGACAAACTCATGTCTCTGCAGCAGTAAGCAAGGCTGAGAAGCTTGTGAGCGAGAGCAGAAAACGATCTGCAAGAAAAGTGGCGAGAAGCTGTCGGGGCTGCAGGAGACCACGGCCGCATGAGCCTGCAGGAGACCACGGCTGTGTGAGCCTACAGGAGACCACGGCCACGTGAGCCTGCAGGAGACCACGGCTGTGTGAGCCTACAGGAGACCACGGCCACGTGAGCCTGCAGGAGACCACGCAGGAGACCACGGCTACATGAGCCTAAGGAGACCACAGCCACGTGAGCCTGCAGGAGACCACAACCATGGCCGTGAGAGCCTGCAGGAGACCATGCAGGAGACCACAGCTGTGTGAGCCTGCAGGAGACCACGGCCACACAAGCCTGCAGGAGACCATGGCCACATGAGCCTGCAGGAGACCACAGCTGTGTGAGCCTGCAGGAGACCACGGCCACACAAGCCTGCAGGAGACCATGGCCACATGAGCCTGCAGGAGACCATGGCCACATGAGCCTGCAGGAGACCACAGCTGTGTGAGCCTGCAGGAGACCACGGCCACACAAGCCTGCAGGAGACCACGGCCACACAAGCCTGCAGGAGACCACGGCCACACAAGCCTGCAGGAGACCATGGCCACATGAGCCTGCAGGAGACCATGGCCACATGAGCCTGCAGGAGACCATGGCCACATGAGCCTGCAGGAGACCATGCAGGAGACCACGGCTGTGTGAGCCTGCAGGAGACCATGCAGGAGACCACGGCTGTGTGAGCCTGCAGGAGACCATGCAGGAGACCACGGCCACGTGAGCCTGCAGGAGACCACGGCTGTGTGAGCAGAGTAAAACTGCTGTTCTAGCAACTGGTTAGGGTTTGTGTGTGTGTGTGTGTGTGTTTGTGTGTGTGACAGAGAGAGAGAGAGAGAGAGAGAGAGAGAGAGAGAGAGAGAGATTGTGGTGTATGAACCTCCTGGACAGGGAGGATCTTGGATATGTTCATTTACCACTCGCCACCTTATTCCTTCAAGATGGAGTCTTTCATTGAATCTGGAGCTAGGCTGACAGCCATTAAGCCCCAAGAATCCTCCTGCCTCTGCCCATTACATCTCTGGGGTTACAGGTACACGTGTGGCTGTATGGTGCTTTTTGTGTGAATGGTGGGATCTGAACTCAGGTCCTCCTGCTGGTGTGGCAAGTGCGCTCACCCACTGAGCCACCTTCTCCAGCTCCCACTGGTGCTTTTCTGCTGCACATAAATCTGTGCGTGTGAAACCACATGCATGTAGCACACGCAACAGCAGCACCGGACCACAGGGCAGAAAGAGAGCATCCATAGCCGTTCCCCGTGAAGACTGGGGACATTCAGGAAGCAGTCGGTCCCTCTCAAGCTGTTCATAACTGTCACAGAACCTGCAAAGGACAGTTCTTGTTCTGCTCAACTGAGCCCAAGATGCAGCAGGAAGACGAGGGAAAAGCAGTTGCCAAATGAATCATTTTTCCTCTAGACATGGCTAAGTCTAGGATGCAGGTGTGGGTTAGGAAATGAAGTCCAGCTTCATTTCTGTTCTTGACATAACTTCGTGTAACAAGACCTCGAGAAACCTTGGAATGAGTGGCTCATATGTCTTGACTTCTTACCTTTCCTGTCCTCCTCAAAGTTGGTTTCTTGATGGCAGGAACCCTAGGAGCAGGCCGGCGGGGCAGGACTGGGGGCCCCAGGGAGGCCTCTGGCTTAGAAGACCCTTGGTCCCTCAAGGGCACGACACCTGGGGCTGCTTCTGGGATACCTGAAACATAAAGTTGCTCAGCTCAAGTACAAGGTGATGGAATTTAGTGCACGATCTAATATTTATAGAATCCATATCTCAGCGCCATATTAATCCAGTGTTTCCTTCCAGCTACAAAGGGGGCTTTAGGGCGAGTGAGGATTAGACAGCCAGGTCTGGCCCCAGATTCACAGTCACCTTCACAAGGGTGGGGCCTGAAGAAAGATCAGCAAGACCCTGATACCATACAGAAAGTGCCAGACGTTTCTCAAGGAAGAGGACCCACAAAGCACTGGAACCTCAACAGGGGCATGAACAAGATAGCGTCACGTCAATGTGGTGGGCAGACTTCAGACCTCAAACCTTGCTAATGTGTGTCGCTAGAGCTGTTTGCTCTTTATCTTTCACTGAGATAAAAATTCATCCACCTTAACATTTATCCGTTTTAATGGTTTTTAATGCATTCACTATCCAATTCTACAACAATTTTGTTCTGCCAAAAAGAAACCCATTCCTTGTTCCTCCTTACAGCTTTGTCTCTGTGGATCTACCTGCCATGGACATCATGTATGTGACTAACACAGTATGTGGCCCTGTGTCTCCACGGACATCGTGTACACATGGAGTAACGTGGTATGTGATTCCGTGTCTCATTTCTTTCACTCAGCTTAACATTTCCAGTCTACCCTCACTGTAATATGTGCCGCTACATTCCAATGACTAATACTCCGCTGTATGAACATACTATATTTTTTACTCACCCCCCCCCCCCCCCCGTGCCATGTAATCCTTCAGCAATGTTCCTCAGGTTTCTAACCCAGGCCCTCTGCCCTCCTTTAGTATGTCGCAAATTCCCAAGTCAGATGAATGCTCTGGATAACCCACTTGGGCAATTATAATATACCCGTATTTCTTTACAAAGGGCATAATCTTTCATCTCCAGAAGAGAGTCTGGATTATTGCCCAAAATCAAGGTGGCGATTGTTAGGAGCAGTGAGGAGAAAGAGTGGGAGCAAGTCCAGGTAGGATAACAAGGGTTATGTGAGGAGACAGCGCAGAGCAGCAGGAAGGTTGCAGGGAAGATGGCCCAGCCTCAAATGCAGGATTTGTTTACACTTAGCAGGGATTTAAATGGTGGCTTTTGTTCGTTTGCAGCAAGGACATTTACACAATGGTCCTTTGTCACCCAGCTGGCAGAATAAGTTAGTTCTTGCAATTCTAACCTTTTCCTAATTATGTTTACATTAATATAGTTATCATATACAGAGGGGCAGAAGTGCCACACTGCACTTGTGGAGGTCACAAGACAACTCGGGGTGACCAGTTCTCCTTACCCTACGTGAGTCCTGGGGCTGAGTTCAGATCAGCAGGTTCACTGGCCCAACAACATTAACCTTTGTAAAAGTTCCATTTATTTCTCTCTAAAATACTGCCTAATCATCATTGAGTTACTTTCTATATACTTCCTGAATTTTGAATATGTAATTTAAAAGAAAAATATATCAAAAATAAGTAAACAAAATACTAATGACTACTTCCAATTAACATTGCATTGAAAAATGAAGTAAAAAAGAAAAGAGAGGAAGGAAGGAAGGAGAGAAAGTAAGGAAGAAACGAAGGAAGGAAGGAAGGAAGGAAGGGAGGGAGGGAGGGAGGAAGGGAGGGGGGGAAAGAAAGAAAGAAAGAACACAGACCCAGATCTTCTAGGCCACTATCAGTAAGAGGATAAAAAGGGACTTGGCCCTCCCGTTTGGCCAGGGAAGGCGGTTGCCAAGAGATCCTACCTCTGCTAGCTTCCAGGAGACACCGGATCGCTGCTTCTGCCTCCTGAGCATTAGTGGTCTTGATCTGCTTGACGTTGTATGGTTTACTTATTCCAGTTCTAGCTTTGGGCTTGAGGGAAGAATCGGAGAGAGACATGGATTAACAGAGGCAGGACAGCGTGTGCATCGCCTCCCTGTCAGTGGAGGCGGTCTGCATGGGAATGTAAACTGTGCAGAACCCCATCAGATGACGGACACACCCCCTAGGTCTAAACCGCATCTCCTAAGAGCCTTCTCTACCCACCAAGAAGAGGAATACAGTAAAGGTCAGAGTCAAAGACCTTCAGCTCCCAAATAGGGTGATAGCGGGGCCTTCATAATGTGGGCTTCCACCGCCAGGCAGAGCTGGGGAGCAGTCTTAGGCTGTGCCTTCCACGGTCTGTGTATGAAAATCCCTCCCAGATTCATGTTTCCCGACAGGACTGTCTTCCTCTTCACTCAGCTCCTGGGTCACTTGAGAGCCATTTTCATTACTGTACATCCTGGAAACCGGTCAACGTCTCAGCCTGCCTCAACTGCCTATGCCAGCCTGGCCCAGCTTGCCAGTCTGTACATCCTCCTGGGCACATCAGCGCAGCCTTCCCTTCCTTGCCACCAACCCTCGCCTGCATGTCCATCAGCAGTCTGGGACTCCCCCAGATGAGCCCCCTGCCCTCTCTCACCTTGCAATTTTTCAGAACCATGCTTTGGCAGGATTCAGGCCCAGTGGGTCTCTAACCTGACACCAACATGGAGAAACACATCTGACCTTATCCTGTTCCCTTTGCCACTAACTGCTCTACAGCGCTAGACAAAGCTAAGAACTGCAAGGGAGCCTAAGAGGGGTCTGGGAGTGGGCGGTTTGCTTTGCAGGGACACTGGGGTGACTTGTCCCAGCGTCTTCTCCTACAGCACAACCACCTAACAGTCCTGGAAAGAAGATGCAACTAAGCATTAGGGGTTTGGGGAATGAGTGATGGGCAGGGGGAGGGTTAAGGAGACAGAGGTATATATTCCTTGAAAAGGCACTCCACATGATCTTGGGGTGGGGCACCCCTTGACGTGCTAACCACTTCCCGGGGAGCCAGAGGACTCACTGGTTGCTGAGGTGCTCCTGGAAGGAGCTTCGCAGTCTGCAAGATTGAATACTGCCCGTGGGTGCCAGAGGAGATGGAAACATCCGAGGCTGACTTCTTCACCACCAGGCCAGCTGCGGAAAGGACAGGCAGTCAGCTTCGGCAGCTTGGTAACACGGTAGCAAGCTACAGGAAGTTGGGAGGGGGCAGCGGCAGAGGCAGACATAGCCACGGTCAGGAGTACAGACTCACAAGCCATATAGAGTGCTCCCAGGCAGGCCCCATAAGACTCTCCAAAGATTCTCTTTGGGGCTGTGGCTGTGGGTTAGCAGTAGAGTGTTCACACAGCATAGACAAGGCCCTGGGCTCCACCACGAGAAACAAAGCAGGTTTTCTGTCTGTGAGAGCTTGGCCTATTGGCACAGACTGTCTAGAGAAGCAGATCTAGAATACAAATCTAAATCTAACACACAGGGGGTTCTAATCTGACATACAAACCAATTGATTTTTAAGTGGATTAAGACATTATTATCAGGACCAATTATTTCAAATGTTATTGTTTAACATTTTGTGTGTGTGTACAAAAGCGTGTGTGTGTGTGTGTGTGTGTGTGTGTGTGTGTGAGGGCACACACATGCCACAGCACATGTAAGGACAGAGGACGGTCTGGGGTATCGGTCCTTATCTTTCAACTGGTTTGAGACAGTCCGCACTGCATGCTGCAGGGTAACTGGTTCTCAAGGTTCTCGGGATTCCCCTACTTCCTCTTCCCATCCTGCGTTAAGAATGCTGGGATTAAAGACGGCATTTGGAGCACACCGGCTCTTACACAGATTCTGGTGATCTGAGGTCCACAGAGCCCACTGCAGAGGTCATCAGGCTGTGTGATGAGTGTTTTCCCCACTGACCATCTTCCCAGCCCCAGAACATTTGCTTGCTTGGTTTGTTTTTTCTTAATATTTGAGAGACAATAAAAGTCCTAGAGTTAAGGTTACCTTTTGCTTTAGCCATTAATGTCTTAAAATATTTAATGACACAGTCAGTGGAATAAAAATAAATGACCTAGCAAAAGTGATGACTATTCATTAAAAAAAAATTGTCAGAATTAGGGATTGAGCTTCATGCCTCATGCAAGTTAGGCTAGCACACAGCCCCAGCCCTTAAACTTTTTCTTTGGACATAGTGTATAGATACCCATGTAACTAGAAAAACAATGGAAGTCTTTTGATTAAAACTGTTACTTGTACGTAGCCAAGTAATTTTTACATCTTGATTCTTCTCTATAATTCTTTATTTTTATTAAAGCTCTAAAATATTATGATTTCTAAATTTTATTTATGTAACTCTTAAATTATTTTTTGAGACAGTTTCACTAAGGAACCCATACTGGCCTGGGCACACTCTCCTCTTGCTGCGGTCTCCCACCCCAGCACCTTATAAACGCAATATTCAGTATCACTTCTATTTCCTGAGTATAAGCCCACAAAAGCAAAGAGATGCTGCTAGCTCAACACTGGTTACTGCTCTACGTTAGCTTCGGGTGAACCCGATTTGGAAAGGAATGGCTTAGAAAAGTCTGTGTTTGACTGCCGCAGTTTGGGGGAAAGTAAATCATAATGGCGTAGAACAGAGACAAGTCAGAAGCAAGCCACAAGGTTATTCTGAGGTTAAGGCAAGTTTGATAGGAGAAGCATTGTCAGAGGAGCTGGACAATGCAATCTCTCATCCTAAGAGAGCCTGCATCAAACAGGGCTCATCCCTAGAGCGCCAGAACAGGAGCGAAGGGGGATCGCAGCTTGGGCTAGCGACATGCATGCTCGGGTCTCCGGGTGAACCAGAGTCCTCAAGGCCTGTCTGGGCATCTGTCAGGGAAGCGAGCACCTGACTGAAAGGCTAGGGAAATTCCCTCAAAGGGCTGCAGCCATTTCTACACCCAATTTCAAATGTAAGGTGTCTGGAAGCCAAAGCCAAGTTCCAGGAGGAAGAGCTTTGGCACGGCTTTGTTTCGCACACCCTGAGGAACCAATGACCTCCAACACGGAACATGTCCTAGACGCGGACGGTAAGGTACCCGGGAGGGGGAAGGGGAGCATCAGAAGGGACTCAGCAGGAGTCTACAGCTGTGTTTTCCATAGCAGGAGGTGTGTGGTTAATTCCCAGCAGGCACGGTGGCAAGCTCAGAGCAAGCAAAGTCTTACTTGGAGGGGGGGGTCTCTGTGGTGGGTGAGGTGGCCGAGGCCTATTGGGGACGGACAGGGACCTGCTTGGAGAACGGTGGCGAAAATCCCCAACAACTTCCAGCTCCTGCTTTAACTTCACCAGGTCCGCGTCGTCTGGAGGACATGGCAGCTGTGAGAAAGATGGTCTCTTCCCAACGCAAGGTTCAGAAATGGCTTTGTGCAGAGAGCACGCCAAGGGAGGGGCCATGGGATACCCAGCTAGGCCGGTTCAGAGGCGAGAGCCCTCTGCAGGGGGGCGGGGTGTAGGCCCAATGCCTGCTTGGAACACTCAGCGAACTCTGGGCCTGGTTTACCAGACTGGAGAAATCCCGGTATGTTTTAATGTATAGACCCACTTCCTTTCAAAATGACCAGCCAACACATGTACACAAGTAAACGACACAGTGAAACCAGAGTTACTAAAATTCACCCCCCTCAATAGGGAAGAGAGCTTAATTCCTCATTCTAAAATGTTTCTACTGATTTGGAAGCTGAGAAGTATCTCTTCTTTGTTAGCCTAGCCCCTTGGATACTAGGAGCTTCATTCAGCTAGCCATGACTGGCCTGGGACATTCCTCTGAGAAGAACAGAGAGAAGACCAGAGGAATGCAAAGGCCACAGACGCTGACCCTGTGTCAGCCACTGTCTGTGATACACTGTCCCACACACCTGGCCAAATCGGAATATTTATGGCAGACTCAGCAATTCAAAAGGTTAAGACCAACCAGCGGTGCTAGAGCGGCAAACTACCGATCAGTTGGGGGGGGGGGACATTATCTAATCCAAGGAACATGAGGGTAGGCAGGTCTTTGGACCTCTCTTGACAAGGAAACGCCTTAATTCACTGTCAGCCACGCTCTATTTCCAGTCCTAGCTCAAGGATCCTGTGGGCTAACGCTTCTCTTCAGTTAGGGGCAGAGTGACTGATGGTGGGGAATTCTGGATGGATCAGAGTCTACTGAATCTAACACTCGACCATTTAACCCAGGATACAAATTCATCCCCCATGCCCCCTTTTGCTCTCCTTAATTCTAAACTGTATAATATGACATCATGTGACTGAAGGAGGACATCAAAGTGTCGAGACTGAGCGTGTCTCTTTGGGAGTCCCCGAAGATTCGAAAAGTATTGGGGGACAAAGTCACAAATGTCAAACCAGCTTCCAGAGAGATGTGGCCCCTTGAGTACATAAAGGCAACGGGACCGACATCTCTGGGTAGGCGTGTCACACAAACAAACACCGTAAAATGAATGAGCCAGAGGAAACAGGTGTGTGGCACGCGGAGCCCTCCCAGGGCCAAGCTCTGTCACTCTATGCTGGATGACCCTCTCCTGGGACCTATGCACTTGACAGCAGACCTTCAAGAGCAAAAGGGGACACCGCTCCAACCCTACCCTGGGAAAGCGGGGGAGGAGCTACCTTTGTACGTTGGCTGTTGCTTCTTTTTAGTTAGTGCTGGAGATTTGCTGACAGGGGCTGAGGAGCTCATGACATTGGGAGAGTCATCGCCACCAAGTTCACCGTCTGAGACCACAGGCTGGCCAAACTCATCCACTAAGTAATCGTCGTCGTCTTCGAGAACATCCCCTTTGAGGAAGAACAAATTGCATGAAAGTCATCAGGGCACAGCAAGCAAGTGGGACTGTCTTGCTGGCTGTCAATCTGATTGGCTTGAGAAGGTGTCTGTGGGGATGCGACCAGAGAGGATGTGGGGGAGGAAGAACTCATGCAGATCCCTAGGCCTGCAGGCCCAACTGGAATAAGATGACACTGGTATTTTCTCCTGCTTCCTGTGCCCTGCGGGGAGCGGAGTAGCCACTCTCACATGCTTCCGTACCACAATGTTCTTGCCTTGCCAGAGACCCAGATTCAATGGAACCAAAGGCTATTATCCAGTTAGATGTGTGTCAACACAAGCTGGAGTCTTTAGGGAAGGGGGATCTCAGTTGACAACATGCTTCCGGAAGATTGCCCGTAAACAAGTCTGGGGGACATTTTCTTAACTGATGTGGTTGGCCTGGCCGGGGACTCATGGTCCTAGATGTTATAACAAAGGAGGCTGAGCAGGTCCCGGGGAACAAGCCTGTAATGAGCATCCCCCGCAGCCTCTGCCTCAAGCTCCTGCCTGACTTCCTTCAGAGACGGACTGTGACGTGGCGCTGCAAGCTAAAGCAAATCCTTCCCTTCTAAGTTGCTTTCGGTCATGGTTTTATCAAAGTAGAAGGAACCCTAATGAAGACAGCTATGGACCTACAAACCGTGACCAAAATGCAGAATTCCTCCCTTATAAAGGAATTTGGACACAGTGAAGCCAACGTAACTACCACAAGAATTCTATGGCCAGGTCCCCAGCCCATTGCTAACAGCCTCTAGGCCTGTTAATACACATGAGGACATCTATCCCCTTTCCAGTTCCCTGCATCGTCTCCATATGTGAACACTGGAACACACGAATGTGACCCACCGCTGTCACACAGAGACAACTTCCACACTTCACGTGCCCTCCGTAGCCTTTGTGAGGTGGGGTTTTGGGCGAGGCTCGCCCATCCCTCACCTGTCCTTCCTGGCAAGGTCACTCACCTTCTGACTCATAGTCTAGACTCGTGAAGTCAAAGTTCTCCTCCAGCAAGCAGGAGTTGGCGGTGGGCGACACAGGGGCCATGCTGTCGCGCTTCCGGATGAGCTCCTCCCTCAGGCCCTTCAGCCAATCTTTGGTTTTTGGTCGGATCTTCACGGCTCTGCCTTTCACCTGGGAGGCCAGCCGGCAAGCAGGAACAGAGAAAAGTCACCAGTTTCCTTTGCTCACAGCTCTCTCTCCCAAACTGTGCATTCATGACAATTTGCTAAGGAAACTCAAAGTCTGGATCCCAGGTGAGCTCAGTACAGCTCACACGTAGAAATTGAACGAACACCTCCAGCTTTTCATTCTGTGCAAATTTAAACCAGGATCATAGCAAAATGGAACTAAGTGTGAGCTGCATGCCCCATAACAGTCTCAGGAGAAAGGAGGGAAGCGCTCCCCGTTAGGTGGGAGTGGAAACCCACTGGGAACCCCAGTTTCAGCTTCTGCAAGTAGGACAGGCCAGCTCCAAGACACAAGACCCAGATGGAGAATCTGAGTCGTGACGCACTATGGTGCCAACACAGGCAGGGCACCGGCCAGTGGAAATCATGGCTGTGTAACTATGGGGACGGGCCAGCTCTACACCACAGTGTGACTGAGAGCCCCTCACCTTCATGCCGTCCACGTCTAGCACACTGAGAGCCGAGTGGCTGTCTGCGAAAGTCACCAGCATCTGCCCTTGGTTGATCCTGCGATAGGGATTAGCCAGTCAATACTAGGAAATTTAATGTGGCTCTCCTGGACCCCACGGACACCCCAGAACATACATCTGAGCAGTGGGTTACCTGACCAGAATAATCGTCCCATAATTCCCCAAAGTCTGCATAAGCTCTGTGCGCAGGTCCTCGGGAAATTCATTTTTCTCTTCTAGGGTTGGTGACTGAAGGTTCACAACAACTGTGGCATCCAATGGGCCTTGGACAGAGGACACTTCCTGGAAAACCCTCTCCCGGGCTCCCACGTCCACCTCCTGCACCTCCACCTCCACGATGGCCAGCACAGGTCTGCGTTAGATGGGAAAAGGAAACGGTGGAGAGCCGTTGGCCTAGGCAGGTGTCTCATTCCAGCCTCTAACCTGCCCATCCCCCAGAGCTGTTAGCTCATGAACCTGGACTGCCAGCCCTAGGCATCACACTCTGCTGAAGCACAAGCTCGTCACATGACTAGATGGCAATCCATGCCAGGAGTCTCAACACACGGTTTCTTTGGGTTTATAGAGCTCATTTCTAAGGAAACACCAGAAATTAGGATAAAGATTCCGACAAAGACTGTTTCCCCTCGACACTGCTGAGGGGAGGGATAAAAGAATCGGGGCCTAATGTTCTGACTCGCTAGCCGACCCAGGATTATGACTCTCCTCCTCCTTCCTTCCTTTGAAGAACCTTATACAGTTCTGGTAGCAACTGCAGGAGAATTAAACCTCCCTTGCTTGTACCATCTTACGCTGCCACCTTCTACCGTCTCTGGCAAGATATCCCACAAGCTAGCAAATCCCCTCAGAGGCTATCATCAGACTGTCCTCTCCCTGCCGTCTGCCGTCTCCTTCTGTTCTTAGCCCACAGCGGCTGAGGGTAAATGACATCTCGAAGTGTCTAACAACTTGAACCCAAGAAATAAAAACCATACAGTATTCGCCACAATGCAAATACTGAATGAAAAGCGACATCTACAGGTGAGTGGGTCAGTCCCATGGCTCTGCTTAGAGCTGGACGGTGGGTGCAAAGGAGTGGACCAGATCTGTAAGCTGCACAAGACTCCAGCTTGAAAACTAACAGGAAAGCCAGCTGTGCAGTGGAACAGCTGGGAACACTGAAGATACAACATTGTGCAGGTCGTATCTTTGAAATTTCCATAAATGACATCATTTGTGATATAGAGCAATGACAAAATGCTAACAATTATTACCATTAATTATGGTGGGTACACAGATCCTCCCCCCCCACGCACATGTGCGCGCGCGTGCGCGCGCCCACACACACACACACACTCCTTCCAATCCTCACAGGGACGCGTGTTGGGATCCTATGCAGAAGTGGAGCCAATGCTGCCACCAGCCAGGGCCATACCTGTGATCAGATGCTTGGAGCTCTGCACGGCCGTAGTACTTGAGAGTTCCTGGAGACCAGGTGTGTCTGATTCTGGTGTCGCCATCTAGATCACTGTCTAGAAGGTTGAGTTCTCCAGCTGCTCATGAAGTTCCATTTAGGATGTCAACAGCCAACAGGAGACACAAAACCACATCAGTATCTATGAATGGATGTATGACTGCCTGCAGCAAAGATCTCTGCCCTTAACCACCTTGGCCCAGGCTCATTTGCTTCCCTAGCCCCCACCCATGACCCTTGAGCTTGAAATTTGCCTTGGGATGCTCTGGGGCTGGGGTGAAAACACCATGGCACCCTTTCACCCCTACCCACGGCTCATGTCTGAAGCTAAGGACCAGGGTGCAGCAGTCCACCGCCTCTGAGACCCGCAGTCTGCACAGTGAGAGACACTGAAGTTCAGAAGCCAGAACTATCTGGCCCTGCCTCTCAGTACTCCGGGAGCATGCAGATGTTCTCAGACTAACCGGAAAGAAAACATCTGTCTTCTACCTGTAGCTCTAGTTTCCTGGCTTTGAAATCTCCATAGACCTCTCTCTTTGAAAGTGGAGAGCCTGTTTGTATTCTAGATTGCAGGCGCTCTGACTTTAATGAGATTCGCCTCCCTTCTAGGCATCAATGACTTCAAAATAAACTTCACAATTAAGTAATTAAAAAAAATTGAGTCTGGCTCATGTTCCATTTGGAATTGAGGCTTTAAGAGGTAAGAATCTGGTTGAAGAAAATGGGCTCGATAAAGTATCCAAGTGGTGTCAGGAGTAGTGAGAGATAGCCCAAAAGGAGCTTGATGAAAGTATCTGAGTGGTGTCAGGAGTGGGGAGAGATAGCCCATGACTTTGGTCCTCTTTCTCCCCAGGATAAAGGGAAAAGGGTTGGTGGGAGCAGCCACGATCTAGAGACAGAACCAGCATAGAGGTGGCTCAAAGAGAGTGACTTCCAGAATGATTTGGTATCATGTGGTTGATTCATTGAGAAAAATGTGGTTCACACGGCCAGGCCCCTGGGCTGAATGACTGGTTCTTTCCCTCTGTGTTAGTTTTCATTGCCCCCGTTTTGTCTCAGCAGACAGAGGACACTCACCTGTCTTATCATACGGATGTTTCTTCCTCCACCACAGCACCCTATCTGTCCAGGCTGGGGTACGGCACTTGTCACTTGTATCGTAGGCAGCTGATCCAACATCATACTTGTAGGTGGGTCCAAAGTTAATGGCTCCTTCATGAAAGTCTTTAAAAATCTATTTGGAGAAAGAAATCACAAGGCTAACATAATAATAAAATAAAGAGGTGCATTCCAAAGTGTTCTAAAAAGTAGTAGAATCTGTATAGGTAAATATGTCTAATATTGGACATAAATGGCTTTTAATAGCTGGACACACCCACACCACTGCGGTACCTCGCTCTTCCTCTGCATCCCTGCCCGTCACCTCTGTCACTCTTGGAGACAGAGGAGGGATCACAGGACAGGGTCGTTGTGCTCATGTGGGTATTCCAGTGCCAGTACGCAATGTGTTCCAGGCTGGAGCAAAGGCTACCTCACTTGATGTAGCGGAGAAGGCAATGAGAATTAGGTGGAGGCAGAGAAAAGATTCGCAGGGGAATACGGCTCATCTGTATACTTCACAGTGAGAGCAAACCTCAAAATGGTGGCAGAGTCTCGTTTTGTGGAGGGAGAGATACCTTTTCTCTTTCCTGTGCATTGAAGCGGCCGCATTCTCGAAGACAAAGGGCACGCTCACATACTGGCTGCTAGGAGAGTGGGACTTTGCAGTAGGCCATGGTCTTAGCTGGAGAGGCTAAGCTGTGGGCGCCTGGAAGCTGGCTGCTCTGTCTCGAAAGAGCTGAAGACAAGCCTATAGCCCAGTGGTCCTCATCCTTCCTAACGCTGCTACCCTTGAACACAGTTCCTCATGTTGTGGGGCCCCCAAGCGTGAAAGTTTTTCATTGCTACCTCATAACTGTAGTTTTGCTACTGTTTTGTGACCTTCAAGGGGGTCTTGACCCACAGGTTAAAAACCACTACTGTACCCAAACCTGGGTCATTTATGCCATGACTTTGGTGACCTTAGAAACCTGGTCCATGGCGCCGGGTGGTGGTGGCGCACGCCTTTAATCCCAGCACTCGGGAGGCAGAGGCAGGAGGATCTCTATGAGTTTGAGGCCAGCCTGGTCTACAAGAGGTAGTTCCAGGATAGGAACCAAAAAACTACGGAGAAACCCTGTCTCAAAAAATCCAAAAGAAAAAAGAAAAAAAAAAAAAGAAACCTGGTCCATGGTTACCACATGTGCACTCTGTGAGGGAGAACGCCGACAAGAAAGGGACAACACCAAACATTATGAGCGGAGTCCAAAGTGTCATCCTGTAGTTTCTGATACCAAAAACAAAGCATCCCTACAAAGACCGCAAGTGCACAGATTGATGAGTGCATTGGCTCAGGTAGACCATGCACACCAGGGTTCAACACCTCCAACACAGTGGTTCATCTGACGTGTCACAGGGGGACACGAGAAGACAACCATGACCCAGGCTGAGCACAGACCCTCTCTGGGGAGCCTCAGAGGAGCTGACTCCATCTGTCTAAAAGTACAGGACACTGTGCATTAGAGGTGGGGGAAAAGTGGCCACCCCTCACTCCTCCCACTGTGAGACAGCCTCTCAGCCTTAGCAAGACACAGGGACCCTGTGTGTGACCAGCCAGGGCCTAATTGTGTTCAGCAGGCTGTGTGACTGTACTGTCCTGCTTTTCTCATTTCAGAAAACCCTGTGTGTCTTCTACACCATCAGAGCCCGCGCTAAGGCCGCTCACAGTTCTAACATGGGAGTACCTGCATTTAGTAGACGATACTCGGCACCGTGACAGTTATGGAAAAGACCTTAAAGGTACAACTTACTTTCCCACTTGACTTCTGTAGCTGTAACTGGTCAAATTCCATAAGTTTCTTCCAGTCCTGGCGTTTAACAAAATAGAAGACTTCTTCATAGGTAAGATCAATGCGGTAGTTGAAATCGCCACACCAAAACACGTAATCGTGGGAAAAGATGTTTCTCCCCTAAATTGTAAAGAACATTGCCAAGTATGAGGAAGGTGGGGGAGGGGAAAGGAACAAACCTTTGGGTATTTCTCCTAAAACGTTAAGTTTTCTGCCAGAGTGTCTCATTTTTACCTAACCCCATAAACTTTCCAAGAAACCCTTACGTAATCTGCTTCTCTGTTTAATTAGTTATTTTTTGAGTTAGGGCCCCGTGCTGCCCAGACCTAGCCAAGGTAGCAGGAGAGCACCGCCACACCCAGGTGTACACAGTGCAGGATAACAGGAGCCGTCTCCTCAGCTCTGCTTTCCTATCTTATACAACAGTGCTCTTGAGCGGTCCAGACAAAGTCCCAAACCACTGCCACTCTGTCACTGCGCTCCTCCTTGCTATGTCTGAATCTTGAGAGGTGTTTCCCAGACGCTCAGCATGAAGGAACCGCGTGCAGCACTGGAGACTTCTCCATCACTCCCCTGCCTCCCATCCTGCCCAGCAGGAGCCAATCATCTGCAGCCAGTCCTTCCAGAGCTCCTCCCTGGTACAACGACCATAGCTGTGACACACGGACCAGCACAGCTGCTCTGACATAGGGCTCTGCTCCAAGTGAACCCTATATCCTTACAGGGCCCACACAGCAGACACTAAGGTGACCCCTCCCTCTGTGTGTGAATTGTGTAACTCACTGAAAGCCGTAAGGCTAGTTACATGATAAAGTGGAAATTTGAACCCGGCTCTACCTAGCTCAGAAGCCAGCTCTCCCCCTACTATGGTATTCAAATTTCTCCACTCACTGATGGTACGGACAGATTAAGATGGCCCTAACCAAGCCATGTATTTTTCTGTGACAGTGGAAATACTTTCCATGCTGTTGACTGAGGGAGCCACCGGCCAACGGCCAGTACAGGCCAAGTATTTTGAACAGACCAAACGTGGTGGTTTGAATAAGAACGGCCCCCATAGGCTCCTGAAATTGAATGCTTAGGGTGTGACACTATTTGAAAAGATTAGGAGGTGTGGCCTTGTGGGAGTGGGTGTGGCCTTGTTGGAGTGGGTGTGGCCTTGTAGAGGGAAATACATCACTGGGGGTGGGCCCAGTGTCACTCTGTTGCTGCTGTCTGTGGATCTGCTTGCACCATGTCGGCCTGCAGGCTACCATACTCCCTGTTGTGCTGGTGATAGACTAAGCCTCTGAAACTGTAAGCAAGTCCCAATTAAACACTTTCTTTTAAAAGAGCTGCCGAGCTCATGGTGTCTCTCACAGCAACAGAAGACTGATTAAGGCAAAATGCAAGTGATTTTAAATTAATTTAAATTTCAATAGCTGCCTGTGGTCAGTGGCTATTGTAATCCACACAGCCAGTGCTGAGAACTAGTCTATAGTTCATTCAACTTTTCTTTCTATCAAAGAAGGAGGAGGAGGAGGAGGAGGAGGAGGAGAGGGGGGAGGAGGAGGAGGAGGAGGAGAAGGAGGAGGAAGAAGAGGAGGAGGAGGAGGAGGAGGAGGAGGAGAGGGGGGAGGAGGAGGAGGAGGAGGAGAAGGAGGAGGAAGAAGAGGAGGGGGAGGAGGAGGAGGAGGAAGAGGAGGGGAGGAGGAGGAGGAGGGAGGAGGAGGAGGTGGGGAGGAGGAGGAGAAGGAGGAGGGGAGGAAGAGGAGGAGGGGAGGAGGAGGAGGAGGGGAGGAGGAGGAGAAGGAGGAGGGGAGGGGAGGAGGAGGAGGGGAGGGGAGGAGGAGGAGGAGGAGGAGGAGGGGAGGAGGAGGAGGAGGAGGAGGAAGAAGAGGAGGGGAGGAGGAGAGAGGAGGAGGAGGGGAGAGGGAGGAGGAGGAGGAGGGGAGGGGAGGAGGAGGAGGAGGAGGAAGAAGAGGAGGGGAGGAGGAGAAGGAGGAGGGGAGGGGAGGAGGAGGAGGAGGGGAGGGGAGGAGGAGGAGGAGGAGGAGGAGGGGAGGAGGAGGAGGAGGAGGAAGAAGAGGAGGGGAGGAGGAGGAGGAGGGGAGGAGGAGGAGGAGGAGGAGGGGAGGGGAGGAGGAGGAGGAGGAGGGGAGGAGGAGGAGGAGGGGAGGGGAGGAGGAGGAGGAGGGGAGGGGAGGAGGAGGAGGAGGGGAGGAGGAGGGGAGGGGAGGAGGAGGAGGAGGAGGAGGAGGAAGAGGAGGAGGGGAGGAGGAGGAGAAGGAGGAGGGGAGGGGAGGAGGAGGAGGAGGGGAGGGGAGGAGGAGGAGGAGGAGGAAGAAGAGGAGGGGAGGAGGAGAAGGAGGAGGGGAGGGGAGGAGGAGGAGGAGGGGAGGGGAGGAGGAGGAGGAGGAGGAGGGGAGGAGGAGGAGGAGGAGGAAGAAGAGGAGGGGAGGAGGAGGAGGAGGGGAGGAGGAGGAGGAGGAGGAGGGGAGGGGAGGAGGAGGAGGAGGAGGGGAGGAGGAGGAGGAGGGGAGGGGAGGAGGAGGAGGAGGGGAGGGGAGGAGGAGGAGGAGGGGAGGAGGAGGGGAGGGGAGGAGGAGGAGGAGGGGAGGGGAGGAGGAGGAGGAGGGGAGGGGAGGAGGAGGAGGAGGGGAGGAGGAGGGGAGGGGAGGAAGAGGAGGAGGGGAGGAGGAGGGGAGGGGAGGAGGAGGAGGAGGAGGGGAGGAGGAGGGGAGGAGGAGGAGGAGGAGGGGGAGGAGGAGGAGGAGGGGGGAAGGAGGAGGAGGAGGAGGAGGAGAAGGACCATATAGAAAAACTTTCAATTATTGGAATGCATCCAGAGTATACTGTTTCAAAGTTCCCATTTTCAAGTAAGAAAGAGCAAATTACACACAAATCAAAATTTCCCTAACTTATTTTTTCTTTAACTTGAGAAATAAAAACAACAGCGAGGATCTGGATACTCATAATTGAAACCAGATGCACTTTTGTTGTGCCTCGATTCCTTGGGAGGGCCAATCTTAAAGGCCCTGTTCTCCCAGGGAACCAATCTGTGCAAAAGGAGAATTCTAGGAAGCTGGAGGGATCTGTGGCAAGGACATCTAAGTCATAATTTTCTGTCTAGCAAGTGGAGCCCACACATCAGGCTGAGGTGCTTGGGGTATCATCTTTACATGGGAAGGAGAACACTAAAATCTCAATTTGAAAATATATTTCCGTTGACTTCAGCATGGAAATCTCTAGGTTGACACTAGAGGGCAGTGTGGCATGCATTACTGGAGACCTCAGGGCAGATAGGTTGGGGGATTATGGCTTTTCAGTCAGGATTGGCCAGTTTGGAAAAGGGAGTTCGTGTGTGTGTGTGTGTGTGTGTGTGTGTGTGTGTGTGTGTGTGTGTATCAGAAGAAAATAAAATCCACACTACCACCACAAAAAGGAAGTCATATTACTTGAATTAAAATATTCTTCACATGACCACACGGATTTTTCTTCCATCATCTGAACTGAAATACCCTAAAGTGCACCCAAGAAAAGCTAGGCCACCCAAGCAAGGACTTCTAGGAAGTTGAGGTAGGAGGTGATAGGACACTAGAGGACTCAGTCCCTCTTCTGAGAATGACAGCACACCTCCCCTCTCCCACGGTGGAGATTCTCATGGGGGTGATGGGGGTGAGGGTGGGGCTCCTCTTAGCAATCTAGAAAGCCACATGTGGCAGAACTGAGCAGGCTGGCCCAGTGCACGGCCAACCAGTGCACAGCCAACCAGTGTACAATCAGCACACAGCCAACAAGTGCACAGCCAACCAGTGCACAGCCACCCACTGCACAGCCAACCAGCGCACAGCCAACCAGTGCACAGCCAACCAGTGCACAACCAACCAGCGCACAGCCAACCAGTGCACAGCCAACCAGTGCACAGCCAATCAGTGCACAGCCAACCAGTGCACAGCCAACCAGTGCACAGCCACCCACTGCACAGCCAACCAGTGCACAGCCACCCAGTGCACAGCCAATCAGTGCACAGCCAACCAGTGCACAGCCAAACTGCACAGCCAGTATACAGCCAACTCACCGCAGGGAACGAGAGCTTGTGAGTGATCTCCCTGTAGTCTTCGTTCCTCTCCTTCACCTGAGACTGCCCGGCCGTCAGGTGGCTGCAGATGAAGCAGAAGCTGGTGCTGTGGAACTGGAAGCGGATGCCCACGGCGCCCTTATTCCCCGCCTTTCCCCCCATGCCAGTCTTCACGGTGTCGATGGCCACATCCCTGTAATACAAGAATAGCACGTTCTGTGGGCTGTGGGAAGATGTGAACCTATGAGACCACAGGAAATGGCCTGTAGCTGAGAGCCTGGAGATCAATGACTGTGGTCAACGGTCCTCACTGCTGAGCACAGCCTGAGTGGGAGGCATCTCTGTCAGGTAAGAAGGGCCTGTCAGGTCCTCCACCGGTATCCTGTGAGGCTACCGACATATACTCCTGTGTCTGCCCCATTCTCTCCCCAGCAGAAGCAGCGAGCATGTGAAGGGCTCAAAGAAAATGGTCCCCAAAGGGAGTGGCACTACTAGGAGTTGTGGCCTTGTTGCAGGAAGTATGTCACTGTGGAGGAGGGCTTTGAGGTCTCTTTGTCTCAAGCTTCCCTCAGTGTGACAGTCAGTCAACTTCCTGTTCTCTCAGCTCCAGCACCATGTCTGCCTACACACCACCATGTTCCCTGCTCCCCTTCGTGGTCATAATGGACTGAACCTCTGAAACTGGAAGAGAGCCACCCTCAGTTAAATGTTCCCTTTATAAGAGTGGCTGTGGTCATGGTCTCTTCACAGCAATAGGAAACCCTAACCAGGACACGGTGTCTCCCTGCTGTGCCTCCCCACCCCTCAGCTTTTATGATGGACAACTTTGAGAACCAGGAAACAGGCTTGAAGCTGACTCAGGAGTTGGTCCCATAATGCCCTTGGTCAAATGCACTGGCGAAATGCGTCAGTGTGGTGTGGGAAGTCTTTCTGCATATGTGTTGCTTTTATTGGTTAATGAATAGAGCTGTTTCAGTCAGTGGCTGAGCCGAATAGAGCAAGGTGGGAATTCCAAGCAGACAGAGAAGAAGGCAGAGTCAAAGAGAAGCCATGTAACTGCCGTTGGAGACAGACACCAAACAGTAGACCACAACCACGTAGTAATACACAGATTAATCGAAATGAGTTAATTTAAGATATAAGAGCTAGCTATCAATACACTTAAGTGACTGGCCAAGCAGTGTTTTAATTAATACAGTTTCTGTGATTATTTTGGGTCTGGGTGGCCAGGAATGAACAAGCAGTCTCTGCCAACATCAGTGTGTAGGGTCCCAGGACCAGACGGTTGGCTACTTCATGTTTCTGTGAGCAGGCCATAGTTGGAGACTGCTGTTATACCTGCGACTTGGGAAACAAGCTGGGGGTGATAACTCGCCCAAGGGTTGGGTCAAATAGCTATGAGGCCAAAGGACAGGAAACTGAGGGCAAGGTGGGAAGTCCTCAGGCAGGTTTGGAACATCTGCCACTCTTCCACCTCACCCCTCCCTAGGACTTACCGTGAACCTTTACCCAGACTTCTACTAAACCTGGGACGCGACCAAGCTGTCCCAGTACCACAGTGGCAGGAGTAGGGTCTTGGATGTGTTTCTAAGGTATAGAAGATGATGAATGCAGAGGCCAAGGGCCACCATAGGGCATTCAAGTGGCCCTCCCTAAATGGAGGAGGTGCTTGGCTAGGTCTCAGGATACTCACTAGCAATTAGTAACCCCCAGGCCACCAGCAAGACCATGTAGCAACAGGAGAGGATGAGAAAGCCAGAAAAAGGCGAACTCCTCCAGTGCCTAACGTACACACACCCTCTCCTAAAGACACCCATTTCCTGGGGCTAACCGTTCCTCACTCTTGCAAAGCCCTCACCTTAGAGAAGTGATGACGAGGTAAATGGATCCTACCTAGAATTCTACAGAGACAACTCATTGGAGATTCCCAGAGCAGTCCGCTCAGCACTTGCTCAGAGCATTCCTGTCTGGGAAAAGTGAGTGAGACACCCGCTCCTCGCCCTGCCTGAGCTTGCTTGATATCGGTCCTGACTCCTCCAAGGAGGCCAGTTTCCTGAGTTAGGATTTTCCCCTGGTGGCTTTTTAATTGCCAGACAATATTCAATTCAAGCCCATTTTCCCTCAGGAGACTTGCTCTGTGTACTGAGAATAAAGGCTGATCCTGTTTCCTGCTGGAGTCGGGGGAGGTGGGCATGGGAGGAAGTCACAGAACAAAACTCAGACTCACAAGCGTCCCCAGATGCTCATAAACTACATGCTCTTACCTGATGAATGGGACGTGGTAGGGGCGTACAAAGATATAAAGACAGACGCCCACCAGCTGCGCCGAGGTCAGGAGGATGTACCTATGGGACCGGGAGATGGCTTTTTGCAGCTGCTCGCTCCACATCTTCCTGTTGGTGGTGCTGAGAAGGCAAAGTCAGAGATGCCTCATGCTGCTGGCGGGAAGCACCCGTCTCCCACTGCCCACCCTGTGGCCTCCATGCGCCTTTTCTACGGGTTCTATTTCACGCTGCCTGTACCCCCAACACAAGTGCCAGGCATCAATCCCTCCCACAAACTTCGACACGTTTTTGCTTTATTTTTGAGTTTTTGGTGGTAGTGGGGATTGAACCTAGGGCATTGCGCATGCCAGGCCAGAAAACTACTACTGAGCGGCAGCAACCCTCTTTTTCACTTTCTGAGACAGTAACTCATTAACAAGCCCAGGCTGGACTTGAACTTACTCTGTAGCACAGGCAGACCTGGATCTTGCTTCTACCTCAGCCTCCTGAGTAGCTGGTGTGACAGGTCTGCGACACCAGGCCCAGCTCTGATTGTATCTCACACACCACAGTGGCTTCCCCGGTCCCTGACACCCAAGCACAATAAGGATCTTCTGCTAAGATCACCCCAGAGCCTGCTTTATTCATTTTAAAATCTCCTTAAGGGATGATGAGATGGCCCAGTGGGTAAAAAAACTTGCCACCAAACCTGACAACCTGAGTTCAAGCTCCAAGACCCACAAAGTGGAAGGAGAGATCAGTTCCACAAGTCATGCTCTGACCTCCGCATGGCGCTGTGGTGCACTGGTGTGTGCGTAGACACACACGATCTTAAAAATTAAAGAGTTCCTTGAAATAAGACAGTCACTTAGGGAGGGTGAATGTCTGGCTGACTTTATAGTAAGTCTTGACCCAGTAGTTTGGAGTCTCCCCTTTCTCCCTGGTGTGAAGAGGGGGCACTTCTTAGCAACCCCCACAAGGTGCTAATCCTCCTCACTTCTTCCCAGGCAATCTCCTTGAAACACTTCCTGCCCCCAAGACAGCGTGACTTAACCATAACACAGCGCCCAGGCTGGAACACTTCACAAAAGACACACACCAGTGCCTCCTTTTGTTTGTTCAATCAGGAGGAAAAGAGGACCAGAGCCTTCATCAGCCAGTGTGTGCAGGGAAGAGAGGACCAGAGCCTCCATCAGCCAGTGTGTGCAGGGAAGAGAGGACCAGAGCCTCCATCAGCCAGTGTGTGCAGGGAAGAGAGGACCAGAGCCTCCATCAGCCAGTGTGTGCAGGAAGAGAGGACCAGAGCCTCCATCAGCCAGTGTGTGCAGGGAAGAGAGGACCAGAGCCTCCATCAGCCAGTGTGTGCAGGGAAGAGAGGACCAGAGCCTCCATCAGCCAGTGTGTGCAGGAAGAGAGGACCAGAGCCTCCGTCAGCCAGTGTGTGCAGGGAAGAGAGGACCAGAGCCTCCATCAGCCAGTGTGTGCAGGAAGAGAGGACCAGAGCCTTCATCAGCCAGTGTGTGCAGGGAATGTAGCCAGGAGGACCCAGACAGCCAGAGCCATGGGCTGCTGGCCCAGAAACAGACTGGCTCTAGGGGTACCTGGAGCCCTGATCCTGGCAAGGCATCTGGTCCAGGGATACCTTGCTCTTCCTGCCTGGCCCCTTACCTGGCATTGACAATATTTCCCGCACTCAACTCCACCATCTCTTCAAACCCCACGGCAAATATGTCAGCGGGGCTGCCGTCACCTGGGGAGCAAGGCAAGAGAGCAAAGGAATCAGAACTGCCAGACCTTGTGTTCCTGTTTCATGGAGTCCTTTTCCTTCTGCATGCCCGTGCCTGTTCATTGCTGGAACCCACCGTACCTGGCCACTCACAGGGGTCCAGGCACCGGAGCCTGCCCCCACTTCCCTCCTGTGCTGATTGCTCACCTCTGCCCTTCCCTGTATTCGGCCTGGAGCAGCCTGTGAACCTCTCTGGCTGCTCCTCTACAAAGGGGCAACTGTCGTGTCACCAGGTAAGGTAGCATTTAATTGGATACCGCGAGTGAAACACTTGGTTCAGTCTGGTCCCTCAAAAGAACAGCACCCTCTCACCCTTCCTGGTGGCATGTCTCTCTAGCCAGACCCTAAGTGAGCAGGAACAACAACATTCCTATTTATTTTGTGGCTCCCCGGTGTTTTTCAGGTTGATCTGGGGGTGGCTGCTTGTGGTCACAGGAGACACTGCCCAGGAGAGGCCTGGCCACAGAGCACAGTGAGCCTGGAGCTGCCCCTCCTTTCTACAAAGGAGGCCACTGCTTCACAGAATCCCTGCAGCGGTTTACTGGACCTCCCAGGCACTTCTTCAGACAAATGTGTGCCTGAGCCATCAAGAGCAGACAGTGTTCCAAATGCAGGAGGTGATATGGCTCCTGCCAGGGAGGAAGGAGCCTCTGCGGCGAAAATCCAGCCAGCTCTCCATGTTCTTCTCTGCTGGGCACATAGCACCGTAGCTGAATGGGCCGAAAGCATAGAGCCGCCTTTTCTGCTCTTTAAATGAGATACCAGCTTCTCTGTCTGAGCTAGTTGGCAATAGTAAGGTCAAAATGCACGTTTATCCTGAGCCTGGTGGGTTTCCAGGGAGTTTACGGCCATCTTCCCCGTAATATCGCTGCCAGACTGCCATTGGGGTCTAGCTTAACCACATCCTATTATCCAGGCAGAAGGAGGGGGCCATTATGGCATTAGGAAACTCACCTCGGTTCCCTTGGCAGTACTGGGCTAGCTCTGGTGTCATTCAGACGACTATGCTAACACAAACCACCACAGATATGGTGACCCTGAACTGTAGACCCTGACCCCTTCCTTCCTTTCCTGAGGTGAGGGTTACATGGGTATGTGACAAGAGAGGCCACCTGTATTAAACCATGAATCACTTATCACCCAGGTGTGAACCTGTTCTTTGTTTTGGAATGCAGGAAGCAGCCAGGCCTCCATGAATGCTGCTGCTGCAAGCTAAGTAATCTTGCCAAATGCTTAGGACAGAGGAGTTTTAGATTCTGGATTTAGGACTATCTGCACACAGGCAATGAGATATCTTGGGGAAGACACCCAATTCTATACAAGGAATTCATCTGTGTCATGTACACCGTCACACACACACACACACACACACACACACACACACACACACGCACACACACAGTTCTACACATCTTCAGTTTGCTGTGCTCCGACTGTGACTCATCTTAGCAGATCAGCAGTGGAACACTCTCCCCTGTGACGCCGTGTCCCCGCCCCCATGTGACGTCACAGCAGTGCTGAAAAATTTCAGCCGCCCTAGCATTTCGGAGTGCAGAGTTCCAGACTAGGACTGTCTGTGCCGGCGTGGGCTTGGAGAACAAGGGCTGCAGCAATGCCCAACACCCTCCGCATGCCTTGCTCTAGCCGGTTCCTGACGGCAGCACAGTCTAGAGGCCACAGCTACAGATGACAACTATCCTGCCGGTTAGCCCTGGACCACAAAATCTCTGCATGTTTAGAGAAAGGCAGAAGACTCCCCACAAACCCCTCCAAGTACTTGGAAAAGAAAAGGTGTCTTGAAGTTAACATAACACCGCCAGTCAGAATTCTAGAAGATGAGACCATGGTGCTTTTAAACATGTGGATAAAGGAAAATGCAAATATCAGTACCAAACTTTACACGGCAATGCGTGCAAAGCCAAGCTGCTGTGACAGGTTGTGGGGAGCCCTGCTTGGCCTTTCCCGAGTTACCATTCTCACCCTGAGAGTCCACTGCTCCTGAGAGCCGGGGGGCATCCAGAAGCCAGTCCGTGAGCTCCGCTGTGCCCAGGAGATTGGTACGGAATTGCTTCCCTCCGTTCACATTCCAGGTCCCCACAGCAATTTGGACCCGCTTGAAATTCGTGAATTCTGACTGGCGTTCTGTCATGGCCTTCAGGATCCTGGGTGTCACTGTTAGGAAGCATAAAAGACGCGTTCTTTCTGCAGCCCAGACTGCAGGGACCCTCTAATGCTGTCCAAGGGGCGGTCTGTTGGAGGTGCCACTCACGAGCCTTGCCGTCCCTTCAAGGCTGTGGACAGCCCAGGCAAGGGTGGGCATGCATTACCCAGAAGGGCCGTGTTGTCCAGAAGCATCCTTCCTTTGTCTGTGGACTCTTCGTTGCAGACATCCCCAACCAGCAGGAGCTTGATGGCTTCTTGCTTCACGCCGTCAAAGAAGCTGGACTGGATGGTACGAGACATGGATCGGGCCCCATCCTTCAGTTTCCCCACCTGCGTGGGCACAAACCCTCAGTGAGAGGGATCTAAGGGGCTTTCATTCCTGCTCCCCCAATCTGCCCTCCCTTGGCCTCCCATCATCCTGCTCTCCCTTGGCCTCCCACCACCGCTGGCCCGCCCCTACCTTGGCCTCCCACCACCGCTGGCCCGCCCCTCCCCTGGTCTCCCACCACCGCTGGCCCGCCCCTCCCTTGGCCTCCCACCACCGCTGGCCCGCCCCTCCCCTGGCCTCCCACCACCGCTGGCCCGCCCCTCCCTTGGCCTCCCACCACCCCTGGCCCGCCCCTACCTTGGCCTTTCCTTCCAGGGCCCTGCTTCCTGTGAACACCTTGCTCAGGCTGTGCCCATTCAGAGACCACATGGCTTTGAAGGACTCCACAAAGCGGTCAATGATGGGCTTTGAATTCAGCCCCAGACTCTCAAGCTGCAGATGAAGGACCTGGGAGAGAAACCAACCATGGTTATCACTAGGAAACCTTCCAGTGCCTCTGAGTGAGCACCTTGCTCATCAGACTGCCCATGAGGAACATCAGCTGCAGAGAAGCACCCTTCCCCTACCCCGACTCAAGCTTGGCATCTTCCCAGCCCCTCTTTGACTGCTAGGTGCCATTACTGTTGGGAGGGAGAGGGGGGACAATAGGTGGCACAGATGGAACTGTAAGAGGCCAGCCAGGCAGGTAGGCACAGTGGCACACAGGTAGTCCCTCCCCAGGCTTTGGGACCAGTCGTCTCAGCTAGTCTCATACTGCCTTGGCTCTGGAGGATAGTCAGGACTATCTCTTTATAGAATATCAGTTTCTTTTTTTTTTCTTTCTTTCTTTCTTTTTTTTTGAGACAGGGTTTCTCTGTGGTTTTGGAGCCTGTCCTGGAACTAGCTCTTGTACACCAGGCTGGCCTCGAACTCCCAGAGATCCGCCTGCCTCTGCCTCCCGAGTGCTGGGATTAAAGGCCTGCGCCAGCACCACCCGGCAGAATATCAGTTTCTTAAGGGCGCCTGGAACCCTTGGGCCACACCCAGTGTCTGGGAAGCATCTCAGCATGCATACAAATAAGAGAAAGGTCTATAATGGAACATGCAGGAAGCCACTGAAGAAACCACTCTAAATGCTCCCCCTCCACATCCCTGTCACCTGACTTATCACTGCAAAGTCAGCCCAGTAAAGCCACTCTTGCCCCACCCACAGCCCAAGACTTGACAGAAAAGGCCCAAGGAACTCACCTCCAGGGCAATGAAGCACTGTACAGTGTTGGTTCTGTCCAGGCAGTCAAGACAGTTCATCCGCAGAGTGCCTTCCTGGAAACTTAGGGCCAGGAGACATGGAAGGATCACACATGGCCTCGGTCTCTCTACGCAAGAGGCCCCCTGCCTCCTCCCAGGCAGCTCAGCACAGCCCAGTACCCATCCCCAGAGATCCTGGACTGCAGGATTGACAGGCAGACCAGAGAACACGCTCTCAGCAGCCCACACCCCCACATCATCGTAAGCACAGCTGGGTCCTGCTATCTACAACGATGACATCTACAGGCCTTATGGATAGTACATAGCAGAGACTCCTGGGAGAAGCTGAGACCCGAGTCTCCGGCACTACACCAGCTGCTCAATAAGGACCTTGCTTTGCATGCTTTTGTTTAAACACACACTGGTAATATACACAGGCAGGCAAACTTGGGATGGTGCAACTCAACCTTTCGTTTTGCAGTTTTATGGCGGTTTCACACAGAATGTTTTTTTTCCAGACGGTGACACCATTGTAACTCAAGTGGCACCTGCATGCCGCTGTCTCACTAAGGTGACCCTCTGCCACCGCACTGCAACTCTTGTCTGAAGGTACCCAGTGTTTCCTCGGCAGGGAATAGCCTTGCTGTCTTGCGTTTGTAAAGCCAGGCATTGCCTTGGCATTGAGGTTAAACAGGGACATCACCCAAGAGAAGCCCAAAAATGTGGAAATCATAGCAATAAATAAATAGGTACCTTTTACAGTAAGAACCGAGACAAGGCGGCAGAACATGGCCTTGTTCAGCCCACTGGGTGGCAAAATTCTCACTGCTCCGCATGTGTCTGTGAGTGACGGTGACCGTGTCTGCAGTGAGGGGACTAGGGAGTTTCTGTGAGGAAGTGATTTCAGACACCTGAGATCTCCTGATGACGGACTGTGGCTTGAGGAAGCTGGACCTCCTTTGCATTCGACTCAGAACAGGGTGACTCACAGCCCAGTGACGTGGCACCGTGGCTTTTCACCCGCTCACCTCATAGGTCCTGTCCCAATGTGGCTAAGTCATGTCATGTCATCTGAGCTCGGGGAGGGAGGGGGAGTGTGCTTGCCTGGTTGGTTGGGTTTGTGGCTGCTTGTTTTTGTTTCTGAGACAGAGTCTCAGGTAGCCCAGGATAGCCTAGAACTCACTGTGCATGATCTCAGACTTCTAACCCTTTTCTAGGTCTACTTCCCAAGCCTGGAGTGACAGGTGTGCACCACCACCTCAGTACTGCCGGATGCTGGGACTGAACCCAGGGATCCATGCATGCTAGGCAGGCACTCTACCCACTGAGCTACATCACCAGTTTTGACTTCAAGGCTGGAATACAGCAGTTTATGTTCAGAAACGTCTTTTCCCAGAAAACCAGGCATTGCCTTCTCACTAAATTCAGAAGCATGTGTCTGTCTACAGAGGAGGGAGGAGAGAAGATCGGGGCCTCAGAACCCCAACATCACAGAGCTTATGATTCGGGAAACAACAGTGGAGCCGGTCAGTCAGGGAGGAAGATGATTCCTCTGAGGTGCATTAGCTAAGGGGTCCCCCAGCCTCCGCAGCCCCCACTGAGACTCACCGTGGACTTACATTCTCGCCCTTCGCAAACACACCAAAGTCATCCCAGTGTAACTTTAACTGAGGCCTCAACAGGTTCTCCAATTTCTCTAGCTTCCCGCCTTTGGCAAACTGATGGAAGTCAAAATTTATCATAGGCGTGTCGCCTGCGTGGCAAGAAGCCCAGAGCAACTTCTGTAAAGGGAAAGGGGAGGGTGTGAGCCTGCTGACAGAAGGAGCGGGAAGCAAAGGCAAGGTGGGGCTGGTGGTGTCCTCTGGTGGCTTGGGTGCTTTGGTCACCAACTGTCACTGACGAGAGTGAATACATCAGCTGGTAGACTGGCCCTGACCTTGAAAGGGAAACATAAGACAAAAGCCTGGGGCTGGGGTTGAAGGGCACAGAGGACACAAAGAACATCTTGCCTGCAGAAGAGCAAAAGGTCCCCCTTGGGCCAAAGAGCCCACAGCAGGGGTGTCTCTCTGGGGGACATCCCACTCTTCCTGGGGCCCAGGTGAGGGAAGGTTAGAGCTGTTCTTCAGGTGGCCCAAGTGCCCAGACCTCAAGAACAGCGACATGTGGCAGACCATGTAGCTCATAATCTAGCTCCTGTTGCCCTGGTAACCAGCCCCATCCAGACAGGCACCAGCCCGAGGAGGATGGGCTCAGCAATAGTTGAGTCTCCAGACTAAGATGACTGGCAGGATGTGCAGAGCAGTGCAGCCTAAGACGGAGAAGATGCTGCCCCTCCTGACCCCGAGTAAAGGTGGGGGACACGGAGGGACGTGTCAACCAGGAGGAAAGTGGGGGCACAGAGAGAGACTTATCAGGGCTATGGGTGGGTCAGGACACGCCTCACAGAGGTGAGGCCTCCTTTCCCCACACGGCCTCCCTAGCCTGGCAAACTTCCTCAGTCTGCTCACCAAAGCACCCTGGAGTAGGAGGCAGGCTGCCTGCCTTCTTCAGCCTCCTGTCTCTGGACCTCACTATATTAACCCAACACCTGCCCATCCAGAGGTTCTGAGAGCTCCAAAGAACTAGGAGGACCCTGGATCGCTCCAGCCAGCCAGAATGCAACTGGATACATTCTGCCACCTTCAAGAAAGTCTTGTTGGGGAAAATGAAGCCTTTGCAACTAAACCAATTTGGTGGCCTTGCTCAGCTGTGGAATGATAACGGCTGGGGCCCAGGCTGCCCGCTAGGCTCTGGCTTCTCTCCGGTAAGGGAAGCTCAGGAGAGAGAGTCATGGCCTGTCTCAAGTAGTGTTAGTTCTACCTGTTCAGAAACCATCCATAACTCCTGGGACATCTCTGTCCTCTGGGGATGAAGGAGGCCTTCCCTCCAGTGCCAGGGCATTGCCACCAGCTGGGGGAGGGGCTGGCCTGTCTTTTCTATAGCATGAAAGATTTGCGTTTTTTTGTTGGAGAGAGATACTGAGGTTGATTTTCTCTGCTGCCCCTTTCCCCTCACCTTCCTTAAAATAAGCAGTCGGCATTGCTGCCAAGAGAAGTGGGAGGAGATATTTCTTGAGCTTGTTGCTCATAGCAACAAACTAAACAGGAAAAGCAAGTCTGGCCAAAGACAATTGGAAGCCAGCGAACTCCTGCTCCCCGCATGCAGCTTTTCTAAGTAGAGACAAATGGCACTCCTGCTGGATGTGACTTCCTGTAGACAAGGGTTAGGGGGGCAGTGGAAGTCACAAAGGTCACATCTCTACCAAGGTGACCTTAGGGTGTCTCCACAAAGGACTCCTTTGAACTTAACACAACCAGAGAGCCTTTTCCTACGAGGCAGAGGCTGTGGAGTCTCTGCAGGGTGGAGGAGGCTGTCTCAGGTCACTGAGTCTTCGATAGAAGACCGTCCGCTCGTGGGTCCTGTGGCTGAGAGGCCGGAGTGGAGTCAGCAGCCCCCTCTGCTTCCTCACCCTGTCAGGATCCACTCTGCTCTGAACTGGGCACCCAGGAATTGGAAGGAGCCTGCTAGGAGCTGGCACAAGGCCTCGCCTGGCAACCCAAACATGAGACGTGAAGGCCATCCAGGCAGAAGGAAGCCACACAGGGTCTGCTTTGAACCAAGAGATTCAGCAGCAACTCAGCACAATGCCATGAGTGCTGGCAGGTGGGGCCTCCAAGGTGCTGCCCTTCTGTTCTGGCCTGGAGAACACATCTTAGGGGGAGCATGGGAGGCCTCTCTGCCCACGTGGAGCTCAGGGAAATAGTTCTCCCACCCCTCGGCTCATAGAAAATAAACTGAAAGCACTAAGAGCCTAAGTCATCCAGCGCTAGGCTCTAAAAACCTACACAGGGTACTTACCTATCCTCAGTACTCCTGCGAGCAGGGCTGCCTGGGTCTCACGGTACTACCACGTGAGTGGGCCCCGACTCTGCCCCTCCCCGCCCACCCCCGGCTGGGCAGGAAGGTGAGCCTTACCTTGAAGGCCCTGTTGAGCACCTCCTCACCACCTCTGCTTCCCAGCAGGTTCACGACCACCTGCTTGCCATACTGTTCCTTCAGAAGCACCATGTGCCTGCAACGGTATCAGGGGTGGCGGTAACTCCAAGGCACCCGAGGCCGGGCAACCTGCACCTCCATCTCAGCATTGCAGGTCTGGGACCAGCCATGCCCCTTACTCCCAAGCATACAGGGGAGGAAAACTCCTTCCTCCTGGCTACCAACACCGCTCATGTGAAACTCACTGGGTGTAAGTCAGTCCAGGCTGTTTGAATGGAGGTTTGGGGCAGTAATGCTTAGCATGTGAGACTTTAGATGAAGTTGTACTGGCCCTTCTATAAATGCTCCCCGTCTTTTGTGAACGGCCATAAGGGTTCACAGCACAGCCACCTCCAGAGTTAACCTAGAGCTGCTACTTTCTGTCCTTCCTTTTCCTAGTTAGAAACCCTGGGGGATGAACTTCGACCTCTACCTCAGAGGCCAACCTCCTCCCAGGTGCTGCATTTCACCGTGAAACCCAACTAGACGGTGTCACAAACCATGCAGTCCACATCTCAAACATCACAGAGGCTCCAGTTCTTAATCTTTATCCCAAGTTCGCTAAACGTAACTTTATTTTTCCTTGGGTTTAATATAGCCCAGGCGGGTCTCACTACACAGTTAAGGATGGCCTTGAGCACTTGATGTCCTAGCCTTCATTTCTCAAATGCTGGGATAATAGGCATGCGTTGACTTGCTTAGCAAAAGCAATAATTTTAATCTTGGCAATGTTTCAATGTTGTGGTTTTAAAAATAGGAAAATACAATGCAAAAATAAGACACATAAATAGAATTTAATAGTGTAATTTTTCTATGTAAGTTTTTAATGTAAATTTAGAATATTTTTACATGTAAACATAGAAAAATGAATTTTTTTAAAGATTTATTTATTATACAGTGTTTTGCCTGCATGTTCACCTTCACAACAGACGAGGGCGCCAGATCTCATTACAGGTAGTTGTGAGTCACCATGTAGTTGCTGGGAATTGAACTCAGGACCTCTGGAAGAGCAGCCAGTGCTCTTTTAACCACGGAGCCATCTCTCCAGCCCCGAAAAATGAAAATTTTTACATGTAAAAAAATATATATATAGAAAGATATACACTGTGGTATTAAAAGTGGGAAGAATGTTAAATTTGTTTTTCTTCTTTTAACTTTTTTCTTTTTTTCCAAGTTTCTACAGTTTACTTTCTGACATTTATTTTATAAATATAATTATTTTTAATTTCATAAAGAACTAATTTTAGCCTGAGAATAAAAATATTCTTCTGCTTGTGTCAAGTGATATCACGTGATATAGAAAGATTTAAAAGTGGGTAGTTTTATCTAAGCTTGTCTGCGGACTAGTTAACCCAAGTGAGGGGTGAAATTCTCTCCAAGGCCACTGGTTCCACTACAGGGAGGGTTTTGGCTGATCAAGGAAGGGACAAGAAGAGATGGACTTGGAGGTTCTGCTCTTAGGGATTTCCCAGAGAAGATGTATCAATCTCTGTCTAAGGTCAGACACATATGTCCTGTCTCCACTGAGGTACTCTGGGTAGCTGGTTGTACTTATCATGGGTGGCCGAGTCCCATGCTAGCCACATATCCAAGCAACACCCTGCCAGGCAGCTTCTCGGGAATAAGGCCCATAGGGGCCTGATCTCCCTGTCTGACCTCTGTGTCCCCTCTCAGAGGGTTCCAAATCCCAAGGTTGGAAGAGGGAGGCCACAGCTCAGCTATTGTCCTTTTGTGACACCAAAGCTGACTCTCTGGAGCAGATCCTGTGCTCTCTCCTTTGCAAAATTCAGCTCCCCATCCCTGAGCAGGGAAGTTGCAAGAATTAAAGAGGATCTAAAGGAGGCCAAAGCTTGGCACCTGGGAAGGGATTCCCCTTTGTTTCCCTTTAGTCTAAAAATAAGATGATATTTTTCATGTCCGTATGAGAGGTGCCTTTTTGGCATAAGGGAGGCTCTGATGGAACAAATCCAGCAGGACCGGCCCCTTGTTAGAATTTCAGTCTACACTCATATATCCTGGGAACGTCTAGTCAATCAGGATGACTCTGCGTGTGCCGTTTACCACCCCTGAGCGTATCACACAGAAAGCCCGCCATTTATACATCTAACTAGGGAGTCCCTGGGGTGCTCACATTACCAACATTAATGTGGATTTCAGAAAGTTTATAAACAAATGTGAAGCTCAATGAGGCTTTAGGAGGAATGGATACAGTACTCAGTTACTTTTGAGAATTTTTGTGAAATTTAAGATCTTAAAAATTAGTACTCAGATTAAAAACAAATTTTTTTTCTGTCTTTTGCAGGGGGGGGGGCTGTCCTGGAACTAGCTCTTGCACACCAGGCTGGCCTCGAACTCACAGAGATCCGCCTGCCTCTACTTCCCGAGTGCTGGGACTAAAGGCATGTGCCACCACCACTCGGCTTAAAAACAAAATCTTTTAAAGGAGCTATTAACTATCCAAGTACAGATTATAAATGGCTCAAGCTGGCACTGGTTTTCCCTAAGCAGGGTGTAAAACGGTGTTATAGTCCAATTGTCTTTTTTCTTTTAAAATGAAATGTATATGCCAAAGCTTTTTGTCTAGGATACATAAATAATTGACAATGGAGCCGGGCGGTGGTGGCGCACGCCTGTAATCCCAGCACTCGGGAGGCAGAGGCAGGCGGATCTCTGTGAGTTCGAGACCAGCCTGGTCTACAGAGCTAGTTCCAGGACAGGCTCCAAAACCACAGAGAAACCTTGTCTCGAAAAAACCAAAAAAAAAAAAAAAAAAAAAAAAATAATTGACAATGGGTAAAACTGAGAGGGACTTGGGAGTTTGCATATTCTTTTACTTTACACCTTTCTATACTTAAAAATCTTAATATGTTACTTTTAACCAGAAATAGTGCTGATATAATTCAGATTATCCCTTAATAATTAGGAGTAATAAGATAAAATAATTATAGTGTGCTGCCTACACATTGATGAATTTATTTTTAAGAAGACTTGAGAACAAGCAAAAAAAATATCTCATTTTATAAACTCCTTTCTTGGGTAAAGGGCCAACGAAAGCAAGAGACAGATTTGATTTGGGATTGGGGTTCCCTTTTCACCATCCCGCCCCTTGCCCTGCCATCTAAATGGAGGATGGAAGGTCTTGGATGGTACCCTATGGTCCTTACCTTTCGAAAGCAGGGGCATTGGCCTCTAGGCCTCTGTGTAGTCTCAGATGATGGGAGCCAACCTGCAGAAAGGTAGAGCAGGATGACGATCAGGATGATGATGATGATGATGCTCACTGAGCCAAGACAATGACTTTCTAAATCTATAATCATGCTGCATTTGGCACCTGCTGGGTCATCTCTGTGGCTCATTCCCTGCTCGGGCAGGCTAAGGCCAGGCTCCCTTGACTCTGCTAACAATGCTGCCAACCTTGCAAGGATTGGCATCCCCAGGTCTCTGCAACTGCAGGCCCCCTAACTATAGCATGGACCATGCCATGCCAGCAAAATTCTCCCATTTCTATTCTTCCTAACGGAGGCTATTGTGACAGCTCCAGTACTGGACAGGTCTGCCTGTCTCCCTGAGTCCCAGCCTGAAGTCCCTTCTGTTAAGTAGGTGGCAGCTGAGGGTCCAGGCCCAGGCTCTAGAGCGCTCTGCTATAAACATCACCTAGGCCGTACGTTGCTTCGTTACTGACTGCTGACTCAACATGTCACTGAGTACCCAGTCAGGAACACAGTGAGGAAACTGAGTCCCCGACCTAGGTGGTTTTCATCTAGCTCTGGTCACCGCAGAGAGACCTGGAAACGGTAAAAGGTTTCAGCAATTCTGCACAACTTGGCCTAATACGGTGGCGACTGCGCTGGGACTAGCGGCTCCACAGTGTGGCATGAGGATCTTCTCCATCTGTGCTCCTTCTGACACCGCAGGGGAAGACAGGCCGTGGGTAGAACGCCAGAGCACAGCAAGAGAAAGCGCAGTCCAGCCCAGAGTGGAACGGGATGGGCACAACTACCTCGATCATGTCACGACAGCTAATGTAACATCAGTGCTAACAAGGAACCCACTCTTGGGAACACAGGGAAATCAAGGACACCCTCCGAGACACACACAGGAATATCCAGGGTAGATGATGGGTGGAAAGGAATGGAGTCTTGGCCAGAAGGTTCCAAAGTGTGGTCGCCTGGCGACAAGTTAGAAACGCTAAGTTGGCAGGTCCAGCTCAGATCTGCTGAGCCGTATTTCTGAGGGTGGAGTCAGGAATGTGTGTTCCAGCAGCCTCCAGCTGATTCCTAGATGCATAGCCCTTGTGGTTTGGCAGCACAGGTTTTGACTCATTTCCTGTCTCTTGCTAACCCCTTTTGCTCTGGTTACAAAAGTATGCGGGGGCACATCAGGGCAAGAGCAGCTTGGGGCTGAACCCACAGTGCAAGGCTGCAGGGAGCTCTGGGACTTCTGGCATCACGGCTACAGGGCAAAGCTCTCCATCTGCTAAAACGGCAAGAGCTTTGGATAGGAAGGGGCGAGGTGAGAGCCATTAGTCTGCATTCCTCAGGCCCTGTGCCCTGACTCTGCCACCTCCAACTCGGCTAGTCTTCCCTCCACCTCCGGCCCACTCTAACACTGCACCACACAGTCTTTTCCGGCATCACCTACCCCCAGCGAAAGTATGTCGGCAGGAAGGAGCTGCAATCGGCAGGATAAACTCTCCGTTTGCCCTGTGTTGCTTTTCTTAGTTTTCCCCCTCTTCTCCACCTCAGCCTCTTCCTTCTGGCTAAAGGACTGATGATCCTCGCCTGAACCTAAAACTACCCATTTAATCCCATAGCTTACACAACTGAGTTACAGTCCAAACCCCGAGAACAGCTTCTGGGGTCACAGCCGAGGTTCAGCTTGCACTCAGGAGCCCTGGTGACCATGAGCAGGCTCTGCGGTGCCTACCGCTTCCACCCAGAGGCTGGCACCATGCTTATCTCAGCAGCTCCCGTCAGGGTCTCCTTGGGAACACTTCTGGGGGTTCTCATTATGACCACGGTCTAGCATGTCCCAACCACTCTACTAGCTTACCAGTCACCGCTCTTCCCGACTGGCCGTGCTGCGGCCATGCTGACAGAAGCAGATGAATGGCACAAATCAGATCTTCACCACCAGACCTCAAAAGTGACTCACACCTGGGATCCCAAACATGAAGCTAGTGCCATTCCCTAGATAAGAGCCTCGGGGTTCACAACAATGCACCTGCCGTTCCTCTGCCTATGTTGCCTCGTTTGCCCAAGTCGTTCTAGTCCCCAAGTCAACCTAGACAAAAATCCTGAAGGACCCCTTCTAGACCTCTGAGTGGTCTCTCTTCTACCTGCCTGGGCCAGGACAACACTTTCTTTCTCTGCTGCTCAGATCTCAACCTTCCTCGGTCACAGCCTGTCCCTTGCTCCTTGAAGGCAAGGGCTACATCTGAACCCAAATGTCCAGTGTACACAGAAATGCTCCATCGGTGTGCCTAGGACTTCTGACTTCCTGTCAGTGTGAGGCACAGCAGAGAAACAGCCGAAGACACGCTCTTTGTGTCCCACGGCTACATCTGAGCCCTTCTGAAGGAGACAGAACTCTTACCAGCTCCAGGACACAGAGCCACACTTCTCCCAACATGACTGTACTGGTCTCCATTTGCTTCTACTATTATTAGCCACAGCTACCATTGTGAGCACTGTGAGTCTAAACACAATGCCAAATTCTAGATGTATTGTTAATGTGGGATTCCCCTCTGTATGCTGTGAATATGTTTTATTGCCATTGGTTAATAAAGAAGCTGCTTTCAGCCAATGGCTTAATAGAGTAAAGCCAGGCAGGAAATCAGAACAGAGGCAGAGAGAAAGAGAGAGAGAGAGAGAGAGAGAGAGAGAGAGAGGAGAGCGCACATGTGGAGTCAAAGAGAGATGCTGCGTAGTCACAGAAGGAGACAGATGCTGAATGGAACCTTACCAGTAGGCCACAGCCACATGGAAATACACAGAATAATAGAAATGGGTTAGTTTAAGATGTAAGGGCTAGCTTGAAATACGCTTAAGCTATTGGCCAAGCAGTGTTTAAATTAATACAGTTTCTGTGTGATTATTTCATGTCTGGGCAGCCGGGAAATGAATGAGCAATCTCCACCTACATATTGTGATTTTTAATCTTTTCTATAACCCCATGAGGGCAGGTATTTCCCAATATTACTTTATAGAACAGTAAGCTATGGCTTAGAAAGAAAATAATTTCTTCAAAACACAGTTGTTACCATGTGGGATGCCCAGGTCTCTCTAGCTTCACAGCTTACCCTCTGAATTCCTATGAGAGATGGATGGCCTGGCAACCTTGGTTGCTCCAGGGATTGGGACAAACATGCAGCTGTTTTCTCTCGGGCTTACCAACCCACGGCACCCATTACATGGGCTAATTTGGCCTTGACTTTCGTTCATTTCCACTTGGAGGACTTCCACTTCACTCACGCACACCAGGACCTTCTGTGCCATACACTGTCTCGTTTCCCTAGCACACAAAGAGGCGCCTGCACCACCATATTCCCAAGAACCTGAGAAGCAGCCTTTGAGAGAGAAGAGATGGACGCGGACGAGATGCCCTAATCTACTCTGCATCTTTCCTCTGTTTGGTTCCATCACGTGAACTTCAAAGCAAAGACCGGACACACATGTGGCAGACACATGTCTGAGTCAGTCCCAGGGATGGGAGATCCTGACGCTGCAACAGGAGTAATCTCCCCCAGATAAATAAAATTATGTATACATCCCATCATAGGCTCTGCCAGAAGAGCTTGAGTTTTAAGGGTGAAGTTCTCACTGGGGTATTTATAAACTGCACAGCTACCGGCATGGGGCAGACAAATTATTAAAAGTGCATGGTGCCATGTAGACTAGAGATCTAGGAGTCGGTGCTGAGGGCATCATGCCCATGACTCTCTGCAGACGAAGCATCATGGCCCAGTCTTGTCGTTCCCAACTCTTCTCCTCATCCCTTGCAAGGCTCATATCCCTAGGACAGCTCCCCCCCGGCCCCGCCCGCCAAGAAAGCACTGAATTGCAGTTTAGAATACACACCCTTCCTCAGCACATCTGGGGATGTTTCATCCTACCTAAGCAGGAAGAAAGGGCAAAATTGGAAATGAAAAAAAGACTGGGGAAACTGTAATCACGATATATTGTATGAGAACAGAAAGTATTTTTAATAAAAGTGTGTGTAGAGGGGGAGACATCCAGAACCTATGTTAGCCTGATCGTTGCTACTGAATGTAGACCCCATGTAGAGCTGCCCCACCTCTCTGGAGATGACATCATCTCTTTTTGATGATAGATGGCATGTAGAGTATAAATGCAGGTATTAGGTCCCAAAGATAGCAAATCCCAAATAAGACTATGAATGCTAGCCTTTTAACCTGTGTCTAAGACACCATGAGGCTTTGCCAAAGGACGAGTGTCAGGAATCTAAAAGGGTAGGGGACCTGCCTCAATCCTGCCCATGTCCATCTGAGACACAGCCATACCATGGCTACACAGGCTGTGTCAGCAGCACTGGAGACCAAGTTCGTTATACAGATAGGAGATCAATAGGCTATGTCTCGTGTTTTAGATGAAGGAGACCAGAACATTGAGAGGCCAAGCAATCAGACAAAAGACCCTCAAAAGAGCAGGAAGATGCTGGAGAGGACAGAACCCTAAACCACACAAGAGCTTCAAGAGAACCTCGGAAGAAAAGAGAGACGTGCTCCTCAGCATCCCTGCATGTCCTGGAGAGACAGGCAGATAGACAGTGGTCTGGTACAAGGAAGATTTTTCTAATCATCAGAACCCCCATTGGACCTGGAACATAGCCTCTCTCTCAGAGGTCCAGGAGAAGGGATCCTTCTAGAGCTGGGAGGCTGAGACAAATGTCAAAGTCCTTTCAATGTTCTAAGGCTTCCATGATCAATCTTTGGGTTTCTGATAAGTTTTGCATGAATATAATGCAGCCTCCCAGATTCCTCTGTACCCTGAGTTCACTTGATCTTTGTGATTCCTCACACAGAGCTCAAAGGAACCCACATCTAGAGAAAAACACATTTCAAGCACCTTCAGACATCCTGGGCTTTAAAAGGAGCTGTCCCAGGGAATGCAAGTTCTGGAGATAGATGGGGTGGGACTGCAGGTAGGCAGGGCCTTCCGCTTCAGTCCTGACTCCCAGATCTGACTCTATAGAGATGGGGCAGGCTGGGGGATCCCGTGGCCTGAGTTGGAGCTGGGAAGAGGGTGATGGCCGGTGGCATGAGTGTCCTAGCCATGGTGACACACTTCCAAGTTTGAGGCAGGGGTGTGGCTCAATGGTAGAGTTCCTGCCTAGTCTGCAGGAGGCCCTGGATTTGATTAGCACTAGAGAAAAACAAAACAAAACAGCTATTCTAAACGGAGATTACAGAGCTTGTTACATACTCTATAAATGCTAAGATTCACTGGCCTGTATACTTTAAATATGGAGTTTCTGCTAGGAAAGGTATTTACCCAGAGAACTGTTTAAAACACAACAAAACCTCTAGGAGCTTGGGCATGGTGGTACAGGTCTGTAATCCTCACACTTGTTAGGCAGAGGCAGAAAGACTGCCACAAGTTCAAGGCTAGCCTAGGCTCCACATTGAGACGAAAACAGCAACAGCAGCAACGAAAGACCCTTGGAAGGCCTCCAGAGGAACTTTCCCCTCACAAGCAAACCCAAGCTCAAGTCTTCTGCCTTTCAGGGTCACTGGGCATCTTCATTCACCTAGAAAACGGAATATCAACAAATCCTCACCCCGCCCCAGAACTCAGAACCTGAATGAGACGCTCCATCCATCCATCTTACTCTAAGGGCTGACAATCATGTGACCAGTGCTGTCAGCACGACACAATGTATTGGCAGCCCTGGGGACAAGTCCAGGCTGGGCTAAGAAGCTGAGCCCAAGACCGGGCACTGTGAGCCCTGCTGTGTCAATCATTCCTGAGAACCTGGCACATACTGCTTTTGGCCTCTTGGGCTGCTGGCTGACCACCCAAACCTCATACCACAAGAGCCCTGGGTAAGAGAAGCCAAAGACTGAAGACCCAGGGAGACGCTTTCTCGGGCACTTTGGTCATGCAAGGCAGAACCAGATGGAGCAAGGAGTGGGAGGAACCTCAATTCCACTCTCCCCAGATGCACGGTGTCAGAACCCACTTGAGGGAGCAGCGTGCCTTTCAGTGACAACAGCTGTGTCCTTGGACCATGTTCCCAGTCCCTGAACTCTTCTCGGGACGCAGAAGCCGAATCCCCCTGGCACTGCCCAACGCTGTACTTTGCATGGCGGAAGGTATTTTTAGAAATCACGGGAAAGCTCAGCAATCCTCACGTGGCCCCACACAAGCACCGCAGAACGCCAGACCCGTGATGTGGCCACCAAGGGTCCAGCAGACCCTCCGGAGCCTTTGAGAGGATTCCCAGCTGCCAGATATGTTATCAAAATGCTCAGCTTAGGGTCCCATTGAAGCCAACCCCACCTAAGCCCTCTCTGGTTCGCCTCCTCTGCAGATCGCTCACTGAACAACGTAAACAGCTAATGTATACACGGTCTTCAGATCACAGACTACACCCATTGTACCTGTGAAACTCTCTCTTTCTCTTCACAGGTTAGCTCAACACAGCTGGGCCAAGGAATGAGACCATAAACGGCACTAGAAAAGAAACGTTTAAAGAAACAAACCCCAGCTACTCAAAGAGACCAGCAGTGCACGGACACTGTGGAAAGTCTTCTGTGTAAATTACCTACCTGAAGCCCCGGCTGCTCCCAGAACAGCGGAACAGAGCCTCGGATCTGGACAAAGGACGATACTCCATCATCCATGTAAATCGTCTGCGGCACAAGGAGACAGAAAGAGAAAGGGACTCTTCAATGAAACTGAATGTCCTGGGTTGTAACGGGATCCGGTGCCTGTGACCTGACACCAGCCTGGAGGATAGTCGGTGGACTTCGGTGCCCTCTGCTCTCTCACCTGGCAGGACTGGGGCTGCTGCAACGTCACCCACCAGACAGTAAGGTATGGGGCTATTGCCTGGCCTCTGAAGAGGGGTTTGTGCTCTGACCTGCGTATGCAGGAGTCCAGGACACACCCTTACCTAATGACCCAGCACACATTTCCTGCTTTACAACCAGAAGCAGCTGTGCTGGGAGTTTAGCTGAGACCTTTCCAGAGGGCTCTGCTTTACCTGCTCAGTAACTAAGGCGCCATTGATAAAGGACTGACCCGAATAAATCAGCTCTACTCAAAGTCCTGCTGACTGCAGATGCCACTGGTGACCTTCACGGCACAGGCCAAGGCTCAATGTGAACTTGTCTGCAGCCCCAGCCCTGCGCCACTGTGTTTTCAAACATGCCACCAACTAATACACACACACACACACACACACACACACACACACACACACTAGCTTTTTACAATACACAGACCCCCTTCCGCCCGTAGAAGTAAATGCTGCTTAAATTCCTGGTAATAGCCCCTGCTGACCAGTTTTGTAGTAGCCTACCTGCTTCCAACGACAGAGGAGCCAATGCGAGTTTAAAGGACACAAACATACAGTCCCTAGCAGGCTCTGGAGGTGGCTGCAGTGGTTATCAGATGGTGGCCTTTATCTGTGCAACCCTACCCAGGCCTGGCAAGGCCACCATGGGCGCCGCCGTGAGTCCTTTCCATTGCTCTTACAGGGTAGCTTTCCACACAGGCTAGATCATGCTCAGATGGCATATGCATTAGTAATTCCTCAGGGGGAGGGGGCTGGACAGTGAGCCTTGAGGTTCTCTGGACGACAGGCATGCCATGAGCCTGGTATCTAGGCTATAAACGTAATTCTAGCCTTCGTCTCCAGAGGAAAATACACTAGGTTGTCTGTTTCTCGGTACAGGCTACCAGTGAATGTGTTACCTCTATTATTCTGTTTGCCCCACTGCAGAAAAGCTTGCCCTCCTGAGATCAAAGACACAAGACTGACTGTCCCTGACAAAGAAACCGAGTTAGCTAACATGAAGACAACCATTTACAAGGCCAGAATCTGACCTAAGCTAAGGACGCTCAGCACTTTTTTCTGATGATCCTGGACTTTATACACTACATTCTGCCTTGGCCTGGGTCCCTCTGAGCTCAGTGCTGGAGACAGTGCCTGGGACCCCTTCTGCATGGGCAACAGTTCTCTCTTTCTCCCCATAAAAATCATCTGTATGTGTCTCCTGCCCCATCACCCCATCATCCAGTGTATAGCCCAGTAACCAGCACAATGTTGTTTTACAGGGCTTCTATGCTGGTGAGAGAATAGCCTCAACACCCACAGGGCTGGCTCCTCTCACAGGTGCCATTTCCACAGGGTCCCTGGAGAGGCCCATGTGCCCAGCAGTGTAGCCTAGGCACATTACTAAAATGACTTTATCCTGCTTCCCTCTCTAAATGGATTAAATGTCACTTGGTACCCTGAGAGTAAGTTTAGGTACGTTCTCTCCCAGCCTAGGGTGGTCACTTGGAAAACGTCACTGCTGTGTGTGGATGAGGCTACTCAGAGCCAGGAAGGCTGAGCAGGGATAGGTATCAGGGCAGGGAGGGCCAGGCTGCAGGAAGTGTGTGTGGGGGGCAAGAATGGACAAGATAAGGAAGGATCTTAGGCAGAGTTAGAGCCCTAGAAGACAAACAGGAACCCCAGTGCCGATGCCATGGGGGGCCTGGTACTGTGCAGCCAGGAGGGCCACCCCAAGCAGCTTCTTTTGTGGAAGGCTGAGAATGGAGAGCTTCACTTGAAAGGCTCTTCCAGGATTCTACTTCCAGATGCAGTATTTACAAACCCTTGCCTCCCCACTGGCACCCTCAGGAGAACACACACAGTCACCCTAAGCTCCCTTCGTTAGGTGACGGCCTGCTTGTCAAGAGCCAAATATTTATCATGCACCCTTTGCTGACAGGCTGAGGGACTGAGCTTTGTTTTTCTGCAAAGTTGAGTCACTGCTGCAGAGGAGCCAACTGGGTATGACTCACAGCAGAGCTGGGAAAAAAAGAAAAACCCAGACTTCCTCCCAAGAAGCCAGAGAAGGCATCTACCACATGGACACACAGTGTGTATGCATCTACATGTATATACATGCCATATAAACATACATACACATATACCCACAAGTATACAGCATACATAACAAATACACCATGCATAAACATGAATATACAAACATCACACAAGCACACACTGTATGGGACTTAAAACATACAACATATATAACATATGCATGCACACACCACACAGATTCATGAACACAGAATGTATGTATAGACATGTGCATGTGGACACAAACTTGTACACACACACACACACACACATACACACACACACACACACACACACAAACTGTTTACAAGAACTCCACTTAATTCCTCAGGAAAATGTTAAAGCAAGGAAAAAGTAGAAATCCTACAAGCAGGGCTCACTCTCCTGCTCCGTGTGTGTGTGTGTGTGTGTGTGTGTGTGTGTGCGCACGCGCATGCATGAGTACTCTCAAGCATACGTGAAGATGTCAGAGGACAACTTGCAGGAATCATTTCTCACCTTCTACCATAGCGGTTCTCAACCTTCCTAATGCTGTAAACTTTTAACACAGTTCATGTTGTAGTGACCCCCAACTATACAATTATTTTTGCTGCTAGTTCATCTCTGTAATTTTACCATTATTATGAGTTGTAATATAAATATTTGTGCTTCCTGATGGCCTTAGGTGAACCCTGTGGAAAGGTCAGTCCTTTTACTCCCCAAAGGGGTCATGACCACTGGCTGAGAAACCCTGTTCTACCATATGGGTTCTGGGGCTTGAACTCAGGTTGTCAGGCTTGGTGGCAAGTATCTTTTACCTACTGAGCAGTCTATCTGGCTTGTCACTCTTCTCTCTGTGGTTCCCCTATTAGTTTGACAAATGATGCTTGTGTCAAGCATCCGAGTAACAACTGCAGGACTTCACGTAAGACCGTAGCTTTGCAGCAGGGTTCAGACCAACAGCCAACAGGGCACCAGTACCAGATTCGCACTATCCCATTAAGCTCCCTTGCCTGCTGGGGCATGGTACTGACGTCATCAATTGCTGCTTACATTGTTGGTGAGTGACCAAATGCACAGCCTACCACTTCTTTACTGACAGGCGAAAGAGCCAGTAACACATCTCCTGGCTGGAGACAGACCCACTTTGAACTGTTTTGGCATTAAGGCCTCCGAGCACGGTGTATTATCTGTCATATTTTACCAAAAGTAGTGCTACAGGGCTCAGACTTCAGGGCACATTTTGAGCTGCCCCATCTAACCAGGCTCCTATGGAATCACCACAGTCTTCAGTGGGTAAACCTCTCCCAGGCCACAGTGCAGGTTCTATTGCTCATGGCCCACTGCACCTTTTACTTCTCCTGGGCTCAGCAGATGTTGCAGGCCACAGCTGTGGCACCCTCAGCCTGGCTCCAGTCTCCTGTGGTCATCAGAAGCACCTCCATCAGCGGGTGACCACGAGGAGCCTTTGCCAGGGAAGCACCTCCAGGAGGGAGGAGGCCTTCCTGTTTTACTTCTGTTGTGTACACACACACACACACACACACACACACACACACACACACACACACCTGCATGCCAGGGCAGGGACAGGAGGTATCCTGTTACTGTAGGCCTGAACCCCACTTGGTCATGGTAAAACGATGGGAAGAAGAGGTGCTACAACGGGCACTCAGGGGCTAAGAGGCCCACAAGCAGACCCTGCTGAAAAGCCAATAGCTCGTTTCTCAATTGCCATTGGCCCATCCCAGAGGTCATTTCCCAGTTTCATGCAGTTAGATTGCCCTGGGGTTCTGGCAGCTTGAGCCAGCCTGGGTTCCTGTGCCCCAGGTGGCCTGTCTGCCAGAAGCAGCTTCAAAAGCACATGTTCAGCCAAGCCTTGCTCTGGGTTTAAGATCATAGCCCTCGCGTCGGTTATCGGTTATGTCTAGTGAGAATGTTCTTGTGGGGTTGAGTTACACCCTCTCAGCTGCCAGTTGTTCTGGCCGGACAGCAGATGGTAGTGTCTGTCCATGAACAGCCCCTGCTACAGGGAGCGAGGTCAAGTGAGTTTATACAGATGCCAGCATGGCCCAGAGGAGGAAAAAGAATTAAAACACAACACACACACACACACACACACACACACACATACACACACACGGAAGACCACAAAGGCTTCTAGGAGCCAAGAAATCCCTCCTCCTACCCCAGGAAATCAGGAAGCAGCAAGCTCCTATGGCTTGACCCTCTTAAAAGCATATTAAAACTTAATCCCCATCATCAAATGGTGATTAGCACTCTGCCTTCATGGATTGATTAATCCACTCCTTCAATTAATGGGTTACCGAGTTATTTTAGGAATTGGTTTTCACATAAAGACCATGTTGGCTAGGTTTCCTGTGTGCTGCTTGTCACCCATCAGGACGCTCCAGCAAAGTCCGCACCAGATGTGGGCCCTCGACCTTAGACCAGAACTGCGAACCAAAACAAATCTCTTTTCTTTATAGCATACCCAGGATGTGGTATTGTGTTACAGCGGCAGAAAACGGACTGAAACCGGCTCTACATATCCCTGGGAGTATGGCTAGGCCGTTCTCATCTCTAAGGCCCAGTTGGGTGGGGCTGCCCCAAGGTGGAGACCTAGGAGATACACAGCAGGGTCCTCAATCTTGAGTAGTAACAAGTAACATGTGATAACGGGACAGATGAGTCACCAGGTGCCCTAACGGTATAACCAGAGCAAAAGCCCCAGCCAGAGCCTGTGGAAATGCTGGCTTTACTTAGTGAGAAAAGCAAAGATCACGGAATTTCCCCTGCAATCAAAGCACTGCCCTTAAGAGGGGGTTTATGCCCCAGTGTTTATGGGTTCAGCTGTGCCCCTTCCAGAAACAGTATGCCACATGTTAAAGTCCTAGGCTCCAGTACTTCCAGCTGTGACCTTGTTTGGATAGAGGACCTCTGTGAATATAACTGGATAAGTGAGACCACCCCGGGGGTGGCTGAGCCCTTTGATCCAGTGTGACTGTGACTGGATGATGCTTCTGGGAACCACTTACACGGGACCACAGAAGCTGGAAGAGTCAAAAACGGATCCTCCCGAGGGATTTTCAAGAGACAATGGACCTACCTGACCTTGATTTTAGCCAGCCAGCCTCCAGAACTATGAGAACAAATGCCTGTTGCCTCAACCACCAAGTGTGTGGCACTTCATTACCCAGGAAACTCACTGGGTGCCCTCTCCAGTGTTCTATTTTATAGGACATGGGCAGTTGGTCCCCTGCCCTCTCTAATGTCCTATCTTAAAGGACAGGGCAGTTGGTCCCCTAAAGATGTATTTTATAAGATACAGTAAGAAGCCACAGTGATTCTAAGCTGGCTGAAAGCTAAACATTTGGGGACTTCCACCACCAGGACCAAATAAGTGGCCCTCTTCCCTCTGAGTGGGTGGGGAAAAAAATGCTGGGCTCCGGATGTCCTCTCGACCAAAGATGATCTCTGACCAGTTCCGGTACCAAGTTCAAACCCTGTGCGTGCCAATGCTTAACAACACAGCTTTCTACCTGGTATGGTATCATGACTAGCAAAATGAAACAACAACAACAACAAAAAAAAACCCAGAACTCTGTCTGAGAACAGAATGGATATTTTTATCTGGATACCAGATACAAATAAAGGGGATGAGGCAAAGAAGGTGGACACAAGAACATGAACAGGAAAAAAGGAAATGGCTCCCACGGTGGAGCACGTATTCTCTCTTTCTCCAACCAATCATTATTTAATAGCCTTGTCACATTCAGAGGGGCAAGAAACCCTTCCCAAGATAGTAATTATACCCACAGATCTTTTGAGGGCTCCTGCTCCAACTTCCCTCTGACTCCACCAGGGGCCTTCACCTTTGGTGTCAGTGTTTCTGCAAACTGGACCCCCACACTGGTTTGAGCCATCACTGAAGGTCGGAGCACGCAGAGGTTCACGTGCGGTGGACGGTAACGTGTACATCTGTGCTGCATTAAACTGGTGCCCTCACAGGGTGCCTCTCAGGCACACCGCGGCGAGAACTGCAAAGCTGCAGGGACACACAGGGGGCCTGCAGCCCAGAGTGGAATCACACCTGGGCCTCCTGGGCTTTCCCTTCCTGCAGCTGATCCCACCGCTCTTCTGCAAGGTGGCACTCAGGGAGCAAGTAAGAATAACAACAACAACAAAATAAATAAAATAAAAATAAAAAAAAACAAGGTGCAAGACAGCGTCTTGGGGAGTGAGAACAGAAGCTAGGAAAAGAAACTAAGGAGGTATTACAGATGGCTCTCCTCCATGGGTGCTGACAGCAACTGCTCCAACACACCATCACACTCCCAGGCTCTAACAGGCTTTCAGAATAAAGTTCCTGCTGATACAGAATTTAAAAAAAAAAGTGTCTTCCTCCATTACTCTATTGTATTCTTTATTTACCCTAAAAAGACTTCCAACTCGTATTGGTTTGTCAACTGTTCCTGGAGTAAGTGCTCCTCTCTATAGCTATGGCCCCCATTCTTGAGCCCTTCTGCTTAAAATACATTAGAAGGAGTGGGAGGTGAGAAAGCGTTTGCCACATAAGTCGAAAGACCTGAGTTCAATCCTGGGAATCTATATAAAAGCCAGATCCATTGGCGCATGCTGGTAATCACAGCTCTCAGTAGGCAGAGTCAGGAACATCTCTAGGACCTCACGGACAGTCATTATAGCCAAACTGGTGAGCTCTAAGTTCAGTTTTAGGTTCTCAGGCACACACACACACACACACACCCCGTAAGCAAATACTATCTTTCCAGAATGAGCTGTGAATCAAAAAGACAGACCAGCTAAGTCAGAGGCAAGTGTCAAGTAATGCTCCAATCACACACATACATACACACACAGGAAGAAGCCATGGTCAGAAACCTGTTCACATGCATCAGGGTCTCTTCCACTCACAATAGAAAGCACGCATGCGTGGGAGGCATCGACTCTGCCATGGATGGGCCTGGGTACTCACCTGCTCTGTCTCCACGAAGTTGGACACGTGGCCATCGTCGTTCACACCGCGGGTGAGGAAGCGAGTGCCTGCTCGTTCACAACTGATGCGAGAGATGAGGCAGGCCTTGGCCTGCTTGTGGGAGGCATACACTGTGCGGATGGTCACCAACCCACAGATGACTTTCAGCAACCAGTCACAACAGCTCACCTGGTGCTGCCTCAGGGGCACATGCAAGAGCTGGTTCCTGTAAAACAGACCCACCTTTGGGTCACCCTACCAGACGCTACAAATGCTGCACCCAGAGCCAAGTACTAAGCTTCCCGTAGGCCCCATTGCTCCACTAGGCTTTTATATGCAATTTCATCCAAATGGAAACATTCTGTCCTGGAGGGAAACTCACTAAGCCTCAAAAGTTCCAAAGGGAGGCTCTTTAAAATTCAGAAAGTTCTAAACAGAAATTCCTTAAGCTAAGGAAGTCAACAATTCACAAGTCTCAAGAAGTCCCCGAAACTTAACAGATTTATAAAGGCCTTTCCCATCTTCAGGTTATATAACCAGCAAGAACTGCTAAGGAGAGGAGACGCTAACCTGTGACCTGCCTGCAAGTGTTCAGAGATGCACATGGTTCTAGCTTTCCTAAATTCTCACTCACACTGGAGCAGCTGCCTTTGAGTTGTCCAGGCTTCTTTAAGTAAACTCTAACCCACACTCCTGCAAGTGTCCTATGCGAGCTCAGTGGTTCACTGGGTTGTTCTTTGGTGGTGTTATTATTCCGGGCTACTGTGAGTTCCTTAGCTAAGGTGGAGAGACATTTTGTCATGTCCCTGAGGAAGAATTATCACCCAACAGAGGCCAACAATGACTGCTCTCCAGTGGGTCCTACAGTTGGAACATATAGATTCGCAAAGTTCTGTGCTTCTGAGACTCGGCCAGTATGATATGCACAGGAGGAAGAGGCCAGAAGTCCTTCGCTTATGCTACTACCAGGTGACAGTAAGGACCAGAGGGAACACAACTGGAAAGGAAGCCACCCATTCAGGGACCTTAAGAAGAGCTTGTTTAGAACTATGTCTGCCATGTTCTTTATTAGAATAAAGTATTTAGTCTTGGGTCTGAGACCTGGTGCAGTAGTTAGGAGCTTGTGTTGCTCTTGCAGAGGATCCTAGTATGGTTCCCAGCACCCACATCGGAAAGCTCACAACCCCTGCAATTCCAGCTTCAGGGGACCCAACTCCCTCCCCCTCTGACCTCTGTGGGCAGCTGTACTCATGTGCATACATACACACATGACTAAAATCACTCATGTTTTAGCCAGCAGTAGTGGCACCTGCCTTTAATGCCAGCATTCAGGAGGTAGAGGCAGATGGATCTCTGAGTTCAAGGCCAGCCTGGTCTATAGAGCGAGTTCTAGGACAGAGCTACACAAAAAAATCCCTGTCTCAAAAAACAGTAAAAGAGCATTACTCATGTTTTGATTAAGTAATAACACTAGGCAAAGATAAGATGACATAAGACTGTATTTAATATGCATGCACTTATACACATTACACATATGCACACATACAGAGTGGGGTGAATATAATGAGAGCACTGTGAGGAAATCCAGAATAAGTAAATAGGGATCAGATGAAAATAAAAGTTGGTCAAAGCTCCAGTATTTCTTTCCTCTCCACACCCTGCAGATTATTCTGGGTTCTGCAGTCTGTGGTGATTGTAATGGTTAAAACAGGACACATCCCCAACCTTGATATGAGGGTTTGTCCCTAGCTGTATTGTATCTTGTTATGCCATGTTCAGCTGGTATCACCAGGAGACCTGCTTTTTTCTGAAGGGAAATGGAGGAGCAGTGGATCTGGGGTGAGTGGGTGAGGCTGCGAGGAGGAGAGGGAGGGGAGGCTGAAGTCAGGGTGTATTGTATGAGAGAAAAATAAACAAGCAAATAAAAAAGCAAAAAGCAAACAAACACCACCAACAAACACAGGACACATGCTAGAGTCCACAAAGTGGCATTCCAAAATTATTGGCGTGGACTGGTCTAATCCATCCGTGCGTGGCCCCATGTGGAAGGCATTATTATCAGAAATCCCATTTGATAAAACTGAGACATGAGAACTAAAATGCTTGCCCAAGACCACAGAGTCGGCAAATGCAGTGTGGTGTTCTAAAGCCAAGTCTGAGAGTTTGATTTTATTGACTGATTCATTGATTGGTTGACTGTAGCGAGACATAGAACTCGGGACTTTATGCATGCTAGGTGAATCCTCTGTCACCGCCTCACTCCAGCTGTCCCGGATGAAAGCCCTACAGTTGCACAGGGTTGAGCTATCCTCCCATCCCCCACCCCACCGTCAACCAGCCTCCCTCATACCCCGGAGGCCCCAACAGTGCCAGTCTGAGACTTGTCACTGGGGAACTTTCTCTTGCAGGGTCTGGAACAAATCTAGGTCACAATGGCCTATTTGTTTAAAATAAGGAAGCCGGTTCCTGCCCTAGAGCTCAATTCCCTGGAGATGTGTGTGAGTGGAGGATCTCTGTGTTTCAAAGCCTTTGCCCTGAGGCCAGCTTCTGGGAATGTGACCACTGCCAGCCACTACCACCCGCACCCAGCCAGTCAGCCCTGAGAGCCCTGCCCACCATCTGGGTTCCCACAGGTGCAGGACTGCTCTGTGTGACGATGGCGGAGAACCAAGACCACAAAAACAGGCTGCTTTCAGAGCCACTCTCTGGGCTTCAGATAATAAGCTCCTTTAGTAACATACATTAAATGTATGTCCCCTGTCACTGGGGGCATGGGGAGGAGCCTCTGTCAACTGGACAGCTCTGGTCATTTACTCAAGTGGCTCTGGGGAGGACAGCTTAGAGAAGATCTGAATCTTCAGTGAGGGACAGCTTTGCACTTCCTGCCAGGCCTCGAGTGCATTAGGAAGTGACAACCATTGGGGCAGGATGACCCCACTGCTGTGCTCTTTCCTGTGCTCACCAGCTGTATCCTACATGGACTCCATCTGCCTCCTGCCATGGCTTCCAGACCTCAGCACGATACAGTGGGGTTGGGTGATCTGGCTGCAGCCACTCGGCCTGCTGACTCTGATGTGGTCAGCTTCAGGGGCCAGGGTGGGTACCCACCAGTACCCACCCGTACCCACTCAGTGCATTCCGCAGACAGTCCCTCCTCTGAAATCCAATCTAGCCTGGAATCTGCTTTAAAAGGAGTACAACAGCACCTCCTCTCCTCTGCGCCCTCTCTGCTCCACCTCTTTACCCCCCTGGCTCTGTGCTGTCTCACAACTGCTGCAGAGCGCTCAATGGGAAAGCAGGAACACAAGCGCTGGGGTAAGCCGGATGCCCAGGATCTCCTGTTTCCAAGGAATGCCCCCGCCTCCTTTGTGTTCACAGATATCGCTGTTTCTGAACCTCTGCACAAGACCTTCCCAGTCTTGGGCCACAGTGCAAAAGAACATGCTGGGCCCCCAAGAATAACCAGATATCACAGAAGGGCCAGCAAGCACCTGGCATCTTCAACTAACTGCATGACCAGCAGCACACCTGGGCAGCTGGTTAGAAACGTGGACGGGGTCTCAGACTCGGTCCCCACCTAGATGCATGCACTAGAGTATGCATCACAACAAAACAGGCAGGATTTCATATGTGTTCCAAACCTGAGCACATAAACTGGCAAACCGGAGAGGACCTTGGAGGACATAAAGGCAGGGTACTAGGGGTGAGACAGGTTGATTTATCAAAATCAAAAGAGAGGTGAAGAATTCACGAGCAGGGAGCTGAAGCCCTATAGAAAGGACCCTTAGCCTACCATGGGAGCCTTTGCTGATTCCTGTGGGCAAAGCCAGGCAGGCACCAAGGAAGGGCAGGAACAAGCCTCCATTTCTGTGTCTAGCTTGGAGACCAGTGTGGCTCCAGAGAGGGCTTTGGGCTAAAGCATTAAAAGACGAGGTTTACAAGGAAACAAGCAGCAGATTCCCGCCGCAACGCTTCTGCCCACTTCTCTTATCCTCCGCAACTGTGAGGAGAACGGCGCTCTAGAGAAGGCGAGAGCACGATCCCTGCCACCATTGCCCTCTCAGCTTCCACACAAGGGCAGGTCCGTGATCCAAGGCTCTGGACCAGCTGAGGAGAGCATCAGTGCAGAGAAGGCCTGAGTAAGTAAAGCCCCAATATTCTACCCAGGGAACAGAGTTTCTTTCCTAGATCTACCTGGGACCACAAAAATACACACCTGGAGCAAAGCCCGCAGGGTAGAGATGCTGGATTAGTTATCTTTTCTCACTGAAGAGAGCAAATGAGACTCTAAGTGCCACTCCAGAGCTGATCCAGCACCCCAGGCAGAGGCACGATGGAAGACATTGGCTCTATGTTACCCAGAATCTGCCCTCTGTGACCCAGTGCCTTACCAGAAGAACGAGGTCCCCCATTCAGAGCAGTCATCGCCCTGTTTCTGCGCCCTGATGGTCAGATCAAAACTGGAGCCATCATTGGGCCATGCAAAATAAAACACCCCTGAGCTCAGGATTTTCTTCAAGGCGAGCAGGCGGTCCTCTTCTTTGGCCTCTTCCTGAAGGGGGCAAAACTCAGTGGCGGTGATTTTGTAGATCTCTGCATCTGGAATTCTGCCCACTGATGTGCAGCCTGTCACCAATACCAGGAAGCTCAAGGGGACCCCACCTGGAAGGGTTATAGAGAAGATGAAGGATTATGGATACTGAGCAGGCTGCATCCCAGTTCAAACGCCAACCCTAACTGGAGGGTATTTCTAACTCTTGTTCCCTAGGCCCTAAGGTAGTGCCCACCTACCCAGTCTGTACCCCAAGCAGTGCCACACCCATCAGAAATTTGTATTCCTCCTCAGCTCAGAAAAACAGCTCTGCTCTAACAGACCCTAGGGTGAGTCTGACGTGAAGGCTTTCCCACAGCTCGCTCGCTAGCCTACAGTTCTACTCAGCTCTCAGCCCCAGCTCTCTCCACAGGACTGAAGGAGAGGCTTTGTCTCCCAGCCATCTACCCTATAGACCAGCACACTCCTTTCAGCATCCTCTCTTCCTAACCCCAGCCCTCTTCCAAATCTGTGCCCACCACCTTCCAATTCACCCTCTTCAGCTCAACCCTTATTCCTTACCCGTTGCCTGGGCACCCTCCCAGCTAATGCAGGCATGGCCTTCTTAAACACAGCGGATAGCAGACTTCCCCTGCTCAGATCCCTCTGTGGCTCCCACTGAACCCCACCCCAATGACAGAAATGCAAACCCCTCCCGAGGCCTCCTGTTCTGTATCCTGCCCCGTATCTCACCCCCACCCCATATGCGGACTGTTCCCAGGCAGCTGCTCCCAGGGCTGCTTCTCTCTGCAGCACACATTCTTACAGTCAGTCTGTAGTTTGATGGGAGACATCCTCCCACTTGGAGAAAGGCTCCCTTGCCATCTGCCCAGCAAGGGACTCCTTCCAACCTCCCAGCTGACTTCCCCGCCTCAGTTCTCTCCTGGCCAGGTAGAAGCATGCGTTTTTGGTCCTAGCCTTACACCTTCTGGAACCCCAGGAGCCTTTCTTCCCCCACTGGGTAAGCCCCTGACCCTCCTTTGGGTCTATGGGCAGCACTTCCTCCGGAAAGCCGGACCTGCTCTCCAAAGACAGTAGGATGCCCATCTTTGTATCAGAAGTTTCCCAGCGGCACGTGGGCACAGAAAGCCAGTAGCCTTCATTCCAGCTGTGTCCCTCAGCAGCAGCGGTTCTCCCCAGGGGCAGGAACTCAGTGTACACTATCATCTACCACAGCACATGTATGTGAACACTTCCTAAATAAGTTCCAGTACAGGAGACTGATACACGCTTCTCCAAGCCCCTGCCACACTGTCCCTGGCTGCTCCTTTTCTATCCCACGTACCCTACTTCATAGCAATACTACCCACGTCAAGGGGTGGTGGCCATACTGTGTGCCCTTCCAAAACACAGGGTCCAAGAGATACCCCCAGTGGGTGATGGGCCTGGATCTATCAGGAAGTTCTTCCCACCCAGTAAGGTTTACTCCACATGGCCAGCAGCCTCTCGCTGGCTGAAATGATGCTTTATGCCATTCTCATACCTCACCATGCTCTCATAAAAGACCACAAAGGCAGCAAACCCAACCACCCGCCGCCTCCAGCAGGCTGCCCTTCTTCTTCACTGGTGGAATGCGGCTCCGGCGAGGGGATGATTGGTTTTTATTAAAGAGTAAGTAGGTCACGGCTCACACATGCTGACTGATGCACTGTGGGGAAGGAGGGTGCCCATGGGGCGAGGATATTGAATTGGCGTGTGCATCCTCAGGAAACCACTCTGAAATAACGTAAGCTCCAGAGTTCTGCTGGGCCATTAAAGCAGTTAAGGTTTTCCCAGCAGGGTAGGTGAATTTCAGTGAGGCTGAGGCGGTCCACAGCCTGGGCACCCGGCTCCCTGAACTGATGAGCTCGGTGCTAGGGGAAAACAGTATTGAGCAAAGTTCCCTTGCAGGGCCAAGACAGGGCCCCATGATCTGGGCTGGGGCTCAATGAAAGAGAAAGGGATGAGGAAGGATTGTGGGGCAGGGGAAAGGGGACTCTTACAGAGAATGAGAAGAAATGGTGTCACCACGGGAAGGTGCCCTTCAGCTGGGGCAGCACCCCAGAAGGCACAGAGGCAAATCAGAGCCACTCGGTGTGCACAGCCGAGCCAAATGCCTCCATATATCTGATACACAGGATGATTCTCTGCACACCAGGTACTATACAGTGACTTAGTCATCCCAACAACCACCATTGTCAGCCCATTTTATAGAGAGGGGAAAGGAGGCAAGCAGAGGCTAAAAAGCCAGGGGTGACTGAGAAGGAAAACTGGGATCACCTGGATCACCTGAATCCACTTTCTGGCTATACCACTTGGGCAAGTTACTCAGGCTAAGTCTTGCTCTCCAGCCGGCACTTGCCATGCCCCTGGTGGGTAGTAGTGACACTGGGCTGAACAACACTGCTCCCGAGAGTCAGCACTGCCATTTCACATGCAAAGTTCCCAGGGGAACTCATCAGGACCCAGGCACACTATTCCGGGTTGAAACTGTTATGGTTTTGGTCCCTTTAAGAGACAAGCCACACCCATTCCCCTCCCCATCCGCTGAGGCAGGCTGATCTTCAGCTTCCGGCCTGAGCTCATTCTCTATTTTCCATCTTCCTCTTGGAGAGGCAGCTTCGCTTCTGCCTCTCTGCCCACTTCTCTGCTTCCCCCTTCTCTGTCTCTTTCTCATCTTCTCTCTCTCTCTCTCTCTCTCTCTGTGTCCCCTTCACCCTTTCTCTTCCATAACCCCCTGAATAAACATTCAACCTCACCCTGCATGTCGTGTCTATCCATGTTTCTGTCTTCTGCCCGCCCGCCATGTGTCTCCCTGCCCCGAACCAGCCATTGCTCAGGGACCAGCAGCCTCTCTGTCTGAGGCCCACTGCCTGCTGCCACATGGCCCGCCACCACTGCTCTGGGACCAGCAGCTGTCTCTGCCTGGGACTGGCTGCTCCCAGGGCCTGCTGTCTGCCGCCACATGGCCCACCACCAGCACCGCTCAGGCCTCCGCTCTGGGACCCGCAGCCATTTCTGCCTGGGACTGGCTGCTCCCAGAGCCCGCTGCCACCATTTGGGACCTACAGCATTTCTGCTGCCTACTGCAGGGAGGATCTTGCAGCTTTAAAAAAAAAAAAAAAAAAAAAAACAGAAACCCCACTGCAACATGGGGTTTTCTTTAAGCCTGAGGTCTGCCTGTCCCTGGCCTTTTGACACCTTAATCTTGGACTATAAGATAGGTACTTACAAATGTTTGTGAGCCACAGCTCTAGTCTCTGGAACTTTACTACAGCAACCAAATAATAATGATAATAATAATAATAATAATGCACACCCAAGTTTTCACCTGTATCTTAAAAGCAGTATTGTGACAGCAGATGGAGATCAGCGCTCTCTTGGGCACTGGGCAGGTGTGAAGTACTGTTAAAAGTCTTTTAAAATCATAATTAATGTTAATAAATCGTTTGAGTTTTTATTGTAAAGCTGGTATTTATTTTCCTATAAATAGGTAAGGGCAGTGGGGGGATGGGCAATCTGACTAATTGGCAGCTGTTGGACTCTTGTTGCTTTGAGCAAAGAGACATTCAAACAACTGGTAGATTACCTTGCACCAACGCCAGCTGTTTTGAAGACTTCGCAGATGCCTTGGAAAAAACTCACAAGGACCACAGCTGTGGCTCTGAGTCCTGAGGGCACAGCCTCAGCCAGGACTGTGTGGGAGAGTTCATTCCAAACTCATTTTGCTATCAAGCATAATACAAGACATTGAAACCACTTCAACCAAGGCCTAAGAAGCACATTTTCCCAGGGGCCTAGCTGAGGGATTGTTGCGATTGGTGCAAAAGGGAAAACACAATGATTAGTACAAACACACACTTTCATTTATATGCAAAGTGTGCTGATTGGTGCAAACACAAACCTTAATATACATGTGAGGTGTCTCCTGATTGGTTTAAATACCCTTCTTGACTGTATAAACAAGTAGCTAAGGCTCACTTAGTGAGTGGGCTGGGAGAGCCTGTGCTGCCAGGCCTGGGTGTAACAGCTCTAGCCCAATAAACGGCTTCCTTTAAGGGACAGGAAGAAACAGCGGCAAGCTGCAGCAGCCGCAGAGGAGCAGGCAGCAGACCAAGCTGCAAAAGTGGCAAGACAACCTGCTGCCTGACAGAGACAGCCAGGGCAGGCTTAGGGGAGATGGCAGTCAGTGCCTAAGAGAATGGAAGTCTGTGAGCAAAGGAGGATAGAGCCTACATATAGAGACTGAAGTCTCTGGGAGAGTTCTAGCTGCCAAGCCTCCAAGGCCAAGGGTCTCAGACACTCAAGGTCTGGGAGCAATAACACAGGCTACTGTCAAGGGCTGAAGAATCACGATGCCTGGCCTGCCCACAAGCTTCAATGCAAGGGTTAAGGAAGCTGGATGACTTCCTGCAGGCCTACAAAGTTTTAGACCTAAGGGTCCGATGCCAAGGGCCTGCAGGACAGGTGTGACACCAGAGGGCTCCACGTGCCCTACTCCTCCTCTTTCTCCCATCACTCAACACTGTCCAACACAGAAGACACAAAACCTCCAAAGACCAGCACTTGAAGAGCTTCTCCTTGCCCTCCTACGACCTCTATCTGGGTAGAAGAGAAGGATGCTTTCAGTTGATTGGTAGCATTATATTTTGCAGCATATTCTAGGTGCTGACAGGTAAAAGAAAACTGCTAGAACCTTCCTTACCAGTGTCCAGCGGATGCCCATGACTGCCTGAGGATGCTCCTCTTGAGCAGGTGGCCCTCCAGACACACTCCCATCCTCTGTCCCTCAGACTCTCACCCTGTCACAGACCCTTCTGTGCTCTGAGTTCTCCACTGGTCGACCTCTTACTATTGGGCAGTTAACCAGTGTCTTAACCAGGCTCGGATTTATCATTGCAGTCAACTGTGGCAACACTCTGGGCAAACAGTATAAGCCGTACAATGCAAGCAAAACATTTGGATAAATCCTCATTTAACATAAAATGTAGGGGCTGGAGAGGTAGCTCAGAGGTTAAAAGCATTGCCTGCTCTTCCAAAGGTCCTGAGTTCAATTCCCAGCAACCACATGGTGGCTCACAACCATCTGTAATGGGGTCTGGTGCCCTCCTCTGGCCTGTGGGCATACACACAGACAGAATATTGTATACATAATAAATGAATAAATATTAAAAAAAAACAAAAAAAACCATAAAATGTAAAATGTGTAGTGACGATATTTTATAACAAGATGGTAAATATTACCAGTTGATGGAAGGACAGTAGATTGCACCATTTGTAATTATGATTTTCTTTTGTAATGTTTATTTTACTTGTGTGTATTTGTGGGTGTGTGGGTGTGTGTGCACAAATGCGTGTATGTCCATCCACAGAGACCAGAGGTGGTGGATCCCCTGGAGTCAGAATTCCGGGCAGTTGTGAGTCACAAATATGGGTGCTGGGAATTGAACCTGGGTCCTCTGAAAGAGCAGTACACACTCTTAACCACTGAGCCATCTCTCCTGTCCCTCTCAATAGAAAACTGTCCGTGTTGATGAATAGTTGGGAATAGAAAGATTTATTATAGAAATGTCACTCAATTCTTCAAGATCCTCGGTTGGTGCTAGAAAGGAATGGTAAGGAATTTATCAGCAAAATTACTATTAATGCTGACAGATTATATCAAATTAAATTCTTCAGTTAGGAGAAAAGCAAACACACGGCAGCCCCTGACTTACAAATGAATGGTACTGAGCCACTGACACGGCTGACTTCAATAGTACTGACAGCAATGTTTGGAAGCACACCTTTGTGTGGCACCCCAGAGTTCATCACCTCCAGAGCGGGGACGCCATGGCCATAGCCCAATTAGGGAAATGACATAAAAATGAAGAGTGGCTGCAGGTCAGACCAGGGGCACATTCCCAAACAGATAGCTCCTAGAGAGATCTGAGACCTGGGAGGTCTGTGCACTCTGTGGCCAAAGAGGAGTATGGACCTGTGGAACCATGCTGGGCCATGGCCTCTCCTGGTCTTGTTCAACAGCCCTCACTTGTGCTCCATGTGCTGTAGATTTTAAGGAAAGGTTCAGAGTCGAGCCCAGCTGTAAACTGGAGGTCACTGGCTCCTGCCCACAGGTCAGAGTTGTCTAGGCTGGCAATACTGCAGAGGCGCACGCTGTAGGTCAAGGCGAGGCCAGAGGGGTCCACCTGCCTCAGACGTATGAGGAGGCCTCTCCTGAGGCTCACACCCTGACTCTAGAATCTGGGTTTTGCTTTTGAGAAGTAAGATCAATTTTCTTATTGATACCAAGAAGCAAAGAAGTTCAGCATCTAGGTTCAGCACGGTCTCAGGAGTGGCCGATGGAGGCCGAATTCAGGGGAAAACAGCGGGGATCTTACAGTAAGGTTAAAGATCAAGCTTAGATGGCGTTGTGGAGTCTATGCTCCTCCTGTGGCTTTTGGGGCCTCAGACAAGTGCTTCCCTTCTCTGAGCCTCACAATAGGACACACCAGGGATTGAGGTGTGTCCCAATCTCTCCCCGCTAATTGATTCTGATTCAAATGATGTGTGTCTCCAGGGTGTGGGCTCTAGCCCCTCTTCCCTTCTGTTTACATAGCACAGAAGAGATGCACTGACTACAACATGGTGGCTGGGCTCTCAGCTAGGGAGAGCACATGTGTATGGTGCTACCCAACACTGTAGAGGAAATTTACACCAAAGAAATCGGCAGACACACTATGTCAGAGTCCCCACTCCCATAGCTGGAGGCCAAGCACCTGCCAACACACTCCTGGGTATAAGGATTAAAATAAAGTATTCAAAGACTGACAATGGCCAGTCCATTTCAAGACTTGCTGCAGGACATGGAACGCCCTTAGTCTCCAAAGGTTAGAGACTCAGACATCTCTCCAGAGAAATCCCCTTCTGAACCGACCTCTGTGAGTCTGTACCCTGACTATTCCAGGAAACGGCCACTGAAGCCACCAGCCTCAACCGTGGTCTCCTCCAAGCCTCTTTCACATTGCAGAACTTCTTAGGATGTAGTGCGGACAGACACACATACACACACACACACACACGTTCTCTCCCTTCGGTCTCAGGATGGCCACTGTGCCCATGTCATATCCTACCACATGACCAGCCTCCTTAGACCTCGAGGAGCACCCATACATTTCAAGGGTGTCATGTTCAGCCCCTCATAAAAGAACTCTTAAAAACTCTGTGGGGGTGGGTGAGCTGGCTCAGTGGAAAAGGCACTTGCTGCCAAGCCTGGCGACCTGAGTTCAATTCCCAGGGTTCACATGCTGGAAGGGGAGCACCAATCCCTGCATGTTGTTTCTGGGCCCCACACTTATGCCATGACATGCATGTGCGTGTGTGTACATATGCTTTTTTTTTTTAAAGTTGCCAACTGTGTGGGAGGGGTGGCAAGACGGTTCGTCTAGCAGAGTTCTTGCCCCGATGCCTGGTGACCTGTCCTAGTTTGAGTTTTGTAGCCGTGTTAAATGCCATGGCCCAAATCAACCTGGAAATGGGCTGATTTCATTTAGCACTTTGCGTGCCATCATCGAAGGGAGCCAAGAGAGACGGGAGCTGATGCAGAGGCCACGGAGGAGTGCTGCTTGCTGGCTTGCTGCCTCTGGTTTGTTTGGCTACTTTTCTCTTACAGTCCAGGGCCACCTGCCCAAGGACGGCACTGCCCGCAGTGGACTGGACCCTCTTACATCAATCAGAAATCAAGAAAATGCCCCAAGGACATTCCCACGGGCCAATCTGATGGAGACAATTCCTTAATTGAAATTCCTTCTCCCCAGATATATCCACATTGTGTCAAGTTGACAAAAACCAACCAGCACATAATCTTAGCTCAGGTTCCTGCAGGATAGAAGGAGAGAATCAACTCCTGCATGGTGTCCTTTGACCAAAACAGGAATGCTATGCATGCACATACATGTGGCCACACAGGTGTGCACACATGTGCAGGTATGCACATAACACACCCACCCACACCCACACCCACACCAAATATTCCTGGCATGATAGGAGAGAACCAATGACTGCATGTTGACCTTTGACCTTAACACAAATGCCATGCATGCACATGACCACACATGCACACAATAAACAAACAAATAAAAATATATAAATAAGTACAAACAATGCAAAAATTAAGTATTGGCTTTGTGGGAAAGAGAGGAGTCAGTTTCTGTTCGTACAGAGGAACAGACCTAGAGAAAGCAACTGAACACAGAAGGTCAGCTGTGAAGATGGAGCGGGGATCCAGGAGAATCTGGTGGGAAATTTCCGGGGCCATCGTGTGCCGGGTCCCAGGCTGTGCACTGCAGAGATCCAGGAGACATAATCCATTACAGTCTGGGGTTTGAATCATCCCCGCAGCTAGGGAAGAGGGAGGGAGGTCTTGATAGTCCAGGTCAAGAGAGAACCGAACCCCTGGGACCGTAGGGGTGGATTCTTCTTCCTGCTGTATGCCTTTCTGTGCTTGTATTGTGTGTAAGCCAGCTCACTGCTAATCACGGGCACTCTTAGCCCTTCCCGCCGGCGGGAGCTCGGGATGGGCTTTCATGCAACCACGTGTTTCTCAATTTCTAACACAAATGCCTGTTCTTCTTTCAAAGGACTGAACTTTAACTCTGTCTGAATTGAAAACCCAGGAGGAAACCATCAGAAGCCACACCCCACAGGGCACCATCCTCCAACGCCCCAAACACCCAAGGATGAGAAGCACAGAGGAAAACAGCCCAGGTCAAGGAGACACAGGGTAAGTAACGCTGGGTTCAAGCCAGTGCTTTCTGAACATACCAAAGGGGGGCGGTTGGCAAGGCTTGGTTTTAAATGTCCAATCCTCCCATCTTTCAGATACACCAACACACTTTCCAGAAGTTGCTGACAAAGGGCCAGACACACTTAAAGTCACACTTCCTCACCAGCTCCGGAAGGGACTCATGAAGGCAGCTTTGGGGTCTGGGAGGACGTCAGCAACCGTGCTGGTGTCTTCTCTGTACCCAAGCCTCCCGCTGATGAGGCACCCTGCTTGGCTGGCTGGTCTGACCTGGCCCAACAGGAGACTGTATCCACTCACTCCCTAGAGGGTAGTGGGGGTACTAGCTGAGGAAAGAGGACGCACAGACCTGGCCAGCTTGGAGGGCAGGGCCCTTGGCCACTCCACTCCCTGCAGCGGACCCCACAGAGACCCAGGCTCACCCAGACAAGGATTCTTTACGGCTTGTTCCCCATCCTACTCAGAACCAACGCCCGTATCTGACCTCAGCTCACAGCTCAGGAAAACCCCTGTCCTATGAGAAAGTGAAGGCCATTGCGTGCCGCTCCTTCCTGTCGCTGGACACCAGTCCTCTAACAGGAAGATACACGAGGTCGGTTGAGATGCCACAGGGCACATGTGTAAAGTCTAGGTCCTACTTGAAAACAACTCAAGCTGGTCCCAGTTATCCTGCTTCCCTGGGTATGAGCCCCTGCCAGAGATAAATGTTTCATCCATTCGTGTTTAAAAAACTGCCAGCTATACCTTTAGGACTGTGAACCCTGCCAAGTGCCAGGGCGTTAAACCAGAGATGACAAACGGGGGAAAGGTGACTGCAGAAGGGTGCAAGAGGGCAGCTTCCAGGCCTTCCCTTCTGCAGGTGAGCAGGATGCCAATCAAGCCTACCTCCCTGGGGAGCAGGGCTAAGGCTAACAGCAGGAGGAGGCACCACCCTTAAGGTCCTCACAGGGCAAGATCAGGACTCCAGGGGTCTATAACTTCAGAAAGATTCCAGAGGCAAAGCCCAGCCCAAACCTTGGCTGCTCCCATTCTCATGAAAAAGTCAGTGTTTGGAGGCAGCTGGGAGTGTTGTAAATCCCAGCTGAACTCTTCACCCCAAGGTGAGTCAGGAAAAATCTCTGAACCTGATTCCTTTCTCCTTTTCTGTAAACAGGGAGACGATGGTTATCTCATCAGCTGATGCTGAAGACTGAACATGTTAACTAGGTCTAATCTTTGGCACAACACAAGCATCTAGCAAGTTCATTTCGTCGCATGAGTACCGCATGTTTTTTCCTAAACATTTCCGATTTGGAAGTGAGGAGTGTAATCATCATATCTAGTGGTGGTGGTGGGGAACACCCCACCACAGGAACGGCCCAGAAAAGTAGCGGCAAGCACATCACCGCTGTTTGGCCAGCCCTAAAACCCTGTCTGTGCAAACAGAGGCTGTGAGCTGCCAAGAACCTTCTTCACATGCTTGGCTCACAAAACCCCCCCAAAGCCTGAATTTGGAAGCCTCCCAGCCGATCTCATTAGGAATGTGACCTGCGTCCTGGCCTTGGCTGGAAAGGCCACTGGACTCCACAGCCTAGTCTTTCATGATAGGTGAGACAGACTTCAAACAGGTTCTCCTCCCTGAGAGGGGGGAGAGTAGGGCTGCAGGTCAGGCGCTGCAGAGGTGGCTGCCACCAGCTCGGGGCAAGCAGGGCTACCCACTTCTTCCTGTGGGTTCTCTCTCTTTCGTCAGACCCGTTTGGATGCAGTTTCCTCTCTCTCACTCCCACATAAAGCATCGCAGTTTTTCTCTCCTGCCCCCACCCCCCCTTGAGCCCTTTCTCTCTCTAGATACACCCAGGATGTCCAGTGATGCTGCTTCAGGTGACCGTTTGAGCCGTGGTCCAAGCCTACCTACCAGACGTGCCTAAAAAGCCAGATGCATAACACGTACGAGAAAGGATGAGCAGAAGCCCGACCACCTTGCAAAAACTCAGAACCGGAAAACAAGGCAGGTAAACTTCCCTGGGCTGGAAACCATGCCCTCCAGACAGGCGACTATCAGCCTTCTGCCACCCCTCTCCCCTGCACTCCCCAAGAGGAGCAGGCTGAGAAACCTAAAGCAACATCTTCAGAAATGAAAGTAGAATATCTAACCGGATGGCCTCCCTGGCTAACACCAGGGGCTGTCCAAAGCTTGTTGGCCAGACTGCTGAGCCATGGGTACTCACCGGATTTTAACCTCAGCTCCCCGAGGCAGCCATAGGCATCCGTCAGCTTGCCATACTGTCCTTTAATGACTTCCTTCTCTTCCGGAGCTGAGGGGTGGGGAGGGGGGAGAGAAACAGATCAGAGAGACATCAGCAAGCAAGTGGCTCTGTTCACGCTTGTTCATTCACGCTGCGTTTGCCAATCTGGCTCTCACCCACGCGAAAAAGGAAACACAGACAATAGCACGGCCCACAGACGCCATGTGTACAGGTTTTAGGATCCGAGAAACAGAAATGCAAAGATTTAGACCTTCCCACGGAAGGCTTGTTCTTTGGAAATACTGGCAGTTTCCTGTGTGTTGGGGGTGGTGGTGAGGAAGGTGCAGGGAGCCCTTGGGTGGATGGTGGTGCGGGGCACCTTGGGTCTGGCTGCTACCTTAGTCTTCATTGCACAACACATGCTCAGAACAGGGTGAGGTCTCATAATCCATGTGCGATCCAGGCCTTTTTTTTTTTTTAAGTGCCAGCCACAGAAACTTTATCTAGGAAATCCCCAAGACACCTGCTTCTAAGTAGGCATCATCAGAGCACACAGGTCAGGGTGACTCAGGGCTGGGGCAAGTGAGCCCCAAGGCAAGCTGCAGCGTGCTAGTCACCTGCTGGGTGACTAGCAATGATGTCAGTACCCAAACAATGTCCCAGCCTGGTTTAGGAGCAAGAAGGAAGGTACACAGGGACAACAGCTGGGATGCCATAGACCGCGTCTCGGGATTCCAGGAGGGGGAGCAGGTCTACGGACCTTTCCTCAAAATGATGTTTCACCTGCATTAAGAACAATACACAGACCCGAATCACTGTGACATCACTACACTCTGTGAAAGACGTGGTCACTAAGGACCTCACAGATAACCCGTGTGCATAAAACATCCACAGCAGGTGAACTGAGAGAGGCAGAGAGCAGACTCAGGGGTGGCAGGGGCTGAGCGTGTACAAAGGAGCATGCAGGTTTGTTAATGGGGTCTCTTTTAAAAGGGGACAAAAATACTCTAAAATTAGATTGTAGGGATGGTCAGATAACCCTATAAATACTAAAATACTTTAAAAAACCATGAACTATATACTTTCTGAAATCAGTTGTGTGGTATATGAATTACATTTCAATAAAGCTGGTATAAAAATTAACGACAAAGGAAGATGACAGGGCACTCATTTTACTGGAATCTAGCTACTAAATATTGAAAAATAGATTTATTTCTTATTGTGTGCGTGTATCGTGTGCATATATGTATATGTATTTGCATCACATGCATGTCTGGCACAGGTGGAGGTCAGAAGAGAGCATTGGCTTCCCTGGAATTGAAGTTACAGATGGCTGTAGCCACTATGTGAGTGCTGGAAACCAAACCCTGGTCCTCTGCAAAAGCAACAGGTGCTCTCAACTGCTGAGCCGTTTCTTCAGCCCATAGTTAGCGAAATATTTTACTGTCTGAAGTCCTTGCCTAGCACGTAGGGTTTGAGCCCTAGCAACACACACAAAAATTTGCTATAATGTAGCAATATATATTCCTTATGGACAGTATCTTTTTTAAAATTTATTTATTTATTAAAGATTTCTGTCTCTTCCCCGCCACCACTTCCCATTTCTCTCCCCCTCCCCCAACTAAGTCCCCCCGCCCTCAGCCCGAAGAGCAATCAGGGTTCCCTGCCCTGTGGGAAGTCCAAGGAACCCCCACCTCCATCCAGGTCTAGTAAGTTGAGCATCCAAACTGCCTAGGCTCCCACAAAGCCAGTACGTGCAGTAGGATCAGAAACCCATTGCCATTGTTCTTGAGTTCTCAGTAGTCCTCATTGTCCGCTATGTTCAGAGAGTCCGGTTTTATCCCATGCTTTTTCAGACCCAGTCCAGCTGGCCTTGGTGAGTTCCCAAAAGAACATCCCCATTGTCTCAGTGTGTGGGTGCACTCCTTGCGGTCCTGAGTTCCTTGCTCGTGCTCTCTCTCCTTCTGCTCCTGATTTGGACCTTGAGATTTATGTCCGGTGCTCCAGTGTGGGTCTCTGTCTCTGTCTCCTTTCATCACCTGATGAAGGTTAATATTCAGGAGGATGCCTATATGTTTTTCTTTGGGTTCTCCTTATTTAGCTTCTATAGGATCACTAATTATAGGCTCAATGTCCTTTGTTTATGGCTAGAAACCAAATATGAGTGAGTACATCCCATGCTCCTCTTTTTGGGTCTGGCTTACCTCACTCAGGATAGTGTTTTCTATTTCCATCCATTTGCATGCAAAATTCAAGAAGCCCTTGTTTTTTACTGCTGAGTAGTACTCTAATATGTATATATTCCATACTTTCTTCATCCATTCTTCCATTGAAGGGCATCTAGGTTGTTTCCAGGTTCTGGCTATTACAAACAATGCTGCTATAAACATCGTAGAGCATATACTTTTGTTTTATGATAAGGCCTCTCTTGGGTATATTCCCAAGAGTGGTATTGCTGGGTCCAGGGGTAAGTTGATCCCGAATTTCCTGAGAAACCGCCACACTGCTTTCCAACACACTGAACCTGATAGAAGAGAAAGTGGGAAGTACTCTACAACACATGGGCACAGGAGACCACTTCTTACGTACAACCCCAGCAGCACAGACATTAAGGACCTCATTGAATAAATGGGACCTCCTGAGACTGAGAAGCTTCTGTAAAGCAAAGGACACTGTCGCTAAGACACAAGGACAGTATCTTTTTAAAATTACTTATTCTACATTTATTTTGTGGGGGTGGCACACACCACATGACATATGTGGAAATCATAGGATAATCTGCGGGAGTGGTTCTCCCCTTCCAACTTGTAGGATGGGGATTGAACCCAGGCAGTCAGGGTTAGTGGCAGGTGCCTTTACCTGCTGAGCCATCTCATTGGCCCTATTAGCATCCTCTTAAATAACAAAATCTAAACTGGGAGTGGAGGCTCACGCCTGTAATCCTAGCACTCAGGAGTTGAGGCAAGAGGACGCACAGAAGTCAGCCAGGCTTCAGAGTGTGGGGTGGGCTTTGAGGTCTCATATATGCTCAAGCCACACCAAGTGTCTCAGACTACTTCCTGTCGCCTGCAAAGATGTAGGGCACATGGCTACTTATCCAGATCACGTCTGCTCGCATGCCACCAAGTCACACCATGATGATAATATACTAAACCTCTGAACACGTAAGCCACTCCAATTAGATGTTCTCCTTTATAAGAATTTCCATGGTCATGGTGTCTCTTTGGTTCCCCTTGGCAGAACCTGCGATAACTACTAAACAGGACACAAGGATTTCAGGACTGGTGGCTGGTGGGATGCACACCTGGAGCAGTCAGTAAGGTCAAAGACAGATCCTCCATCTCTGCAGACAGGATGGAGCCAGGAAGCCATCTGAAAAGGAAGGCTGAGCAGAGCAGTGGTGGTGCATGACTTTAATCCCAGCACTTGGGAGGCAGAGACAGGTGGATCTCTGTGAGTTCGAGGCCAGCCTGGTCTGCAGAGCAAGTTCCAGGACGGGCTCTATAGCTACAGAGAAACACTGTCTCAAAGAACAAAACAAACAACAACAAAAAAAAAATTGAAGGCTGACCGTCACCATGACTGAGAAGCAGTAATAATATCCTATTGTACTTTGTTGTATCAGGCAGCAGGGAGACTCAGTCCAAAACAGCCAATAGCCTGAGATCTCCCCTTAGGGACACCCACTCAGGTAAAGCCAGGGCCTTGACTATGCCTGAAGAAGAGACATTCAGAATGAAGCAAAGTTAGAGAACTGATTAGGTGAAGACAAGGGCAAGTGGATGCTTCCATAAACATCGGCATTCAGAGAGAGAACTTCTTAGGAAAGGACAGAACACGCTCAAGCAAGACAGGCTCAGGAGGAGAGCTGCACTTTGATATTATCTTCACGAAGGCTAGATAAATGATTTTGTAGCTTGTAAGTCATATGACTCAGACTGTAATTTACAAGGTTTGAAGATTAAGCCAAGTTTGATACTCATTTCTCATCTTAAAGAATTACCTTTTGTAGATAGCTCAGCCAGTCACAGACACTTGCCACCAAGCCCAATGACCCGAGTGTGATCTCTGGCACCCACACAGTAGAAGGAAAAACAATTTGTCTCAGACTCCCACATGTGTCGTGGCATATGGACACACTCACACACATATAGACATACACGTATATATGCACACACACACACGTGTATGTACACACATGCACAAAAGAATGTAACAACGTTTCTTTAAAAGGAATGATCTTTTGTAAATTAAATTGTAATTTGTAAAATAAAGTGTGGATTTGTAAGGTGTTACTTGGATTTAGAGATGAGAGAAGGGTAAAACTGTAGTGGGATGCCGAGCTACACCATCTCGTGAAAGTATTCCTAACTATACTCTGAGAACCACCTGGGGTAAACTGGTCTCTGGTCACGTAGCCATAAATTCCTCAAGCAAACTGGTCTGTGAACCAGCCGTAAATCCTTACACGAGGTGTCCCTGACTCGAGGATGAGAATGGCCTGATCACTATAAAGGCTCACCTGCTGCAGATGTCCACAGCGGCCTCTCCGTGAATGTCACAGTTGTGGTTCCTGAGTTTGAAAACAAACCAACTGGAGGTGGCGGTTGCTTCCCACTCCTGGCCTGGGACAGCCTTGCTGGCTGTGACTAAAGGCTCATCTACTCCGACTTATCCAGAACTCTAAGGTTTTTTCTGCAGGTATCCCATAGCAAAACTCAAGGCTACAAATATTCTGGCCCCGGTAAGTACAGTCTGTTGCTTTAACAACCTTGTTAGAGGTGCAGGAAAATAGACACCCTGTCTTCGGACAGCTTAGATCTTATCACAATAATTGAGTTACTGAGTCGGGACTGCTTTTCTGTATCCTTGTATTTGTTCCTCATCCCCAGCTCTTGTTATTTGTGGTTTTTCACTTTAAGACGTCAGGATGGCTACAGTCAACCACTGTGGCTTTGCTGTCTGTTTTGTGGCTTTTCTGTTTAAAGACACCTTTATTGCATACGCATTATTGATCAAGCCACATTGAATGCATAGCCACCAGCACAAGAGGTCCAATCAGAATAAAGCTCATTATATACAAGTGATGTTCTCCAAAGGATATCACTGCCTCTCTGCACATAGAAATGCAAGGTGGTGCTACAGCACTGGGCTGAGAGCCACTTAAATCTAATTTTTATTTTATATGTACAGAAACTTTGCCTGCGTGTGTGTGTGCACCATTTGCATGCCTGGTGACTGCGGAGGCCGGAAGGTGGCACTGGGTCCCCTGAAACTACAGTTACAGACACTTGTCAGCTGCCATGGGGATACTGGAAATCCAACCCAGGTTCTCCTAAGTGCTGAACCATTTCTCCAGTCCCCTGAGGGCCATTTGAAAATATATACTAAGGGGTCAGGAAGATATTCAGTGTTTAAAGGCACTTGCCACCAAACCTGACAACCTGAGTTCAATCCCTGCAAGCCACAAGTTGACCTTTGACCTTTGTGTGAGCACTTACACATGAATATATGAAATAAATGAATGAATAAATAAGCTGGAGAGATGGCTCAGAGGGTAAGAACACGGGCTGCTCTTCCAGAGGACACAGGTTCTATTCCACATGGCACCCACACGGCAACTCACAACTGCCCATAACTCTAGTTCTAGAGAACCAATGCCTCTTCTGGCCTCCATGGCTACTGCATGCATCTGGCACATGACATACACACAGGCAAAACCACCATACCCATAAAGATAATAAACAAAAATTTAAAAACAAGTGTCAAAACAAAAATGTGAAATTACCAACAAAATGTAACAAACAGTGGCGTCAAATAAGTCTTCAAAGGGGCACTTGCTCCCAAAATCAGACAAGAAGCCAGTGTTTCACCCTTCAGCATTATCTGGGAGTATGTGCAATAGGTAATTAAACCGTTGCCGCTCAGTCCGCCCCAGGCACAAATGACCTCAAAAATGCCAAATCAATCTCCGAGTTACAACACAATTTAGACAGCTGGGTGTATCTGTAAGTGTAAAATGTACAAACAATGAGGAGCCATTGAACTAGGTTCCAGAGCTTGGCAAAGCCCCGGGGAAGCCTGGCAGGAAAACAGCCATCCGCCCTCAGTGTGAATTTATTACCGCCAGGCCTCCCAGCCTAGGATGGCAGAAGATGTCCCTGGCAGCCACAGAGACCTCGAGGGATAGCTCTGGGGAGCTATACAATCACTGAAATTGTACGTCGATTTTTATGGCTAGGAGCCACAGACTCTCAAGGAGATTGCGGACATCACAAAGATTAAGAATCAGCTCAATGAGTTAATTTCCCCCAAACTTGACTGGGCCTCGTTTTTTAGGGAGTGCGCAAAGTGACCTAAATTGTGACTTATGAAATCACTGGCCTCTCCGAGACTAGCTGGTGCTGGACCCCACACTAAGTAGACTCTGCTGGCATTTGAGGGGCTGCTTGCAGCAAGGCAGGCATTTGTAAAATGAGGGTCTCAGTCACTTAGAAGGGGATTGGGAACCACAGACACACCCTTTATACAACCTGACCCAATCAACCCTGGCAGTCAGGAAATCCTACTTAGCAAGTGAAGGTATCCGAGAGAGAAACATGCTCTTCTCTTTGGCTGTCAGACTACCATCCCCAAGGAACTAGAATGTCCTCAGAAATCCCAAGCAGTGGGAGGAGGGGAAGGATAGAACCTGGAGCCAGCCAGAGGAGGAATTACCTCTCAGGAAGAAAAGTCACAGTTCTGACAACTGTAGCCAGGCCAGGAGACCATGTATAACTTGTAAAGCACAGGACCACACCTTGACCAGGATGTCATAGTTCCGCACGTCTCTTGCTCTCTGTTTACATCTGAGGCTCATGGACTTGGGGGCCGCTGGGTCTCTTTGTCTTCTTCCCAACCCAGCTTCACTGAATGTATCTCCTGTTAGATCTCACGGGCAAGCTATATATCCAGAAATGAACTCAAGGTGGACTATAGAAAGATTTCTGGAAGCTAAGTAAAAGCTAGCAACTCCTCAGGAACTTGTGAAATGGGTTTTCAGCACCCCAAAAGGAGTCATTTCCCCTGCCTCTGGCAGAAGGGACATTCGAGTTACCCATGGTGTCTATCTGCGTGACAAAGTGCATGCTGGAGGTCAGGACCCTCAGCATCGCAAGCCTGTGCTATACATTTCAAAGTTTATACTAGCGTCCAGGCCCTTGCCTTCCTCCATCTATTCCTCCTTGTAAGCCACACGATTTGTCCACCCCATTCATTCAATCTTCTGTCTGCTTTCGTTAGGGTATTCATTGGCTGTGAAGAGACACCATGGCCACAGCAACTCTTACAAAGAAAACATTTAATTGGGGTGGCTCGCTTACAGGTTCAGAAGTTCAGCCCATGATCATCACGATGGGGAGCATGGCAGCATGCTGGCAGATACAGTGTTAGAGCTGAGAGTCCTACATCTTGAAGGAGACAAGGAAATCAACTGGAAGTCACACTGAGGGAAGCTTGAGTAAGAGACCTCAAAGCACACCTCCAGAGTGACACACTTCCTCCAGGAAGGCCACACCTCCTAATAGTGCCACTCCATTTGGGGGTCATTTTCTTTCAAGCCACCACACCATCTACCTTCCTGCCTGCCTACCATCCATCACTACCCTCTTGCTCTCTCACTATCGCCACTATTCTTTCCCACTCCCCAGCTTCCCTGGACCTGGCCATTCCCAGACCACCTCTTTCTCTCTGCTCTGGACTTTTCCAGATGTCACTAGAATATGTTCTATCTCTTATTCACAATAAGAACCTTCCTGCTAACAATGAAGCCGTCATGTTGGCAGTTTCTTCCCTGGCCATGCCCTTGTGTACATCTAGGTACGGATACTATTTTAAAAATGTTGTATGTTGCTTCCATACAGAAGCTGGCTCTGGTGTTGGGTTTTGGCCTGCTCTCTCCAGACCCAAGCATGCTTATTTAAAAGGTTTCCTCCAAAGTCTCTATCCTGGGTCAGGTGGGCCACCTGGTTTCTGTGACAGGGAGAAAGAAAAAGGGAACCAGCCCAGAAAAGGCTCTATATGCTTCAAACAGTAAAACTATTTTTTTTTTTTACTAGCATCTTATTTTTGTGAAAACTCTCCAGGCCCCCTCACCCTTAGAGTCTCTAATTACCCTGTTATGTAATACCCCACCAGGAATCTAAGCGAGGTTTGATGAAACAGCTGTCACTCCAAAGTACCACTCCAGTTTCTCTCTCTCTCATCTTCCACCGTACTCTGGAAATGCTGGACGTCAGATGGGCTCCAGAATTTTTCCAGATGAATCCAACTGCCACCCATATCTCAAATGGGAAGGGCTTTCCATAGTCTGCCTCCCGGCTGGTTTGAAGACCCCGTCTATGATGTCCGGGCGGGCAAAACCAGTTTCTGATTAAGTAGATAGTAGGAAATGCTGGGCAGAGGAGTGCCGCGACGATAAGTTCTGAGAGCATGGCCTAGGGAAGTATCCATTTGTCTTCATGGAAAACACTGTCATCTTCAGGGTAAGCAAAACAGATGTCGTAGGCAGGGGGTGGAGTAGTGGGCTCCAATTTGGGGGCCACCCTCAAGCTTTGCAGATTGGGAGCAATGGATGCAACTCGTGGGCCCCTAAGTCGAAGAGCTCCTCCAGGATTTCCTCTGTGAGACATTGTCCCCTCCGAGCCCACTCGTCTCTTCAGCCTTCCTGGGCTGGGCCTCTCTAGCTGGCTAGGCTGCGCCCCCTCAATTCCTGGGGCTATAATGACACTGCTGTAAGGGGGTGGTTGCTCCAGCTCTTGGAGGTGTGTTTCTGAGCCCATCACTACGGCCTGTTCATAGGTTGGTACCTCAAAAGCCTCACTGACCTGTGCATTGCCTGAGGCCTCTGAATTCTCAGTCTGCCTTGAGCTCTGCCTAGATTGGAGGCTCCGTTCCACCACACAGGACAGGAGGCAGGCAAGAAAGCAGAAGCCAGCCAAGCAGAGGAAGAAATAAGCAAAAGGAGCAATGTTAGGCTGTATGACCAGTAAAGCCAGCCCCAGAAGGAGCGAGGCGCTGCTCAGGAAGAGAAATGACTGCTTCAGTTTCTCCCACAACTGCCTTGGCACCATGGTCCCTCCCAGGGCACCTCTCAGCCTGACTTTCGCTGTCTGCCACAGTTGAGTCAACCCATGCTCTGGATGGAGGACAATGTGAACCAAGACACAACAAGGCCACAGGGACACCAACTACGAGAGAAAAAAAATCTTAGAAAGGCCTAAGGCAACCACCAGAAGTTCTAATAACTTTCCACACCCCAAGTAGTCCCGTCCCAGGCCTCTTCCCTCAAGTCTTTAAGCTCTGATTTCAAGTTTCCTGTCAGCACAGAGGCTGGGAGGTGCGTGGGAAGGGGACACCTTTTCTCCGAGGAAATAGCAACAGTCAATCTCAAGACAGCTCCCATCGGCTAGACTCCCTGCCACTTTCCTGAGTTCGGTGTAGCAAGAAACAGTAAAACTATTAAAAAAAAAAAAACAACAAAAAACAACTAACAGCAAACCTATTTAAAAAAGTAAACTATTTCCAACAGGGATTACTGCTGCTAATCTCATGACCCCTTCTAGGTTTTGTTTCCGATCTCCAAAAATAACCAAGTCTAATCACAGACGTTTAGCCTTCTGGATACCCCTCTCCCCACCCTTGTGTGCATCTTCTTCATCCGGTTTTCCCTACAGCTTGTCTCTGCAATTGCTGTATTGAGGAAGGTGGCCCCATTTATCAGGGCTACCAGAACCCAGGCTTGGCTCTATTTAATCCCATTTGTCCTTGATGGCCTCCATTGCAGCTATAGCAAGTACACATGACAGCGGCTTAAAATGTCACAAACACACGGTCTTGCAAAGCTGAAGATCAGCATCCGGCAGTGGGACTCGCTACTTGATCTGCAGGACCTCTCTTTCCTGAAGCTTTTGGAGCCAGTCTTGGGGCTTTCCTTGGCTCTCAGTTTCTTCGTCTCTCTTTCAATCCAGCACAACAGAGGCATCAACTTCCATTTCATCTTCCCAGCTCATTCTGTCTCCTCCTCTTCTGGCTGCTTCTTCCAGCTTTTTTTTTTTTTGATTTATTTTTATTTTATGTTCACTGGTGTTTTGTCATGGGTGTCAGATCCCATGGAACTCAAATTATAGACAGTTGTGAGCTGCCATGTGGGTGCAGGAATTGAACTCACGTCCTCTGGAAAAACAGGCAATGGTCTTAACCACTGAGCCATCTCTTCAGCCCCCTCTTCCAGCTTTTAAGAGCTACCCAGATGGCTGCCCACATCCACAAAGGTCCCCAATCTGATCTGAACAGTCCTACAGAGACATTGGCCTACAACCGCCACCAGTAAGGCATAGGATATCTCACATGTACAGACTCGGGGTTAGCATGAGGATTTCTGCCACCCTGGTTGTTAGGGTCAGAGTCTGGGCCCTGGCCGCTCTAACGACCTGTCCTCAAATGGCCAATTCAAGAAATAAGTAATAGTAAAAACTATTCAATGTGGCCACACTGGAAAGAAGAACAAAGAGTCTAGGGACTCCTCAGATTCATGTTATGGATCCAACACGAGGTTTAAGGGTAAACAGAGCAGGAAGGTACATACGACTCACTAGTTCTGATCAAAGTCTGGTCCCACGCTTCAGTGATCTATCACTGCCTGCTGCCAAGGGGCTGACATTTGTCAGAACTGTGTGAAACTTCTAAGAGACACCTTCCTCTGGTTGGCACCAGACTCCAACTTTTCCTTGTTCTAACATGACAATCCTCGGGAAATTCCAGTTTCTGAGGTCTATTGTTCCAATAGTCAGCTGGTTAAGGGAGGCACGGGTCTCCTCTCTTTAGAACACCCTCATTTCAGACAGCAACAGTCACACTCCTTCAGGGCCCGCACAGGGACACAAACAGTGTGCTCCAGAATCTTCTTCCTGCCTCTGCTGCACATTCACGAAAGGGGTGTGGTGGTAGAGGGCACACTCTTCATCCAGAGTGCTCCCTGGTAAAGAGTGGGTATTGTCATGAGTCTAAGGGGTCTCCAGGAAAGGCCTGGCTCCTGCTCTGGAGTTGTGGAACACAGTTGTGGGGGCCCGACCTGCAGTGCATAGCTCTGGCTACACCCACTGTCCTTCCAGGTTCTAGGTGTAGCCAGGACGGGGACAAGGAGGAGAAAGGAATGGCTCTCGTCAGAGAAGCGCAATGAAATAATCCTGCCACCAGCAACAAGGCGTTCAACTCCAGCAGCTTTACAGCCTCCGACACGGACTGAGTGTCATCCGGCCCTCACTTTGCTCACCATGAAACAAAGAAGCCTTTGTGCATTCATTCAGCTCCACAAATAAACCCAAGCAGATCGAACAAAGGGCAGGAAACTGCGAGACCAAGCAATAGGGTCCGGTCTATCCTTCAGCGGGTGGGAAGGTGACACCAGGAGACCTGTGGCCCTGTGGACTCAGCATCAGACCCGGGCTGGGAAGGTGAGCCCAACAAGCATGCCTTGACACAGCCTTCTGCTAATAGTTTTTAAACTAACAAACAAAACTCAACAGGGCTGCCTTGTCCCATTCAACTCCTGTAAATTATTGACTCCCCACTCAAAACAGCTTAATCGCCGCCGACTTATCGCTGTGACAGCTCTAAACAGGTCTGACCTCTGTGGATATGACCATTATATGTGAAGCCCCGACTTTCCCAGAAACAACAAACACATCCCCTCTCATGGGTGAGGGAACGAAAGTTAATTAAGCCAAGGTGAGTCCAGGGTCTTCCAGGGGAGCTTCATCAGCTCCCAGTGGCTGCTGCCAACCATCTTGGACGTTTCTGGGCTTCAGCTACTCTCTGCCTCACCTGTCTTCTGCCTACATGCCCTGTCCTACTAAGTCACATGAATGCTGTTACATGCAGTTACACTGGACCATGGGCTCAACCCACTCCAACATGACCTCATGTACCCTGTGTCCACAGAGAGCTGTTGTGGTCTGTGTTGGTGCTTTAGTCTTGGAGACTAAAGCTGTTGGTGCTATCAGGAGGGGCTAAGTGGGACCCTGAGAAGGAGGAGTCTCATTGCTATCAAACTTGGAGATTGCAGCCTGAGCCTCAAGTCAGGCTTGGCCACCCATCATCAATAAACTGATTAAAAGAGTCATTTAAGAGTGGAAAGTAGAAAGCAGGTTTATTTAAAAACTATTTTGGGACAAAGAGATCTAGTGACCCCCATCCCCCAAAAAATCCCATCTGAATCTCATTTTAGGGGTCCCAAAATGAGAGTGCAGTTTAAATAAGGGACTGGGGCTCTGCACATCTGAGAGGTCTTGGTCAAGGTGTGGTCCTGCCCAGCCCCAGCGCATCATTGTCAGGCTTCAGTCTCCTCCTGAAGAGCGCTCAGACAAGTTGTTAAGCCTGTGTGACATATCTTTCGGGGAGGCAAGCCCCTCCACACCCCACACCCCACATACACTCTTTTCTTCTCCCCGCGTGAGATTCCCACCCTTTGGAGTCCACTGTTTCAGTAACTGGACGATCAGACTGAGAGGCGTAAGTGTCTCTAGAACATCTTCATTGCTGCCAGGCCAGTTAGACTATGAACTAAGCAGCTGGCTTCCACCACATGCTCCATCCATGATGTTCTGCCCGAGAGCAATGGAATGAAGCCAGATGGGCTGAAACCCCTAAAGGTACGTGCCCAGGAAAAACCATCCCTTCTTGCGCTGATTCTTTTGGGTATTTTGTCATGGCGGCACAAGGATGACTAACACAGGTCTCATTGGGAAGTACTGGAGCCTAGGACTCCAACGTATCTTTTAGGAGCCACTGCTCAGTCCCTATACTCGGTAACCTTCATCCTTGGGGAGCCGAGTCCTTTAAAGCTTAGATCCTCTCTTCCCAGAATGGCTCTCCACGAAGTCTTTCCTCAATGTCTCCACACTGCCTCCATGTATCCCACCTCCACAGTGCAACAGCCTCGCTGCCCTGGCTACCCAATGCCTGGACACTGAAGCCAGATCTCTCAGCACCTTGTCCACAATTCATTACATGGCCTTCTTGTCACCAAGTCACTCCATTTTCCTAAGAGAGCTGATGGAAAACACAGCTTTTTCTCTAGAACATACAGACATTCCAAGTGTCTACAAATACCAGATAGGTAATGAACGAACAGAGCTACTGAATGAGGCTGTACATGGCAGAGACCAAGTCTCCCCTTGGTAAGGACAGATTGACAATTGCAGCCAGTGACTAACAGCTGGGTATATCAACCGGACTCTGCAAAGATGAGAATTTTCCAGAGAAACAGGGCATTCCGAGTGTTCGGTGTTGGCGACCGACCTCCATTTATTTTAAGCAGCCATGGTTAAGTGCACACACCTGCAGGCTGCCCATCCACAATGTCCGCCTTTCCTTACCTAATGTCTCAAGAACAGATGGAATACTCAGCTTTCCATGCCTTCTGTCAATTTCTCTATAGGTTTTTCCACATGGGAATACTTTGCTTCCCCGACCTGGCCACAAACAACCCGTCTGTTGAGGGTTAACCTCTACTCTCTCAGCCCTCATCCTCTCATTTGAATACTCAATGGACCCGCGCCGGAGAGCCAAATGACTGTGTCCGGTGGGTTCTAGGCGAAGGGGCAGTGAGCCAGCGAAGATCATCTGTCCTGGGGTGAACCTGAGCCATGCATGTGTCGGGAGCCAAGAAGGAACCTGAGTGATGGATGGTGAGGGCGGACTTGGTAGAGAGAAAAGCCCGGGGGCTGTGGGCATTGCACGGGCACAGCAGAAGGGGCGGAGACTACCCAGTGCCAACATGGACAGACAGCTGACTAAGCACAGGGTGGATCAGTGGTTCCCAACCTGTGGGGAGCGACCCCTTTGGGGGCTGAATGACCCCTTCAAAGGGGTCACCTAAGACCATTGGAAATATCAAATATTGACATTATGACGTATAACAGTAGCAAAATTACAGTTATGGAGTAGCAACAAAAATAACTTTAGGTTGGGGGTCAGCACAGCGTGAGGAACTGAGTTCAAGGGTCATGGCGATAGGAAGGTTGAGAGCCACTGCCCTAGATAAACACAAGGGGAGGCGGAAAAGTTAAACAGGAAGTGGGGAATGTAAGTGGGAAAGACATGAAACCTTAATTCGGCCTGAAATAATTTCACTATGAAGGCAGCCTTTGAACACAGATCTGACGGGGTGAGGGAGGTGACCCAAGAGAGAAAATGGAGGAGCGCAACAGGCTAAGACAAGGATCTACAGCAGCCCTGAGGAGGAGCCATTCCCGACGGCCAGGACAGCAGGCAGGTCAGTGGAGAAAGCTCAGCGGAAACAAGGTGATGCACCACACAGCCATAGTGGGGAAAACTTTCCCTGATGGCTTCAGTGTTCTGGTGCAATGAGGAGCCAGGCGGGTGAGGCGTAAGGGGTGAGGGGTGAGGGTGAGGGTGAGGGGTGTGTGGTGAGGGTGTGGGGTGAGGGTGTGGGGTGAGGGTGAGGGATGAGGGGTGGGGGATGAGGGGTGAGGGTGACGAGTGAGGGGGGCAAAGCAGAGAAGGTGAGGGGAGGATGAGTGGTGCTCAGGGTCCTGGCTGAAAAGGCAACTGGACTCGGAGATTGTGAGCAGAACACGAGACCTACTGTCTTAATTAGGGCTTCCATCGCTGTGAAGAGAGACTATGACCACGGTAATTCTTATAAAGGAAACCATTTAGTTGTGGTGACTGCTTACAGTTTAGTCCAGAGGTTTAATCCATTATTGTCAAGGTGGGAAGCGAGGCCGACATGGTGCTAGAGAAGGAACATCTTGACTCAGAGGCAACAGGAAGTGGTCTGAAACACTGAGCATGGCTTGAACATATACGAGACCTCAAAACCCTCCTCCCCAGTGACACACTTCCTCCAATAAAGCCACACCTCTTAATACTGCCACTCCTTTGGGGACCATTTTCTTTCAAACCACCACACCCACTCAAATGGCAGAGTGGTATCTCAATAAACTTCCAACCTCAGAAACAGTTCAGTCATGGATGACAAGAGTTAATCAGGGACCAGGCTTGGCCAAGTGTGTGGGACCAGGAAGATGAGGCATAGGAGGGCAGGGCATAGTGCAGGGCTGGTCTCTGCCCTCCTAAAGAAAAGACAAGGTTGAGGCCCTGGAGTGGGAGACTGTGAAAGACAAAGGCTCAAGGAGTCTCCAACCCACCCATCAGGGCCAAAAATGGCAGCAGATGGGCAACAGAGAGACCGACCACAACCAAGATGGAGCTGGGAAGGGCAGACTGTCTAACACAGATGACAGAGATGCCAGGAAGTGGCTGTGGGAATTAAAAAGCTAGGGCAGAGAGGGATCTTCTTAGTAGAGCAAGGTCCCAAGAAGGATCACCAACACAGAGAATGGAGACATCAAGCATGGAGATGGGACTCACTGAGAAAAGGACACTGGGTAAGGTGGGCCACAGCAGCAAAGCAGCTGAGGCTGGGTGTCCAGCCTCACGATGACTGCAGTGAACAGCTCTTTCTAAAATCACTTCTCTATGGGTTGACTTTTGGTCCTGTTTCCCTGGCAACTTAAGTGATGTTGTCTATGTCTCTCAACATGGTTTATGCTAAACCTGGTCTCCATAGTTAAAAAGTTAAGAGAAAGGACCAGTGAGCTGCAAATGAAGGACAGGGCTGCGAGGGCCACGTGCAGACCAGAGAAGGCCCTGGGAGCTCCATGCTTGTGCAATTCCAAGGGATCAAAGATTCATCCCCAAGCACAGTCAATGTGTATCCTCAGGATTCTGGTTGCCAGGATACAGCTCTGGGGCAAGAGCATCCTGAGGTAAGAGGTGGTTTGGTGGGATGGTCATCCCCTCAGCTATAGCCATCTTCTCATTGGAAGAACCAGGCCAGTCCAAGCACACTCTTAGGAAGAAGGAGGCCAAGCCAGGTCCAGAGTCAAACTGCAGTTACTCTTTCTACAATCTTTTCCACAATTACATCCCAGAAGGAACCACCAGCAAGCCCTTCCCACAGGTTAGAAAAATAAGCTGTCAACTGAATGCTGCTGGCAGCCCAAGACTGAAGGACCACTCAGACCACATGCCCAGGCTGATGTGACACCACTTTCTTGGGTTTCAGGGTCTCAAGAGGACACATGAATCCCATGTGTGGACGCTGTTCAGTGGTGACGGCTCCTTCCCAGTTATCAGGCGCCGGAACCTCTCTTACAGTGGGCTCTGGGGCTCAGAGAGGCTGCGGGAAGGGTTGCTAAGCACAGTGGAAATCAAAACATCTGTTTGAAACAGAAGCTGAGGCCAAGACAAAAGCCAACCAGCCAGACAGTCAGCTGCTGAGACACATTCCTATCTTCCCCACTGTCTTTCTCCAGGCCACAAAGAGCTCTGGAGAGAGGGGCATCAAAAGCAGCAAATGCTCAACCTCCACCAGCTGTGCGGCTGTCTCCGCCCAGAACGGGGAGAAAGCAGCATCTCCTACACTCACAGTCGGAACAGGCTCTGGATGGGGACCCCTCTTCCCACATTCTCCACTACTCTCCTTCCTCCTTCAACCTCACCCACCCCAGCCCTTTGAAGATCTATCAGCTTGGATGAGGTAGCTAGGTCAAGAGGGTTTAAACCAGTTCTGTACATGATAGCTGGAGCACAGGGCTAACCAGAGTCTGGGAATCGGGGGAGGCAATGTGTACCTTAAAAAAACAACCTGACTCAGGACTGGGCAAAAGTTCGCCCAAGGAGAAGAGAAGTCAGCCCTGAGCTGTTGATGCAGCTTCTTACACAGAGCAGTAGGGGCCAACAGGAACAAGGAAAACAGGCAGACACACCTTTCTCCGTGTGTGCACTGTCTCTAGAGACTTGGGGGATCTTCTTGAACTGTGTGTTATGACTGGGCCACCTACTCCTGGAGCAGGGCTCCAATCAGCCCTTCTTCACACTAGATCCTTCCTTTGGGTCCCAAGTAGCTACTGACCCACTGGGTCCCCACGCCTTGGCCTAGCAAATGGAGGCTTGGCTCCGGCCCGCTCTTCCAGTTTGTCCATGTTTCTTCCTGAACAGACCAGCCAAACTGGTTCCTGGGTTCTTCCCCACCTCTTCCTTACTGGGGTTGTCCCCTGAAGTTCCCTGGGAGGGAACTTATGCCTGCCCAGGAACATTCTCACTCACCCCCTGAGAAGCCCTGGGCTGTAATCCACATGGGTGTGGGTGTCCTTGTCCTGCACGAGACAGCAGCGGGGTGTAGGGAGCTTGAGTGGAGGGAGAGACCCGGTCCCTGATCACAGGAGGTTCACAAGCTCCTCCACCAGCCTGCGCTGGTGCTAACTAGACACTGCCAGAGGGAGACGGACAGTGAGGAAGGAGAATGAAGTGTTTGGAAGTCGAGCAAGGAAAGTGCTGGAAGAGCAGAGAAAGACTGCCCAGGAGATAACCGAGGTGGAAGATTCCACAGGGGAGATGCCCCTGGGGCCCTGATGAAAGATTTCAGAGGTGTGGCAAGGGCAGTACCTTGGCTTGGTCTGCTTCAAGAGAGAAGGGTAGCCGGCACAGCACAGACAGATAACAACCCAGAATCTCAGACAACACTTGTTGTAAACTGCTGGCCCGGGCGGTCAGATGGGCTCCTAGCAGCAGCAACCCATCTCCTCCAAGACAGAAGACAAACGGGCACAGACCAATGTCCATCTGCAATTCGCTCCATCAAGTTTAAGCACTAACCACTGGGAAGAACTGCCTTTCATCTAGATGCTCAGGGCAAGGTAGGCTTGTCTTTTTACAGATTTCCTAACCCACAGGATCCTCTAAAGCCTGGCAGGCCCTGCTTCTAACAACAGAGGAAAAATACAGTCCCGAAAGCCCCCGCCCTCCACGACCATGGAGGACTCTGAGGAGTGGCTCTAGGTAGCCAATCGAGTAAGTTCTCAGTCACTTTTAATCAATAACTAAAGTAAAAATTTTATCCTTTTCAAAGATCTCTGATGCGGTTTGACAGTTGAAAGGTTTTGTCATTTTAAAAAGGACAACCTCACCAGTATAACTTCTTACCATGTTCTAAATAAAAGATGTCTTAGGATATACAATTGCAAGTTATTAGGGTGTGAACCTGCAAGTTATCCCATTTCTCTCTCTTGCTGCCGTTCATAGTCTTAACATCATCAATAGAATGCTGATGAGCGATTGATCCAACCCTGGCAGAGCACTGCTGCTGCCGCCGCTGCAAGGTCAAGGTTTTAAATTCTCTTTGGTTGTTTTCTAAAGATACTTCTCATTGTGCAAAAACACCGGTCACAGTCATTCTGACATAAATTGCTGCTGTTTATACAACGTATGTATCTAAAACTTATGTTTTCACAAACTCAAAGAATTCTTGTGAGTTCCAGGGAGTTGAACCTAAGAATCCTTAGAGAGGTCAGATACACCCCTCTCAATTCCCTAGTCCTGATTTTTTTTTTTTCCTTCTAAACTTAACCTTGTCCTCTGCTCTGCCAACACCTGACAAGGTCTATGAGACACCGGATAATTCCACACCACAAATCCTGGACAGGAGTAAAGTGACTAATTACCCCAGGATGTGACCAGTACCCAGCTTTCTCAGGCTTCCCAAGAAAGACTTTGACACCCACAAATAAGCAGGAAGCAGTCTTGAGAACCCGTTGTTCCAATTCCTCAACCTTCCATGCCTAACTCCCCGCCTTTTTATTATAAGAGAAAGGCGGGAATGTTGTAATCTTCTGGCCTGCCGGGTCACCTGGGAACCCTGTCCCTTTAAGAGACAAGCCCCACCCACTCCCAATCTCCCTCTTCCTGCCTCAGAGGCAAGCAGATCTCCTATAGTCCCAGCCTCAGTCTGGCCATCTGGAGGTTGTGACTAGAACCTAAAAAAGGCAAGACCAGCCTGGGCTTGTCTAGAAGTCTTGAGGACCCACCCAGGGAGCCAGTACAATGTCCTGGGGAAGGTGGGGGTTAGGCTCTGGGGAGGGAGACAGATGTGAAGGCACAGCTGCAGGCCCAGGTGAGCTTGGCGACTGACAAAGTCCGCTGGCAGCCACCCTCCATGTGACTCATGGGAGAGCCAAAGATCAAGGAGGCCAGAGGCGGGAGACTCAGCCTGCAGCCCAGCAGCTATGATCACACTCAGATGGCCATGCCAGGCAGAGCTCACTGTGCCAGCACCATTGTTAGGGCCGTTTGAACGTCTCCTTTTGAGAATCAGCTATTTCCCTGCCAGTTCTCCCTGTCCATCTGTCCTGCGCTCTATAGGCCTTCTATGCCGCAACGCTCGCTCTTTGGCCCTTTCTGAGTCTAAGGGCTGCAGATTCTTTCTGGCTAGTGCTATTTTCTAATTTAAGGCATCTTGTCATACAGCACAGTGTGAAATTTTCATGTAGTCAAATCTATGAGTATGACCCAGGGTGAGAGACAGACATGCTCTACCCTCCCCAGGAAAATTCACGGACACACAGACGTGGTGTTTGTCTACTTTTATATCTGTATATGTCAACAAAGTATTTCTCCAATCTTTCTAGCTTTCTGCTATGTTCTCTGAATTTTATACTTTACTTTAAAAGTCTTTCTGTATCATAAAACTGGAAAGGCATTGTCTAAATTTTCTTCTACGGCTTTGAAAGCTGGGTTTCTTAAAATATTTAATAAGCTCTTACCCATCTCTGTAATTTATTTATTTTAACGTCTTACTTAACATGAGAGTGTAGCTAAGTGTATGGGGAGGCATGCCCAAAGGCTCAGCAAAATCGTTTGCTCCTGGATGGCCTAACCCTGAACCCTGGTGCTGTGGTTTGGATACCATTTGTTTCCTGAAGGCTCGTGTGCTGGAAGCTGGGTTCCCATGAGGCAGTGCAGAGAAGAGGTGGAACTTTCAGAGGTGGAGCCCAGCAGTAAGTAATCTGTTGTGACTTCACAACTCTGGTCCAAAGGTGCGGACTGATCTCAAAACTGACAGTGAAGTGAACTGGTGTGAAAGAGAAAGTCTGATTTCTCTCTCAGGCTTCCTTCTCCCCGCCTCACACACACACAACACATACACACCCTGCCACGTGACACTATCACATAGTCCTCTCTCATCACAGGCTTGGGCCTCCAGAATTATGAGCTACATAAACACTTCTTTTCTTTATAAAGTTGCTACCCTCAGGTAATTTGTTATAGCAACAGAAAATGAACCAAGACCCCTGGCAACCTCATAAAGGTAGAATGTCTAGGGCCACTGAATGTCTAGGGTTTCTGCTTCCCAGAGCTAGGACTATAGGCGAATGGCGGGCCTGGATGTTTTCACATGGGTGCTGGGGATCTGAGCTCAGGTCATTCTATCGAATAATCAAGCCTGTCCCCCAGCCCAAGTGAGTACCTTTCTCATAAATGAAAACAATCCATCAACACAAATCTGCTTAAGACTAAAGCAATTCTCCCATAAAAGTCTGTTTAAGGCTAAAGCAATCCATCAACACAAGTCTGTTTAAGGTCTTAAGAGAGTTTTGAATGAGTGCTGCCCCCGCAATATGCTCGGGTGTTTGAAACTTGGTCCCCAGCTGGTGAAACTCTTTGGAAATATTAAGACATCTTTAAGAGGTGGAGGAGCCTTTCGGGGGATGGACACCTCTGGTAGGGCTTTGAGGGGTTACAGTCTCACCCCCCTTCCCATTTGTTCTCTCTGCTTCCTGCTGGTGAGTGGAAATGCGACCAACTTCCTGCTCAAGCCACCTGCTGCCACCTCTCCCTGTCATTTGACTCACTCTGAGCCATAAAACCAAAAAAGAATCTATAAATTGCCTGATCACAGTTTTTATCATAGCAACAAAGAATAAGTAAGAGAGGCCTTTATCTGACTGCCCTGTGCTGGCGGCCTATGTCATTGCTGGGCTTTAGAAATGGTTTTTTATTTTATTTTATTTTATTTTTGATCTGGTAGACTTGTCAGCCACCAATCATTTTCAAACCTTCTGGCCTAGCTCTCTCCCACACCACCCGACAGTGTAGATGGAGGTTCTCCCACACCCAACAGTGTAGACGGAGACTCTCCCACCCTCGACAGTGTAGACAGAGACTCTCCCACACCACCCGACAGTGTAGACGGAGACTCTCCCACACCACCCGACAGTGTAGATGGAGACTCCTACACCACTCGACAGTGTAGACAGAGACTCTCCCACACCACCTAACAGTGTAGACAGAGACTCTCCCACACCCGACATTGTAGACGGAGGTTCTCCCACACCAAGACGGTATACTGAGTAAGACACGTGATGCCCCAGGCCTGTTTCCACATACCATGCTTCAATATTGACCATCTTCTCCTGTAAAGTAGCATGTTCGTGAACCATGACTCAGGGTAGGGTCTGGAAACAGAGGTGACAGACTACCCACAGCTTTGGAGGCCGACTGGAAAGGGCCACTCTTCCTTGCTGGTGAAGGGCAGGCGTGTTTTGGCTTATGTGAGCCCAGGAAAGGTGGGTGGTGAGGAAGGAAAAGTGAGAAGGGTGGAAGCTACAGGGTCCTGCAGGCTTCAGGGCTACTGCATGGGGGGTGGGGGATGATGAGGGAGGCAGCTGGTAGGACCAGTAGGAAGCTGCTGCCCAGTCCAGGAGAGAGCCAGAGTAGTTAGGTGACGGCAGCAAGCGAAGGCTTGGTGTAATTAGCAGTGTATTTTATTTTATTTTATTTTGGTTTTTCGAGACAGGATTTCTCTGTGGTTTTGGAGCCTGTCCTGGAACTAGCTCTTGTATTTTAATGTGAGAACGGTGAGGCCTGTGGGAAGGCTGGCTGAGGCGAGGAAAAGAGGAATCAGGATGTCTATCAGCTTTCTGTCACACGGGATTGCACTGGGACAGGCCAGTCTGTGTGGGAGGAGTACCAAGTGTACATCAAACTCCTGTTTGAACTCAGCTGAATTTTGCTCCTGGTGTCCTCCTAAGAACACGGTGTTCTTCTCGTGGATCACAGCTTCAGTACGGCAGTCATGCCGGGAGAGGAATCTCTTCCTCCTGGATCCTCTAACTGGCAAATGAGGGCAGAGGGGAAGGTGACTGAGTTTTATCTGATGCCACTGGAAAGCGGTCACTTTATGAGCTCACCCGGCTAAGGAGCCATCACCCAGTTTATCTCACAGCTCTGAGGGTTATCGGTCACCCCAGTTTCCTTCCAAGTTGCTGATAAAATACCCTGAGATCAAAGCAACGTTAAGAGTTTATTTATTCTGATTACAATTCCAAGTTAGAGTCACAGTCCCCCGTTTTGGGGAAGCCCAGGCAGGAACCTGAAGCAGCTATCACAGCAGACCCACAGTCAGGAGCAGGGGGGAATTCATGGTCCTAGGGCTGAGCTCACTTTCTCCTCTTACAGCCCAAGAGCCCCTCGCCCAGGGAATGGTGCCACCCGCAGTGGGCGAGTCTTCCACCTCAATTAATGCAGTCAAGACACCCACTCCTCACCACCCAGACATATGCACAGACCAACCTGACCTAAACAGTCTCTCACTGAGACTGTCTCCTCAGGCAGTCCTAGATTGTGTCAAGGTAGTGACAAAACTAACCATCAAATCAACACTTTCCACTCTGGTTTGACCTCCAGCACACTCGTGTGTCTGTTCATCTGTCTCCTGGAGGATGCCAAACAGCTCAGACATGACTGTCCTTCCACTCCCAGGCACCTCAGGACCAGATCCAAGAGCTTCTTAGTGTCCACGATGGACATCAACACCTTAAGTTCCTCATAATTTCCCTGGGAAAGAAGACAGCCAGGAAGCAAACAGCATGCTGGATACCCAGGGAAGTGATGGAAGCGCCGCCAAAGCTCACACCTTCTTGAGCAAGCACCCTCAAGTTTTTCTTCTGAGCCTATTTGCTCTATCCTGCAGCTCATGTCCCACTACCACGAGTGACAGCATCTTCATTGGTCATCCCTGCCTGCAGGAGCCAGCTGGGCTCCACTGGACCCCTCGGCAGGAGCCAAAGAACAGCAGCCTTCTTTGAAAAATAATGTTCTTAAAAGATCCCTGGTGAATCTAAGTTCATATAATGTACAGCTCATTAAAACATACAGAAAAAGGTATCTTACATGCCCAGACACACAAACTATCCCCTCTCCAGTCAAAGGGCAATCGGTTACTTTGTCATGAAAGGTATCTGTCTTAGTTACTTTTCTATTGTCATGACAAAACACCATGACCAAGGCATAAAAAAAGCATGAATTTAGGGCTCATGGATCCAGAGGATTAGAGTCCCTGACTATCGTGGCAGGAAGCACAGATCAGCAGGCAGGCGTGGTGCTGGAGCAGCAAGCCGAGAGCTTACATCTGATGCGCATACATGGGGGCGGGGGGGGGGGGGGAACGTGCTCTAACTGGGATGGCAACGCTTTCGAAAACTCGAAGCTATCTCCAATAACACACCTCCTCCAGGGACCACAACTCCTAATCCTTTCTAGACAGTTCCATTCACTGGGGACTAAGCATTCAAACATGTGTGACTATTGGGACCTGTCTCTTTCAAGTCACCACAGCAGCTAGGCTCACCACTATCTCACCAATGCCACGCCCTGCCCCCAAGTCACTTTATTCTTAATTTTATGCCATAATGAAAATGTAGTTTTAAGAACAGACACTGGCGAGCAAGTGTGTATGTGTGTGTGTGTGTGTAAACACGCAGAGCCTAGAGGTTGACATCTGGGTCTACTCTCCTCTTCATCTGTGTTTTAACGAGACTCTAATAGAGGCTCTGGTTATAGTTTGCAGTAGTATAGTATAGTATAGTATAGTATAGTATAGTATAGTAATGTTTGCCCAGCATGCTCAAGGTCCTGAGCTTAGCATCTAGCTCTGGAAAAACAAATCCCATCTTAGGTTAAAGCCTGGGCTATGTAATGAACCTCAGACTGGGCTGGGTACACACCCACTACTAAAAAAATAAAATTGCAAAATTTTAAATTGCAAAATCTAGCGGCTGCCAGAGCATTCACAAAATGAACATGGTTCATCACACAGTCACACAAAGGCTGAGAGGCTGGAACTGTAGTCATTCGGTAGAATATGGGATGACAGCTCAGTCCCCAGCACTGCAGAACCCAGCATGGTGGTGGACTTCCCAGCACTCGTGAGGCGGAGGTAGGAGAAGCAGAAATTCAAGATCATCTTCAGGAGGTCAAAGCCAGCCTGGCTGTATGAGAGCTTGTCTCAAAACAACAAAAACCAAGGCGCTCCAAGGGGAACTTTAGCTGCTAAGTAGCACCGAATGGCCTTGAACTCTCAGCTCTTCTGTCTCAGTTGTCCACATTCTGTCATTACAGGTCTGTGCTGCCACCCGGCGCTGCTATGGTTTTAAGGGTTTTGTTAGTTGCCGGATGGAGGACACGGTCTTAGGTATTTTCATTGTTTCAGAAGCAACACAAAATGACAATGAAGCCTGCATCGGTGTCCTGGGTTCAGCTCATATCTCAAAGCCTCAACAGGTAGTTTCTTTGCCAGATCACTACTTAGAATTTGGATTTTAAGATTTGAATCTTAAGATTCAAAGTCTGAGCAGTGAAACCGCGAGACAAGTGAACTACTGAAGGTACTTGTGCCTTTTAAAAAAGGCGGGGCGGGAGAGATAGTGGGCAGCCTGACTCCATCTCCCAGGGATCTGACACCTTTTGACCTCAAGGGGCACCTGCGCACAAGTGGCTCACACAAACATACACACATCCACAAAAATAATCTTAAAAAAAAAAGACAAATGGAATCTCAACCTAGGAGAGACAACGCAGGCTGTAATTAGCTCCAGATTGTGAATCTAAACCACAGGATTAACTGACTTCCCTGGGGGGGAAGAACAGCTCAGGGAGGCAAAGCTCTACTCTGGTGTCTTCTCCCAAGTTAGTGACTGGGAAAAAAGCTTCGCCACTTAAAGTGTGGTCTGAGGACCAGCAACTTTAGAAATACAGAAATACAGGGGGTTTGTTTTTTGTTTTTTAAGACAGGGTTTCTCTGTGTAGCTTTGGAGCCTGTCCTGTCACTTACTCTATTGACCAGGATGGCCTCGAACTCACAGAGATTCGCCTGTCTCTGCCTTCCAAGTACTGCGCCACCTGGCAACAGCTTGGTAAGAGAAATACAGATTAACAACACTGCTCCCAACCCTGCCCCTACCCTACTCTGCCCTGCCCTGCCCCATCCTGCTCCCGCCCTGTGCTCCTGCCCTGTCCCATCCCGCTCCCGCCCTGCGCTCCCGCCCTGCCCCAAGGCTGACTGCATTTCAAGATCCCGGAAGCTGTGGATGGAGAATCAGGGTCTTTGCAACACTGCTGTACCAGTCTTGCTGGTTTCTGTCTAGCAGAGAAGGGACCCAAAGCCAATCCTGAAAGCTAAGTTGTCCCCTTACCTGGTTCCTGTGGTCACAACAGCCATCGCTTTCCCTAACAAATGCACACCAAGGTCCGGATGCCGGAAACCAGCATCTGTCTCTCATCCTGAAGGACCCACAGCTCTGATACATGGCTTCTAGCTCGGGATCTGCTTCCTCCCAGGAAGAGATGGTATCTGAGACCCCGTAGCAGACCAAAAGCTTGCAACCCAGATAGCAAGGCAGGTTCTCCAGGTCATGGCCTTGTGTCCCATTGTCCCAGGCTGCCTTGAAGAGGTCAGCTTTACCATGTGGAGCAGCCTTCTCTGCTAGGGAACACTGATGGGCCAGGCAGACAACAAGCGAGGGGTTTGCTGAAGGGACAGACGGTCGATTGTAGTTTAATTTCTCCGGGTAAAGATTTCCAATAACCTGAATCAATATAGTCACCTGTACTCTGCCCGCACACAACAGTGGCCCTGATGGGAATGAGGAATTCTGCATTGGCTGCCAGGCTCATCCACCTGGCTCCTCATCTTAATCTTGATAGGACAATGGGGCCGGCTGCGTCTCCTGGGCCTGAGCATCTGCGACAAATAGTATACTTCCACTACCAGCAAAGCCCATAGCAGCCCTGCAGCAGCGTGGACATGTGGCTCTGAGCCTCCCAAGACCTGCCAGGCCGGGACCTGTTCTTGGGACATATGTTACCTCACCTAAAGTAGACACCATCTGAGGGCAGACAGGAGCTGGCCTGCACGCTGGGCATGGGGCCAGGAGAGCAGCAGAGATGACCGTCAGACATGGCAGACCTCCCCAGGGAATCCCATTTTCCTCCAAAAGCTGCTTTTAGATTAAACTCAGACCTCTGTGTTCATACGTCAGTACCGTGGGTCATCCAGGCCACCAGAACAAGTTGCTGCCTGTCCTCTGAGGCTAATGAACTCCTGGAGAATCTTGGTCTGAACCATCTGTTAGACCAGGAAACTTCAGGAGCAAGTAGCACCCTGCCAGCCGCATCTGTCCAAGTACAGACAGGTACGGCCTGCCAGGTGCACCTAGCCTTCCCACACGAACCCTATGCAAAGATGCCGGTGCCCGCCTGGCACCGCCTTTGTGGAAAGCACAGCTCGGAACACCTGCCTGGCAGAGCATCCCTCTCCTGGAACAGGCTAAGCAGGGAGAGGAAGGACCAGACGGTCGGTCCCTACAGTGTCCACCTCACTTAGGAACTTCTTCCACAGCTTGGGACGACCCAGCCCCACATCTCATCTGACTCGGTCCTCACACCCCAGTGCCTCTGGGAAGCCTGGGGTGACAGCATTGCTCTTCATGAGCGTCTTAGCTATTGCTCTACTGCTGCGATGGAACGCCATGGCTAAAGCGACTTTCATGTTTGTTTGTTTATTTTCTTTTGGCTTTTCCAGACAGGGTTTCTCTGTAGCTTTGGAGCCTGTCCCTGGAACTCGCTTTGTAGACCAGGCTGTCCTCGAACTCACAGAGACTAGCCTGTCTCTGCCTCCCGAGAGCTGAGATTAAAGGTGTGCACCATCACCACCCAGCCCAAAGCAACTTTTAACAGAAAGCATTTAATTGGGGGCCTGCTTGTATTTTAGAGGGTGAGTCCACGCAGGAGGGGTGGGTAATACAGACTTTTGACATTTCCAAGTCCAACCCCGGTGACACGCCTCCTCCAAAAAGGTCATTACCTCCTAATCCTTCCTCAACAGTCCCACCAACTGGGGACTGAGCATTCAAATATTTGAGACTCTGGGGGCCGTTCTTCAAGTCACCACAATGTGGAAACTGTGCTTTTCACTTGGCCTGGAGACTGCATCAGGCTGTCTATGCTAGGACATTCACAGGGACTAGACACAGCTCTGTTCCCCGGGAGTGCAGACTTGAAGCATAAGGTTGGCCTTTAGTAATGTCCCAGCTCTGTTCAAAAAAGCGAATGACTTGCTTCCAAGCAGGAGTCTCTTCTGAAAAAAAGTTTCAGATGAAATCAGCTCAGATCAGATGGACATACTCACCAGGAAGTCTACGGGACCGAACGAGTCATTCTTCAAATATGTATTTGCATATTTTTATAGCAAGAATGGCATTTTACTGGCCATGTCCTCCGAAATGGGCCTTTTACAAATCATAGCCCGCCGCTAACTACAAGTGAAACCTCAGACAAGTTCTTATGCCTCTCTGTGACTCAGTTTCTCCAAGTATAAAATAGAGGTCACTAGTATCATTCTAAGGATTAAATAAATTGATCCATGTAAACCTCTTAGAACAGCATCCAGCTGGTATCATCAAATGTTAGCCGGCTGTTATCAAACTGAACTGTAGTTTATTTCACTGGTAAAGACTTCCGAGCCTACTTGCAGCACAACTCCTCGAAACGAAACAGGCTCACGATCTGTGAGCATTTCCTGTCCTGACTGCTGCAGGCGGAGTTCTGGGTCAAGGCCCTGAATACTTTTGAAGGTTCTCAATCATTATCTAAGTTTTCCTAAAGAATGAGTCCCAGCGAGGTGAAGCCCCTCCAGTAGGGCCTTCAAAATGGGGAGCGCCCTTAGCTGCGCTGTTGTGACTGAGGCCAGAGCCAGCTCGCCTGCAGGCAGCCTTGTGTCCTACAGAGGGGCAAGGAGTTCTGGAGAGTCGACACTTTCAGACACCAACTGGACCAATTTGATTTTTGTCTCTTAGTGGGTTGGCCACCACACTACACAGTCTACCGTGTAGAAATGGTCCAACCTACTTCCCAAGTCTAACTTGGATCAGTTTGTCCAGGGCTTGAAATACAATTCAAGTAAGAGGAGGTGGGGGTGGGAATGGTCTCTGTCCTCATTTGGCAAGATTGCAGAAACTGAGCAGCCAAAAAAAAAAAAAAATCACAGAGGGGAAACTAAACACCCTAGATATGTTCCAGAAGTAGGTCACGGCCCATAGACCGGCACAGGTTCCCAAAGCAGGGCAGCCTTGCAATCTGTAGAGCCCAGGGCAGAGGACCATGGACCTCTGCCCTCCTCTGTTGAACTGTTCTTGTTTTTAATATAGAACTTAAGCAAAACACATTTGGTCCTCCTAGTTTGAGAAGCATAATCCCGTGACTATGAAGGCCAAGTCTAAAATGTAGCCAACGGGCAGAGCCGCCCCAGCCAGGCCCCTTATCTTCTACTGCCTCCCCCACTGGCCTTCTGCTCTTGCCAGAAGTACACACACCTACCCTGGCTCCATCCCTAGGGGCCTACGGTAGGCACCTCCACTGCCTATTCAATCAGGAACCCTAAGAGTCCATCTCTGTAGCAGGTAATAGGCTGGGCAATTTGCACAGGAAGCTGCAGGGTGCTGGGGATCAGGAGCATCCAGAAGGGCAAGCACAGAGGCTATAACCCCTAAGGGCTAGTTCTAATAAAGGGGCCTCTTCATGAGTCCTGACCAAAGCAGGAGTTCTTCAATTAAGAGTCACTAACTCCCAAATGGTAAGAAGCCACTCATGCCATTTCTGCTATGGAAAGCTGTCGAGAAAACTGTGAACTTACACAGCCCGTAGGTGACTACAGTTAGTAACAGTGTGTTGAACACCTCAAAGTGACTGACAGAGCAAATTTAAATTTCTCATCATAAAAAAGTAGTAATTGAAATGATATGTTAAATAGCTTCATTAAGTCATTTCACATTGGATAATGCATTGCATGTATCCTAACATCACTGTGTCCCCATAAAGATGTCAATTTTTAAAATTTACAGCAAAATAAATAATAATAAATAATAAAAGAAATCGAATGGAACTAAGAGCAGGTTGATGGGAAAAAAGTAAAATCTCTCTTGGTACAGAACAAATTAAACTTTAGGAGCTTCTTTTTATCCACAGGAATCGGTAGAAAACATTAACATATTGATAACCACCAATACTACATTTAAGTCTATGAAGGTTGATTTCTTTCCTTCTATTTCTCTGTATGCTTGAACATTTTCACAGTTAAAAGTTAAAAAAAAAAGTTAAAAACAAAATTTTGAGCCCCACTGTCCCAGTGCGAGCTAGTCAGAACTGAAATAATGATTTCACAACAAACAGAGAAACATGCTTGCCTAGTTTTCATGTTTATAAATATGGCGCGGAGAAAACCTGCACAGAAGAAAGGATCCACACACAGTGATGCAGGGCCCATCAGCTGCTGTGACCCTGGCATGGCGCTCAAATCACCCAAGTCAGGACCTTCCCGACTCCACCTCTATTCTGGAGAATCGATACGATGGCCGTTTACTGGTTCTCTGTGATGCTCTTAAGTAGTCGAACTTCAACCCACTGACCGCATAAATTTGGGCTACAGAGCCTGAGAAATTGAACCGTTCTCAAGAGTCCTAGCTGGGCTGGTGGCCACCTCACTAATTCAAGCCAAACCTGGCTGTGGCGTCTATACACATACAGCAGTTAGAGTGGCCAGGAAGCCGCTGTTCATGCACATCCTTCCCCCAAGAAACCCCCAAAATTTAGGAGCACTCACTAATGACTTAAGTCTCTCAAGTTCCCTTCCCCACCTCTCCCAGACTGCCCCCCATCAATAGGGACAAGGCCAGAGGAGGAGGAGGTGGGGTTTAAGTCAGCACACTCAGGTGCGGCACACAGGGCTGCTCCTCAGCTATCCTTCCTGGATACTGTCTGGAGAACCCTGAATTTAGACAGAAGACAGTGGGTATTGTGGTGTCAGCGCTTGAGGATAGAACATCTATCTGTATGCCACGAAGAAAGCTCCAGTTGCTAATTCAGGCTACCCCAAGATTCCAAAAGCCTTCCAGACCTCTTGAGCCTCTGGAAGATCTATCACTGATATCCACAGAAGGCTCTTAAGTGAAGTCTTTAGAAACAGGACTTTGGAATTGTTTCTTTGACAAGCCTCCTGCTAGCAGGCAAGGTGATCTTGCGTGAAGACCATCAGCGAAGCTTGCCTTGGAAGAAGAGGCTAGCTCAGAATAGGCGAGTGTGGGTCACAGAATCCTTCCCTCAACGTTCACACTGCATTAGTTCAATATCCAATCCCAGACCCCTGCTTTCCAAATCGCCTAAAGGCTTTAAGGCAGTGTACAGGCATTTCCCAGATGGCACCTCCAGGAGGAAATGCATGAGGAAGGTGCTGGCTCACAGAATGGGCAGGGATGCACTCGCGCCTGTGGGCTCACTCACGGAAACTGCCTATCATGCCCAGTAAATGTTTGGATAGAGCGTGGAACAATAGAGGCCAAGAAAGCCCATTCCTGACACGGCAGGAATCCGCACTCCATTAGGCTCCCAGAACGCCACTCACTGGGAACACCTGGCATAGGAAACCGCCCGAAGAGAAACACCAGGTTGCCACACCCCTTGCCCGTAGGCAAGGAGTCAGGATCAGACTGCCATAAATGTACTGTCTTCATACTGTGTCTCTGCCCCCCCCCACCGCCACCACCACTCAGGAGAGAGTGCATCTTCTTCCCGGCCTCGCTTCCTTATAGGTTTATTTACTTGGGGAACTGGAGGGTTAGCTCAGCAGTAACACACAATGACACACAGTGACAATTCTCCCACAAGACTCAAGTTTGATTCCCAGCATCCACATGGTGACCCAGAGCTATGTGTAACTCCAGTGTCAAGGGATCCAACTCACTCTTACGGCCTCCTCATGTGGTATATAGACATACATGCAGGTGAAAACCCCATAAACATAACATTAAGAAACATATTTAAAAGATTAGTTGAGTGTGGTAGTACACACTTTTAATCCCAACACTTGGGAGATAGAGTCTGAGTCCCAGTCCAGCCCAGGCTATGAGACACTGTCTTAAAAAGAAAAAAGATTTATTTTTATTTTATGTATATGGGTGATCTGCCTGAATATATGTCTGCCTATACACCACATAGGTCTGGTGAAGAGCATACCAGATTCCCAGAAACTGGAGTTACAGACAGTTGTAGGTGCTAGGAACCTAAGCCCTAGTCCTCTGGAAGAGCAGCCATCACTCTTAAGTGCTAAGCCTCCTTTCCAGTGCTATTCCGTGGGGAAAAAGAAAGGTCAAGGAATAGAAGAAACGTAGCTAGCTGACCCTGGGAGCAGGTGGAGCTTTCAAGTTCAGTCATTCCATCCAACAGTGGTGTATTTTGGATGTTTTAGAAGCGTGAGGCCAGGCGGTAGTGGCACACGCCTTTAATCCCAGCACACGGGAGGCAGAGGCAGGTGGATCTCTGTGAGCTCGAGGCCAGCCTGGTCTACAGAGTGATTTCCAGCACCAGCTCCATAGCTACTGAGAAAACCTGTCTCAAAAAACAAAAATAAAAAAAAAAAATAAAATGAAACAAAAATCGCAAGTGTGAGAACAGAGGCTGGAGAGATGGATCAGCGGTTAAGAGCACTGGCTTCTCTTCCAGAGGTCCCAGGCTTGTTTCCCAGCACCCACATGGCAGCTCACAACTGTCTGTAACTCAGGTTCAAGGGGATTGAACACCCTCACATCAATGTACATAAAATTAATTCTTTTTTTTTAAGTGCGAGAACAACAACTTTCTGATCACAGAAGGCTCCCTGGGATCCTCCCATGGCATTACAGCAAAGGCTACAACGTCTTTCAAAACAAAAGTTTCATTTCATTGACCAAAAATTATAACAGCCTACTGAAAACAAATGGCTAGGTGAAGAGATAGATGTGTAGAACACAGGGGAGGGCTGACAATGTGACAATTCTTTGAATTCTGCTGTAAAATCCGAAGTACTGTATCACCTTTGCCATGTAAAATCATCGTGGCCCAAACTTAAGGGCCTGATGTAAGACACCTATCCCAAGTGGCTTCCAAACCACTCTCACTGGCCTACGAACTTTGCTTGGCATCGCTGTGGCCCATCTGAAAGGCGTTTTATTCTTTCTGATGAGACGGTAGCTTTGTACCATGAAATTAATCCCTGGGTTCTGATAAATGTGTTATGAAGTGGACGTCTAAAATGGAATGGAAATTTCCATGGTTTTCTTTCAAGGCAGTGACAAATGACCAAACTTGGACTTTTCAGGACAGAACCCAAATTGGAATAACGTGATAATTATTCCATGACTCTGGACACTTCTGATGCAAAATACAGGAGATACTGCTTCCCAAATCAAGTGACTGAGAGCAAGCCAGTTGTTTGCTTTTTCTGTATCTGTACCTGTCTGTTTTGAGGTCTGGCTATGTTGCCTCATCTGGTCTGAAACCCTCAGACTTAATGGATCTTCCCATCAAAGCTCACATGGTGAATAGCTGGAACCTGGGGTGTATCCCACCACACCCCACTAGATAAACTATACATTAATATCATGGTCCAAGAATTGAAAATAGGTATGCCTCTTTTAAGGCATGTGTTATATACATATACACAATTATATATGCTGTAACTGCGGTCGATACATACAAACGAGAAAGAAGGGCTAGAGACACAAAGTCCTAAGCAAGTGAGTGCTGGCTGCATCTGTTACCTCCAAAGTATAAGTGATCCTGTTTAGCTAGGAATACCAGGAGGGTGGACAACTGGACACCCACTGTTGCAAGCCTGGCAGCCAAGGTTCATCATTAAAATCCTATCAATCCTGACTTCTGGCTTTATGCTACCTAGACCTTCTTGCAAATGTCAATTACAAAACTAGGGATCCGGAAACTGGACATACCAGGAAGCCAGGCACTATATGACATCACCAAAATAACCACACACAAGACTGCTGCCTGGAGCAGATGTCTTAGCATCTCTGGGCCTCAGCTTGTTTATCTTTATTACAGGCTAAAATTGTAAAAATTGTGAGATTATGTCTCTACGGTCCTTAGCGCAATGCCAGTCTCAAGACTTCTGAAGTTTAGCGATGAAGTACAACGGCTTGCCATCACCTAACACCCAGAATAAACATAAAGTCACTAGAGAGGATATTTGCATCCAGGTTCTGATGCTTTGGACTCAGTATTTATAGGCGACAATGAAGGGCGCCATCGACGTTCCTCATAGTCTCCTTTAGTGCCTGAGTTCCCATCTCTCAAGCAAGGCGATGTGGCTTAGGTGTATTCAACAGGTGCACAAGCTAGGGAGCACTAGGTGGACTCCTCCTCAGGGCAACCTCCTCAGGGCGTCCAGAGAGAGCAAGGCTTCCGTACTGAGTGCCAAGAGCAGAACCAGAGCCAGCTGGCTCCCTAAGAACAGACGCCCAGAGACCCCAGGCAAGCGCGGCATTTTACCCAGCCAGGAGTGCCAGCTCTCTGGGATCCTCCGCACCACGTACTCGCGGGGACAAGCGCCTTTGGCGGTCCCTAAGTCACCGTGGCCCGCCCCGTCGGGGAATCAAGCGCCGCTGGTCCCCAGGTCCCCACTAGTGAAGGAGGTCTCACTCACTAATTCCCTTCCTCCCTGGCATCGCCGCCAGCGTTGGGAGCATCGAGGGTGGGGGGCACGACACTCACCCAGCGTGGCCACCGTGCCGGCCTCGAAGAGCAGGCAGTCGTCACGGCCGCGCGCCTCCAGCAGCACACTGCCGGGACCCGTGGGGTCCAGCCGGGTCAGCAGCCGCAGCCCTTTGCTCAGCGCCATGGACACCGGGCACCGAAGGGAGCGGGGGCCAGGTCCCGCCCGAGGGCGCGCAGCTTCCAGGAGTTTCACTTTGCGCCGGGCTCCGGAGCAGCGGGCTCCTCCCCGTCCTCCTCCTCCAACTCCCAACCCCGCCGCGCTGCCCGGGGCAGGTGAGGTGGCGCCGCCACCCGGCCGCTCCGACGCCGGCCGCACTCCCCCAAGTGGCGAGGCTGGCGGGTGCGGCCAAGGGCGGGGACCCGGACAGCGGGGACCGAAGCCGCTGTGCGCTCCTGGCGCTCACCCCGGCTAGGTGCTCTCGGCTGGTCCTCCCTGAGGCGGGCGGCCGCGGGCGAGGGAGATTCCACACATTCCTTGCCGCCGAGAAGGCTGCAGCCGCGGGGAGCCTCCAGAGCCGGGACCCTGACTGGATTCCCGAAGCCTTATATGGACAGCCGGGGGCTGCTGGCTGAGCAGGGGCGGGAAACTCCGCCGCCGCCTCCCACCTTCCGGGTCCCGCCCGGCGCAGCGCCCCCTCCCCAACTCATCCCCCATCATCGTCTGCGACCCCAGATGCAACCCTTGGGCCCTGTGCCTCAGTCTCCTGGGTGGGACTGCAGAGGCATAAAGTGGCCTTCACTATAACGATTGAGTACACACTTATGAGTGGTGTGTGTGTTTTTGTGTGTATGTGTGTGCCTGACACACTCTTTAAATGCTGTCTTCTACCCGGGTCTTTAGTTCACGGACCGGACCGAGACAGACTGGTGTTTGGAGGCAGCGGTTGTGTTGCCTGAGAGAGCAGGGGTGTGACACACAGACCCTGCCTCCTTCTTTTACCACATCACCTTGACTTCTCCGAGCTGCACTGACTGTCAGGTGGTGAACAGTGCTCCTCCCACCCTGGGGATCTCAGCTTGTGTTCTTCCTCAGCCTTGATTCTATTTGTGATCCCCAGCCTTCAAGCAAGTTGAGGCAAGCCCCCTTCGTCCCCGTGTAAGGGTCCACCAGGATTGGTCTGCTAGGGAGGGCCAAGGGCAGCCAGGTGGAACTGGAGACACCTTTGAGTGGGTTTGAAGGTTTTCGTTTCCTTTTTCGGTGTGATGGTGCCAGAGGTCCTCACCAAGTTCTGATCAGGCCACTTGGGGTTCCTCTCTGACACTTCATTCCGCTTTGTTAACGGTGGACCATGCTTGGCCTTCGAAGGCTTGTTTTAGGCAGCTTCCTTCTCTATAAGGTGTAGATATTAACACCTCCTGTAAACAGTATGCAAACTCAGCTGGGTGGCGGTGGTGGTGGTGGACGCCTTAAACCCCAGTACTCAGGAGGTAGAGGAAGGCAGATCTTTGAGTTTGAGGCCAGCCTGGGCAACAGAGTGAGTTCAGGACAGCCAGGGATACACAGAGAAACCTTGTCTCAAACAATAAAAAAGTTTAGCAAACTTGCCTTTGGCCCACTTTTCCTTCGGGAGGAAGTCAACAGCTCACCATAATATAGTTGCCCTGGTGACAGTGTTTGTGTACACTCGGACACATATGTGATCAAGTCACTTGCTCATTTTGCTTGAGAGGTGTTTTTTTTTAATGTTTTTATTTCATGTGTATGAATGCTTCCCTGCATGTATGTACTATATACCATGTGCATACAGGATCCAGAAAGTCCAGAAGGCCGCTGTTGTGAGTTACCATGTGAGTGTTGGGAGCAGAGAGAATGGTTCACTGCTGAGCTCTCTGCTCCAGTTTGTCTTCTATGACTGTCATAAATGCCATGGACAAAGGCAACTTGGATAGAAAGGATTTATTCCATCTTACAGGTCTCAGTCCATCACCAGGCAAGTCGAGGCAGGAACTCCGGGGCAGAGGCCATGGAGGAATGCCGCTTACTGGCTTGCTATGTCTGACTCAGTTTCCTTTCCGGGGGGGGGGGGTGAGGGGGAGCCGGGGGAGGGCACAGGGTTTCTCTGTGTATCCCCGGCTTTCCTAGAATAGCTCTATGGACCAGGCTGGCTTAACTCAGGGATCTGCCTGCCTCTGCCTCCCTAGTGCTGGGGTTAAAGATGGGCTTCACCACACCAGGTTAGCAACTTGCTTTGTAAACACACCCATGACCAGCTGCCCACACATGGCACCACCCAAGTGGACTGGTTCCTCCCACGTCAATCATTAATCAAGAAAATGCCTGTATCAGCCTCAGGTCCAAGACCCAGGAATGATGAAGGTTCACCCGTGGCAGAGTCTACCCCATGTGGTGTGGCCAGGTGGGGGAGGAGGGGGGGCTGAAATCACTTGGCCCAACTGCCTGAAAAAAACTGGGCCTGTTAGTTGGTCTGAACAGGTGACATGGAGTGTTGACAGGGATGGCTGGTTTGGAAGCGCAGTGTGGGATCACTTGTAAAAAATGACTTGAAGAAGGAACAGTGGTATCCACTCTAGACCCATCTACAAACATAAGGCACACACGATTTAAGATCTGAGAACTGGGTGTAGGCCCCATAGTTTCATAAGTTAGTAGAACCTCCAGACTGCAATCTGTAAATGGCAACAGAGTCAACAAGGACCCCCCAAAACCCCAGATACAAAAAAAAAAAAATCTCCACTCATGTGTGCTTGACTGCTTCAGGCTGCCATACGGAGTGTGCTGCAAGGCTCGAACCCAGAGCTCCTGCTCAGGGGGCAAGTGCTTGCCTTTCCTCTGGTCTGTTTCTGGAAGTCAGCAAACCTGTTAGGCAGGGTGGGGTGGAGACCGTGCCTGGCATGGGCACCTGTACCTCTGGGGGTATGGGGGGCTAACTGGTTCTCTTCTGAGACTAAGAAGCAGCTTCCACATGGGGGTGATCGGGCTGGAAGTCAGACCTTGGGCACCTCTGTATCAGATCTGGGAAAACAACCCCAAGTTCACAAACACATAGGTTTCTCATGCCAAGAACAGCAAGGTCTGCCTGTGTTCAGAACAGTTTAGATTCAGGAAGAACTCCCAGTGGCCAGGGCTGCTGTCTGGCTTATGTCCAGATTGGTGGAAACCAGGCAGAGTCTCCAACCATGCCAATCTCCAAACAAACAGATAGGGGACGAAGGCCACGGTTGCCAGGGCCTCCCTGGTTTTCTGCAAAGCAGGCAGGACTCCACAGGTGTACCCATTTGGGGAGTTGGCAGGTGTGCCCTTCCTGTTCTGATCCTAACTGGGAATAGCTGCTTTTAGACTGGGCCACAAGATTCATGCATAAAGAAATTTCACAAAACGTCACAGAAAAACATCTGTAGTAATCATCCCAGGGCAGCATAAAGTTACAGGGGCAGTGGTGGGCACACCTTTAATCCCAGCACTTGAAGAGGCAGAGGCAGAGGCAGGCAGATTTCTTGAGTTTGAGGCCAGCCAGGAGTTCCAGGATAGCCAGGGCTACACAGTAAGACCCTTTCTGGAAAAGCCAGTCAACCAACCTGATGTGAGATTCCCCTCTGTATGCTGTGAATACCATTGGTTAATAAAGAAACTGTCTTGGGCCTGCACAGGGAATAGAGGTAGTATGGTGGCGGGGGGGGGGGGGGGAGGCACATGGACTAAACTGAATGCTGGGAGAAAGGAGGCAGAGTCAAGGACAAACCATGGAGCTGCCTCGGAGACAGACATACTGAAACCTTGCTGGTAGGCCACAACCTCGTGGTGATGCATAGATTAATGGAGATGGGTTAAATTAAGATGTAAGAGTTGGCCAATAAGAAGCTAGAGCTAATGGCCCAAGCAGTGATTTAAATAATACAGTTTCTGTATGATTATTTCGGGGCTGAGCAGCCAGGAACCAACAAGCGGCTGTCCAACAACACCAACCAGCCAGCCAAGCTAGCCAGCCAGCCAGCCAACCAACAAACCAACCAAACAACCCAACCACATTCACTTTCCCTCTGCTGGGAAATGGTGGTGCACACCTTTAATCCCAGCCCTCAGATCTCTCTCATCCAAAGGCAGGCAGATCTCTGTGGGTTCCAGGCCAGCCTGGGTCTACAGAGAAGTTCCAAGACAGCCAAGAATACACAAAGAAATACTGTCTTGAAAAACAAAACAACACAAAACAAAAAGCTATAGAAAATGCTACAGAAGTTTGGGTTTCTGGCCCAACAGTCCTTCTATCCAGAGCTGGTGCTGGGGAGGCAAGAGTTGGCCTTACATAGGAACAAGCTTCTGTCCCAGGAAGGATCTGAGGCCGAGGGCTGACATCTCGGTGAGAGAAAAAAAACTGTATGCTGCTTCCTATTTTTATGAATATTTGGAAGAGTTGATATAAAAATCAGCTACCTCTACTCCCCGACCCTGCGCTCTTCTTAGATGCCGTTTCCGTTCGCCTGGCTCTTTTCTCCTTAGGATGTAGGGGAGGAGGGGACAGGGCAGCAGAGCTCGTGGTACGTGTGCAGGAGTGGCAACAGGGTTAAGGAGCCAAAGCTACTAATGTCAGGAGAGAGATTATTTGGGAGAAGAATGCATCACCTGGACAACTTTCGGCAGCTGGAATAAAAAGCAGTTTACAACAAAACCTCAAGCACACAAAAATGCCAAAAAATATTTGGAAAAAGTGCTCTGGGAATTCGCTGAACAGTTTTTTAAACAATTTATTTATATATTGGCTTCTACATGCTCTTACATTTATGTAAAATATTTATACATATTCTTTACAATTTGTACATATATTAAATGGTTGTATCATAAACACTGTTCTATGGAATTTTATAAAAGAAAAATCAAGTAGGGGAAAATTACCCATAAAACATTAACAAAAACCCGTGATATCGAGGAACGAGAAGTTCTCCTATTCATGTTCATTGCATTTTCTCAGCTACTTATTTTTGGTTTCCTTTACTGATGTTGGCCCAGACTTCTCATCCTCTATAATAAGATCATCAGGTCAGAAAAGTGAAAGCAGTGGGTCAGTCGTAAGGCAACTGTGGAAGGGGCCTCCGTCTGCAGGGGAGACGTGTGCTGGGGCTGTCGGCCTCTGGAGGTGGGGACACAGCACAGACTGTGAGCTCTGCTCTCCACCAGCTCTGCCGCAGCCTTCAAGCTGCCACAACTTCAGTTCTCTGACTTCCCATTCTCCAGGAGGTTTCATCTCGGAGAGGATACTGACCAGCCTGCTGCTCCAAAGCGGGAGGCCACCAGCACCTCCTCTACCAACGGGGAGACAGCTGAGGGGATGAGAGTGGAGGTGGGTGCTCTTGAGGAGGCTCACTGTCCCTTCCCCAGGAGCTCCTGGGCCTAGGAGTCAGTGTGGCTACCCACCTGGGGTAGCGGGGACGGACCCCTCGCCTTTCCTGACTCACTCTTCTCCAACGAGGAGGGAGTGCAAAGACAGTGCCGACCTGGAGAGCAGCACAGGACAATGACCCTGTGGCAGCAGTGGGCAGGTGGGTCTACTCCCGCCCTCCCTACCAAATGGGACCTGTGCTGGCCCACCCTCTATGCACCTGGAGGGTGTAGGACCCTCCCTACCTCCCCGCCTACTCTGAGCATTTGAATTAAGCTATGCCAGTGGGGGAGTGCAGACTTCTCTAAGCAGACAGGGACCCCAAAGGACTGAAAGAGTTATAAAAATATAAAGATATATTTTTTTATTCTGGCATATTTCATATTTTTAAGAAAGCAATTAGTATTAATTATCTGATATTGGGTAAGAACTTGAAAGATCATGGGTAATGCATAAATTACGATTCTATGTAAAATATCAGGAGGAGCAACCCCTATTTCTCCATTCAAAATCTTGATAAATTTAAGTATTTTCCAAAAATAGACATTTTCCATTGGGTAACTAATACGTGTCAAAATGAACCAAAGAAGGCTATCCCCAAGTAACTATTCATTTAGGCTGGCTAATGGCAGAAACAGGTTTTTGTCAACTTATTTCTTTTTTGGTTTTCTTTCTTTCTCTCTCTTATGACAGGGGAAATAAATGGAATTGCATTGCTCAGGTCAGAAGAAGCACTTCGGAGTTTGCTGTGTGTTCCGTCCAGGTCTACATAACCGGAAAGCGGCCGAGGGCCTGCCTCAGCTTTTCTGCGATCTGGTGAGAAAACAGCAGTTGAGATATTATCGCCCTAATTACAACTTCACAGTGTTCTATTTGCTCTCCTCTGAGTTAAACATTATGAACTTGTCAAATACACAGCCAGTCTGTTTGTCTCTTCTGGAGACACTGGGGTGACCTTTGCCACTACAACCCTGCTATGCATGGTAGTTTCCACAGTGTGCGGGAAACCCTGCTTCCTGTCCCCACCTGCCCATCCAGGCGCATGGCCAGCTCCTGCTATATGATGGGGGCTACATTTTCAGACTAGCCCCTTCTTCAAGAACAGAATGATGGCTTGGGCTACCATGCCTGTGCAGAGTCCCTTTCTTTTCTGGACAAGAATGGTCACTCAAGACTCCCATTCTCTTACTATGTGGTAAATGGGGAGTCTGCAATTCGGAGGCAGCCCAGGTGCACTATGAGTCTGTTCTGTGCCTATGTCTCCCATAAGGACACCAGGTGCCCCCGAAGGCTCAGCTTCCTCATTGACCTTGCGACCTTAAACATGTGCAGTAGGTGCTAAGTATACAGTAGGTGCTCATGTATGCTTACTCCATGAAGAAAATGTAAATTTTAAAAATTTTAGGGATATTTTGCTATAAGACTCTATATTAATATAAAACCCAGGGCCATTATATTAATCACTTAAATTTATGCCAAGACAGTGACAAAATACATGGTTTTCTTTTTGAATTACAAGGTCAACAATAATATATGCAGGGGCTGGAGAGATGGCTCAGAGGTTAAGAGCACTGACTGCTCTTCCAGAGGTCCTGAGTTCAATTTCCAGCAACCACATGGTGGCTCACAACCATCTGTAATGGGATCTGGTGCCCTCTTCTGGCCTGCAGGCATACAGCAGGAAGAACACTGTATACATAATAAACAAATCTTTAGAAAAAATCATGCATGTATATTTGATAATCAATAGTATGAGAACCTTAAGGGTTGTCTTTCCAGTATTTTCTCAGAGACAAATGTGACCTACTACATTCTAAGACACAGAGAGGAAATGCCCAACAGAGCAACTGGCATCGAAATGTACAGTTAAAGGACAAGACCGTCAGAGGGCGAGCACTCTTGATGGAGTCATCCCATGAGTGTGCCCACAACCAATTGCTGCCAATACACAGTTCACAATCACATATAAAGGACATTAAGCACAGCCTTCTCAAGAATCCACAGGTGTGCTGGGCAGCGAGACATACGCAGGGCTGTGACTTAAGGGCTAGCCTGTAGCAGCTCTGAAAACAGCATGGATGAGAGAGGCAAGGCCACCTCAAGTGTCCACTGCATAGCTACAACTCTGCTCTGCAAGTGTCTGAGTTCCACCTCACGACAAGATGTGTGCACACAGGTACCGGATGAAAACACTTCAAGGCAGAGGAAGGGAAGATCCAAGTTTTCATTATCATCTTCTGAATGAAAGGGTTTAGAATACTGTGTTATTTTTGTTTTCCTGAAGTTACCCCTTTTGTAACTGTGAAACCTGGGTCACTAATGAAAGCTGCCTTCGGTTTCCTTCCCTAACAGAAGGGGGATGGATCCTCTGGGTGGCAGGGTAGAGCACTGTCTCTGTGCATGGAAAGGCTCAAAAGGAAGGAAGCCACACAATCAGGACTGTTCAAGGTTTCCAAGGCCTGCTCCTCAAAAGTTAGACTTACTGATTTTACTTTATCTCTGACTCCTTTGCCCAGATGTATGTATGTATGTATATGTATATGTGGCTTGGTGCTGTGGAGGTCACAAGAGGGCATCCAATCCCCTGGAAATGGAGTTAGGAGTGCCTATGAACCCCAGTGTGGGCACTGAGAATTGAAGCAGGTTTTCTGCAAGAGCAACAAGTGCTCTTAACCACTGAGCCATCTCTCCAGCCCCAGGAAGGCTTTCCAACCCACCATTCCTCAAAAGGGATGAAGGTGACGGAATTCTTAAAGTTTAAAAAAAAATACCAACAAACTCTGCTCAGTGTAACCCCTTCTCCCTCAGGAGTGAAAACCACAATGGATCCGCTCTGAATGGTCAAGGTTACTAAGTGTAAAACCCCTCTGCGCACACGTGCAGGCATGGGCAGGGAGGGAGCCACTCACCGTTTCATAGAACTGCACTTGCTGCTCCAGATAGAGGCGGATGACACTGTTGTAATCGTAGATCCGGTTACTGTGGAAGTGATTCATCTCAGCTACAAGGAAATTATCCCAGGGATTAGTTCCCAGCAAGATTTCAAACGACAACAGGCAATTTCCCTGCTTGGCTAACAAGAAGACTTGATCTGGCTGGCTTCTGTGCAGCGCCTGTTCTCCGCGTACTCTCCCAAGAGTCTAGAAACAGCAGCACCAGCAGCACGTGCCACCTTCTAGTACTGGGCGGCCGTCACTGATGGGCACATGTGTCGCCCTTGCAGCAAACGCAGGCGGCCACTGACTGCTCGTCTGCTCTCATACTCAGATCTCTAGAAATCAGCTAAAACCGTCTTTTGCTAACAGAAAATTATGCCTAAAATGATCCCTCCAGGCCTCCTTTAGAGTCCACGGTTCTGGGGCACAGAGGATACAGACTTCTGGAAGCTGAACCTTGGAATTTAATAGAACATAATGTTAAGGGAGTCATGATGTCTCCAAGTAGTAATAAGGTTTAATCAAGCTGTCACTCACTGCTATCCCAAGTCCAAGACAGATATTTTAAGTGAGCTCACACTTTGGCTTCCACCCCACAAGTCAGGCTTAGTGCTAGGGAGGAGGGAGTGGCTCTCCACTGGCATTCATTACCCGCTCTCTTACCTTGCAAAGCATACGACATGGTGCCGACTCGCTTCACCATCGTCTGCTTGTCCTGGGGAGTGATTTTACTGGTTGCAACCAGCTTATCACTTTCCTTCACTTTTTCTATTGCTCCCTGGAAAATACGTAAACGCCATGGCATTTAAGAAGACAAAGGAAAAAGCACCAGCTTAAGATACTGCAATGCTGGCATTCCACGGACTTGGTACTGAGCAGGAAAATACTGCAACAGCGACAGAGGGAGCATCTAAGTCAACTTTCTTCAAGTCCCTCAGGAGCCAAAGGTTGCTATTCTTGAAAAAGACAGTAAAGTTAGAATGTGCAGGTTTTTTGCACCACAAGAAGAAAAACTAACTCTGTCCCTATAAGAGTCTATGCTACTGGTGTTTCAAGTACACACAGGCACGACAGGCTGGAAAGCCACATGGAGGTACATGTAACTGGTACACGGGCACTTCCTCTCCTGTTATGAGACAGCACTTTATGAGCTGGTGCTCCAGTGTGCACACTGTAGGGTTTTAGTCTGTCTTTTGTAAGAGGCGCTGAATCAGATTAAATTCATTCACAGATGGAAGTAGCTGTAAATGCTGCCCAGGAACCTCATTCCAGAACCACCACACTGATGATGATGATGATGATAATGATGATGTTTGGGTTTTCAACACAGGGTTTCTCTGTGTAACAGTCCTGGCTGTCCTAGAGCTCACTCAGTAGACCAAGCTGGCCTCGAATGCACTGAGATCCTCCTGCCTCTGCCTCCCAAGGCTGGGACTAACAGCGTGCGCCACCACCGCCCGGCCACACTGCATTATTTGTGACTGTCTGCAAAGAGACACCTCTCCCTCCATGTTTAATCGAGGCTCTATGCTAACATTCTGCTGGCATAAATCCTGACAACCGCCGCCCTCCTGAGTTTCATACTAAGCTATACACAGTACATACTGAACTATAAAGATTGTTTATATGCAGCAGTGTCAAGACCACAGACCAGCCCTCTGCAGAGGCTTCCTAATAAACCCAAGGATGCCTCAACACGCTAAGAGAGCGCCCCAGAGACTTCAAGAGGAAGTGTTGATCAGGATTAAAACATGAAGATAAACCAAACCAATTATAAAATTTAGTTTTGAAACTTTATGACGGGAATTACAGTTTATTACTATTTCATTTTGAGATGGGGTCTCATTATGACATGGAACTTACTCTGCAGACCAGGCTGATCTTGAACTCAGAGATCTACCAGCCTCTGCCTTGTGACTACTGGGATTACAGGCGTACACCACCACATCCAGCTAGTTTCGTTTCTCATGGATTAAAAACGACATCTAAACAATGGTGGCAGCGCTGTGCGCCTGGCGGCTCCTCCCAACACTGCGGCCTTACCTTGTGAGCCCCGATGATGTCTGGGAAGCAGCCGAGAAAGCCTTTGTATTCATGGTTGCACTCCATTAGGAAGTGCAGGTCCTTCTTTGGCTGTAACAAGACACAGGCTGGCTGTTACTGGTGGAGGAGATTAAAAAACCAAGGAGAAGAAACAAGTGAGGAGTGCACTCCCACATCCTGTGCCTGACACCCAAGAGCTCACGGTGCTGCTGCTTTACTTAGACCAGTGGTCCTCAACCTTCCTACTGTGGTGACCTTTAACACACTTCCTCAGGCTGTGGTGACCCTCACCATAACAACGTTCTGTTGCTATTTCATACTGTAATTTTCTACTGTCATAAACTGCAATGTAAATATCTGATATGCAGGATAGCTGACATTTGACCCCCACAGGGGTTGTGACCCACAGGTTGAGAACCACTAACTTAGTCTCACTACTTAGGGTCTCACTAAATAGACCAGGCTGGCCTTGAGCTCTGGCTTCCGAGTGCTGGGTTTACAGGTGTGCACCGCTGTGCTCCTCTGTGACACTTAGTGTTTGTTGTCCACTCGACACACCCTAGAGTCACCTGTCAGGAGGGAGCCTCGATTTAAGCACTGTCTTGATCAGGCTGACTTGTGGTAAATGTCTGTGGTGCCGGCACTGAGATACATAAGTAGGTTTAAACTAAGTCTCTATTGTTATCTACCAACAAAGACTTGGAAGTCGGGTGTTGTAGTGAAAACCTGCTAGGCCACAGGGGTAGAGAAGCAAACGGTTGACTGACTTTGCTTTTTGGTCAGAAACACAGCAAGAGACAGGTCTCTTCACTTGTCCCGAAACAGAAGTGCCAAACTCTAATCCTGCTCTTTCCTTCCTTCTCATCTTCTCTACCCAAATTCCCAGCTTCTCTATGGTTAATTCTGGTCAGCTAGTTGCTGGCTCCACCTCCTGATTCAAGGTTAACTTTATTAAGAGTCTCCAAGTGTCACAGTGCAATCAAATATCCCATAGCAGTCTGGTTGCTAACTGATATGAGGTCCTAGCCCACTATGGGCAGCACCATCCCTAGGCAGGTGGTCCTTAGTCATATAAGAAAGCATGAAGCTCAGAGTGAGCCAGCAAGGAGCCCCATGGTTTACACTTAGGGTCCGTCCTGACTGACTGAGCTGCAGCATGAGCCAAACACTCCCGACCCCCTTCCAAGCGGCTCGGTCAGAATGACTTCAGCAGCACAGAATGTGAACTAATGCTCGCTCTGGGTTAAGCACCTAGGATTAGTTTTCCAAAGAAAGCAATCCTTTGTCACTACTAGATTCTCACTCTTCTGCTGAGAACAAAGTAATAAATCATTTTGGAGTTGATCTGTAAAAATAGATATTTATATTATACTATCAGGAATTAACTTTTTTAGTTAATAGTATAGTTTAGATACTATTTCACACTTTAAATCAAATAAAATATAAGCATAAATTATAACAAGCAAAACATACAGTTTAACGCCTACATTTTAATAGGTAATATGAAAACACTGCCTAACTCCTGAGGCTCACTGGAAGCATGCAGTGCCAGGCCACCTCACATTGAGAAAGCAAGCTTAGAGAGGCTAGGCAGCAGCGTGAGGTCTGAGCCAGGTTCTCGTACACATTATATTCCAGATGGCTGAGAGCAGAACAAAGGCACTGATGCCAGAAGACATTTAGTTGACACCCCCAACATCTTTATTTGGGGGAGTGCTGGGATCAAATTCTAGGCCTCACAAGTACTGAAGAGCAATCTAGGTCATTAACCACTGAGCCAGAGACCCAAACTTCATTTGGTTTTTTTTCTTTTGTCTTTTGAGAAAAAGTCTCATTCTGTAACTAAGATCAGCTCAGAACTCAATATACAGTCCAGGCAAGCCCTGAACTCAAGGCTACCCGTTACTCCAGCCTCCCAAGTTCGGGTATGACAGGTATGAGCTGCCACATCTGGCTTCACTTGGATTTCTTAATGAGATATTTGTCCACTATGGCTTAACTGGAAAAAACATTATCACTAAATAAAGTTAACAAAAACCCACAGAAGCAGGATAGCAGGTATCTATTTGGATCTGAATAACAGCTGTGGGCTGGGGAGTGTGAACATGGCAGTACCTGCTCCGCCACAAGGCTGGCGATCTCCTCATACGTCTTCCCAGCTTCTGTTATTGCGTCATTCAGATCTGTCTCACCTGAAATGACGTGCAGTCTTATAAGCAACTAGGGTTAAAAATATTTTCTTTATGCTTATGGCTTTTGATATATGCTTTAGTGATGGCCTTTAGCTTAGAAAATCCAAAACACCGTCACACTGTCAAAATCGGCAAGCGCACCGTCCTGGACCCCACCCCATCCTTTGGTTCCCGAATGGCAGGAGGCGGCTGTGCTGGCTAGTTCTTAATGTCGACTTGATGTGCGATGGAGAGTCACGGGAGGAAGAAACCCCCACTGAGGAAACATCCCTGTTAGATTAGCCTATGGTGCATCTCCTTATTGATAATTAATGTGGGCGAGCCAAGTTCATGGTGGTGCCACCCCGGGCTGATGGTCCTGGGTTCTATAAGATAGGAGGGGGGCGAGCTATGAAGAAAAGCCAGTAGGCAGAGTTCCTCCATGGGCTCTGCAACAGTTCCTGCCTTGAATTCCTGCCCTGACTTCTCTGGAAGATGAATTATAATTACAATTATAATCTGTAAGCTGAAAAAAACCCTTTCCTCCCAAGTTGCTTTTGGTCATGGCAGTTTATCATAGCAGTAGAAGCAGAAGCCCTAACTAAGACAGTGACTAACCTTTACCATCTACACCTTCACTCCGTTTCTCTCTTCTTGGGACATACAACATTTTTACCTGCAAACTTCACTCAGAAAACATGGACCATTTAAAGGGTAAGGACACGCGATTGCATGCCTAGGAAAAGGTCACTGCTCTGCTGCCCAGGAGGAGCCAGTGTGAACCAAGGTGTAAAGACAGAAAGGTGTGCTTCTTGACTCGATGCTCTTTTTATCCCTTTCTGTTTTGAAAACTTTTTGTGAGTTATTACGGAATGAGTCATGCCCTTTGGGACAGGCTAGACAAACTCTGTGGCAACCCACATCCCTCTGTCCCCTACCTTGTCCTCAAATTGGCTACCAGGTTCAGAGGCTTAACCAGATCAAGAATCAGTTTCTGGTTAATTCTAGTTTTCATATGGCCAGAAGCGAATGTGATCATCTCTGGGAAAACTGAACCATCCTCTTTCATCGCTCGTTTATTCTTTAACAGCTTCTGCAGGGAGAGCCTTTTTTGTGACGAGCCTTTGCTTCCTATCAGCTTCTGCAGGGAGAGCCCTTTCTGTGACAAGCCTTTGCTTCCGACCAGCTTCTGCAGGGAGAGCCTTTTCTGTGACGAGCCTTTGCTTCCTATCAGCTTCTGCAGGGAGAGCAGTTTCTGTGACAAGCCTTTACTTCCGACCAGCTTCTGCAGGGAGAGCCCTTTCTGTGACAAGCCTTTGCTTACGATCAGGTAGAATCTGAATTGGGAAAGCAGCACCAATGCTCGTGTCCTTCTATACAGTTTCAGAACCACAGATAGAGCCCACTGTCCCCCAAGGTACCTGGGATTAAATTACATGTAACTTAATAACTCTTGGGTGCAAAAATGTGTGCTATGCTTCATTCCATGGCAAGTATTATTTTCACCAATGTTCCAATTTTCTTCCTTTGCCCAAGGGAAGGCCCCTTAAATGGACATCTGGCTCAGCTGGTGGAAGAATGCAGGAGACATGCTCTGTTCCTGGATGTAGGAGCTGTCCTTAGGCCTTTTCATAATTATCTTACCCCAAACAGTTCAATATGAGACTCCCCAAGACTGCCGAATATTTCACATACTAGCAGTTCTTACATTGTATTACTGTCACAACCCACACTGCCGTGGATGCAGCGTAAGATTTTTCTGGTGTGATTAAGACAGCCTTGGGAATCAAGCTCATTTACATGACTGCAAGAACAAACTGTACAGCACTGCTCTGAGATAGTGCTCCAAAGCACCGACCCACACTTTCTTGAAATAAATGCTAGTCTAAGGGGCTTGAAGGGCTTTAAAAACAGCAGGTTTAGTGAAGTGAATGATATTCAACATAAAATACACTGAGCACTTTTAATAGTTGCCACATGCAACATTAATATCCAATCGCATACCAGCTGACAGTGCTGACAGCCCAGAAAACAGGCAGAGGCCTCAGGCAGCTTCTCTCCTCTGCCCGGGAGATGCAAACTCTAGTTCTAAAGCACAGCAAGGTGACCAGTTCACCAGAACCTGTTGTATACATTGTGGGATCCACAAGGGAAAAGCGTCAGGTCTTCACATGTAAAGAAATACCCCTTACCCTGGTTATGTTCCCACATGACATATGCAGGTACCAAAGCCGTTCAAGAACGTGGACAGTTATTACACACTTGTCTGCAATCAAATCACAAATACAGGCGTACCTTGGTAACCGCTGGAGCTGAACACTGTGGCTAAACTCTGCAGAGCCTTCCCGATCTTCTGGTACTCCTTGGGTAAGGCTGGAAAAGAACCGTTCACCAATAAGTCCTAGAGCAGTCCGGAATGTATCCCACAGTTCTCTGGCAGTGACTCATAATAGAAGACATTTAAAAGGATTTAAAATAGCACCTATTCTTTAATGAAATGCTGATGAAATGATTCTTCAACTAACAATTTCTTTAATTAACTATGATTTTTAACTGAATGCTCAATTAGTAGTGGGCACTATTATGAACAACCCGTCCCTACACCCACTGACTGGACAGAGCAAAGAACCCAAGTACAGGACTCCTAGCTCCAAAGTCCTCCCTCTAGTGTGCATATGGTTCACAGTTAACTTCAGATACCAGAGCCACCATCTCCATATGGAAGGTTTGGCAAATATGGCTAAGTGTGGCAACAAAGGCTCAAGAGGAGGGTGTACACAGCCTAACCTATGGGAACTAACCTCGCTAGGTCATCCCAAAGGTTCTGGGCTCAGGTTTGAGGACCACCCGGGATAGTCCACAGAATTCTTAGGCCATCCATGCATCTGCACAGACCCTCTCAGGAGGTGCCTGTGGCCTTCTGAAGGAAACCACTGCTTGACCTCAGCAGCAGGGTAACATGAGTGACATGTTTACGCTGGATCTCTGATGTGCCTGCCTCTGTGGGTCAAGACACTCATGCTATTTAACAGACATCTTCACTGTACGGCTTACAAGTGTGAAAACAATCATAAACAAGAAAGAAGCTATCACTGAGTTAAATCCTGAAAAATGCCTTCCTCTCTCCTCCACCCCCAAAGAACAGCCTTGTTCCAGCGCACCTTACTGACAAACGTGATCTTTTGGGCTCTGTAATGCACAGAACTTCCAGCCATCAGACAGAAGGCTTTAATTCTATTTAAATTGTTTGCTATGTCGGTCTTCTACACAGGCGCAACTAAAATCGTTCGTTACTTCTGAAGCTGAATCAATCAATCCTTCCTTCCTTCCTTCCTTCCTTTTCTTTCTCTTCGGTGCCAATGCTAGAAACTGCGCCCAGGGTCTCTCGCGTGCTGGGGAGGTTCTCTGCACTGCACTCCCCTCATAGGTTCAGAGGATAAGGTCTCTGCAGGCTTCACTATTCTATCCTGGGACACCATAGCTGCACGATTCAGGGGCACAGGAAAAACAAAAGCTCAGCAACATGACAGTCGACACATAAAGGGCAGGGAGAAAGAACTTGGTAATCCAGGGAGGTGGGCAGAGTCACGGCTAATGTGATGCCCCTCTGAAGTGGCCTGGTCTGTCTATTCCATTTTATTTTATTGTATAAATATATTAATAGCTATCATTTTCTACCAAGTATATAGGTCATTTCCTAAAAACTATGGCTTTAGTCAAACACACGACATTCTAAAACAGGCACATAAAGATGGAAAGTCAAGTCATGAGCTGGGCCGAGTGTCACATGCTTGTAAGCAAATCACTTGAAACAGTCAAGCCAGACTGTGTCTCAAAAATTAAAGCAAAGCAAAACAAAACCAACTAAACAAGAAGCACTTTCTAAACTGTAGAAAGACTAATTTTCCTGAGATTACAAAACGCAAAGACCCAACATTAACTCAAGTTAGTATGACACTTTTTTATGACATTTCTTGAGCCACCTTGTTATGCTCAATTTTCTGGTTATAACTGGCATGGAGAAGGGAGGTCAGGGCAAGGGTTTGAGAGCGGCAGGATGCAGCTCAATCCAGTCCCTTGTGTGTGGGACCGGGTCCCAGCTGAGTCTAGGGTAACAGCACTTACGCCCTGTGCAGCGTTTCCAATGCTCCTGCCCCACGGTGAGCAGTTCCTTCACACCATCATCCATGGCCTTGGTGAACTTCCCCACAGCGTCACACTTCTGTTCTCTGGGGACAGAGACAGCTGTCAGCACATCAGCGATGTCAGACACAAACACAATACCCAGACTGCTTGAGTCCGTGGGTTTGATCCCAAGTACTGCCACAAAACGATTTCTGCTTTGTTGGGCACTCCGGGGATGTGGGTAGCTACTGCCACCTTGCCTCATCAGACTTTACTGAAAATAACTACAGTAAATCAAAAATGAAACAGGGAGGCAGTGCTTAGCCGGCTGTGACAGGACCCCTGGGGCCACCGTCTCACTGCAAGCCCGGCTCAGCTATACACTCCTCTCTGAGAGTTACGGCTGCTGCAAGCTCGGCTCAGACCGTGAGCTAGAGGAAGTAAGTGCAGACTGGGGGGAAGGAGAGCAGGGCAGGGGTTCTTACATTTCTATCAAGTCCAAGTCAGGAGCCTCTGGTTCCATTGTGGAAAATATCATAACTCCCACCAGCTCATCTTTCTCAGCCTTCCTCTTTCCAGTTTTCCACTCCTGTAAGGAAGAACACGGCAGTGTTACAGCTGCCAGCAGGGCTGATGGACTGGATCCCTGTCTCCTCTTTCCAGGAAGTAGTATGTCCACCCCACATCTTCAGCACCACAGGCCGATGCCACACAGCATCACCGCACAGGGCTGTTCTTGGAGTCTAGGTCTCCTGTGAGTCAACAGATTGAGTCGCGTTCCTTTTGCAATGGCTTCCAACATAAACACACACAGGATATAAATACCCTCTGCGAGACTGACAAAATTAACTGTTGTATCTCTTTCAGGAAAAGGGGAATTTTTTCATGCTGTATGTATGGGAGTCTAAGTGTATGTAAGTGTGTCATGTACAGTGCCCGCCAAGTAAGAGTGCATCAGATCCACGGACCTTCATTTTTGAAACAGTGTCTCTTAAGGAGACTTGGGGCTTGCATATTAGGCGAGGCTGGCCGGCCAGTGAGCTCCAAGATCTGTTTTTCCCTGCTTCTTCAGCTTTGCAATTACAGGAGCCTGTCACCAAGACTGATTTGATTTGTGCGTGCGTGCGTGTGCCGCGCATTCTGGGTTTCCCTGACCCCCACTGTTAAGCCTCTCAGCTACTCTTTCCCTTTGAGTTTTCACACAGGACATCTTGATTAGGTCCTTTATTTCTGTCAATTTTTCATAGTTTTACAGATAGGCCTTTTATATATTTTCTCGTATTTATTCCTAAATATTTCATAATTTTGAAGTTGATAGATTTTTTTAAACTTAATGATTTGGCGATAAAACTGCAATGACTTTATCCAGCTCTTTGATAACCACTTATTTCTAGCAATTCTAGGCAGTCTCGGGGTTTTCCTCTGTTCACCACATGTTACTACTAATAAACAGAGCACTGCACCGCTCTCTAGTTCTGCAATGTCTCTGGCTGCTGAGGAAACTGTGGTCTAACAAGGACAATGCTTTACCAGAACCACAGCAAGAGACAGGAGTAGAAGAGATGCCGGACAGCAAGCAAATGACTCAAAGTTCATCCCTTTTTCTTTTCTACCACTTCTATCATGAGTTAGCAGCCTTGAAAGGTAGCTTCATGTAAAACAAAAGCAATGTCTAAGATTTATCCTTCTTCTTAAGCAGATTATGAGTACAATAGGACCTTTATTAGTGCTTTCTAAACTCTTGACCAATCAGTACAATGAGACCCTCTGAAATCCTGTGGGCAGCCAATGACTGACAGTAACTGTGTGTGTGTGTGCTCTGTACAGTTAGTGCTCAGAGACATCGCAGGGCTCTGCTGCGCAGTTCTGGTAACCACAGAGTGGCACTCACGTGCTCAGCACATGGTTTCATGGCTCTGCTGCTCCAGGGATTCCTAGGCTGCAGCCCTTCACACCAAAAAACCAGGGTTGTCTACAGCAGGCTGCAAGGCTTGCTACTGATGGACATGCCTCACAAGCACAGCTGGAACGCCTACGTGTGTGATATCCACCACTTGGTGACACACAATACACCAGACATGCCTATAAAGTTCAGAAAGGCAATCTCCAAAAACAAGGCCAAAGTGTACTTTGTCAAGTGTACTTAAACATGCAGGCAGAGCAGGAATGTTCAGCCCAATTTGTAAATGCATCTCTTCTCCAAGGCAAAACCACTACAAAGTTAAGCAAGGACATCTCTCTCTCTCTGAAGATTCCAATGGGAAAGAAGGTATTCTATGAGCTGATTAAAAACAAAAATAACCTGGTCCCGTCTTTCCCTGGGTCACACTAGATTTAGCATTTCTGTCCAATGGGAAGGAAGGTATTCTATGAGCTGATTAAAAACAAAAATAACCTGGTCCCGTCTTTCCCTGGGTCACACTAGATTTAGCATTTCTGTTTCTTCTGAACGGGCTCTGCTTTCAGTCTTCAGTGTTTACAAAATCTGCAACATTTGTTCCCTGTAAAACTACAGAGGAAACATCTTTGGAGAATAAACGACACAGGAGGAACATGGAGGAAGACGCACAAGCTCATCAGGAGACGGCTATTTCCAAAGCTGACGAGGTGTCAGGGTGGCAGCTTTGCCTTGGTTTTTCACAAGGACACAGTGACTACTAGGAGTAGGCAGAGCAGCATTTACTCGGGAGGTACCACCTCTACACAGGAAGAGGACTTGGCTCTGGGATGAGGGCTCAGTCTCCGATCTATTTCCCTTCAAGATGCTGAGGTAGTGGGAACTCACAGACTCAGATGACTCACGCAGTCACACACACACATGCCAGCACACAAGTAAGAGGCCAAGGGAGAGCTCTACCACTTTCCATCTTAGCCCTCTGAGACAGTGTCTCACTGATCCTGAAGTTAGGATGGTAGCCAGCAACTTCTAACAATCCTGTTTCCACACCTCACAGTGCGGGTTATCAGGTGCACACCTCACAGTGCGGGTTATCAGGTGCACACGTGGACAAGGCGGGTTATCAGGTGCACACGTGCACAGTGCGGGTTATCAGGTGCACACGTGCACAGTGTGGGTTATCAGGTGCACAGGTGGACAGTGCGGGTTATCAGGTGCACAGGTGCACAGTGCGGGTTATTAGGTGCACAGGTGCACAGTGCGGGTTATCAGGTGCACACGTGCACAGTGCGGGTTATCAGGTGCGCACGTGCACAGTGCGGGTTATCAGGTGCACACGTGCACAGTGCGGGTTATCAGGTGCACAGTGCGGGTTATCAGGTGCACAGGTGGACAGTGCGGGTTATCAGGTGCACACGTGCACAGTGCGGGTTATCAGGTGCGCACGTGCACAGTGCAGGTTATCAGGTGCACAGTGCGGGTTATCAGGTGCACAGGTGCACAGTGCGGGTTATCAGGTGCACAGGTGGACAGTGCGGGTTATCAGGTGCACAGGTGCACAGTGCGGGTTATCAGGTGCACAGGTGCACAGTGCGGGTTATCAGGGTTCACACGTGGACAGTGCAGATTACAGGGTTCACACGTGGACAGTGCGGGTTACAGGGTGCACACGTGGACAGTGCGGGGTTCAGGGTGCACACGTGGACAGTGCGGGGTTCAGGGTGCACACGTGGACAGTGCGGGGTTCAGGGTGCACACGTATTGGAGATCTGAATTCAGGCCCTTATGCTTGTGCACCAAGTGCTCTTCCTGAACCCTCTGGAAAACACTTCACACCTGAGCATATTCTGCATCCGTGCCATCCAGCAGGCACTTCTCCAGTGGACACAGCCTGCTGGCTGGCAGTTCTCTCACACATGACATACTTCCTATGCACGGAATCAGGCTTCTGTCCCTTCTTGTTTGGGGGTTGGACTGACATAAACAACATTGCTTTGGCTCCTTCAGCTGTAAATTCACCCTAACTGTGCCAGCTCCCACTTCCCTATGACCGCGGTGCTAGGCTACACCTGCCTTCTCATCTCGGAAGTTCAGGAACTGCTGGAAAACTTCGCTCTCCGACACCACGGGATGCCGACACATCCTCGTCATCCAGGCCTGGAGTCGCTCCATGCGCATCTTGATAAATTCCTCTTCAAAGCGACCTAGAGAGACACACCCAGAGTGACACATTACTCCTACAGAGAATTCACACTGGAGCTCCTGTGACTACTGGATACTGCGCAGAAAGCCATGTGTGTATGAGTGAGTTCGGTGTATTGTGAAATAAAGTGGAGTATGTGCACATGTGTAAAGGGATGGAGGAAAGCACAATGCTCAGTGTTCTGTACTATTACTCTGCCTTGTTCCTTTGAGACAGGGTCTTTCACTAGCCCAGAGCTAGGTTTACAGCCAGCACACGTGTGATCACGCCTGGTTTTCATGAGAGTTTGGAGACCTGAGCTCCTGCTCACAGCTGTTCTCACCACTGAGCCATCTCCCCAGCCCTGACTCTTTAGTTTAGTTTAGTGTTGGTTTGGTTTTCTGAGACAGGGTTTCCTCTGTAGTTTTGGAGTCTGGCCTGGAATTCGCTCTGTAGACCAGAACTCACAGAACTCAGCCTGTCTCTGCTTCCTGAGTGTTGGGAATAAAGGTGTGCCCCACCACCACCTGGCAACTCTTTAGTTTTTTTTTTTAATATGTATTTATTTATTTATTATGCAATATTCTGTCTGCGTGTATGCCTGCAGGCCAGAAGAGGGCACCAGACCTCATTACAGATGGTTGTGAGCCACCATGTGGTTGCTAGGAACTCAACTCAGGAGTTTGGAAGAGCAGGCAGTGATCTTTTTATAGTTTTTAAGACTGGAGTTCCGGGGGCTGGACAGATGGCTCAGCAGGTAAGAGCACAACCATTCTCTTCAGATGACCCCAGTTCAGCTCCCAGCATCCACAGGGTGGCTCACGCCCACCTACAACTCCAGTGATCTGACTCTTCTGACCTCCATGGGCTGTTCCAGAGGATCCAGGTCCCTCATGGGCTCCTGCATGCACATGGGCGCGCGCGCACACACACACACACACACACACACACACACACTGGGGTGTATGTGTGCACTCCCTGAAGACCGTAACTTTGTTCTCACTTTTTTTTTTTTTGCTTTTAGGGTTTTTTTTTAATTTTTATGTGTGTGAATATTTGCCTGCATATATGTACCACACGTGTCCCTGGTGTAAATTCCGACACAGCCAGGTGAGGACCTGAAGTGACCCTATCCCCAAGAATCAATGTGAAGCCATCCAATGCTGACAAAATAACCACAGCCTACTCTGGAGATCAGTGGAGACAGAGAGCCACCTGACAAGTGCCTTTGCTGGAAAAACTGCTCAACTCCCACCAAGAACAGTGAGAACTTGTAGCATTCTAGGGCTACTCCATCTCTGCTGCAGTGTGCCTCCCCACACCTCAGAGGCCATGCCTGGCAAGGCAGGCTGTGGAGATCAGCTGCAGCATCATTGACATAGGAGCAGGGGGGAGATGCCTATTCTCAGGAACACTGGTGCCAGGCAACCTCAGGGGTGAGGAGGGAGAACAGTGGCTGTGTCTAGCAAAAATGGCAGAACCAAGCACATTCTAGGATGAAGCTGTGCAAAACAGTGGGGACCAAGTGTACACATGCAAGGGAGACAGGAAAGGGTCCAGGTAGGATACAAGGCACAGTGAAGTCCCAGTTGCGTGGTAGTCTAAGGCAGCAGGATTATCTGAGTCCAGGAGTTTGGGACAAGCCTGGACAACACAGAAAGACCCTGCTTCCAGAAACAAATACTACCCCCAAACAACAAAAACAAAACAAAGGACCAGGACAAATAAAGGCTGGAGATAACCTGACGTGACCCAAGCTCTGAATGCCTTCTTCTACTTATAGTTACATCAAGAGAAGAAAGACCCCAGCAGTCCCAGGCATCCTGCTAGTTCATGTGTAGAAGCAAACCTTAGGACGCCAGTCTTAAACACACAAACACAAAACAACTGAGTTGTAAGGGAGATAGTATTTTGAGATTCTAAAACTGCATAGGACAGCTCCTTATGCAAACAAAATACAAACAGCAACAACAGAATGTAGACATGTTGAAACAGATTCTCAGAAAGGACCAATGTTCATTTAAACAAACAAACAAACAAACAAACACCCAAACAAACAAAAAGCCAACTAGAGTTTGGCTAATAAGAAGCAAACTAGAAAATATATTGAAGAAAAAAAACCAGTCAGTAGAAATTGTTACTAAGCGTAGCTAGATGATGAATTTTGCTGTCAAAAAGCAAAGCAGTTTCTCTAAGTATGTTCAAAAAACTATCAGAAAAATTAAAGAACAACATGACAGTGATCAACAATCAGAGACCCTAAAGGACACGGAATCACAGAAAGAAGTGAACAGAATGCCTGGAGTTGGCAGTGCAGGGACTGAAACAGGAAATTCACATCAACAATCAACAGAATTGCAAGATGGCAAAGACAAGACTGTGAGTCCAAAGAGCTTCACACTTAGATGCAGCAGAGGCAAACCCCGAGTGTCACCAGCAGCCAGGCTGGTGCTTGTGTGGGAAGAAAGCAGAATTAAGGGCTGACTTGTGGCGACAAAGCAGGTGGATGGCGGTGGGAAGACACTGGCTGTGCAGCATAGAAAACAGCAGCTGAGGATCCTATAACCAGCAACCTGTCCTTCGGATGTGGGAGCCCCTCTGTAGCTGTGAGTAGGTCTTATTAACTCTGGGTAATAAAAAAGCTGTTTCGACCAATGGCTTAGGAGAGTAAAGCCAGGTGGGAAAATTGAAGAGAGATATAGAGAGAGAGTAGGTGGAGTCAGGGAGATGCCATGTAGCTGCAGAAGGAGAAAGATGCTGCTGGAACCTTTCGATAAGCCAGTCTCGTGGAGATACACAGATGAATAGAAATGGGTTAATTTACAATGTAAGAGCTAGGTAGGAATATGCCTAAGCTGTTGGCCAAGCAGTGTTTTAATTAATAAAGTTTCTGTGTGATTATTTGGGTCTGGGTGGCTGGGAAACGAACAAGCAGTCTCCAGTTACACCCTTCAAAAATATAGGCAGAGGGGATTGAGACAGCTCACTGGTTAAGGCACTGGGTGCTCTTCCAGAAGATCTGGGTTTGAACCCACATAATGGTACACAACTATCTGTAATTCCAGTTCCAGGAAACTCAATGTCCTCTTCTAGCCTCTATGGAATGAGGCATGTAGGTATGTAGGCAAAACAGCCATGGTCATAAATATAAATACATTAAAAAAGGATCAGTCTGAGGATGTGCACTATCTGATTTAGTGACATTAATCAGCACTGTGTGGTTTTGGCAAAAATATGAAAGAGAGAGTAAACGAGCCCAGAAACAAATCACACAAACAGTCAAGTGAATCTGTGCAAAGGGCAGATGCAATCACAGGGCAAGGAGTCTTTCTGGTGTCCAGATGCAAACAAGTGAAGCACCCTTCTGCTGTGCTTACAGCACACAACAGTCAGCCACAAACACATCAGACATGAATGCAGAAGCTCAAACTACTACTTTTAGGAAAATGTATCATGAACTGAACCTAGAGGCTTCGTGATACAACATTAGGGGCACAATTCATAAAATCCCGACATGCTGGATGCTAAGGTCAGATGAAATGTCTCTCACAGGATCTGGTCTTCAATGCTGAGTCCCTAGCTTGTGGGACTTTCGGAGGCTGGGTTCAGCGGGGTGGAGTGGGTTACTGAGGTGTCCCCTCTCTCCACTCTCTGCTCTGCTACACACAGGCACAGTGAAACCTCTACCATGTGAGCCCAAATTCACCCTTCTCCCTTTAATTAAACTGTTTCTTTTAGATATCTGTCACTAAGACATGGGATTTCTAAAAATTAATGGCTTGTGCTACACACTGTTTGGAGAACAAAAGGGCAAGCTACAGTTGGAGCAGCCATGTACACATCACACACTGGTGGAGAACTGTTTCTAGAACATGCACAAATAAGTCAGCAATAAAAAAAATAGACTAGCAAAATTAAAAAAAAACATTTGAACAGACACTTCACCAAAAAAGACACATAGATAGGAGTAAGTGCATGAAAAGATACTCTATACAATCCATCAGTACGGAATGAAACAAAAAAAAAAAAAAACACTACATGCCTACAAGACTGGTCAAGCACCGGTTGTGGTGGTGCACGCTGGTAGGATTTGCTGAAGGAGGCAGAGGCAGGAGGATCACAAGTTCGAGGCCAGCCTAGGCTACACATTTAAAATTAAAAAAAGGACCATTCAGGCAAAATCAATGAAAACAGACATTACCAAGTATAGGTAAAGATGTGGACTCATGGACATTTTCATATATTACTAATATGGATTCCAAAATCATACAGCCAGTCTGACAAGTCATAAGCACAATGTGAACCAACTGATCTATTCACTCTACTGGTTGGAATACCCCAAAGAAAATTTGTTCATGTTCATACAAAAATCTGTTTGCTAGGCTGCATGTTATAATGTGTTTTAATCACAGTACTGGGGGCAGGGGCGGCTGAAGCAAGGGAAGCACCATGTTGAGGTTGGTTTGCGTTATGTAATGAGCTTCAGGCCAGCCTGAGCTACTCAGTGAGGGCCTGTCTCAAAAATAAACAAAATCCTAAGAAAATATCTATCCTGGTAATGCTACATTAGCTGGAATTAGAAGGTCAAATGTCTGTCAGTGAATGAAAGGGTAAAGAATTACAGTCTATGCAGACTCTATTAACAGCAATAAAGAAAACTGCTGATCCAACACAGGAATGGATCTCAGCTGCACTGTTTCCACTCATGATGGATTCCAGAAAAGGCAAAATTGCCGCCCCCCCTTCTTTTCTTTGCAGGGTTGGGGGCAGGGTTTCTCTGTGTAACAGTTCTGGCTGTCCTAAAACTTGTTCTGTAGACCATACTGGCCTTGAACTCACAGCTATACACTGGCCTTTGTCTGCCTCCTGAGTGTTGAGATTAAAGGTGTACCCACCACCACTCGACTGAACAGGCAGAATTATAGCAACAAGGAACTGATCAGATATTGTCAAGGACAGGAGTAGAGAAAGGAGCTGGAAACAAATGCTAATGCTGAGCATCATGAAGTTTTGGGAGGCAACAGAACTACCCTGTGTTACAAACAGTGGTGATTATAACACTGTAAAAGTCGGTACCAAAAACAAACTTACTACATATAGTCTAAAGGGAATTTTCAGAAAATACAGCCCCAACTTTCTTTCAGAAGAGTACACATTTGAGCAAATCTTCCAGTAACATGGACCCATCTACCAACAGCATGTGCTACCTAAAGCAGCATGCCAACACCGTGGGTCTCAGCCAAAGCCTTTCGTATCTAAAAGCACTACCACTGCACACTTAGTAGGAGCGCAGGGCACTACCACTGCACACTTAGTAGGAGCGCAGGGCACTACCATTGCACACTTAGTAGGAGCACGGGGCACTACCACTGCACACTTAGTAGGAACGTGGGGCACTACCACTGCACACTTAGTAGGAACGTGGGGGCACTACCACTGCATACTTAGTAGGAGCGTGGGGCACTACCACTGCACACTTAGTAGGAGCGTGGGGGCACTACCACTGCATACTTAGTAGGAGCGTGGGGGCACTACCACTGCATACTTAGTAGGAGCGTGGGGCACTACCACTGCACTTAGTAGGAGCACGGGGCACTACCACTGCATACTTAGTAGGAGCGTGGGGCACTACCACTGCACACTTAGTAGGAACGTGGGGGCACTACCACTGCATACTTAGTAGGAGCGAGGGGGCACTACCACTGCATACTTAGTAGGAGCGAGGGGGCACTACCACTGCATACTTAGTAGGAACGTGGGGCACTACCACTGCACTTAGTAGGAGCACAGGGCACTACCACTGCACTTAGTAGGAGCGCGGGGCACTACCACTGCACACTTAGTAGGAGCGTGGGGCACTACCACTGCACACTTAGTAGGAGCGTAGGGCACTACCACTGCACTTAGTAGGAGCGTGGGGCACTACCATTACACTTAGTAGGAGCGCGGGGCACTACCACTACACTTAGTAGGAGCGCAGGGCACTACCACTGCACACTTAGTAGAAGCACGGGGCACTACCACTGCACACTTGGTAGGAACACGGGGCACTACCACTGCACACTTAGTAGGAGCACAGGGCACTACCACTGCACACTTGGTAGGAGTGCAGGGCATGTACTATGAAAGCCTAATGATTTGGCCCTCAGTCTCAGCCTTGGGAAAGATAGCGGCCTCCCTCACTGACTTCCTGGCGGTGCACACACTAGGATGCCCTGCACGCCGCCTAAAGCAAAGGAATCAGCGCAAGAATTCATTAGTCAGGGACTGAAATTTGATCATTTTTATTTAATAATCCTCCTTGTGAAAATCCTTCAGAAACAGCGGGCTCAGCTAGGACTTTGCATGGCATTTTGCGCTTACTAGGTATTTATACCAGGTTCCAGAGACTTGTAACCAAGGGGGTAGAAGGGATGTATGTTTATCCGTTTTCCATAAACCTTACCTAAGTTTTCATTAAGAATGTGAAAACAATCTTTTGGAATCCCCAAATACAACCTGTCTGACTCTGTCCTGTTTTCACAAAGAATGAAACGTGCAAACAGAAACACCTAAGAAACTTCGTGGACAAGCGTCGTGACATAAACTCCCAGACTTCCTCTTCCTTTTGTCTGGGAGTTCAGTGAGGGGAGTCCACACACAGCACTGATCTTGTGGGTACCACAGACAGGAGGCAAGGAGAAATAAGGCTGTTGTGTGCCTCTGAATGTCCTCGGCATGCCTCCAGAGAGTGCTCAAAGCCCGACTTTCTTCAGACGGAGGATGCTGTTTGCTCGCTATGCCATGCCCCTGGCTGCATGCCTGCTCTTCCCCTCCCCCCTTTAAAGACAAACTTTAATGTGGAAGGACTGAGAGCTCTATGATGCTTTAAACCAATAATGAATTACTTGGCTGAAAACCGTCACCTGTTCATTTAAAAACCGTGAAGCACATGCTATGCCAGCCTACTGGGTAAAAGCAGAGGATAAAATTGCCCCCAGACTGACATTTATAACATGTAAAAAGAACTGGCATCAAGTCTACTGCTTTAAAAAGAAAGCTCTGAGTTGGGCAGTGGTGGCGCATGCTTTTAATCCCAGCACTGGAGAGGCAGAGGCAGGTGGATCTCTGTGAGCTCAAGACACCAACCTGGTCTACAGAATGATTTCCAGGCACGCTCCAAAGCTACAGAAAGAAACCCTGTCTCAACACCATCCTCCACTCTACCTCACCCCCCAAAATATATATCTATATCTATATTTATATTTCTATATCTATCATCTATCTATCTATCTATCTATCTATCTATCTATCTATCTATCGAGCGCTCTGATTTAAAGTAAAAAGGGTGACGAGAAGAACAGGGCATGTGACCTGAACAGGTTGTAGAGCAGTGTGTGGGTCTGTGGCCCTGAGTGAAAGGCAGTTACGCTCTGCAGCACCCTGGGGTCCAGCCCTACGGAAACACTGCAGCAGCACTCACAGGCCTGCTGGATGTGCCCACCCAGGAGCAGGATAGCACCCTCCATCCCACTGCGACAATGTCAAGTTTTTGAGGTTTCCAAAATAAAATAATCCAAGCCCAAACAATTTCTTTAAAAACTAAAAAATTTCATCTCCACAAAACAAGACAACAAAAAGACAAAACGAAACCCTCCAGAGGAAAGTAAACAGAAAACAAAGTAAAATATAAAGTTTTAAGAAGAGTGACTTTTACAGGTCTTGAAGATGCTAATTCTAGCTAAAGATTAGCTGGTTCAACCTCATAACACAAACATAGGATGCTTGAGGATCAAACACAAACTCCCCGCTTTCAATGCTTTGGGGTCCGTTTCCCCCTCTGCTATGAAGCACAAAGAAGAAAGAACTCTTCAAGTGCCCTAGAGCACAGGGACCGGCCCCTGGGGACAGGGTGGGCTGCAATGCTGAAGTCTCACCCGGAACTGCCATCTGGTGGGCTAAGATGATTTGTGGTCCCTCCCTAAGTTCCTCAGCTCTTACTGAGGGTTAGGCCTTCTTTGGCCTTCTCTTTGGGGAGGGCCTTGTTTCCCCCCCACTTCCTCTCTCCTCTCTCCCAGGCCCCTCCAGATCTGGCTGGGCTAAGCCTCACTCTCGCCCTCCGTCCATTCCTCTCCACAGGGAACTGAAGGAGGAGGGTCGTCTTTCTATCTGTTGATTTCATTGGTTAAGCAATAAAGAAACTACTTGGCCTCATAGGTTAAAACATAGGTGGGTGGAGTAAACAGAACAGAATGCTGGGAGAAAGAAGCTGAGTCAAGGAGTCGCCATGATTCTCCCACTCCAGGCAGACACAGGTTAAGATCATTCCTGGTAAGCCAGCTCGTGGGCTACACAGATTATAAGAAATGGGCTAGTCCAGGTGCGAGAGTTAGCCGAGAAAAGGCTAGATATAATGGGCCAAGCGGTTTTTAAAAGAATACAGTTTTCCATGTAATTATTTCGGGGCATAAGCTAGAGCTAGCCATGTGGGCGGCCGGGTGCCGGGGACGCAGCCCCGCCGCTCCTATTTCAACAGGGAACACTTTAGTCACTTGAGAGTTTCTACCTATCTATTGAAACTCTTAGTTTCAGGGATGCTCAGCCCCTTTACTAATCCATGTTCTAAGTCACGCTTCTCACTGAGTCCTCAAACACGTATCCCCGTCCCACACTAGAAGAGACTCATGTCTGAGATGACAGTTTTTAAGAACAGAGGCAAACCCTTTCTGAGCAGATGTACAGGGCAGAAGGTGGGTTACTGAGCAAAGAGTTTCTCATTTTTAAAAGGTATTTTAATTATTTTAAATTTGTGTGTGTGTGTGTGTGTGTGTGTGTGTGTGTGTAATGTGCACATGAACGCAGGTGCTGGTGGAGGCTGAAGCTGGAGCTGTAGGCAATTACAAGGTACCCAATACAAGTTCTAGAAACTGAAGTTGGTCCCCTGCAGTAGCAGTGCACATTCTTAACCGCTGAGCCACTCTCCAAACCTCACGTACCAGACTTTTGGCGGCAGGACAAAGTGGACTGAATGTGACATGTAAGTAAACAAGGAAAGGGAGAGGGTACGAGTGTGTGATGCAGAATTCCTCCTCAAGAACAACCCAGAGCTCTGACTTCTCCATGTGTTCTCCACACACCAGAGAGCAGGGCGGCAGAGCCTGTCTCTTGTCACTGGGGTCTCAAGCTTTTGTTTTCATTTTAGGCTGCTCAGATTTCTATTTTCTAAGGTTCTATTCTCACACTTAAAAAAATGTACCTTTTTGGTAAAAGGAAATAAAGACAATGATTTTTCCAGAATTCCAGGTACTTGTGCCCCTGCACATCAGGAGCACCACCCGGCCAGCTCTTCGCCTGCTACTCTAAACGGTACAGCCCACACTCACCTGTCACCTGCTTGTCTGGAAGAGAAGGGATCGGAATGGCAGACCCAAACTTGACTAGGAGACGCTCATACAACCAGTCAAAGTGCTTATACCTGTGGTTTACAGATCGATTAGTGTTCTGCAAAACAAGGGAAAGAGAAGAAAGGATTACCAATGCCGAGCACTGAAATGGAGAAAAAGCATGCGGCAGCAGCAGCCGTCTGAGGCAGGCACTCACGGTGGGTGTCAGCTGGTACTCAATGTAGCTCTTCAGACCGTACATCTTGGAGCCTTTCCGGGGATCCGCTACCACACAGTCGAAAGTAGAGGTAGGATAGACCCACATTGGGCCGTAATCGCCAACCTAAACAGTGATCAGGACAAGTTAATTCTGTAACTTGGGAAAACGGTAACACAATTGCAGTAACACAAAGAACAATTCCTTTCAGAACTGAGGTCCTACGGCAGCCATTCTTGCTCCTTTGGAGACGGAAGGGCTGTCTGTAGTCCTAGTAGACCACAGCTGTTCGGATGAACCCATCTCGTCCATGTGGGCATCTTGTCTCAGGATGAAGAGAAACTGGCTCACATTTAGGGAGCTGAGTACAGAAGCACATCCTCCTTTAGACCAGAATTTAAAGCTAAATGGGACAAAGGGCTTTTCCTTTTTAAACTTTTAACATTGACTGTTTGTTTATGTGTGCGGGCGTGCGTGTGTGTGCGTGTGCGTGAAAAATTTATGTATCAGGATTGTCAATGACGTCACAGTCTCAGTTTTTATACGCACTCTCATCTAGTTTGTTTGTGTTTTTCGAGACAGGGATTCTCTGGGTAACTTTGGAGCCTGTCCTGGAACTAGCTCTTGTAGACCAGGCTGACCTCGAACTCACAGAGATCCACCTGCCTCTGCTTCCCAAGTGCTGGGGAAAAGGCGTGTGCCACTGCCAGCCTCATCTGTTTTTAAACTAAATACAGTGCTGATTGGTAAAACAATTTTCAAATAAGCAACCGGTCTGTGAGTGATGCTTGAAGCAGTACTGTCCTAACTTCTGAACAGTCTGAGCCTGGCCAGAGCTGACAGCCATTATTTTGGCCATGGTAAACCTGGCCACCACTGACGGTTATTATTTAGGCAATGGTGAGCGTGGCCACAGTCTGATGGCCATTATTTCACCAATGGTGAGCCTGGCCGTAGCCTGATGACCATTATGTCAGCCGTGGTGAGCCTGGCTACAGCCTGCCGGCCATTATTTAAGCCATGACTAGAAGTAAAAAGAAAACAAGGAAGACCAATAGATGGGGCTACAGAGAGGTCTATGCACGCCAAGAACGGCAAGGGCAGCAGGTACAAGGGGACAGGAATGCCCACCTCTCATTCTGTCCAGAGGTGGAGGAGGGAAATGCCGGATGGGTATGGAAGCCCAGGCAATGGTCACTACAGAAGGTGCCTGAGGACTGTAGATGGTTAACAAGGCACTAACTAAGAGGTCTCTAAGAACACAACTAGGCTGCCTCAGGGCTATGTCTGCAAGGCTCTGCTGAGCCCTCATCTTGAGCAGCAACCTTCTGTGACGAGGACAAAGGGCAACTGCCTGGTCCTCAAACTCACCAGGCCTAGGTTGTCCATATGTAATGTTACTTTTTATCCTAGGCCCAAACTGGATCTCTGTTCTGTCTTCGCCTCAAAGACTCAATGGCTTTCCCATTTCTTCTGCTATGTGAGAAGCTGCACAGACAGGTCTGCCCACAGAGCTCATGGATTTATTTCTCCCAAAACTCATAGACAAAGCACAGGCTGGACTTCATATTCTGTGTTCTACCATAGTCACACCTGTGACAAAGTCCACACTAGAATGTGAGGGGCAAATCATGGCTCTTAATTCCACAGAGTTTTAAATTTAATGAGAAGGCTCATGATGTATGTCGTCCCCCTGCTCCCAGCCTGGAACAAACAAAAAGATTCAAATCTTTTTTTATTTGTTTTTCGAGACAGGGTTTCTCTGTAGCTTTGAAGCCTGTCCTGGAACTTGCTCTGTAGATCAGGCTGACCTTGAACTCACAGAGATCCGCCTGCCTCTGCCTCCCTAATGCTATGATTAAAGGCGTGCTCCACCACCGCCACCACACGGCTCAAATCATAAACTACTCAGCAGGTAATTGCCCCATCTATGCTTTGAGGGACAAAGGTGTTAGGGCTTTGGGATACTGCACTTCTATTTGTTGGTTCCTAGAATTCTAAGCATTTTACAAATGAGGAAAAGTAATTAAAAGGTCCATTATCATTCCTGGTATTTTATCATGGGCCCCTGAAACCAAAGATTACAGCAGAAAGCAGGTGTTTCCTTGGGCTGGCAGCCATGGTGATTACATTCAAGGCTTCCATCAGCTACAGGTTGAGTCAATAGGGTTACAAGACAGTCATAGAGCTTTTCCCCCTAGAATTTCACTAGATATTGCCTAGATGGAAAGGTATTAAGAATCAAAATATGGGATGAGACCAAAGAGCATTTGTCATATTATGTAATAATCATTTCACCAAGACAGATTCAACTGTTATTGGTTCCATTAGCTCCCAGCTTTTATTTGTTAGCCCCTTATCTTGGGCTGGCAGGTGGTTTACTGGAAGAAATTCTATTACCAGTATATTGGGAAAAGCACCTTATCCTAATGATGTGCTCCACTTTCATCAGGGTAGAAACCTAAATATCTGAACTGAGCTTATTGGCTGAATAAATAAGGCTGGTAGAAAAGAGAATGTGAATTATGTCTTACAGTCTAAGACATTTAGAAAAGGAAAAGTATTAAAATGTGCGACTGATGGTTGAACATTAACAGTTGAAAGATAAAAATAGAGAAATTGAGAGAAGCAGTAACAATCATTAATTTATGCTGATTATCTTTAGTATGCCTAATAACATATTGTCAACTAGCTGGGACAGTATAAGTGTGCTTAAAAATACTTCAAAAAAAGACTAACATTCTTAGCTTAGGCATTATAAAAAATTTTAATTAGCAATAAAACAAACAGACAATAACGAACAAACTTACAATGATGGGGATTTTCTCTTTGGGTTTTGCTAGCTGCTTGGCCAACAAGTACTGTTCTATGCCAGGCTTTGCAAATCCAGGAAATCTGAACATGAAGATAAATGCTGTGAGTCTCTGTCCTTCCTCATACACTCTACAGTTCTCACCATGTGACCATAACACACCGCACATGCTACAGTTCTCACCATGTGACCATAACACACCGCACATGCTACAGTTCTCGCCATGTGACCGTAACCCACCGCACATGCTACAGTTCTCACCATGTGACCATAACACACCGCACATGCTACAGTTCTCACCATGTGACCATAACACACCGCACACGCTACAGTTCTCACCATGTGACCATAACACACCGCACATGCTACAGTTCTCACCATGTGACCGTAACACACCGCACATGCTACAGTTCTCACCATGTGACCGTAACCCACCGCACATGCTACAGTTCTCACCATGTGACCGTAACCCACCGCACATGCTACAGTTCTCACCATGTGACCATAACACACCGCACATGCTACAGTTCTCACCATGTGACCATAACACACCGCACACGCTACAGTTCTCACCATGTGACCGTAACCCACCGCACATGCTACAGTTCTCACCATGTGACCATAACACACCGCACATGCTACAGTTCTCACCATGTGGCTGTAACCCACTGTACACTGTACATTCTCACCACATGACTGTAACCCACTGTACACTCTACAGTTCTCATCATGTGACCGTAACCCACTGCACACTCTACAGTTCTCATCATGTGGCCGTAACACACCAGTTTTAACCTTGTTTTGTCTTTCAGATGGAAACTGTAAAGTGTAATCAAGTGGCCAATGGCCAGTTAGCTACTCAGTGAGGCTTGAGCAGGGGAAGGGAGCCTGTGGCTCCAGCAGGTGTGATGTTCACAGGTATTCTGCCTGCTTGATCGAGTCTGAAACCGCTATTTCCAATAACAGAGTGAAGTCTCTTTGTCCCCAGGACCCAGTATGTCCACTTGAGTTGGCTATTTACAGCAAGGATCACCTTGCTCCACATCCACATCTATGCAGTGAATGATTATTGACTGAATATTCACGTAAACAGCAATATATTATTATTTTTTTATCATTATCAAAATGTGTTCTCTCAGTGCTCCACTATATTTAAATTTCCAACTTCCTTTTCTGGCATTGAGTTACCTGAACTCCTGTTTAGGCAGAAAGAACAATGGAGAGTAATGCCCACCACAACCCACCCTACTGAGAATACTGCAGCCTTAGAGATGAGCAAGCAATGGATAGCCACGGCCAGTTTTATTATGCAGACAGCTGAGCACAAAGCCACAAGGAAGACACTGGAGAGGCATGGGAGTGTGTGGTCTAACAGCTCAGTTAACCCTGCTACTTAGATAGACATGGAGACCTTGCAGGCCCCATTACACAAGGTACAAGATTTGAGCCTCATCTCCAGATATATGCTAAACAAAGGCTTTCAAAAAAATGTGACACAATTTACCACTCTCTGAATCCACTTTGACTTGCAGACCCAGAGTACTGAGAAGAGGGTTGGTGGTCTGGGATACACTGCTGCAAGGGTGACTGCTGGGAGAGGAGAGCTTACTAACATCTTTCCTTCTCCCACAATCAGGCTGTGTGTGCATTCACAAGCAGTGGATCTCCAAGGCCCATAAACATAGTTTTCCTTAAGCTAAGAGAACTCGAGGTGAAACACATATCAAAAACATTCTGCAGAGTGTGGGACCATGCACTCTGTGTCCTGAGCGCCTGGGAGCCTGACTGACCCACCTACCATCTGTGTTGAATGTAAACAGGCTTCAGTTTTCCCTGTAGTAAAACAGGAAAGCCATATACCACAAAGGGATCTGAGGGTGCCCGTGAACCACCCTGCACAATGCCTGGCACATGAGAAGTGAGTAATAAAATAGTAAAACACTGACAAACTCCTTGCTCCCTACAGCTGCAGATTGTCTTGAACTTCAAGATTCTCATGCTTCTACCTCCACGGACTGGGATTGCAGGTGTGCGCCACGCCTGGCCTGAGGATTTAACTGAATAAACGAACACTTCACTCACTAGCCTTGTGAAACGGATGAAATGAAGTCAGCTTCTAATCTAAGACTCAGTAGATTACGGACTAGAAAGAAGTAAAACTTCTCTTACATTGCATAGAGAGAGTAGACATCCTCTGCCCCCCTTAAACTCACTTGTTAAGGGGCAGTTTCATGGAAGAGGCACCTGGACGGCTGTTTCCCCGCTGGAGTCCCCCTGCTTCAGCTGATTCTGAGTCCTTAAAGTACGAGGATGAGGACTTGGGGTCATCCCACTCTTCATCCCACTCATCGTCGTCAGCAGTTGCTGTGGGGGGGACGACCAAAACCAAAAACAGCAAGAGAGAAAACATAAGTGGGATTGCGTAAGTTTGAGTAACAAGTGCTGGAGCTATCCAGTTTTTACGGAGATGTAAAGCAGAGTCCAGTGTGAATTGAAGAACACAGGCTTTGCAGTCTCAAGGCTTGACTTAGGAATTCTGCCTTTTTTTTTTTTTAATGCAAAAGACAAATGAGAACTAAGTTAAACAAGACAATTAGTGGTGTGGGAGAATTGTCTGTAATCTGTCAATCATGTTTTAAATAAACGCTGATTGGCCAGGCAGAAAGTATAGGCGGGAAACCAGACAGGAAGTAGAAATGGTGTAATGAGAACAGGAGAATTCTGAGAAGGAGGAAGTTGATTCCTCCCACTCCTGCCCAGACCACCGAAGCAGCAGGATGTGATCTGCCCCATTGAAAAAAAGGTACTGAGCCCCATGGCTAACACAGATCAGAAAAATGGGTTAGTCAAGATGTGAGAGTTTAGCCAGTGAGAAGCTAGAGCTAATGGGCCAATCAGCTTATAATTTATGGAGACCTAAGTGTGATTTTCTCTGGGACTAAACAGTTGTGGGGTACCTGGTGGGAAAAGAAACCCCAACAAACAAGCAGGCCCTGTTCAATGTTACAGAATGGCGCCCAACGTGGGGCTCGAACCCACGACCCTGAGATTAAGAGTCTCATGCTCTACCGACTGAGCTAGCTGGGCGTCCAGGAGCCAGGTGGCAGGAACATAGCCCATAGCTCCTTCTACAAATTAGGTTAACAAACTCTTTACAAGTGCCTCATGGATAGCTTCTTCAGTCCGTGGTGCTGAAGAAACTGATGTCCACACACAAGAACAAAACCTGGGCCCTTACCTTATGTCATCTAAAAAAGCCAAAAGAAAATCAGTTACTTAAATACCCAAACCATAAAACTCCTGAGGATGATGGGGAGAAAACCCTGACATGCCCTCAGCTCTTTGTCTAGGTGTCACACTGAAGCCAGGGAACTAAAACAAAAATAACAAGTAGGGCCACCTCCAACCCACAGGCTCCAGCACAGCACAGGAGGCAACAACCAGCGAAGAAACACACAGCTTACAGCTAGAAGAGAAGGCATCTGTGAACCCTAGTGTGATAAATGGCCAGTGTTCCAGACATAATACAGGGAACTCAGGCAATTCAGCAGTGAAAGGCTGGAGAGACTGCTTAGCAGTTAGGAGCACTTGCTGCTCCCAGCATGCAAATGGTGCCTAACACCTGTCTGTAACTCCAGTTCTGTAACTCCAGTTCCAAAGATCGAATGCTCTCTCCTGGCCTCTGAGAGCTCTGCACACTCACAGTGTACAGAAGGACAAGCAGGCAAAACACTCATACACATAAAACAGAAGTAAATAAAATCTCCAAAAAAGCAACGCCATCTGCCCAACAATTCAACAATGGGAAAGCAAACACCACAGACCTCTGTACTCAGGCTCCACTTCCATTATCGATGGTCAATGATAGCCTGGGATATAGTAAATAAGGTTTAAGAAAGAATCAGTGTGTAAGTTTTGCATATGAAATCTTACACCTCCTGCTCTGTCCTGCTTGGGGTGAGAACTTTCCCCCTGCCCAGCCTGTCAGGTTGTTGTCTTGGTCATCAGACAGACTGAGTGGAGTCACAGTGTCTATGTTCCAGTGCAAATGCTAATGTTGGTACAGGAAAGCACAGGAACGGTGGGGAGGCAACTGAGACAGATCCAAGAACAACTATAAATCCTTGTACGTCAAAAACTGAACATTTTTTACTTATGTAGGAAAAAAAGGAGTTGTGTGCTATTATAGTTGCTAGGATTTACAGGAAGACTGAGTCCCTGGCAAGAGTACAGACAGAACGGTGTCCTTTCAGCCCTGACGTGAATGGAAGTCAGCAGGACTACAGAAAGGTATGGGACCCTTAACCACTGGGGATGGGGAGAGCCTGACTTAGCCACCCATTAGGAATTACATCAGCACCTTGAAGAGCTATCTTCACTCCAACAGTCACTGGAGCAATACCTGCAGTAGCCAGGATGTGGCGTTTATCAGCACATGAACGGGTGAAGAAATTATTAAACACATACTCAATGTGATATTATTTAGATAACACTATGGCACACACTTAAACAATCCCAGACCCAGAGGGCCAAGTACTAGCATCTCAGCCATATGTAGAATCTTCAACACTACTGAGCATGTGGAAGCAGAGAGAAATGTTACCACTAAGGATGGGGAGGGGATGGAAGGATGTAGATGGGATGGGGAGGGGTGTAGGGATGTAGACAGGATGAGGAGGGGGTGCAAGGATGTAGTCAGGATGGGGAGGGGTATAGGGATGTAGACAGGATGGGGAGGGGTGTAGGGATGTAGACAGGATGAGGAGGGGGTGCAAGGATGTAGTCAGGATGGGGAGGGGTGTAGGGATGTAGACAGGATAAGGAGGGGGTGCAAGGATGTAGTCAGGATGGGGAGGGGTGTAGGGATGTAGACAGGATGGGGAGGGGTGTAGGGATGTAGACAGGATGGGGAGGAGGTGCAAGGATGTAGACAGGAAGGGAAGGGGGTGCAAGGATGTAGACAGGATAGGGAGGGGTACACGGATGTAAATGGGACAGGGAGAGAGTGCAAGGATGTAGAAGAGATGGGGAGAGGGATGCAGGGATGGAGATGGGATAGAGAGAGGATGCAGGGATGGAGATGGGATAGAGAGGGGATGCAGGGATGAAGATGGGATAGGGAGGGGATGTAGGGATGGGGATGGAATAAGTAGGGGGATGCAGGGATGGGGATGGGATAGGGAAGGGGATGTAGGGATGGGGATGGGATAGGGAGGGGTATGCAGGGATGTAGACGGGATAGGGAAGGGGATGTAGGAATGCAGACAGGAGGGTAGACAGTGCAGCTTCCAGGAGTAAGTCATGGTTCTTATGCATGGCCTGGGGCAATTGCCAATGTCTTACTGTATACTGGAGATTTGCTAAGAGATTTTAGATACTCTTAGGAAACATTTATGTGTGTACATGCACACACACGCACACACACATGTGAGGTGATGGCTTGTTAATGTCTAACTGCAGTAATCACTGTCTTATAGCTTAAATATGGATTTCTTTTTGAGACAGGGTCTCACTACGTAGTTCTGGGTGTTCTGTAACTCACTATTGTAGACCAGGCTGGCCTCAAATTCAGAGATCTACCTGGCTCTGTCTCCCAAGTGCTGGGATTAAAGACACGCACCACCCAACCCTGTTTAAAAGCACTGTTTTGTTGCTCTGAGCAGCTTCTGATTAACACAGACTACAGCAGTGTGACCTGGTTACCCTAGTGGCTTTGGCATAGACAAATTTAGTATTACAAACTTACAAACAAAAAAAACTTCTTAATTCAAAGGCATTAGAGAGAAAGGGACACCTCTAAGAACAACTGCTTAGCAATGATGACAGATGCGGAAGAGGCAGTGAGTCCTCTGCTGTCGGGCTCTGTCGCGTCACATAGAAGCTGAGAGGCTCACATGACAGGCTATCAACACAGAGCAGTCCTGGATCTTTTCAGTTTCAGAGCTGACGTGAAGATCCTTGGGGTGGGGATTGTACTGTGTATGTGTGTGCGCACGTACATTTGTGTGTGGTGGTACATGTACACGGAACCTGACATGAACATCCTTTCAGGAGCGTGTGTGTTTGCACTGTGTGTATGTGTGTGCACACGCACGTCTGTGCATGAAGTGCCCACAGAGGCCAGCAGAGGGCACTTTATCCCTTGGAACTGAAGTACAGACACTCAGTTGCCATGTGAGTGCTGGGGGAATGAACCCTGGTGCTTTTAAACACGGAGCCAACTCTCCAACCCTGACCATGTGTTTTGGGACAGAGTCTCTAGCTGGCCTGGAATTCACCAAGTGAGCCCTAGGGTTCTGCCTGTTTCCACCTCAGTGCCACCATGCCTGGGATTTTTTCAGTAGGTTATGGGGATCAAACTTAGATCCTTTGCCAACTAAGTTACATCCTCTGTTCCAAATATCCTTTTGTTTTTTTCTGTCGAGACAGTTTCTCTGTGTTCCTTTGGCTGTCCTGGGAGTCTCTGTGGACCACCTGACCTTGAACTCACCTGCCTCTGCCTCATGGGTGTGTGCCACTACCACTCCTGCCTGGTGCAAATATCCTTTTCATCTTTGGACTGCCTCTCCTTCAATACATCTCTCCTCTGCTTAAAACCCAGTGAGCAGAGCCTCCTGAGCCAGTGCTCGTGCCTTGGCATTTCCTGGATGACCAGAGTGTCTTCTACTCCAGGAGACCCATGGTGCACTGTGGAACTAAGCTTACCTCCTTAAAAACCAGCTATGAATGATTGGACGCTCAGAGTCTTCAGCCCATCTCCCTCTCTGTGAAGAGGAGACTGGTTGGAGAGGAAGTAAATAATCAGCCATGCCAAGGGGATGACTTTCCCACAAAACCCCCAGGGCCGCAGAGTTCTAACAGTGTCCTCACTGGTGAGAACATGCAGGTGCTGGGGGCGGTGTGACAGGAGAGGCCTGGAAGCACCACCTCTCCCTACGCCTCCCTTAGGGACCTCCTCATCTGGCTGCTCTTGTGCATCCTTTGATGTACTTCTTGTAATACCCTGGCAACAGTAAGTCAAGTGATTCCCTGAGTTCATACTGTTCTAGCAAATTCATGGACCCCAGGAATGCTGGGAGGCATTACCAACAACATCCTGAGAGGTACCTACTATTCCAAGGAGATGGCGTCAGCACTGAGGAGATGCACGACCCTCCAGCCAGAGTTGCTGAGCTGTGCTGACTTTGAGGATAGCAACATTGGCCTGCTTTTCCTGTAAGTCACTCCAGCAGAAGTCCCCTCACCTGGTCCTTGGTAGGCCTGCGGATGGCCGAAGGCAGCGTCCCAGTTGTTAGTGCTGTTTCTCTGGGCACCAGCCCCATCTGTCCTGGTGCCCCAGGCATCTGAGCTGTCCCAGTTCCCAGATTTGGGGGCATTCCAGGCTGACCAAGGGTCATTGCCACCACCAACCTGTGTGGGAGAGGAACAAGAGAAAGAGTGTTGTGGTGTCTGGAAACGGTGACTCCATCAGCAATGGGCTCACAGGACGGCTGAGAACAACAGACGTGCTGGTAGAAGCAACGGAAATGCATTTCAACTTCTATGTCGAACCCAAGTGAAAACGCAGGCAACTGTGGTGAGTAACAGCCTGCTCTCACTGATGCGCACATTCCCTTGCGTCTGCTAGAATGCCATTTTCCATTGACCTTAATTGCTCTTGAGTAGGTTCTTTTAACTGGACTTTTAAGTAGGTCTTGATTCTCATTTTAAAGAGCAATACACACACATTAAAGAAAACTTCAGTGGAGACAAGGATAAGCAGCTGAACAACAGGCCTGCCACTTTAGAATGTCTACCTGGATGTAGGGCAAACACAATCCCTTCTTGTCCCATAATTCACTGATTATGTATAACCTCTCTACCTAATCCCTACCCCAACTAACTTAAGCACTGTTCAACATCCAGGAGCAGTAGATTCAACACAGCTGCCTGTCTGAAACTTTACATCTAAAAGCCACTGAAATTTCATAAGACACACACACACAACGCTATATAACAGGTTACTGCCTGTGTAACCTCATCCTGGCTGTTTCAAGCCATCTCCATCTTAAGTGGCTGAGAAAACCAACCTTGTAAACAAAGGACCTGAGAATGAACTTGGGATGGTCACAAAGGTAGCAGTGCCAGGTGTGCGCATCGCACACGTGTGTATCGATACCCAAGGGGAGCTATGATCATGACAGATGCAGTCAATGTGTTTAATAAGCTACTTCCTGAGAACTACATCCAGGGGATTGTGCTGTGGGACAGCATGTTTTTATAAACCTAGGCAGACAAGCTATTATCCACCAAGGCTGTATGGGATACATATGTGCCTAAGATACATAGGAGCCTACTGCTCCCAGGGCCACAATAACAAAACAACATGAGATGAAATCGGGTAGAGAGAATGATTCGATTATGAGATGCAGCAACTCACTGCTTGTCTGACACAGCTGCGGGGGCGGGGTGGCAGAGGTTTTATAGTGACTTCTTGTTCAAGAAGACTACACCAGCGGGCTATGAAGTACAGTGGATAATAAAGCAGCCAAACAGCCATTTGTCCCTGTGATGCGCTGTGCACAACCAAATGCACACTTTTACACAATGGACAGTGGGTAGGTCAGCAGGGTCAGCATAAACACACACACGTGAGTGATGTATTCTGTAAGGCCATTGATGCAGCACTAACGGGAGTGTTCGGCTCCATCCGAATCTTACGGGGCCACTCACATGTAAGCCCATCACTGACCTAAACATTGGCTACTCAGTGCTCAACTTCACAGCATGGTGGAAAGGCCAGACACCAGACACCTAGGCGAATTCAAACTGCTCTGTAACCATGGGCCACATAAATTTCACGTGGGTACGATGACTAAGGATGCAGGCTCTGATGTTTCTCTAGGCCTGAATCCCAGTTTTCCTACTCACTAGCTACTCACATATGAATAATCCACCCTTCTCAGCTCCCACACTGTAAGAAGGGATTGGTAACTCTAACCTCTCAGTGTGAACGGATAAGTGCATACGTTACTGACAAGGTGAGGTTCGGCAGAGTTATCTTTCTATGTGAGAATTTACCGGGAATATAAACAAACACCTGATGAGGCAGGAAGCATAAGGGCTGGACACCAGCCTGCTGCACATCAAGTTCTAGAGGCTGCCTGGGCTCCAGAGTGAGACGCCACACCAAAATAAATGACAAAGAAAAGAGCTAAGCCAGGAGTTCACTGAGTAGTTACCTCTTCCTCTATGCTAAAAGGAGAAGGTCATATGACGGTTACGTTTCCAAGCAGTTTAAATGCCAGGTCACATTACTGGAGACATTTTAAAATAAAGAGATGAAAACTAGACATTTAGAATATTTTCTACTATCCAAGGATCTGCTTCCTTTGGATACCATGAAGAACAGAAGGCAGAAGTGAAGCTCGGTGGTAATGTCCACCACTTGGGCTTTGGGAGGCACACTTTCTAGGCACTTAAAGCCAAGAGCTTGGTGTTTTCAAAATCTGATCAGAATGCAATGTGCAGGGATATAATGATCTGTTTTAAAGATCCTTTGGCCACTTATTTCTTTGCCTGTCTTGAAACCACAGGCTCAGCCATACACTAACCCACTCCATTTCATAGCCAAGGGGTCCCACTTCCTTAGCCTTTTCTTCCCCATTTCCACTGAGCAATACTTTCAGCCCCTTCTTTTCTGCCCCTTCTGGTACAGTGTCTACTGTCACTCACTAGAGCTCACTGGGTGCCGGGCACAAACACCAGTCAGGCCTCAGTAAAAGTCTCGGCTGGCAGCCTGTAGGCCCTGACTCTTCCATCACATCTGGCCAACCAAGACCCAGAAGAGCTTCCTCAAATCCCCACATACGAAAATAATACCTGTCGGGCTGGTAAAGGATTATTTCTTCATGTAGTTATTCACACCTCAAATTTACCTTATTTATGGAAGAAGAAGGAGAAGGAGAAGAAGAAGAAGGGGGTGACTGGCTGAGACTTTCAGCACAACCAATCTGAGCCAAAATGTTCACCTTAAAATAAAAAGGTACTCAGTGAGTGGGGATAACATATAGCAAAGTTTTAACCAAAACCTGAAAGTTCAAAACAAAGACAAAAAGTCCCAGCATGCCACCTACTCACAAACAATGCACACAGCAGCCAACTCTGTGGTAGTGTGCTGTATCTTCCCAAGCCTGTTTGCTTGGTACCACACAGTATCACTGAAGCACTAAAAATAATCGCAAGCTACAAGGGGTGTGGGTGTGGGGTGTCCTTCTGTATATGTGTTGCTTTTATTGGTTAAAAAGAAGGTGAGATATATATATATATATATATATATATATATATAGAGAGAGAGAGAGAGAGAGAGAGAGAGAGAGAGAGAGAGAGAAGGCAGAGTCAATGAGAAGCCACGTTAGCTCCGCTGGAGACAGACGCTGGAGATGGAACTTTACCCAGTAAGCCACAGCCATGTGGTGATACACAGATTAATGAAGATGGGTTAACTAAAGATATAAGAGCTAGCTAAAAATACCCTTAAGCTATTGGCCAAATAGTACTGCAAACAATATAGTTTCTGTGTGGTCATTTCATTGTCTGGGCAGACAGGAACAAACAGCCTCCCCCAACAAATTGGTGCCCAACGTGGTTGACTATATCCACTAAAACAGGAAAGGAAAATGGTGTGGGAAGTCCTTCTGTATATGTGTTGCTTTTATTGATTAATAAGAAAGCTGCTTTTGCCCAATGGCTTAACAGAATATAGCCAGGCTAAAAGAGATATATACAGGGAGAGTAGGCAGAGTCAGGGAGAAGTCATGTAGCTGCCACCAAAGACAGATGCACTGGAACTTTACTCAGTAAGCCACTGCTATGTGGCAATACAGAGATGAAAAAAATGGGTTAATTTAAAATGTAAGAGTTAGCCAAAAATATGCTTAAGCTATTGGCCAAACAGTATTGCGAATAATATAGTTTCTGTGTGATTATTTCATGGTCTTGGCAGCCAGGAACAAACAAACAGCCTCCCCCAACAGGGGTGTGGATGGGCATGACAAATACAATGCATGTCATATAACTTGCAAGACAGACCCAGAAAAAATACACAGTTGAGACTGCAAAATGTCAGGATTTTAACCCTTTCCTTTCAAAAGTACCAATTGTGTGGGAGCCCAGTCAGGAAGACCAGAGCCACCCTGTTACCTCAAGGCAGACTGACAGCCACAGCGAGGGACAGAAGAGGCAAAAGTAAACGTCCTCAGGTATGTGCTTTTGTTGGAATATGGTCACTGACTTCCTTGACAACCTATGGAGCCTATGTCCTAGATTCACCAGTGCTCAGCATGGAACAAACACTAGAAGGTGTCTATGGAGTGAAGTGAATGACACCATTCTCATCTCACAGATGCAAATAAAGTACATCCTGGAAGTCAGGGCACAGAAAGGGTAACCCAGAAGGACCATCGGGACCCAGTTCACATTCCCACTCATGCTAAAAAATGACAACATAGAGGAAACTTTTCAAATCACCGGGCCCCCAAGGACAGTGATCCTGGGTTACAGGAAACAAGAGGAGATTTACAAATGCCCCATTTGCTGCCAGGATCTCACAGAGCCCAGAGCTCTGAGACTTGCTGAGGTGGAGCCTAAGATGAGGGCTGGAGTGAGAGCATGACAAGAGCTGAACCCAGGAAGTTCCGGGTCTACAGAGGGCCTAGGTCTAGATCTGAACCCAGGAAGTTCCGGGTCTACAGAGGGCCTGGGTCTAGATCTGAACCCAGAAAGTTCCGGGTCTACAGAGGGCCTAGGTCTAGATCTGAACCCAGGAAGCTCCGGGTCTACAGAGGGCCTAGGTCTAGATCTGAACCCAGGAAGCTCCGGGTCTACAGAGGGCCTGGGTCTAGATCTGAACCCAGGAAGTTCCGGGTCTACAGAGGGCCTAGGTCTAGATCTGAACCCAGGAAGCTCTGGGTCTACAGAGGGCCTGGGTCTAGATCTGAACCCAGGAAGCTCCGGGTCTACAGAGGGCCTGGGTCTAGATCTGAACCCAGGAAGCTCCGGGTCTACCGAGGGCCTAGGTCTAGATCTGAACCCAGGAAGCTCAGGGTCTACAGAGGGCCTAGGTCTAGAGCTGACATCTAATAAAGTCATTGTGAGGAATCTCTGTAAGTCAGAGGAGGACCAGGAGAGGAGATGCAGAGCACAATCCTAACACAGCAGAGCATCTCACAGTGCACAGTGGACTGCAAGGGTTCCCTTCAGCAGCAGGGCAAAGATACCCCTAAGTGAAATATTCCTCTGCTCACACTTAGAAAAGTTTAAAGCCAAAGAGAAATGGGCATTTAAAAACAACTTACATATATCATTAGGTTCAAAATATTAATGAGGGTGCAAGATACTTAGCACTGCAAAGAAAAATCAGAAAGTCTGGCATCCAATAAGGAAACTACCAGGAATGAAGAAGCAGGAAAATATGATCCATATCAAAGAGAAAAAAATTAGCCAACTGAGGCTGACCCAGTCAGAGTAAGGGAGCCCCGAAATCTACTCAATGTAGGGAAACAACTGAAGGAGTTCTCCCGGGGAGGCAACCACAAACAGAGAAAACGGCAGAGCTCAGTGGGCCCAACTGCACTGAGCCCATCAACATGAATCCTCAGGTCACGATGCTATGCAAAAGAAGGAAGAGGACAACTCATTCGCTGCTCTGAAGCAGCCATAAAACATCAGCAATTAAAGAGAAAGAATTCTACATTGGTCCTGAACTCTAAAGCTGCATCAGGTAGCCAGGTAGCTACAGCTCAGCTGATGATGGGACAGGAGCAAGCCAAGCCTGCACACACAGGAGGAAAAGAGCAGTGGTTCTGGTCACGTTAACAACAGGCAGCAGGCTGTTAGGAGGACAGTGAGTAGCGTCAAATTCATTCCACGCAGATTCCTTTCTGGACAGAGGATAAAATGCAATGTAATGGGAAAAGATTGTCACCCAGATAGTCCAGGTGTCCCCTGGTCTCAGCAATGACTGCCCAGACACTGTGTATCTTGATGTGATGTAACATGAAACATAGCATGTCATCTGTGCTGCAGGCTCACACAGAACGTCTGATCTGAGCCCATTCAGTCCTTAAGCTCCCATGGTCATTCAGGGTACTATGGTGTAAGACACAGTCCAGACCAGGCATGTGGGCTTCTCTAGTGGCAGCTGCTGGCTGTGCAGTGATGAGTTTGCTGTATCTTGCTTCCCGTGGACATCCTAGGGCACCTAGAGCAAGCACCTGCACCTGATAACTAAACATGCAGCCCGAGCAGGACAGGAGAACTGGGAGAACACGCTGAACCTGTCTCATCTCCGAGTTTAGGTGATTAGATGACTTCTCTCACGCCGACCCAGGAAGACAGGCCATGGCCTCCATGACTTTTCATATCTGAACTGGGTCAGACCCTGCAGGTGGACTATGATTGAGACTTATTTTTGTTAAGGTGGATTTCTGCTTGGCATTTCAATCACACTAGCAAACTAGTTTACAAAGGAGACACTGAAGTGTAAGATACCAATGAGTGGGCTCCAGCTCCCACAGCTTACTGTTCCCTTCCAAAAGCACTTAAAGCTCAACACAGTCAATAGGTTACTAGTTGGTAAGTCCACTGAGAAGCCACCCCACGATTTATGTTACTGTCTTAAAGGAGAGGTCCTATGTGTATTCAAGGCTCCACCTCAATACACCTGTGGAGAGCTCCCAGGGCTTCACTTGAACACTGCGTGTCCTGATGCAGCTTGACTTGAACACTGCGTGTCCTGCTGCAGCTTGATTTGAACACTGCGTGTCCTGATGCAGCTTGACTTGAACACTGTGTGTCCTGCTGCAGCTTGGCTCCCCTGCTGGGCCTTCCAGAGCAGGACTTTCCCCGAGGTATACGAGAAACTGAATGGAAAGTTAGCATTTACTGTTCACAACAGGGGGAGTTTAGAGGGTGTTTCTCTCTTCAGCTCATCCGCATGACTAATTAGCATCAGACATTTCTCACTGATTAAACATTCAGTAACTGCTGCCTGTGGACTAGAGAGTGAAGGAGGAAGCAAGCAACGTGCTAGCACTGCCCCCTCCCAGCTGGGACACTGTGATGGGAATCACTGAGGGAGATTTAACTGTTTCTCCCAAAGAGGCCAGAGGATACAACATCCTCTCATGTGAACACCTAACCACTCAACTCAAAACACCAAAGGGTCTGTTACATTTCCCTGTTTTGTTACTCATAGAGCTAAATCTCAGTTCTACAGATGAAGCTCTGGAGACTTTAAGAACAAGTAATAGAAAATACAACACATGATATGTACTCCTTCTGTCACTCTTATTTTGTATTTGAGGCAGAGTCTAACTATGCAGTCCTGGCTGGCTTAGAACTTGCTATGTAGACCAGGCTGGCCTGGAACTCATAGACCCACCTGCCTCTGCCTCCCGAGTGTGAGTGTGAGGATTAAAGGCACGCACCACCATGTGATGCTGAAAATATGGACATTCTTAAAAACACAAGCGCACATTGGACGCACTCACAGCCAGCAGCACTAGCACATAAGTAAATGCCCGAGTGCCTGACAAGAGGATAACAAAGCCCTGGTCTGGCTAAACAGACACTGGCTGCCTCTATCAGTTTCCTTCCTTTTTTATAGACCCCCATTCTGGGGAATATTTGGCCTTTGGGGGGTTGTATTCAAATCCTGATACTCTCAAAAGCAAATTTTAACACCCTATCTTGCATTTTTGTTTTTAGTGTTGTAGTCTTCAGCAGGCATTTCAGGTGAGGTCTGTGTTAATTCCCAGCAGGAATGTCATACATCCCTCATGCCTCAGCCCCTCATGCCACACAATGTCATGCCACGATATCCCCTTCACGCCGTACAGCCCTCACACCACCACCCCCATGGCACACACCCCACATGGCACACCCCCCCCACGGCACACACCCCTCCCATGGCACCCCCCTCCCATGGTACCCCCCCCCCCCACACACAGCTACTTTGATGCTGCTTTCGGGGAGCAATGACAGCAAGGCTGAACCACAGCTTCCACTTAAGCTCGGTCTCAGGAAAGCCAGTCCAGGCCACAGGAGGAGGGACATACCTGGTTGTTGCTACTGGCAGAAGACGAGTTGGCCTGAGCAGTGCTCGCTGAGAGGGAATCGAGGAAAGCTTGGTCCGCCACGGAATTTCCACAAGAAAACGGATCTTTTCCATCACTGGGTAAAATCTGCAGGTTAGAAAGAAGCCATCGTTTCATGGATTGCACTGCAGTGAGAGCTTACGGGAGATGGCAAGTGCCGTCTATCACAGCAGACGCTCCATGCGCTGCAGACGTCCCTCTAAGGACGGTTTCTGCTGCTCACTACACTGATGATAAGATGTAATTTCATTTGTATTTACTTTAAACAATTTTTTCTTGAGATTTCTTCTTTGACTTATGTACAACTTAGACTAATTTTCGAGCACTTTGGTATTTTCTAGCAATCCTTGTGTTATTGTTTAGAGTTAAATTTCACTATAGTCTAAGAGGCACTCTATGACTGATCTACCTACTCTCTCTGTGCTAGAAGTCAAACAGTGTGGCACTAAGTTCTACCCCTAATTCTCTTCTTTTAGTCACATTAAAATGTTTTATAGTTCAGAACATGGCCTATTTTAGTTCATGGAATCTATCATATCCTGCTGAAGAATGATCTGCTGGTTCATCCATGTTCTGGCCAATTTTAGCCTGTTGGATAGGTCCGTTTCTGGTATAGTCTTGAAAGACACACAAAGAAGTTGAAACTACTCCTCTTTAGAGGCAAACAGAATTCTATAAATAAAAAGGATACCAATATCAACCTAAATCCTTGATTTCTCTGTCTTGTCCAGTTTAGGGTCTTACATGTGCAGTGTATGCAGCCAGAACAGGATCTGAAACTCAGACTTTCAAACCGTGCTCAGGGGCCTCTCAACGGCTGGCCTTGTATGGACAAATCTACGGCATGTGCGTGAACACGCATTTCTGAAGGGAAAAAAAGCTACTGATTTCCCAGAGAGTTTAAGACTCTCCACCTTTCTTTTTCAACCATAGGCAAGAGAACACAGACAGAGAAGCAGAGCCCCCCCCCTACTGGGCTGTCAGGTCCCAGGGCAGCAGAGCCCCCCCACTGGGCTGTCAGGTCCCAGGGCAGCACTCTTCACACAGTCCCCTTCTACACTATGTGAACCAAAGACTCACAGCTCTTGATCCAGCTCCAATTTTAGTCACAGGTGCAGCAGGAAACCTCAGTTCCTGTCACTCAAGATGATTGGCAAATGCTCAGTTTTGAGACCTACAGGCAGCTAGCAGGGTGCCAGGTAGCTGACCCAGAAGGTGGCATGGCTACCCAGTGGCTTTGTCTCTGCAGGATCACCTAAGGATATGGGGGTGCTATCCTTTGCTGCAGCAGAGACACCCTTGTGTCTATGGAAATAGCTGAAGGAAGTGTGACGCCTACCCTTTAAAGACTCCACTCTGTCAGTTAACCTACCAGAGAGCTCTGGGCAGCAGGTACTATATATCAGCAAAAGAAAAATGGGGGTTTTTATTCAGAAAAACTAAAAGTTGCTACTCTGGGAAGGAAGCTAACCTAAACATCCTCGTAGCTTAGGCCCATAGGAAATCCTTTCCCCTTTTCTACTTCAATGTACGTTCCGTGTTTTATTTAATTACTACTTACTACTTTTCCAATGAAATTTTACTTTTAAAATGGTTGCTATCTTCCTGACAGCCTTTTAACCCAACTGGTAAAAAGATGCCGAACAAAGATCAGCTTTAGTTAATCAATGGCGGTACGTTCTTACCTCCGCATAGTCTGTAGGAACAAGCCCTGTTCTCCTATGTTCTTAACTCTACATAGTCTGTAGGAACAAGACCTGTTCTCCTATCTTCTTACCTCTACATAGTCTGTAGGAACAAGCCCTGTTCTCCTATGTTCTTACCTCCACATAGTCTGTAGGAACAAGCCCTGTTCTCCTATGTTCTTACCTCCACATAGTCTGTAGGAACAAGCCCTGTTCGCCTATGTTCTTACCTCCACATAGTCTGTAGGAACAAGCCCTGTTCTCCTATGTTCTTACCTCCACATAGTCTGTAGGAACAAGCCCTGTTCTCCTATGTTCTTATCTCCACATAGTCTGTAGGAACAAGCCCTGTTCTATGTTCTTACCTCTACATAGTCTGTAGGAACAAGCCCTTGTTCTCCTTTGTTGTTTCTTCCTTCCAGCCATCCACCACCAACATTCTAACAGAAAAGATAAAGGTAAAAGTTGAAGCTAGGATTTCCTGTTGAAAATTTGTGCTGAGAATTGGTATAATATATAATTTTTACATGAAAAATAATAAGAAACATTTTATGACTACAGAGTTAATACTGTTCAAAATCATATATTCTTAAATCTTGTTTATTATAGAAAATAGTGCAATCTAGCAAGACAAAAAGAGTCTCAAAAAGTGATTAAATACTTCCTGTGTGCACGCGTGTGTGCATATAAAGACAGGTGGGATCAGAGGTCAACCTCGGGTGTTATTCCCTGGGCACTGTCTACAGTCTTTAAAAAACATGTGTGTGTGTATGTATTTACTTCCTGTTTGTACATGTGCTCATGTGCCACACTTGTGTGCAGATTAAAAGACAACTTTCAGGAGTGGGGTCTCTCTTCTACCACGTGAGTGCTGGAGTCATCAACTCATGTCCCTGAGCTGGGTGGCAAGCACCCATACCTACTGAGTCATCTCTCTGGCCTAGGGCTCACCAAATAGAGCAGGCTGGCTAGTCACACAGGTCCAAGAACCCACTTGACTCCACCCACCCCCTTGCTGGGCACCAAGGGGCTTTTCATGTGGCTTCTGGAATTGAACCCAGGTCCCCAAGCTTATAAGCCTAGCATTTTACCAACAAACATATCTTCCCATTCTTGAATATATTTTCAAGGTAACCCAGAGAATAAAACTAGGAAATGTGACATAAAATAAAAAGATGGGAATAGAAAATGTGAATTTTTTACGCTAATTTGTCATACATGGTCTGCCAACGTAGTCAATATTGTTTAATGGCATTAATATCTAGGAGATTTTCAGGTTAAAAGTAAAATTTTAAGTCAGTTCAAGGCCAGTCTAGTTTACAAAGGGAGTTCCAAGACAGTCAAAAATAAACAGAGAAACTCTGTCTTAAAAAACAAAACAAAGCAAAAAAACAAACAAAAAACCAACAAAGAATTAAACATAGTGAGGTGACTATCACACAGAGACAACAGATCTTGGCCTACAATTATTTAAAAATGGAATTAAGTTTACTTCTGAGAATCCAGGTAACAAAAATCACAAAAGAAACTCAACGGACTATAAAGAGTGTGGTCTCTAAAAGGGAACATGGCAACTCTCCACCAGGAGAGCCTGCACAACAGATACTCATGGGAAGGTGCATATGTGCATATGTCTGTGTGTGCACACAAGTTCAAAGACAGTGTGTGACCATGTGAAGCTATGTGCCACACAGCGATGTCTGGGAATCCAAGTGCAGGATCAGGCTTGGGACAGTGACAGCACTCAGTAAACTAAGCGGTTTAGGAAGGTCAGCACCATAGCCCCTGAAGTCTATTAAAGATACACAGCATCGGGGTGTAAGGACAAAGCATGGGAACTGACTGCAGAACCATGACAAGGGGCTTGATAGGTTACAAATGTTACGGAAAAAAGCAGGAATTCAGTCATGTACTCAGTCATCTTTAGGGACTGACTTCTCCCGGGGTGCACCTTACAGCTTCTTACAGTGCCTCCAGTATTTCAGAAGCAACTGCTACAACACTGGTGTGAGCTGATGAATCCATAGTGCTGTAAGCACTGGGCTCTTACCGGGTTTGTAACTGTGATGATTTCCCCTTCACTGACTGTCAACTCATTGTTTCCAGGTTCAGCAGCAAAGTCATACATAACCCGAGCCTGCAGGGGGCGGACAGGAAAGCAGACGTTACAAATGTACAGCAAACACAAACCCAGACAACCTTTAGCTTGTTCATAAACACAAAGGTGTGAACCTGACAAAGGCTGTGGCTGATCGGGAAGAAAAGAAAGCAGTCCAGGACGCTTGTCTCCTCAGGAACCCCGACGGCCAGAGCCCCTGCACACACCGCACTTGGAAGTTAGCCCTAATATACGGCTCCAAGCATACACGTTTCACTAAAAAAGAAAAAGGGACGCTTTTTGTTGGCTAGTCTTAAGTAGACATAGGTGTTTATAATGGGTCCACTCGGGAATGCGGGTGCTGCGCACAGGCATGCCATGCCAGGTTCACACCTAAGAGAAACTCTTGGGATCAAATACTCAGCAGGCCAGGAGCTGGCCCGGGGGTGACTTTGATCACATGGAGTGGAGTCTCCAGCAATTTAACTTGGCCATCTGAGACTCACACAGCAGACCCTGCTCTCTCTCATACCTTCCATCAGCCCAAGAGCTACACAGGGCTGTGTGTGCTAGCCAGGTGACCTCAACAGCCTCAATGGCCAAACGTTCAACGCAGGTAACTCACTTGTCTCACAAGCATGAGGATCTGCGTTCGGATCTCCAGCACTCACATACATAAATGTTTGACAATTCTGACCGCTTTTAATTCTAGCCCTTGGATGGCACAGACGGTGTGTGTGTGTGTGGGGGGGGGGGGGATCTTGGAGCAAATCAAGTAGTTAGACTATTCCAACCAGCAGGCTCTGGGCTCAGCTGAGACCCCGCCTGAATAAATGAGGTGAAAGCAACTGAGGAAGACTTCTGATGTCAGTCTAGATCTCCACGAATACCTGCATAAATAGGCATGCACACTGGCACACACATGTCCAAGTGTGCAGACACGCACACACACGAGCACACCCCTCACACAGACACATACATGAATGAATGAATGAATGAATGAATGGGAAAATGGACTAAAGGGAGTTGTTCTGTGGCGTGAGGAAGGCTGGTCTTTCAGCTTGTTCAGGTGGAGCCCTGAGACAGCAATGACAGATTGTTGTGTTCCTTGAAGCACCGTCAGGCATGCTTCACCAGAGAGAACTAAGACTGTAAAAAGTGTGTCTGCTGCTAACTGAGCGTTTTAGGAAAGTACTCCATAAAGAACTTATGTCTTTACTGCAGCATCTTTGCTGCTGCTTAGGACAGGGGCTCTCCCTGTAGCCTAGGATGCCCAGCACTCAATGGAGGCAGTCTTCCCACTTTAGCACCATGCCCAGATTCTGACCAGTTTCCAGCTCTACGTGTCTCATGGATTTCTCCCTCCAGAAGACCATCTAAAAACTGGGCTCACGTGTGCCTAGGACACAGCGTTTGCTTTAGAAGTGCTTGGCTATAATGAAAAGGAAACTCAGGTTTCCGATACGGCTAGTGAAACAGGACAGTGTGGTTGCATTCACTTCACCTGTCTTCACCAAACATCCGCCAAACACAGCAAGAACCAGCCTTTCACTGCCCACTGTCTCCCTTTCCTATCCACTTCAATCAGAACTGTTAACAGAGATGAACGAGTCACAAGTAGTAATACGAGATAGGGGACCCCACTATCTTGAAATTAAAAAAAAAAAGATAACAAGATCTCCTGAGTAAATTGGGAGCATAGGGACCTAGGGGGAGGGTAGAAGGGGAGGGGAGAGGGAGGGAGGGAGGAAAGAGGGAGGGAGGAGAGAGGGAGGGAGGGAGGGGAGCAAAGAAAAATGTAGAGCTCATTTAAAAAAAATCAATAAAAAAATAAGATAGACTACCAGGTGAACATGCCATAAACTGGGTATTTAAAAATGTTACAGAATATTATTATGGTGCTTTGTGATTTTCAATGGAAAATTGTTTCAACTTTTCCCCCACACTTGAAATTTTTCCTAAAAAATACTGGAAAGAAGCAAATGGCAGTGTAGTTTGTCAGTCAAGAAAGCCCATCAGTTGTCCCCTGGGAGCACGGAAAGGGCCAAGACCAGCAGGGGACAAACACTGCCCGTCTACTCAGATCAGAACAAAGGACAAAGGGACCACGTGGAGGTGTTCTCCGCACACAGCTGCACAGGAGATAGAGTTCTGCTTGTCATGTTGTGGGATGGTTTCTGAAAACATGTCTCATCAACCTCAATGCTCTGCGACAGGGCAGTAGACGATAAATGCAAAGGCACCCGCGGAAGGAAGTGAGCTTCCTCTGGAGGGGAGCCCAGAGTGTTGGCTCAGCTCCGCACTGGAGCGCAGCCTGCTGCTTTGTTGCTGCTCCTTAAGATGCCTGCTGCATCTTTCCAGTTCAGCTACTTCCAGTTAGTGCCCAGAACAGAATCCAGAGGTCCCTTGTTCACTAGGTGTAATCTGGTGAGCCAGAGTGTAAGACAAGTGAACACTGAGATGGAGAGTCCGTCAGACTAGACATTAGTGGATATCTCTTAGTCCCCAGGTCCATAGTGCTGGGAGGCAGCCCTAGGAAGGATGTATCTGTTAGCTATCAGAATCTAATGCCATAAAACAGGCCTGTGAGATGGGGTTCACTCTCACAGCTGTTCTGCCATGTGAGCACTCAATGTCCCTCCCTCCACAGGACAAAGTATTCAGAGTGCCACCTGGGATACAGAGTGGGTTCTAAGACAGTCTGGAACTTTGACTTTCCAGCTTCCGTAATGGTGGGAGAACAAATCCCATTCTTTGTAAGCTACCTACCCTCCAGGATTTCTGCAATGGCTGCACAATGGACTAATGTCCACAGGAAAAGTGATAAAAACAGTGTGGACATGTTTAAAGCGTGCTTCAAAAGCTAGACTCTGCAACCATGGCACCTACTGGACAATAAAGATTATTACACCTCAAACAATTTACCGGGCCTCATAACATAGGCGTGTCACCGGGGATGATCTTTGAGGTTTCAAAAGGCTATGGCCGGCCCAGTCTCCCTATCTCATTCTGCTCCTGCCTGTGAATCAGATAAAGGTGCTCAGCGACTGCTCCAGCATCGTGCTCGCCTAACTGCCAGTTGCTATTCCACCCACCATGATGCTAAATGGACTAACTCTCTGAAACTAAACTGGAAGCAATTTAATGCTTTAAAGCTCTCCAATTAAATGCTTTCTATAAGTTTGGCCACGTTGTCTCTTTGTAGCAATTAAATAGTGACTAAGACAGCTATCAACATCACAGTGCACGATGTGGCAATACAGGAATGAAAACACCTCCATAAGTAGACATAACACAGTCAATCAAGGAAAGCAAACTGCAGGCTAGGGCATATAGTGTGTTATCTTTTTATAGATAGGATAATAATTATATTTGCCAGTATTTCTGTAACAAACCATTCAACAATAAGAGGTGAATTTTAAATTGATTACCAAGAAAGCCAGAAAAGGAAAGAGAGTGGGTAAGAACAGAGGTTTCTCAGTATATATACTTTTTTGTTTTAATTTTAATGTGTAGATAAATCACTGATTTAAGAATTCTAAATTAACGGGATGCATTACTTAACAACAAAAGAGAAAATATAGAAGAATGACCTTAAGAAACTGCCTAGTTAAAAAAAAATCTCCTAAGAAATATTAGAAAGTACTTGGTTACACCCGAGACATTCATGTCACTATGACCCAATGGGCATATCTTGACAGGCCAGCTGTTACTGTAGCTCGGAGTCCACTGCTGACATCTCTTCTCCCCTCAGCAGCCTGGACAGCACCTTTTGGTACTCTGAATGCAAGCCAACAGGAGGTGGCTTCCAGGTCAGAACCAGGTTGATTTCTCCAAGCCTTGTGACCAAAGTATGTGGTGTCCAAGTGGGCAAGCAAGATCAACATCAATACTTGTACTGTCTGGGGAGGGAGGGGTCTCTGGGTGTCCCACACTTAGCACGGAGCTTTGTCTTTAGTAACTGGAAAAGCACCACCTTAAACTCTTTTTGACTGATTAGATTTAAGGCCCACTCCACAGGAGAAAACTCATGGCTGATAGGATAAATTTAGCCAAGAACTCATGGCTGGGGAACTCAGTGGCCCTGGAGAGTGAACCTACTACCATTCTTTTGCTTAATGGATGTAGTATCAAGTTGCCTTCTAAATACATATAAACATGTATATCCACATGTCTTTATATCCATAGATCAGGGCAACCGACAGGCCTCAGCACACTCCTCTTCCCTCAAGGCTCAGAGAACATCACAGAAGAGGGACAGAAAGACTGTAAGAGACAAAGACTGGGGACGACTAAGGCAGAACAGTATCCCTGGACATGAAGCGGTCATTGCGTCCATGAGCTCACACCAGCCAGCTAAGGCTGCCTACAGCTGAAGCAGTCAACTGTGCAGCAGGGATGGGGGATCTGTTAATAACTGATACCTCCGAGGGAAGGGAAAGTCAGTTTTCTTAAGGGGTGTGGTCCTGATTAGGTCGACCATGTGCCAGGGCATGCCCACACCCAAGCATATATGGATGGTAGTAACTGCACTTGGTTTATATAAAAGGAGGAGGAAGAGGAGGCAGGAAGAGGAGGAAGAGGAAAAGAAAGAGGGAGAAGAAAAAGGAGGAGGTGGAGGAGAAGACAAGATGAAGAAGAAAAAAGGAAGAAGAGGGGGAGATGAAATTGGGATAGCAACATGGTGGAAGCGAGAGGACTTGAAATAGAGAGCAGGGTGAATTTAACTATGTCTGTCTGTCTGTTTGTATGATATTATCAAAGAATAAAGTTTTTTTTAAAGAAACACTAAAGGTGAGATCAGAAATGTAAAGTACTGCCTGCAGCTCTGTCTAGGATATTTAAAATCACAATGAAAATACATGTTTCGTGAGAATGCAGAGAACAGACTGCCATGTGGTTACACTGGTGCAGCGGCTCTCATCTTTAATACATTAAATTCTTTGTACACAGACACAGTACATGTAACTCCTGTGCATTCGCACAACAACGGTAATCTACTGAAGCTGTACAAAAGTTTAAAACCAACCCTCCTTCCTGGCCAAAGGGCACAGAAGCTAATAGATGGGGTTTTTGGTTTTGAGACAGGGTCTCATGTAGCCTAGGCTGGCCTCGCACTCTGTATGGTTGAGGATGACTCTAAATTTCTAATATTTCTGTCCCATCTCTTGAGGGTAGGGATAACAGGTGTGGTAGACAGGACCAAACCCTGGGTTCCATGCTTGCTAGATAAGCCCTCTCCCAACTGAGCTGCAGCCCACCTCTGACAGTTTGAAGCTAGCCTTGAAAGCATTACGCATCTGAGATACACTTGCCCAGGTACTTCCCAACACCCGGCCACAGCTACTCAAAGGACAGAATCGGCAATCCCATCCTTCTCCCACTTCCCCACTCTCAGCTCCTGCAGTCCAGGCTGGCTCAAACTCTGTGAAACCAAGGCTGACCAAGAATTTTTGAATCAGATGTTTTCTATTTCACCTATAAATTTGGTGCTAAGGATTGACTAGGGCTTTATGCACACAAGACTGGGCTACAAAAGGAGCTCACTGGTTTCCTAATCTTAGGGAGTCCATATCTACACCTCTAAGATTGTTTATCACCTTTCAACCCCCAGGGTTGCTAAGAATACAACTTCACTTCTAGTTCCAAACTAAAATGCTGCGTTATTTTTCCTGACTGTAAAAGCATGTGTTTATTTCAAAGAGAGAGAAAAAAAGAAAGAAGACTGACAAAAGCTGAAAAGCAAACTCCCAAATCCCTAGCCCCAGATATAAGAAGTATAGAACAGTCTAGTAATTAGGAGCTGCCTTTTAGCCAGGCAGTGAGTTCAAATCCGTACTCTATCAACTCACTAGCCTTGAAAACTTGACCCATTTGTTTAACCTGGCCCTCAGATTCCTCAGGAATAAGATAAGGAACAGCCTGTACCTTGTGACTTGAATGAAGTAATAAAATTAAAGCACAGAGGAAAGTGACTGGCTTAGCAGGCCAGTACATGCTGGCTGTTCTGACCTTTGATTTGTAAAACCACAACATATGCAATTACTTTTTCTTTCCTGACCGCTATGGGTTCTGGAATTAGTCTTGGGGTTCCAGGCAAAGCAAACTCTATGGCTACTGACACCCACGAAGGGTGTTTCTGGGGTCTGCGTCTTTGCTGAATCTCAAGGAAACCAGACCTCCACCCAACTGTGTGGCTGCCAGATCCACCCAAGCGTGCTATGTGGCCAGCAGAGCCTGTGCCCCGTCAGCATTAGAACAGTAGGGAGAGGCCCTATGACTGCGTCTGATGGCTGTAAGGTCAAACTCCTTAAGGAAGCTGAGAGAAGTTATCCCGGATCCAAACCACACAGTAGTGCAGTGAAGGATTCTGGGAGTGCAAGCCTACTTCTGTTAAAGGAGAAACCAGTAGTCACATATACTCAAGTGTGAAGTGATGCAGGCTCGCTGCATCTCCTTGTTGTTCTGACAAGAACCAAATACAAGTGTGAGTGAGTGTGTGTGTGTGTGTGTGTGTGTGTAAAACACCAAGGTAAGGCAACCTCATCCTTTCCATATTTGAAAGATGTGACGGATCTATTGGATGAGAAAACAAGGCAGGACACAGTGAAGCATCACTACCACCAACACAGAACTTGGGACGAATAAAAACAAGAGGGAGAAATCAACATGATTTTAAAGATGAAGGCACGATATGAGAGGAACATATAATTTCAGCAACAGAAAAATCAAAGTTTGCATATGGCAACCTTCCAGTGGAAAAGAATACAAACTGTCTGTACGCAGTGAAGGATTCACTGGGATCTGTGCGCGTGCACTATGTGCATATAGGTAGGGATGGTGAGACATGTCCTCTGGGAACTAACGCAGCAGGGCCTCAGACCTCAGTACAATTGACTCCATGATAGAAGCACCATTCAGTCTGGAAAACCCAGTGTTTTTAGCAGCACCACCTGCCAAAAATGAAACAAAGTTCATATAGTTCTGGGAAAGTCTCAGAATGTACTAACCTTGCCTTTTAGCTTCTATGGATCTGCTTCTAAATAACTGTTCTTGTTAACTGAAGCATGTCAGCCCAGAACCCTGAGAAAGGCTCAGGGCTACCGGGGGATCCTGAACACCCAGTGTAGTCACAGCTCAGCGAATACTTTCTACTGGCTTAAACCCATGTCCAGGCCATTTTCTCTGGTGAACACCCCATAACATTTCATTATCTAACATACGGGAGCAGGCTGGAGAGATGGCTTAGCAAAGAAAGATACCTGCTCCCCACCTAGCTCAACTTAGACCCACACGGAGCAAGCAAGCAACGTAAATTGCTTTAGGTTGTCCTTTCTCCCTCTCTTACACACACACACACACACACACACGCACAGTAAAACACATTAAAAATGAATGAGAACCATGAAACTTTGGAAAGGAGACCAATATTAAAAATACCTTACCACAACACCATCAGTTTCCCCATAAAAATAAGCAAGCAAGCATGCATCTACTTAGGGAAATGTTCAAGCAGCGTCAAAGACGAAACTCCAAACCCAAACAGAGCCAACAGACCACAACACACTTGTACAGACGGGGTGCGCAGGCTCCACATGTCTGTCAGCAGACTCCACTTCAAACCCCCCAGAAGACTGTTAGTGGAGAAACTATAAGTGGATTTGTCCCACATGTGCAGAGTGAAACAAATCATGATTTGAGAAACAAAGATAGACTTCATTTGTAGCACTTTAAGGCCGCAAACAATCGGTGACCAGGGGCCATGTTAAATATTTCAAACATGCTCATCCAACTCTTTTGATACAAGTTCAGTATAAGCTTCCACTTTCCCATTAGGTGCAGATACTTCTTTATATTAAGCCATGCACAGAAGCCTTCAGCTATTAGCCTCTAGTCTTCTGCTAATGCCCACTGGCAGTACCATCAGCCTTTTCTTACACTAACTTCTCAGAACTACAACAATTCCATTTAAAGAAAAAAAAGTCTAATCTCAAAAAAGCTTCTTAAAAATTGCACTCAAAAAAAGAAATCTATCAAAATAGTCTGTGTATCTAGAGCTTCAAGCTCCTTACAGAGGTTGAAATTCCCCCAAACTAAGTCCTCAAACCATGGGACGAGCTCTGACGGCCTGCTTGTGTCATGGGAAAGGAGCAGAGGTGACCTAGGTTACAGCAGTCTTTAGTACTTGGAGAGCTGGGGGATACAGCCCCAAGTACACGCAGCCCGTGAACCTGGCTTGTGCTTCAATACCACTGCTCCAACACAACCAGACTCAGCTGTGCCTGCAGGGGAACCGTCAAATAGAATCAAATGAAACGAGGAAAACCAAAACAAGGCTGCTGGGCTGGAAGCATAGCTGGGGAAGGGAGACAGTGGGAGGGAGCCCAGCGCAGCTGCCTGGGGAAATTTACATTCTGGTCCAGTAGCCAGGAAAGGAATCTATCTGAGCAGAAAGCCCCAAACTGAAGCACTGTTCTGCTGAGCGGGAAAGAACGGAGATTATAACCACAGCAGGATGGGAAGCCACAGAAACCTGTCTCTATGACTGTGCTGACGACATTAAGCTATATGCCTAGACAAAACCCTTCTTCAAATACAAGGACATCTGGAAACATCCCAACATCACATATCAGACATAGGGTAGAGCCAGGAGACACCACAGTTCTAGCTAGTCAGAGAGACACAGAACACAACACAAAGCTCTCAGACAACATATCTTTAAAGATAGAGGAGGTAAATGGCCATCTTTACAGTGGTGAACAATAACGAAATTCATCAACTGAGAATTCTATCCCAGAAAACACCAGAAAAATGTTGGGCTGGCCATTAAGAGATGGCTCGGTGGTTAAGAGCACTTGCAGCTCTTGGGAGGACCCAGGCTCAGGGGCCAGCACTCATGTGGTGACTCACAACCACCCATTGCTCCAGTATCAGGGGACCTGACTCCCTCTTCCAGTCTTCAAGGGCACCAAGTCACATGCTGAGACAGACATGCATACAGTTAAACACTAATATACACAAAATAAAATTTAAAAAAATAGCCGGGCGGTGGTGGCGCATGCCTTTAATCCCAGCACCTGGGAGGCAGAGGTAGGCGGATCTCAGTGTTCGAGGCCAGCCTGGTCTCCGGGAGCTAGTTCCAGGACAGGAACCAAAAGCTATGGAGAAACCCTGTCTCGAAAAATCAAAATTAAAAAAATTATTTTTTGTTGAAGGGTTGGAAAGATAGCTCAGTGGCTAAGATTATCTACGGCTCTTAGAGAGAACCTGAGTTTGATTCCCAGCCCACACAACAGATGGCTCACAATGGCCTATCACTCCAGCTCTAGGGGAACCAACGCCCTCTTTTGACTTCCATGGGCACCTACATTCACGTGCATATACACACATAATTTAAAATAAATCTTTTAAAAAAATTTGCCTAAAGACAAAAAACTCAAATCACATTTTAATTTTTAAAAGCCTTAAATGTTAAAGGTATTACCAATCAAAAAATGATGCAATTTATGGAAATGCATGAATTTGGGGTGGGGGGGAAGCTTAGCGGTTAAGGAGCTTGCACAGAATGAAGACGTGGGTTTAGATCTCTATCACCCACTAAGAGCTGGGTGTAATCCATGTGCCTGTAATCTCAGCACTGGGGTGACAGAGACAAGTGGACCCCAAGGGTTCACTAGCAACCAACCGAGATAAAATGGGAACACTCCAGGTTCAGAGCCACTGGAGGAAGCACACAAAATAATTAATACCCTGATGATGGCCACATAAGGTAAGAGGATTTGAGCTTTTACTCTGGGTACTTCAATGATTGCTTTTGTTTTTGTTTTTAATTGTGAGTTGTAAATTAAAAATAAAATAAAATGTTTATTCACTCAAAAGAGATGATAGCAGGCCCAGGAGCGAGGGCTGTATGCCTGCACTCAAGAGGCTAAGGAAGAAGGAATATGAGCCACAGGCTACAACAAGGTATCTCAAAAAACCCAAATCAACAATATTGGCAAAAAAAGAACAACTATGGATGCTATTTTTTTAAGAGAGAAGATAAACCAGATGTGGTGTTCATGTCTGCAATACCAGGAGAAGCAGAGACAGGTGGTTCTCTGTGAGTTTGAGGTCAGCCTGGCAGACATAGCCAGTTCAAAGCCAGCCAAGGTGAGAGAGAGAGAGATATCAAAGACACTGAAGCTGGAAGTTAGCTCGTAGAGATTAGCATATACTCAAGAAGAACTTGGTGAGCGGCTGTGCTGTTAAGATGGCAGACTGGATATCTTATATTCCTAAACCTCAAAGGTAATTAAGCTTTAATTAATTATTTGGTCTCAAAATAGTGATATGGAGGCTGAGAAATAAAATCTAATAGCAAGTATAAGTATTACTGTATTGTATGGTATTGTACGACACTGGAGAACACTTACAACCCTTGCTCACCAAGAGCTACATGACTACAAAGTTCAGCCTGGTACTGTGTCACAAGTGAAAACCCAGGAAAGAAAGCACAGGTCAGGGACTTCGGGCAACATGTGGCCAAGTCAACAGAGACTGAATTATGAGACTCAGAACCTAACATACACCCCGCAGTTGCTTCCTGCGTGACGGTTCAACACGTCATCATTTCAAGCTGCATTTCCATCGAAATTACTTTACGACGACTGTGGTATGGAGTTTGTAGAATGCAGACACTCTTCTTTAAAAAAGCTAGAGCCAAGCAACAAGTCCAACGGTGGAGCTACTCACTGTTCTGCATTCGTACAAACGGAGACTGTTTAACAGCTTTAACACAGAAACGACAGTTTCATTCAAATGCAAGTCCAGAAGAACTAAAAGCAGGACTCAAACAAGTGCATGTCGGCCAATATTCAACACAATGTAGTTCAAAACAGCCAACAGACTGCATGCTCAGTCACAGACGAGCCTTGAAATGTTATTCTAATCACACGTAGCCAGACAGAAAAGAACAGATAGTGTATGGTTCCACTTATTTGAAACCCTAGAAAAAGTAAATTCATAGAGACAGAAAGCAGAACCGGTTGCCAGAGCTTTGAGGGAGACTGAATTAAAAGCGACTATTTAACAATAATATAGTTTATATTTGAAATAATGAAGACATTTTGGAAGACATTCTGGAAGTGAGTTTGACAAAGTGTCACTGAACTGCCGCTTAAAGGCATTAAAATGACGGGTTCTATGTTACTATACATTTACCACAAGCTTTAAATGATCATACAAATCAATAAGCTGTACAACTGCTGAAACAAATGGCTCTCTGTACCCTCCTCCGGAACGGCCAACACACCAGCTAGCGAGCACAGGCCAGCGCACGGCCATGCTCACACAAGGAGCCTGCCAGAAGCCCTAAGGAAAGGCAAAAGTACTTTACATAGAGTTGTGTGTGACAGCGCAGAGGCAAAGCCAGAGTCACCTCTGTCTTGGGCATTCTGGGAGGCGACACAGACATGATCTCACCCCAACTTTAAAGAAGCCTGAGGATGCTAACCCACCTGGCTGAGTTTAACCCAGTAACCCTGAGACCTCTCAGGTGCATAACTCTGCACCTCCTCCAGGGACAGAAACCAAAGGTCTCTTTCCACACATTTAAGTACTTTGTTCACTGTGTCTTACAAAGAGAAACACTCAGAACTCCCTTGGCCCCATCGAGTCCTGACCAACATTTTCTCTTAGTCTCAAGAGAAAGGACCCATGTGTCACATCTCTCCTCAGTCAGGCTGTGCCCACAGGTAACTGGACCAGGACACTGGCAACTGCTGACCCTGCAAGCTCTCTCCTCTTCCTGTTCAGAGTACTGCCCCTGTACACACGTCCTCTAGTTTTCAGTGTCCTCCTCCCTCCTCAGTGTGCATGCAGTTTCCCGAAGAGGTGGGGTGTATGGGAAGGGCCTGCACGCTAACCTCTCACAGACTGACCTGAGTGTGGAGCGAGTGTGGAGCGAAGGAATGAAGGTCACAGCCAATATCTTTAACTTCTGTATCAGACCTGAAGTTCTCATGACTGATAAACCGGTCTATGTATCTAGAGTCATCACCTAACACTAACACACTAACATCTGAAACCCACAGAAGAGGCCCTCGAGCATTGCTGCAGCAGGCTCGGGCCCTCCAGCATTGTAACATGAGGGCCTGCTTGTTGGGGTTTATGTCCTGCCCAGTTCCCCACAGCTGGCAAGCCCCAAAGAAAATCACACAGAGGGCTCAGAGACTCGACCGCTTTCCTCTCGGGAGCAGACGCCTCAGAGAGACGCCATGCCCCGCTCCCGGGATGAAGCTCCGACCCAGGATGGACTAGGCTGGAATCTCCCCGGTAAGCGCACCTTGGGGTGCTACATACAGATGATTAGAGGTGGGCTAAATTAATATGTGAGAATTAGCCTAGAAGAGAATGGGCCAGGCAGTGTTTGGAGGAATACAGTGTCCCTGTAATTATTTCGGGGCATAAGCTAGCTGGGCAGGCGGCCGGGGTGTTGGGGACGCAGCCCCGCCACCGCCCTTATTACTTCATATGGCGCCCAACGTGTGGACAACTAAACCCATTTAAAAAACCTGAGAAGGCTTAAAAATAAGGGAAAGAGAGTTTAACACAGATTTTTGCTGTTTGTTGGTGGCGTGCTGTAGAGAGATTTCCTGATTCGGCAACAGTAGCAGAAAAAAAACGCTGTGTCATTTTAAAACGCCACTTCCTGGGGCTGTGCCGCCATTGCGATCTCTGTCTGGTTCCTGCGGGAGACAGAGCTTTTGAATAGAGCATTTGGAGTAAAGTGCTATGATTTGTTTGATGGCAACTAGACTCGCTGTGTTCTCGGGTCTGCTCTGCTTGTTAGAGACAAGCATGCGCTTTCTTCTAAGAGAAGCTTCCTGACTCAGCTTTAGCTGCAAAGCCTGCAGCTCATTAAGAGGTCCTGCCACGAAACACTTAAATGGTGTTGATGAAAAGCTGAACGCATGCTTCTCGGTTTTCAGCCGTAGCAGGAAAAAAGCTGCGCCGTTTAAAAATGCCAGCTTTCTGGGCTGTCCTGCCAGGGCAAACTCTGACTGTTTGAGGCAGGAGGGCTGGCTACCGAGAGAGAGGACTTGAGTGTTGTCTGTTGTAGCTCACTTGCTGGCAGGGACCTTGAAATGCCATACAGTTGTGGCAGTAAACATGGCTACAGCCAGTACCTCAGCCATGAGGCTGGAAAGCTAAGGAATGGGCTGGATCCAGCCAGCAAAGCCACGCCTTTAATCCTACTGATATTGCTTGGTAAATTAAAGATTCATGTGGTCAGAAAAAGAGAGATATACAGTAAAGAGAGATTCAAAGACAAAGAAAATTTCTAAATGGTTTGAAGTGTGTTAAAAATATATGCAGACTAAAATTTAAAGTTCTTAAAGTAAAAAAAAAAAAGGAAGAGAGTTGTTGTGTGTGGTACACACCTTTAATCCCAACACTTGGTAGGCAGAGGGAGATAGACCTCTGTGACTTCAAGGTGTGGTAGCACACGCCTTTAATCCCAATGCCTGGGAGGCAGAGACAGGCAGATCTCTGAGAGTTCAAAGACAGCCTGGTCTACAGAGTTACTTCAGGTCAAAGATACAGAGAACCTGTCTCAAAAAGCAAAAAGTTAAAAGTAAAAATAAACGAAATAGAGGTTAAAACAAAGCTGTACAAAGATGGAAAATACACAGAGAATCTTGATACTGTATGCTATTATGCTCTCTTTGAATTATTTGAATGCTGAGGAAGGAGCAACAGCTACTAAAAGATATTTATTTATAAATACTGCTGAACTAATCCAACATAGATATTATGAATCTGGATCTAAGGATATGATACTTTGGAAAGAAGTTTCTTATTTTGTTTTCACAGAGGATGAGACGCTGTTCATTTCTTCTATTCCAATTTGGTATGATGGACCACGCCCTCCTGAAGGATTGTTGTGAACATCTTCAGAAAATTGCTTCGCTCAACTGCCAACTGAGATGAAACTAACACACAGGTTATACCATGAAAGACCTAATTAACGACGCCCCCATTCAGCAGGAAGCAGTTTGGAGAGAAATAACTGCGCCCATATTCCCAAATATTGTTTATAAATGTTCTTTTACATTCAAAGGGGGATATGATAGAGATATGAATAATTTACATTGATATGGATTTTGTTTTAGTGATTTAAGGTCAATTTTGTTATATGTATATGTGTTTCTGATCTTGATTAAGGAACTGTGATTGTGTAGTTCATTTAACAATGTAATGTATAATTAGAAATATAGATTGTTAATAGATAATCATAATAGTCAAGTTTGTAGTCATGTTAGTTAAGATTTTCTAGATGTACATAGATATATTTTAGATAGGCATTCTTCATATTTTTCAAAGATTCTAGAATATGGCATTTTAAATGTTTTAATAATTTAGGACTTTTCATGACAATGAGACACTCTGCTCCTGGCAGCACCAATCTACTTCAAGAGGAAGATGGGCATCGAAGAGGATCCTTATGGAGTTTGATAGCCATTTGGGCAAAAAACTGCTCTTGCCTGGACTATTGCATAAACTGGACACAGAGAACCCGCAGAGAGAGGACTACTGAACTTGCCTAAGGTGAGATGATCTTTCGGGGTTCCTGATTCATGAAAGAGTCTGCGAGACATTCTGCAGGACACAACAGATAGTGACTGAACTGACTTTGAATTTTCCTGCTTTATGGAAATGTCTGCTGGATACCATGGGCCTGAAGGCTGAAGATGGATGCCCCAACGGTACAAAAGAACTTTGGGTGACTGTCCAGGCAGCGAGATGTCTTTGTCATTTCTAGAGTTTGAAGTTTCTTAGTTCTTGTTTACTTAGGTAATATTATATCTTTCTGGAGTCTTTGATGGAGTTAAGAATAGTTTGTTATAGTTATAGTTTTCCTTAGTTATGATAAAGATTATTGTAACTTTTACTTGATAACTGTTTTGTTATATGTAATTTTGCTATGTTAAAGTTAAAGCCTTTTTTTTGTTTAAACCGAAAAAGGGGAAATGATGGAGGAAGGTCATTGGCTAATAAAGGAACTGCCCTGGCCCATTTTATTGGTTAGAGGATAGGTGGGAGGAGTAAACAGAACAAAATGCTGGGAGGAAGAGGAAGTGAGCTCAGAGACTCGACCGCTTTCCTCTCGGGAGCAGACGCCTCAGAGAGACGCCATGCCCCGCTCCCGGGATGAAGCTCCGACCCAGGATGGACTAGGCTGGAATCTCCCCGGTAAGCGCACCTTGGGGTGCTACATACAGATGATTAGAGGTGGGCTAAATTAATATGTGAGAATTAGCCTAGAAGAGAATGGGCCAGGCAGTGTTTGGAGGAAAAAAAAAAAAAAGAAAAAGAAAATCACACAGAGATCTCCATAAGTTATAAAACTAATTGGCCCATTAGTTCAGGCTTCTTGTTAACTCTTGTAGCTTATATTAACCAATTGTTCTTAGCTATGTTAGCCACATGGTTCGGTACCTTTCTCAGCCAGGCAGATTATATCTTGCTTCTTCCGTGGTCTGGGCAGGACAGAAATCCTAACAAGCCAGCCCTCATGTTACAGAATGGCACCCATGTGGATAACTGAATCCACAGAAAGCTTGAGAAAGCTTGGAAAAGAATAAAGCATGGCTTCTTGGTGGCAGCAATTTCTCAGGTCTGCTCTGCTTGCAAGAGGCAAGTAAGCACTCTCATTTAAGAGAGGCTTCCTAACTCAGCTTTAGCTGCATAACCCTGCAGCTCTTTTAAGAAGGTCTGCCACAAAAAACTTAGATGGTATTGATGAAAAGCTGAATGCATGCTTTTCGGTTTTTAGCCATAGCAGGAAAAAAGTTGTGCCATTGTAAAATGCCAGCTTTCTGGGCCATCCTGCAAGGGCAAACTCTGACTCTTTCAGGCAGGCGGTCCGTGTGGTTAAGCTTGCTTGCTGGCAGGGACCTTGAAACGCCACAGAATTGTGGCAGTGAACAAGGCTCTGGCTGGTACCTCCGCCAGGAGGCTGAAATCTTAGAAAGGTAAGAAATGGGCTGGATCCAGCCGACAAAACCACGGCTTTAATCCTCTCCATAAAGACTCGTGTGGTCAGAAAAAGAGAGATATACAGTAAAGAGAGATTCAAAGACAAAGAAAATCTAAATGGTTTATAGTGTGTTAAAAATATATGCAGGCTTAAAAGAAAAAAAAGATTAAAGTTCTTAAAAAAGAAAGAAAGAGAGTAGTTGGGTGTGGTAGTACACACCTTTAATCCCAACACTTGGGAGACAGAGGTAGATTGACCTCTGTGATTTCAAGGTGTGGTAGGACACACCTTTAATCTCAGCACTGGGGAGGCAGACAGACAGATCTCTGTAAATTAAAGGGCAGCCTGGTCTACAGAGTTATTCCAGGACAAAGATATACAGAGAACCTGTCTCAAAAAGTAAAAGTAAAAATAAAAGAAATAGAGGTTAAAATAAAGCCGCATAAAGATGAAAAATACACAGAGAATCTGGATATTGTATGCTATAATGCTCTCTTTGAATTGTTTGAATGCTGAGGAAGGAGCAACAGCTGCTAAAAGATATTTGTTTATAAATGCTGCTGAATTAATCCAAGATAGGTATTCTGAAAATATCTTGACTTCAAAATTGAAGTCAAAAGGTATGTAACTTTGGAGAAGAGATTTTGCTTTTGTTTCCACAGGAAATGAGAGGCTGTAGATTCATTCTGAGTTAAGAAAACTCAGGTTTGATCAAGAAAGACCACCTGAGAAATCTTCGGTAGGAACAGATGGCCCAGATGTCTAAGTTCTACATCCAGAACAGATTCAAGACTGCTGCCTGAGATGATCAAGACTCACAGGATACTCCAGTCAGGACTTGATGATAATTCTAAATTTTCTTTAGGTCCCCATAAGATTATCAGTTCCCCCAACCAGCCGGAAGGAATACTACGCCCACATTCCCCAAAAAAATGGACTATGGATATTTTCCTTTGGTTTTTTATTTTAAAGGGGGGGGGGAGTGGTGCGGGAGAATTATCTGTATTCTGTCAATCATGTTTTAAATAAATGCTGATTGGCCAGACAGGAAGTAGAGGCAGGTCAACCAGACAGGGAGTAGAGGCAGGTCAACCAGACAGGAAGTAGAGGCAGGGCAATGAGAACAGGAGAATGCTAGGAAAGAGGAAGCCCATTCCTCCCAGCTCTGCCCAGACCACCCAAGAAGCAAGATGTTAGCTGCCCGTCTGAGAAAGGTACTGAGCCATGTGGCTAACATAGATAAGAATAATGGGTTAATATAAGCTACAAGAGCTAATAAGTAGCCTGAACTAATGGGCCAATCAGTTTTATAACTTATGGAGATCTCTGATTTTCTTTGGAGCTTGCCAGCTGTGGGGAACTGGGCAGGACAGAAACCTTAACAAGCCAGCCCTCGGTTGCACAGCCTTGCTGTAGTGGGCTTGGGCCCTCCAGCATTGCTGCAGCCAGGCTCAGGCCCTCCAGTGTTGCTGCAGTGGGCTCAGGCCCTCCAGCATTGCTGCAGTGGGCTTGGGCCCTCCCAACAACGTATTTGGAAAATGCACTGATTTATGACTTTCTTTTGTCCTGTGACCAAAAAAGTTCATGCAGCCTTTTCCTTGGTGACGGCAGACTATGTCATTCAGGGCAACTTGAATCCATGTTCCAAGGCTATAGCCATTCATATTTGGCTCAAAATAAACTATTTTCTTATTTCCTTTAATGCAGACCTATGACTTGATACCAACAAACTTGAGGCCACACTGTGAGGCCACGTTTTTGGGTCCCTCGTCCCTCCATAAGTATACACTCTCCCTAAGGACTTCACTGCCCATCTTTACACTGAGGAATCCCAGCTTATATTTCAACTCAGGTATTTTCTCTCAGCTTTAGGCTTATAAATTGCTATCAGATTTCCACGTTTGAATCAAAGGCATCTACCCAAGGAACTGTGACCCTGTGTGGGGAGTCGAGAGAGCCTTAAAAAGTGTAAAGAGGGCAGAGCTCTGAGAGAATGTGTGCTGTCTGACAGGGCACAGCCACGTGGAGGATCCTGGAGTGGCAAGCCTTCCGCAAGTCTGAGTTCAAATGCTGACAGTTGGTACAAAAATTGGCAACTGCACCTTCTTCCTCCCTCAGCTACAAAGAACCCGAATCAAGATGAGCCAAGCCAACGTGCTGAGGCTCTCAGTTGTTGAGTCAGAGGTGTGCCTCCCTCAGAGCGTGCACAGCCCACTTGACCCTGGCTTGTTCGTGTCCTCGTGCCTGTGGTTTATTCTTTCCTTTATTCTTTCCCCTGCTGCCTTTGTCGTGTTTCCAGGACCCACAGTAATCCTGGCCTCTGCACTGGGAGTTACCCTTCCAAAAGCTACTGATGTCCCCCTTTTGCCCCTCTGCGAGGTTGGGGCCTTGCGGTTTGCCCAGCAGTGTACGCTCTATTGAGAAGCTGCACAATTATTAAGAAGTTAACTGCTAACTGCTCTTTCCTTAGATTTACTGAGCCCAGGGCATCCGGTGACCTTCAGACTGTCCCAGAACGTGCAATGCCTATCCGCCTTCTTTAGTCCTGTGCCTCAGCAAACATAGAGCAGGTACACTACCATGGTGTTTAATTGGCAACAAAGTAGTTTGCCTATTTAGAGAACATAAAGGAACTAGCTCCAAGGAGGCTACACTTGGCCAAATCCTTCTGGCCTGAGGAAAAACCAGACAGGAGACACACACTCTAGACAACAAAATCCCATTTGGCACATGGCCTTCCCACCCACATCTCACTGTAGCAGGCTTCTCTCATTATAAAGCAATCTAAGCCCCGCCCCCATGGAGTTTTGAGGATTACAGTTCCTTCATCTTCTCAGGACCCACCCCACCATCAAACAACACTTTCTGACTTCTGAATATTAGCTTTTGAGTGATGAGCAGCCTTGGGTCTAGGAAGACGTCCTCAGTACTGCACCATAAAGCCCACTGTGCCCTGAGTGTCCCTACTCTAGATGGATCCTCACTTATCAGCACACCTTAAAGAAAAACCTCAAGACTGTTGTTGTTGTTACCATTGTTTACTTCTCTCACTCTTTTTCACATCTTAGAATGGTCTGGAAAACCTACTTTCTAAATATGTCTAAGATCTGCTCACTTCTCTCCATCTGCCCCAGAGGATCCTCTGCTGCCCACATCTGCCACTTCTCATGAACTTCATTCTGCAGCCTTGCGGCCAGAGGGTCTTTCTGCTGTGCAAGCTGAGTGTGTCTCTCTGGAGCAAACCCTTCAGTGCTTCCTCAAATTCCCACGAGCATCCTGGGAGACCTCAGCCTTCACATCCACAACCTACTCACGCACACATTCTCATTCACTAAGTAAGCTATGGAACAAACATTACTAACAACTTCACAAATAGGTTAAATAAACTGCAGGCCAGGCCAGCCAGGTCATGTCTATTAGCATAACTAGGAACACCCTCCTTTGTTCTCAAAAGTTTTCTAACTTGTGTGTGCGTGCACACGCTCGCGAGCACACCGCGCACGTGAATGGCAGGGGTATGACCATCCTACTTGTCACATCTCTATAGCCAGATACATATCATTCACTCTTACCAGCGACTATAAATTCCAGACTCACTAAACTACCTTCAGTTCCACAAACAAAGCACACCTGCCTCTGGATCACTACATATGTCCCCCTTACACCTGACTGACCCCTACTGACCTTGTAAGTTCAAGCAAGATTTCATACATGGGGAGTATCCTATACCTCCGAAGTGTCAACTGTCCCTCCCTCCTTACCGACTGCTTCAAACACGACTGCCCCATTACTATTAATGCTTCTCTGTGTCTGTGTTTCTACTAGGTTCTTATCTCACCTTGTTTGGTGTACCACTTGGTAGGTGGGTAATGATTAATCCATCTGCCACAGAGCACAATGTCTACTGCCTACACTAGATGCCTAGATGGTTGAAACTAATAAATTGATTTCTACTTCCAAATAACTCAAATCTAGTTCAGCTGTCATAGTACAGAAAGCAGCTTTCTTAAAATGAAAACCTTCATTAAGGAAACACCCACTTCCTCACATAAAAGAACCAAAAGCCATTATTTCAACAGGAAATCGAAAACTCTTAAATTTATATACTTTTTTATATTTTAAAAAGCCAATGCTTATCCCATACATTTATGAATGTGCATGCATGAATGCATGTGCACAAGTATGTGTGCTTTACGTGTACGAGTACATGCTGGCAAATATTATTATTACAGTTTTCCTTAGTTACGATAAAAGATAAAGTAGATATAAATATTGTAACTATAATTCTTGTTTGATACCTGTTTTTTCATATGTAATTTTACTATGTTAAAGTTAAAGCCTTCCTTTTTATTTAAATAGAAAAGGGGAAATGGTATGGGAAATCCTTCTGTATATGTATTGCTTTTATTGGCTAATGAATAAAGAAGCTGGGTTGGCCTGTGATAGGCCAGAGTAGAGCTAGGCGGGGAAAACTAAACTGAATGCTGCGAGAAAAAAGGCGGAGTCAGGAGAAGCCATGTAGCCCCGCCAGAGACAGAGGCCAGATGGAAACTTGCCAGTAAACCACAGCCATGCAGTGATACACAGATTAATAGAAATGGGTTAAATTAAAATGTAAGAGCTAGCCAATAAGAAATTAGAGCTAATAGGCCAAAGAGTGATTTAATACAGTTTCTGTGTGATTATTTAGAGGCTGAGCAGCAGGGAACCAACAAGCTGTCTCCTATTACACTTATGGAGGTCAGAGGTCAACACTAAGTGTCTTCCAGGATTGCTCTTCACCTTATCTTTTAAGACAGGGTTTCTTGCCAGGCGATGGTGGCGCACGCCTTTAATCCCAGCACTCGGGAGGCAGAGGTAGGCGGATCTCTGTGAGTTCAAGACCAGCCTGGTCTATAGAGCTAGTTCCAGGACAGGCTCCAAAGCCACAGAGAAACCCTATCTCGAAAAAAAAAAAAAAAAAAAAGACAGGGTTTCTTACTGAGCCTGGTCTCTCACCATCTGCCTAGACTGGCTGGGTTATTACCTCCAGGAATTTGCTTGTCTGTGTCCTCACCCCAGGGATACGGCTACATACAGATGGGTGCGACCACACCTGTCTTCTTTACATGCATCCTCAGGTCCTCATCTTTGTATTACCTCTCAACCCTCCCCACAAACATATCTCCTCTTCTTTTCCTCCTCCTCCTCCCCCATCCTCATTCTCTTCTTCCTGTCCTCCTCCTCTTCTTCTTCTTCATTGTTGTGGTTTTTTTTTTCTTTTTGAACACAGGGTTTCTCTGTGCAGCTCTGCCTGTACTGGTACTTGCTTTGTAGACCAGGCGAGCCTCGAACTCACAGAGATCCTCCTGCCTCCGCCTCCCAAGTGCAGGGACTTGAGGCATGCACCACCACCCGGGTATATTTGTCAATTATACTTTCTAAAGCTCTCGCACAGACTGAGGCAAGGCTTTTGCCCCAGCAGAGTTGGTTTCTGCTTGTTGAGGGCACCACAGCCAATTTTAGACTACATTCTGGCAGGATGCTGCATGGTTGCTGAAGCTGATGACCAGTGTGACCAGATGAAATCGAGGGAGCTGATCCGAGTTCATTTTATCAACAAACATGGACTAGGCAGTTGCTGTAGCCAGGTTCTGTTCTAGGAGGGGCAGTGGAAGAAAAGCAAACAAGGCCCCTTTCTGTTGCAGGATGTTTGATGGCACTGTGACACTCCAGGACAGTTAATAAAGTTAACCTTGAATCAGGGGACGGAGTCACCATCAGGCAGACCAGAATTAGCCATAGAGATTTGAAGACCCAGGATACAATAGAGAGGCACAGGAAAGAGTGGGGAGGACCTTAGAAAGATTCTCTGCCTTTTTGATCTGGGAAGCGTGGAGATAGAGGGTCAGCTGGCCTGGTCAATCCTCTGCTGCTTTCTTGGCAGGTTTTTACCCCAATATTTGCATTTATTTATTTATTTTTGGTTTTTCAAAACAGGGTTTCTCTGGGTAACAGCCCTAGCTTTCCTGGAACTAGCTCTGTAGACCAGGATGGCTTCAAACTCAAAGAGATCCACCTGCCTCTTTCTCCCATGTACTGGGATTAAAGGTGTGCGCCACCACTGCCCCTGAGTTTTTGTTAATAACAGAACACTTTAGATAAGTGCCTTGCCTTTCTTGTCAAAGAATCATCTGTTTCAATGCGCCAGGCAATTCCAAGCTGTGGAGTTTATTTAAAGACTGGTGAGACAGAGCTCCCTCAAGGGCTATTAGATAGGTGGCTAAGGAGGTGTCCTCGGGTTGAGATCTAAAGAATGAAGGAGCTAGTGCTGGAGAACAAGGGACAGAGCACGTGAGGCTGGTACTGCAGAAGGACACAGATGCACAGGCACAGTCAGAGCCGCACAGCACAGGCCAGTGTGAACACAGACCAGCAGCCACACAAAGGCATGCTCACGAAGAGGTTGAAGGTTAGCGCCTTGTTTAGAGCAGGGCTACACTGCTTTCTATGCAAATGATGTGCACTCAGAGAAAAGGGAGCACCATTAATATAACTAGGGCTAAAATGCACTGGACAGCTGTAGGGCTTGAGCGCTGCTCACGACGGATCCCATGCAGATCCACGAGTGAGACATGCAGTTAGTTATTCACCTCCGGCTTGGACAACCGCGCAGAGAAACACTTCACGACACCACACCTTTGTTGTCAGCATCATCTCAAGCTACAACCAGGCTCCATAAAGATCATGCAGGATAAAATCTTTCCTCTATCCACCTGACTTTTGTGCACTGAGGCTGGAGGCTCTGTCCAGAAAGTGACCATCACGTCACACCTCAAAAGCTACTGTGTCACTACACCTGAGACCACGCTCAAATCCATTTCTCTGGAACTGAAGAATGTTCACAGCTCAACCCTACCTGAAAACCCAGCCCCAGCCCCATTCCCCACCCAGATCACTCTCTTCTCTCACTCACAAGAGCACCACTAGAGTAAACACGGCTTCCAGCTCACAACACCCATGTCCCTTCTTTCTTTATTGTCCCTCTCCCCCCATCTTGTAAGTTTATACTCCTCATTCTAGTAAATAACAGAGGTAAGCTACTGAGGGAGAGATCTAATACATAATTAGTCCATGGAGCAATTAGTAGGAGGGAAGTGGAGTGACTCTATATTCTTTACTCCATGTGAGTCTCAACATGACACGCTTAGCCTCTCTATAAAGGAAATGGTTGGCTCTGGCATAATTACAACAGGGATCCTCAGCCCAGAGGGAGGAATCTGTTAGGAAGCAGTGAAGATGGAATTGCAATCCTGGACTATCTTACGTGATGACGGGAAAGTCTGGCCTTTCCCAGCTATCCTCACCATCTGCTCCATGAGCCTATGCAAAACACAGGAAGGGGAGTGAGGAAGAGAGTGAGCAAGGACGAGATAACCCTCCCTGACCAAGGACCAAAGCACTGCCAGGAAGCAGCAAGCACTGCATGGGTTCAGCCCTGCTTGGGGATTTAGCATGGCACTGTAGAAACGATTTTGATTTGTCTGCATTTGCTTTCTTACAAAACAAGGGTAGATATAACGTTTGGTTTTGCTTTGCTTTTCATATTCTCACAAGTGAACCTAATTACTTCCGTTGAATTATAAACCATAAACAAAAGGTGAACTGACACAACCCAGAAAGATTATATCTTATCACCACCAGCAGAATAGATTTTCTCAAAAATAGTCCCTTACGTGTAGAGTGGAATGAAAGAATTCTCCAGACAGTTTAACTATTCAGTTACCTGTAACTACTCAGATCTGTAAGACTCTGATGGGGAACAACCCCTATATGCTGTGAATAAAGAAGCTGCTTTGGCCTGTGGCAGGGCAGAATACAGCTAGGCAGGAAATCCCAGCAGAGAAACAGGGTGAAAGAAGGCAAAGTCATAGAGATGTCAGCCGCAGCCAGGGAAGCAAGATGTGAGATAACAAGCCACAAGCCTCAAGGTAAAATATAGAATAATATAAATGGGTTAATCTAAGTTGTAAGAGCTAGTTAATAATAATCCTGAGCTAATAGGCCAAATATTTGTAAGTAATTTAAGCCACAGAGTGGTTATTTGGGAACTGGCAGGCGGGAAAGAGAGAAACCTCCAGTTACAAATGGTGCCCACTGCCTGGCGTGGATCCACGTAAGACCTGAGAAAGTTTAAAAAAGGTTCTGAATACACAGAAATGAAGCCTCACTGGGCTTCCTAGTCTCACAGTCTCATACCAGCAGTAGTGCAGAGACGCATCTCTCAACAGCTGCCTACAAAGTAGAGCTGGGCACCAGCTACCATGAGCTTAGCAGCATAGGTTTCTACAGTCTCACACAGGCCTCAGTACAGAGAAGCTAATCACCTGCACACTGTGTGGTGGATTTAGCTTCTACTCAGACAGACTAAAAGGGGTGATGGGCAGCGTGCTTGTTTGGTGGTGGCTTGGACCTGCTGTGTCCCACAGTTGGAGTGGTGAGCATGGCTCCCAGAACTGATAGTGAACTTACCTCCACCATGTTAGAAAGCAGAATGGGGTGGAGCCAACAGCCAAAGCTGCAGCTTTGTTCATAGCCACACCCACTTAGCATTTTAAAAACTCTCCTGGACAGAAAATAATAATTACAGATAAACAATAAAGATAGATTCAGACAAAAAGGACTCTAAATGGATCACAATGTGTTTGATAAATATACACAGGCTTGGGAAAGAGAGGATAAAGGATAGACAGAGTCACAGATTAAAAGAATAACTTAAAGATAATAAATAGGTTCTTAAAAAGGAAATAGAGTAATAAAAGGTATAATAAACCATGAAAGATAGAAAATACACAGAGAGTCTGGATTATGAATTATGTAGAAAATACTGCATTTTCTTTTGGTCTTTTGACTGTCAATGAGCTAACTGCAGAGAAACCAACATAGAGGTATCTGACTTCAAAGTTTGGGTCTAAGGATCTGTTGCTTTGTAAAAGAGGTTCTGCTTTTGTTTCCACATATGAGAAGCTGTGGATTCCTTCTAGGCTAATATCGTTTGATCAAGACCTCCTGAGAGGTCTCCATGGGAGCAATGGCCCAGGTGATCCAACATCCAGAACAGCTTACAGGCTATTGGCTTAGATGAATCAACCACAAAAAAAAAAAAAAAAATCCCAATCAAGACTTGACCATAATTTTAATTTTTTTCAGGATCCCCATTAGATTATTACATGTGTCCCCAATCAGCAGGAAGTAGTATAGAAAACTATACCTAAATTCCCAAAATATTGTTTATGAATGTTTGTTTTGTTTTAAAGTGGGTTGGTTATAAATGATTAATGGTCACAGTCAATCTCATTCTAAAGAAAAAGGGGGCTATGATACAGAAATGATAAAAAGGTAGATTATTAAATCTACTTTGATCCAAAAAACAACTTTTAATCTCAGAATACTTCACATTGGTGTAGATTTTGGTTTATTGATACATATTTAAGGTGAATTTTGTTATACTTATGTTTAAGGTATTATGTATGCAGCTCATTTAAAATGTAAAATACAGTTAAAATACAAATTAACAGTCATCTATAATGGTCAAACTTATAAGCATATTAATTGGGTTTTCTAGATATGCAGACATATTTCAGATGGATAGGTAATCTTAAAACACTTCAAAGGCCTACAGAATGTGGTATTTAAAATGTTTTAAAAAGGTAGACTTTTCTTGAAAGTGAAACACGCCTGCTCCTGGCAGCAGCAATTACTTCAAGGAGATGATGGACACTGAAGAAGCTCCTTATAGAGTTTCCTTTCAATATGGAAAGGCTAGCCATTTGGGCAAGAAACTGTTCTTGCCTGGACTGCTTGACAGTATAAACTGGACATACAGGATCTACAGGAAAAGCGACTGATGAACTTCCCAAAACAAGATGGAACAGTCCTTCAGGGTTCTTGCTTCATGGAAGAGTCTGCCAGGTACTCTGCAGGACACTGCAGACTGACAAACTGCCAATATAGGCATAACAGGTTCAAATTTCCTGCTTTACTAAGAAATATGCCAGATACTATGGACAAGAGGGGTGCCCTAACATTACGGAAGACCTTTGGGTGATTGTCCAGGCAGTCAGATATCTATCATTTCTAGAGTTTTGGAAGTTGCATCAATGCATTTCCTGTTAACTTAGGTAATATTATATCCCTCTGGATCTTTGATGGAGATGAAGAATAGATAGTTATAATTATAGCTTTCCTTAGTTATAGTAAAAGATAAACTAGATATGAAACTCTAGACTCACAAAAATAGGATAGAATATTTTCTTCAATTTTGCCAAGTTCAAACAGACTAAATATTGTAACTATAGTTCTTGCTTGATAACTGTTTTGGTATATGTAATTTTACCATGTTAAAGTTAAAACCTTCCTTTTTAATTAGAAAGAAAAGGGGAGATGATGTGGGATTCCCCTGTGTATGCTGTGAATATGTTTTATTACCATTGGTTAATAAAGAAGTGGCTTTAGCCAATGGCTGGGCAGAATACAGCTAGGAGGGAAATCCAAGCAGAGAATAGGGAGGAAGAGGGTAGAGACAGAGAGATGCCAGCAGCTTCTGGGGAAGCAAGATGTGAGGTAACAAGCCATGAGCCTCAAGGTAAAGTATAGAATAATAAAAATGGGTTAATTTAAATTATAAGTTAATAATAAGTATGAGCTAATAGGCCAAACAGTCTGTAATTAATATTAAGCTTCAGAATGTTTTTTGGGAACTGGAAGATGGAAGAGAAAAAAATGTCCGGTTACAAGATTCTCCATTTAAAGAGGTATGACCTGTTTTCCTACTTATAAAATATTATAGAAAAATGATACATTACTTTAAAATATTTCAAACACAATTTTCTAAAATATACTTTGAAAATATGTATTTTTAATTATTTTGTAAGTTTCTGATATGGCATTAGGAGACAGACAGACTCAAGGTAGGTGACCAAGTAACAGAACTAAGAAACAAAACAATACTGAATTCACTACCTGTCCTGATCGATTCTTTTCAAAGCCAAATCTTGGGCTCTTAAGAAAAAACACTCTAACCTAAGCAATCTGGGTTAATAGGCCACAAATCTAAAATAGAACTTACTGTTGGTTCTGTGGCACATGCTTGTAATTCCAGAATACTGGAAGCTGAGGCAGGGGGGCTGAATTCTTGAGAGCAGCCTAGGCTACAAAAAAAAAAAAAAAAAAAAAAAAAAAAAAGAAAGAAAGAAAAATAGGACTCACTCATAGAAGACTGTCATGGAAGCTGTAATTTACATTAGCAACTTATCGGATGCAAGGTGCACGCCACACATTGTATAATACACAGGCATGCTGAGCTTCACATGTAGCCACCTCCTCTAAAACATGGGAGTACTTCTGATACCATCAACGGACCACATGCTTACAGAGAGCCAGTGGGGATGATCTGTAAGCCATCTTAGATACTTGTACTTACTACTGGATATATGCAGTTGAATTACTGCATAAGACGATGAAACGAGTGAAAAAGTAACTTTAAAAAAACCTAAGTTGAACATTTTTAGGAACCATTAAAATAAATTGCTAAAAGCTCACTAAGTATAACCTAGACAGCAGTTCAGACAGATGGGGAATCATTTCTAAAAATCTAGGATTCTGTACTCACAATGATTTGAAATCACCTCAAATTCTCCAGGCTCTTTACAACAAACTAAAAACGGAAGCTATAGGCAATGCATTATGAATGTGGGTTACACAAGACAAGAACTGCACTCCCAGGAATGGACTCAACGGGAGTCGCTGGCTATCTAAGGACTGCTGAGCATGCCTGAGATGAGATATTCACTGCTTCCCTGCTCATCGTCATCTATCAGTTCAGCAGATGACTGCAGCCATCCTTCTCCACTCAGCCTCCTCCTGCTGCTGTCCCCACCTGAGCTGTGGACCAAGGGCAGCCTTGTCCCGTGAGGATTCTAAGGGCACTGGTGTTTGCTGTGGGACAATGGTTTTTTATCCTGTCACTTGTATTATTTTTAATAAAATGCTGATTGGCCAGTAGCCAGGCAGGAAGTATAGGCGGGGCAACCAGGCAGGAAGTAGAGGCAGGGCAATGAGAATTCTGGAAAGAGGAAAGTTTAAGTCTGCAGTAGTGGCCCAGCCTCAGAGGAAGCAAGATGTGACCGCCTCGCCAAAAGGGGTACCAAGCCATGTGGCTAACTCAGACAAGAATTATGGGCTAATGTAAATTATAAATTAGTAAACAAGAAGCCTGAGCTAATGGGCCAATGAGTTTATAACTAATGCAGACCTCTGTGTGATTCTTTGGGACTTAACAGCTACAGGACCGGGCGGGACAGAAAACCTCGGCCAACAGGTGTTAACGAGCTGGTATGTGCAGACCATGCGCACGTCTTAGTCTCCAGGTGAAGACAGTGCCATCTTTAGATGACCCTTAATGGCTGCCAGTTGTATGACCTATTCATGTTAACTTAAAAACAAATTTGCCTTAATGATCATTAAGCAACATAAACACAATTTATGATGTATTTACAAGGCCACTATTACGACCAAAATTTCGCTATTAAGGTTAATTATTAATGTTTAAATATGATAACAGGGGTTTGAATGTGTATTTTTGGAAAGTCTTTACATATATATGAAAATATTTTCCATGAAATAATGTTGAAATTTTTTCAAAACCAATGAGGGAAGGGGAACATGTGGGACAGAGACTAAAATAACTGAAACTGCCTAGGGGCAGCCCACTGTAGCCGTAGGAGGTGTCCATGAAGGTTCACTGTGCCTTTCTACTTTGGTCTACATTTGAAATGTTTACAAATAGCTACAAAAAAATGCTGAAGTATGCCAAAATGTTTGGATAATGTATTAACAATTCATAGGCATGGACTTTTTACGAAATTCTATTAATATATTTTGAACAAACAAAAATAATCACTGAATGACCCACAGAAGAACAAAGATTCATTCACTGAATCTTAAAATTCTAAGCCCAGAGCAACATTCCAGCCCAGTTCTCGGTACTTCCGCTGCTTCTTACCCTGCCCTGTTCACACCTGGAGGCTTCAGGAGTCAGTCACACCAGAAACCAGCTACAGCGTTATCAGAAGAGGAATGCAGTCAGGCCTACATGACCCCGTGGTGGACACCAGTGAGGTCAGGATGACAGGCCAACCTGGCTATAGGTCAAAGGGGTGAATGGTCCAATGGGTTATGTGTGTCCTCGTGTCCAGGAAATGACAGCTTCTACCTGGCTTTCAGACACACCTATCAAGAGACATATTCTTACTTCTCTCCAGAATCTCTGAATTGATTGAGATACACAAGTTACAGAAGGATGATCCTCCAGGGCTTCCGAAGCTCGCTGATCCAATTAAATACAGCAATGCTTGTCCTGGATACAATCAATTAAGGTTTAAGAAGGAATTAAAGATTTCAATCCGGTATCAAAGTGAACACAAGCTCAAGAAGCAGCAGCAAAGGAGCTAGTCGTCGGGCGTGGTGAAACACTCCGATAGTTTTACATTCCCAAACCAACGCAAGGTCCCAGGCGCGGCATACAGCTAGCTCCCTACTGACTTGGCCCATGGCCAATTCTGTGCGAACAGGCACTGGCCAGACGTGCACACCCAAGGGGAATACCTTTCCTAAGAGCTCTGAATGACAACACCACCCCTTCCTTCAGGTCTCAGTCACCTTCCTGTGGGACTTCACTGACCACCGTATTCAGCCCCACCCCCACTCACCTTGTAAACTGGCCACCACACCATGGGAGAAAGTCCTGGGGACAGGGATCTTGTTTTATTTTATGTGCATTGGTGCTTTGCCTGCATATGTGTCAGATCCCTAGAACTGGAGTTACAGACATTTGTGAGCTGACATATGGATGCTAGGAATTGAACCCAGATCCTCTGGAAGAACAGTCAGCACTCTTAACTGATGAACCAGATTTCCAGCCCCCTGAGGACAGTTTGAAAAATAATTTCTTAGAAGCTATATTCCTCACATTGCAACATTCTTTGGTCCAATAAGTGAGTGATGAAATTACTAAAGAACAAAGCAGCATAATGAGCGGCCATGTGATTTCGGTGAACTGGGTACATGGTTCTGCTCTACAGATAAAGAAAGCTACTAGAGACAAGGCTGGCCAGGAACTCACTACTTGGTAGAAGATGACCTTGAACTTCTGAGCTCCCTGACTCTACAGTCCAAATGCTAGGACTACACGAGACTCAACAACTTGTTCTGTTTATAGTACTATGAAATACCACAACCCAATCATAACACCCATTTCTCGCTTTACAGACAGATACATTGGTAAGCCCACAGGGAAATGTTCAATTAGTTCTTGAGATCAATTGGTAAAGATAACACTTTAGTAATGTTACCTTCAATCTTTAAAGTGGGTGGCTGCTGCTGCTTCTCCTCCCCCTCCCCCCACTTTCTTCTCTTCAACTCAAACCATTAGTGCCACTATCTCGAAAGCCATGACAAAGCAATCCTTCTAGTCTGGGAGTCTAAAACCTCTAACCTAGACAGAAAACACCTATGAGAATCCTGCAAACCAGAGAGTGAGCGCGAAGCCCTCTCTGACTCCTTTGGAAACTCCCAAAGGCGGCAAACAGAGGCCCAAGGCTCTAGCAAAGGCATTGGAGAGCAGTCAGCATCCAGACACAATGTGAGACCTGGAGAGGCAAACCTACAACTGGTCTCCAGCACCCTAAGGGACAACTGGTGGGCAGCTCCTTCCTGCACTGAGACAGGGACTCAGGCCATGCAGAGATCTGCACCCCACACAGCATAGAACCAGCAAATGGCTCCCTCGTTCTCACTAAGAAGGGCAGGTGGATGAACTTCTAAGGTTAAGGAGTAAAAACTAAAGAGCAAGCCCCTGGAGGGCTGAGAGGCTCTGAAGGAAGGCAACATAAGGTCTTACTTTCAAGGCCAGCTATGGGCATCCGAATACAAAGACCTTCACCCCCAGGTTATGATCAAAATCCATTGTACATTTTTATAGAAGAGTAGCTTTATTTATCACTATATTTTTTTAGGCCCATCTGGATTGTGTGGAATTCACAGCCAAATCTACTCCAGTCTGTCTATTTAGAGGAAAGTGAGCTTGCAGTACACTTGTCTGCAGCACACTAACCAGACTCGTCTAGGACCAGAACCCAGGCTCCTGATCTCTCCGCTAGCCTACCACTGCTCTAAGACACACACTATTATTGCATTCTGAAGACATTACATTTTTTTTCTTAAATACAAAATTTAAAGGAAATCTCAAACCAAATGAGTTCTTATGACATGGCTACAGTTACTACAGAGGATGGTAGCTACCTCAAAATCCATTCCATGCATACAATGCCCCCTCATGTATCTTGGGTGTTTTACTTTATTTGAGACGGTCTTGGTATGGTAGCCTAGACTTGCCTGTACCTACCATGTACTGGCCTAGAACTCTCAGCAATCCCCCTGTCAAAACAGCTTCGTGTGAAAGCACAATTCACGGAGAAACACTCAGCACTAAAAGGTAGTATGAGGTCATTAGTATTTATGATGGTTGGCAAGATGAGAACCAGCCAGGAGACAAGGCTCCCAACGCCTATGAGAGATTATCTTAGTTAGGGTTAGTCTTTTGGTGTGCCTGTGAGAGGTTATATGGATAGGTGGGAAGACCTACCCACTGTGAGTGGCACCAATCCCTAACCTGGGCTCTGGGATTGTACAGAAAAGAAAAAGCTGCACACACACTCTCCCTTCCCTCCCTCTCCCCCCTCCCAGAAGCCCCCCCCCCATCTCCCTCTCCCCTTCTAGCTCTCTCCTTCATAACTATAGGTGGAATGTGACCATCTGCTTCCTGTTCCTACAGCTTTGACTCTGTTGTGAGGATGGACTGTACCCTTGAACTGTGAGCTGAAATACATCTTCGATTGCCTTTGTCAAGGCATTTTATCATAGCGACAGAAAAAGAAGCTATGAGCATTTGTGAGTCTGTGTATTACTGTAACATTATACACATTTGAATAACAGTATCAAAAATGGGAAGAATTTAATTTATGCTCTGGAAAGACTGACTCAACCCTTTCCCTGGAGAATCTATTCTAAATACTGAAAACCAAGCACAGTATATAAACACATCAAGCATTTTAAGGAAACTGCTTACGTGGAAACTAAAAGGAGAACTGACTTTAACCATTCCTAAACACCACATCTTTGTCCACAGGGAACTGGGAACGGACCAGGGCATGAGACTATCTGTCCTCCACATGCTCTTTGCTGGCTCCTAAAAGTGACCTAAGACGACAAGTCCTGCATAAAATTTTAGAGCCCAACCAGAGACTCTAGACTTGTATCTTCTTTCAAATACACTTTCTGTCCTGAAGGAAGGACACTCTATCAAAGAGCACTTTAAATGAGACCTCAGCTCCAGCACACCTTGTTATGGAATGGTACTCTCTCACTGAGAGGTAGAGAAGCAAGTCTGTGACCCTTGGGAGCACTGCCTCTTCAGGGATAAATACTTCAGGACTCATGTTCAGATATTAAAGTAAGTTACAAAGACTGAGTCAAGAGACCCAGCATCCTTAAATACTATGTTTATAATGTCTAAAATGAGCAAGAGGGGCAAAAACGTCACGGTTTTAAAGACCATAAGGAAAAAGGAGAAAAAGAAATACTAATTGGGAAGTTGTAAGATGTACACAAGTGTATAACTCTGAACGCTTGGCGGTAATCCATTCTCACCCAGATGCGCACACAAACATCCCAGAGATGAGATTTTCACAGCTGCTCTCACACTCCGCTCTCTTCCCTTCCAGTGAGTGTGCTCCCAGGACACTATCACACTCTGCTCTCTTCCCTTCCAGTGAGTGTGCTCCCAGGACACTATCACACTCTGCTCTCTTCCCTTCCAGTGAGTGTGCTCCCAGGACACTATCACACTCTGCTCTCTTCCCTTCCAGTGAGTGTGCTCCCAGGACACTATCACACTCCGCTCTCTTCCCTTCCAGTGAGTGTGCTCCCAGAACACTCTGATTCGGCTTTTATTCCTGCAGGTGCGCCAAGCTAATACCAGACTGAAACAGCAAAGTGCAATGAATGTTGAAGTAAAAAGCATACAGTCAACAGGGCGGTGGTGGTGCACGCCTTTAATCCCAGAGTGGAGGCAGAGGCAGGTGGATCTCAGTGAGTTCAAGGCCAGCCTGGTCTACAAAGTTCCAGGACAGCCAGTACTGCACTGAGAAACCCTGTCTCGAAAAACCGAAAAAAGCATCCAGTCACATGGCCTGTAAGACATGCTCCTTAGTCAACACAAGGGAAAAGCTCTAGAAAATGCCAAACTGGAGTAAAGGCAGAGAAACCCAGAGAGAAGTACACGTGCTAAGCAGAATTTCACCCTGTATTCACCGAACCCTGACGGAGCTGCACTTAGGCTGCAGAGAGTCAGGGAAGTAAGGGAGCAAAATTCTGACCCTGACCAGCTGGGGCTGCTAGGAATCCCAGTCAGAAGGAAAGAAGGAGGGGACAGCAAGGAAATGACGCCAAGGTGTGAAGCAGGCTGTCTGGCATGGCTGGAAACCACGAAGGAGCAGCACGGGAAGACAACTCAAGGCTGAGAGACTCCAGAGGACGGGGTAAACACACGCTTCCTGGGAAACACAATTTCAGTGCGACAACCAGAACCACTCAGACTGATCCCAAGGGAAAATAAAATAGTGAAACATCTAAGGAAACAAAGCACCATGAAGGAGGGTGCAGAAAGACCCAGCTGGACTTCTGTTACCAGAGCCATCAGGTCAGAAACTGAAAACATGAGGAAGGAATCCGAGACTAAAGAAAAATCACACAGAACTTCTAAAACCAGAATACAGCCCAGACCCCCTTAAGTCCCAAGCTTTGCACATAATCCACACTGACACCACAGTGGACTTCAGAACAGTGAAGATGGGGGTCTTGACAACAGGCAGAGGGAAGACCTGGGCACTTAGAAAACAACTGTAGCCAATGGCTGCTCAGTGACCCAGGAAAGCTGAGCAAGGACAGGTTCACTGTGCTGAGCCTAGAACTTGCTGCACCCAGAAAGCCCACCATCTCTGATGGACAGGAAAAATGCATTTCATAAATGACCAGTTATCAACAACAAGCCTGCCTTAATGGGAACCCCAGTTTACTCTAAGCAGAAGAAAACCCTGTACCCAAGAAAGGGTGTAGCTGGGAGCAGTGGTGGACACCTTTAATCCCAGCACTCTGGAGGCAAAGGACTGAATATAAGAAAATATAGTATACAAAGATAGGGATACAATACATCTAAATAATCATTAATTCTATACAGTGAAAACATCCAGTTTCTATTTTATTTAATACTAAGTAATAACTGATTATACTAGGAAATTTACTGCAGTTATATATCCTTAGGTCATTTTTAAATTCAGAAAGTATGATATTGAATAATTTCAGACTTAAATTTAGAAACATCAACAGACTAACGTCCTCCACTGGGGAAAGAGACATTTAACACAAGCCCAAATGGTAGGGATTGGGAGAGGCAGTATAGCTTCCAAAACCCTGAGAGCTGACTAATCCTCAATCAACCTGTGAGATGGTAAATATCAGGAAACATAAACAGCAGCAGATAAAAATCCCTAGCAACAAAGATCACTAGGATCAAAAGGTAAGATCTGTCAGGACCCTTTCCCAGCACTTGGGAGGCAGGTGGGTCTCTGTGGGTTTGAGGCCAGCCGGGTCTACAGAGCAAGTTCCAGAGCTGGTAGCCAACTCTGTCTCAAAAAAACCAAATAAATAAATAATTCGACCAATATTTATGAAATGAAAGCTAGTAAAGTCAAATTAACAGTGGAAACATAGTTTTAAGGAACAATGCATCACTAGCAACAGGGGGGTCACCTCGTAAAGACAAAAGTCTAATCACCTGAAAGGTACTGTTAAGCTTAGTGAAACTGTTTAAGCCCACCATTTTATTTAGTCTTTTGTTTTATATTTTAAGTTTATTTTTTATAAAGTTTTTAGAACCTCATGTTAAGCATGCTGTATTTGTAACATTTCCATCCCTCCCTCGCTTCTCTCTCCAACACGCCCACTCTGGCTGACTTAGACCCCTTCTGTGGTTCTTTACTTATATGAGCACGTGCGCACGCGCACACACCTGAGTACATTTATTGCTGCTCACATACACAAGTGTTTGGAGCTGATCACTCAAGCCTGACAAGGGTCTTGTCCCTGGAGAGCCTTGACTCCCCCTCCTTCAGCAGCCACTGAATGCCAGAACTCTTCCCTGCGGGTGGGGCCCGAGGATTCCATCCCATCGGTATGCTGCTGGTGTGGTCATGATGCAGGCTGTCTGGGCAACCACATTTTTGAGATGTCTGGGTAAGGCTTCCTATAGTGTCACCACATCACAGCGGACTCCCTGGTCCTCTGGCTCTTAAATCTCTCTATCCCTTCTCCTGCAAGAGCCCATTTTAGTATTTCCACCAACTTCAGACTGTAAATTGGTAAGGATACAGATGTGAAGAGCATATTTAACAAGTTCAACCTTATTCACTAACTACATGCACACAGAGAACTGATAGACTCTTTCTGCACAAAGACACATAAATAATTGTTTCCTAAGTATACGCTTAGTCTCAACAGATTTCTAGCCACAGTACTGGCTATCAAGGAGACTCCTTGATCGATGCTTTCAAATGAGAAACAACCACGGGGAAATCTTAAACTTTTGGAAGCTAAGCACAATGTTTACAACTCACAGGTTAACTATCACTCTTTGAAGCCTCAAAGTGTGAGGCTGTTCCAGCTATTTAACACACTAAGAATCAATTTTTCATGGAATTATGAGTAGACCCCTGTATTTCAAAACATTACTAATATCTAAACCGCAGGCATAATTTTTGCATTGTGCATGTATAGGTTGCTAACTTTCAGTCGGAGGTAAGTTACAATGTATGAGTCTCTGTCACTAGACCGTCATCACTGCTCTTCCACACTGATGCTGAGGATACAAAGGTGAGCAAAAGGGTGGAGGCCCCCAGCCTCCAGGGCCCACAGCAGCTTAAGGAGGCAGCCACCAGCTAGAGAAGCACATGTAACCGGGAACTGGGAGGAATGACAGGACAAAGAGGCTTCTGGGAAGGGATGCTCTGGGCTAAGACCTCATGCGCACAGAGAAGGCACGCAGGAAAGAACAGCAGACACGTCACATCAGGGCATTCTTGACAGGGTCTCGTCACAAAGCCCAGACTGGCCTCGAACTTAGATCGGCCTGTCTCCATGCCCCTAGAGCTAGCATTACAGGTGGACAGCACTACACCCTGATGAAAGCTACCAAGTTTTAAGCGGTTAAAGTCAAGCTATTATTTAACTTTCAGATGATCAATATAAAGGCAAAACACAGTAAAAACAATCTTTGCCAAACTCTTCACTTCCTAATCTCTTCCTCCTTTCCTAAAGACTGTTTCACGTTTCTTACAGAATCTTTCTCTGACTACACATACAGACAGGTAAGACATAAAATACTGTTGTGCGAAGTGCCCAGGAAGCATCTCTAAGTCTCCTGCGCTATAACTATACAACTAGGGTATGGTGGCACATGCCTGCCATCCCAGCACCTGGGCACAGAGGCCTGCAACCGCTGGGAGTTTATCTTGGTCTACAGAGCGAGTTCCAGGCCAGTGAGGGCCCATGTCAAAATCAGAACAAAATTCTCCCCAAACAAACTATTTTAAAAAGTCTTGTGTGTGTGCATGTGCACACGTTCACACATTTGTGCATGTGTCCACATGTGTGTGGAGGCCAGGAGGTCAGAGGTCACATAGGTGGCCTTTCTGGTGTCTTCATCTTATTTTGAGACTATGTCTCTCTCTGACTCTGACAGGCTGGCTGGCCAGGGAAGCCTTCCCAGTGCTCTAACTACAGATGCACTAGTTTGGGCTTTCTTTTTTTTTAACTTGGATTCTGGAACCCAGGTTCCCATCCACGTACACGTCACCGATCAGCCAATCTCAGCCACTCGGCTTTAATTCTTAAGACTCTTCTGGTAGGATTTCTATTAATCAAATAAAGAGGTTTTTGCTTGGAAGAGACTACAAGGTTGCTTTCTAACTGTGCCCAGGGCATGCAGTCTGGTGAAGAGCCTCGTCTCCTAGCCAGACTGCTAAGGTTCCACACTCATTTGATTCAATCATAAGCTGCATAACAGATCTGGAAAGTGAAGTTGGAAGGCAAGGCACCAGGCATCCCAGAATTTTATTATTCCTATAAAGTGACCGTGTAAGCACAACAGGATCCAAATCAACCAGCGAAGCCTAACTCCAGTATGGAACTTACAGTTAATCACGTGGCTATAGGCCGACTGCCATTAATTATGTTTATTTTGACACAGACAAAAAGTTCTCAAGACTTCATCTTTGAAATGAACTCATGTTTACTCAGATTCACTGCAGGATTATGTCAGAGCATAATCTCAGGGGACACCTAACGGAGGTCACGACAGAAACCCTCCATCCGCCCGTCCCTCACTGTGTTTGTTAGATGAGACCTGTCTCCAAGCAGTGTACTCAAGCGCAGTCCAACACTCGACTGAAGAAAGATGAGAAACAAACCCAGATGATCCCTTTAAAATGTTCAGTTGCTGATTTTGTCTTTGGCAAAAGAACTGCCCAATTAAAGTTCTTTTTGTCTATTAGGACTTTACCAAGAACTCTTAAAGTAACGAGATTCAGGATGACTAGAGAGACGGTCCAGTGGTTAAAAGCACTGGCTGCTCTTCCAGAACCTACATGGGAGCTTACAACTCTCAGTTAACTCCAGTTCCAGGGGATCCAGTGGTCTCTTCTAACCTCTGTGGGCACCAGGAAGGCATGTGGTACACAGATGTCCATGTGGACAAAACACCCATACACAAAAAATAATTTAAGAAAACATGGAACTTCAGAGTATATTCAAGGAAATCTATTAAGAACAAGGAAGACGAAAAGAGTGTCTGAAGAAAATACCATCCTCCAGTAAATCCTACGGCAATCCCAGCAATACCTCAAACGTCCAGATGAAGCATTTACTTCCCAACACTCAGCTCTTACAGCCAAAGCTCGAGTACCACTTGAGCTTAAAACGTTACTCAGAGTCCATCATCATTACTAAGTACATCTAACCACCGACAGGAGTAAAGGAAGGAGAAAAATCAAACCGTTCAGCAGTAGGAAAGGGAAGGGGCTGGGACAAACAACAGCGACAACTTGTCTCTCTGGGAACAACTGAAAAAGAAGACTCTGGTTTGTCACAGAAGCATCTGGGAACAGAAAAGCTAGAAAACTGCAGAAGGCTTCCCTTCTAATGACTGCTTCCCAGCCAGCCCCTTTCTTCAGTCAGCAATGGTCTGTCACCCAGTCCACGTGGGGACACCGCCACCAGGAACTGTGATTACGAAGTGGAGAAGGGCACCAAGGGCCAGGAGAGCTGGAATTTGCCTTCAGAGAAGCAGATAACAAGGGAGGAAATGTTTACACGGCTAAGGACTAAGAGACTTGTGTTCAGTGAGGTCACAGGCAACTCAACTTCAGAACAAGGACCACCGTGCTTTTTCCACTAGAAACGTTAAAGTTCAAGCTTCACCGGCAAACAAACGTTTCATTAAACATGGGCATGTGCATTTGCTGCCAAGCGAAAACAGGCATGCGCACCTCAGAGCCGTCAAAAGTATTACAAACCAACTCCTACAGAATAGGGTTCACGTCACGAACCACTGTCACGGGTGCAAGACAACTACGCACTTGGACTCGCGATTTCTGAAATGTTTGGCAACAAACCTCAAAATCAAATTTCCTTAGAAATCTTTCGCTTGAATTGGGTTTTATTGCCAACAAGGTGGTCACAAAATCAGGGTGTTCAGAGGTGGGCAGTTGGTTCATATCTGATAAAACCAAGCAATGGCACAGCCCAGATAGACTAACGAGGCAATTCTGATGACAGCGACCCTAGCAAGTTCCCTGGGGAAACCTCATTTCTGTATAAACACTCCACCTACAGAGCTGGAGCACAGAATCTGTCTGGGCCCCAACTTCAACAGACCAAGCGGTATCAGGCACTTCTCATCTCTCAAACTCCTTCACATTAAAAAAAAAAAATTATCCTCCATAAACTCCCACTCGAAAATAAAAAAGTTTGCATCAACCCAGAAGCAGCTTAGATAACTCAAAAATAATTATGGAAAGACATGCTGATGTTTGACATAATCAGAACTCCACGGATAAGTTAATCCACTCCCCACACATCACATCACAGATCCATCAGGGGTTCACCTATGGTACTTCCTCCGACCCCAGGTCCTCATTTCCAAGGTTCAGGCTTTTCTCGAGGGCTATTTCATCCCCCAAGTAACTACTGAAACCGCACAAGAAAAGGGAACCGGAGAGACGAATTTTTGCAGACTCAGATAGCAAAAACGGACTGCTAATTTCACAAACAGCAGCATAAAATAAGCAAACCAAGATTCCTGGCCATTCACCAAGCAGGAACCAAAGTTCCTTCCACTAAGCAATTCGGGCCTTGGCCCTTTTTTCTTGTTGTTGTTGTTTCTCTTCTGCCAGCAAACACGTAACCTAAAAGCACAGTCATTTCCCTCTTGATACTTTATTCACTCCGAAAACGTCCCATTCAAACCGAAAAGACAGCAAACCAAAAGGAAAAAATGAGAGACTTAAAGGCAGTGGGCGCGGAGCGCGGCTCCGGGAGGCTGCAGCGTCCTCCCCGCCCGGCTCGGCCCCCTGGCGCGCGGGGCCGCGGACCGGGGAGGGAGGCAGGGGACGCGTGGCAGCCTCCGGGGGTCCGGGGTTCCAGGGTTGCGGGAACTTTCCGTCCCGGGGCGCTCGCCTCGGCTCAGGTGCAAACTTTGCAAAGCCGCCTCCCGGGAAGCCGACCCCAGCGCTCCTCCGCTCCGGTGCCCGAGGCGGCGGCCCGGGCCGCTGGGACTCGCGAGCAACCCCGCCGGGGCTCTTCGGCCTCCCTCCCCCGCCGCCGCAGCGGAGCCGAACGGCCGGCCCGGCCTGCGCCGCGCGCCCCTCACCTTGGTGGCCATGGCGGGCGGTTCCCGGGCCCCGCTGGGCCGGCTGGTCTCCCGCGCCGCGGAGCGAGCTTCGGCCCTAGGCGGGCGGCGAGGACGGCTGCGGCTGCGGCTGTGGCTGGCGGCTGCGGCCCGGCGCGGCGGCGCGGCGGCTCCGTCTCAGCCTTGCTCTCGGCGCTCGGGCCCCCGCGGCTCGGCGCCTCCCGCCGCCGCCCGCGCCTGCAGTTCCTGAAAGTCCCCGGCTGCGCGGCCCCCGCCCCCGCCGGCCAAGCCTCCCATGGACCGCGGCGTGCGCAGCGCGGCCGGCGGAAGCGCGCCTGGGGCCTCGGTCGCAGTCCGGCCTCCACGCCCGCCCCGGCCTCCGCCCCGACCCCGCCGCCCGCGGGCCCCTGTGTGCGTGGGCCACGGCCGGAGCGGCGGCCGCGGGGGCGGGCGAGCGCCCGGGTCGCGGCCTGGTGTGAGCCGAGCGGTTCCCCGTGTCGCTGCGTGCGGGTGGAGGACGACGACGGCTCTGGCTACCCGCCTGGGATCCCCGGGACACGGCGGGGCTGCAGATGGGTCGGGGTGCTTGGGGGTTGACTACCGCGGGTGCCACATAGCCAGCCAGCCAGCCCGGGCCGAGCAATGGCTTCCTGCTCCCTGCCTGGGAGATCCTGCCTTCTCCATGGAGTTTCCTCAAGGCTGTGATCTGGCCTGGGCGTCTGTCTGGGCCTGGACGCTGGAGGATTCCATTCTCAGATGACCCACTTCGGTCTTTTGGATCATTAAAAAAAAAAAAAAAAAAAAAAAAAGCCTCAGAGCTTTGAGGGTACTACAGGTTTCCTTAAGTTGAAAGAGAAGTCCGAATTATAACATCTTCAATTCAGAGTAGTTTGTCCACAGTGGAATCTATGTGAGTTTTATTAGTAAACGATGACTTAAATCAAGCAATGAGATTTTTTTCACAAAAAAATGCCACTGGAAAATTTGCCTTAATTGTTGTGATAGTTTAGTACATTGTATTTTTATTTAGGATATATCTTCTAGATATAAAATAGACTCTGTTACCCCAGGAAGTTGGTATTCAAATTTATAACTTCTTGGGGGGTGGGTGTAGAATGAATGACGTATGAGCCCTTGTGTTTGCTCCCTAGCACTGGAAAAAAATTTTTTTGACTCCCCAGAGATTTTGCCAGTTATAGCCAATAATTATGTTTAAGTGGTACTATAAGGTTTTCTGTGACTGTGTTATGTGTTGAGCTCATGGTCAATGCTGTAGTCAGCCATGGTAATATTCTTAAGTAGAGTGTGTGTGTTGTGTGTATGTGTTATGTGTATGTGTAGTGCTGGTTAGTTATGTCAACTTGACAAAGGCTAGGGTCATTTTGGAAGGGGAAACCTCATTTGAAGAAAACATGCCCCCACCAGTCCAGCCTTCAGGCAAGCCTGTTGTTCATTTTCTTGATGAAAGATGTGTGATGGGTGTTGCCACATCTGGGCTGGTTGTCCTGGTAACTGTAAGAAAGCAGGCTGAACAAACCATGAGGAGCAAACCAGTGAGCAGCCCTTCTCCATGGCCTCTGCATCAGTTCCTGCCTCCAGGTTCCTGCCTTGAGTTACTGCCCTGATTTCCTTCCATGATGCAAACTATGATATGGAAGTGTAAGCAAAATAAACCCGTTCCTCATCAAGTTGCTTTTCATAATGTTTTATCACAGGAAAAAAAGTCCTAACCCACATACACGTTGGGCATGAGTGGGTACATGCTTAGAACACGTGTGTAGCTCGGAGGACAACGTGTCCATTCTCTTCCACCGTGTGGATCCTGGAGATCACACTGAGGCTGTCATGTTTGGCAGCCAGTGCCTTTATCAGCTGAGCCATCTGGGCAGTCTCATCTGTTGTCTTTCTAAGTACCGGAAAAAGAAAGCCATTGAGAGCCTTCTTTCCGCGTTCTAGACTTGAAGCCCCCGACTCACTGAACCCTTTGAAAAGGTTTTATCTAATTATTTACCATGATAAACAAATGATGCCTCGAATAATTTGCCTGATTTGATAATACAAAATTGAAAGGAACCATAGTCTTGGGACCAGCAGCTTCTAGGAATGGATCCTCCTGTCAGACTTGGGCAAGATAGCAAAGACCTGTATCAAAGCATTTTAAGACCAAGTAGAAAACACCTGAACACTTGCTAATAGGACTGTCGCAATAAGTAAGGTACATGTAAACAAATTAAGTTCTGGGAGGTTCATAAAATGATAATGCAATCAATCCTTTATCTTTACACATTCTCCAACCCCTGGATTCAGCCAGTCTCAGATTAAAAACATCTGAAAAGAGAAACTGCATCTGTACTGATCATGTGCAGACTTCCTTTTATTGCCACTATTGTCTAAACCATCAAAACCAGCTATTTACCTACTATTTGCACTACTAACAGTTCAAAATATATGAGAGGCTACATAAAAGCTCTATGGGAACGTTGTGCTGTCTTGTGAAGGGACTTGAACATTTCCAGAATTTATGCTCATAGGGAATTGGTATTGATCCATCACTCCTGGAGACCAAGGCCAAAACAGTATTTTAAGAGTATTGACAAAGGTGAAAACATTGTGTATAGTACCGTCCATTTGTATGAAGAGCTTAGAAATAAGCTGTACAAGTCCAGAAAATTTTAGAGAGTTTAATCAGATTTTATGGGCCATGAAAAAATTATTTTAAAGCATAAGTTTATATACTAAAAGGTATTTAATTTTAAGATGCCGGGACCAGTGCCACAGATGGTTCTCAGCCATCATCCGTGTGACTCGAACCTGGATCCTCTGGGAGAACAGCCAGCATTCTTACATTCTTAACCACCTACATCTCTCCAGCCCCATTTTAAATTCATATTTTATGTTTGTTTGCTTGCTTGCCTGTTTTTGTCAAGATAGCTTTGGTTGTCCTGGAACTCACTCAGCAACCCAGACTGGCCTTGAACTCACAGAGATCTGCTTGCCTCTACCTCCAGAGAGCTGGGATCAAAGGTGTGTAAAACCACCTCCCGGCTTAAGTTTATACTTTTTTTAATAAACAAGTAAATAACTTTTTTGTTTGGTTTGGTTTGGTTTTTTGAGACAGGATTTCTCTCTGTAGCTTTGGTGCTTGTCCTAGAACTCGCTCTGTAGACCAGGCTGGCCTCGAACTCACAGAGATCTGCCTGCCTCTGCCTCCTGAGTGCTGGGATTAAAGGTGTGTGCCACCACCACCCGGCATAAGTAACTTTACTCACTTTTTTTTACTTGCGATACAAGTAAAAGGCCGGGTGGTGGTGGCGCACGCCTTTAATCCCAGCACTCGGGAGGCAGAGCAGGCGGATCTCTGTGAGTTCGAGTCCAGCCTGGTCTACAAAGGGAGTTCCAGGACAGGCTCCAAAGCTACAGAGAAACCCTGTCTCGAAAAACCAAAAGAAAAAAATACAAGTAAAAATGTGTATTAAAAGTGTTTACGTAGTAAGTAAAAAAAAAAAGCCACTCACATCTGTGTAAAATGACAACATCTGGACTCAAGGTACAGCAGCCACGAGGGATTGCCCGTGCTCTTTGGTGTTTAGCGTTTGAAGCTACACCTCTTTGCAGGAGTTGCCATGCACGTTTTGTTGGGACAGTGCCAAGGCCGAGGGTCACAGCTGGGAAGGCAGGCTCTCCACAAACCTGCCTGTAAGTTCAAACTGGGCAAGGGGCACAAGTTTCGGCTTCTCCCACCTGTTGTGAATAGGAAGTGTCTTCCCAGGGCTCATGTGTCAAAGGCTTGATTTTCTGTTGTAGGAGCGGTGATTGGATTGTGAGAACGCTGAGCTAAGCGATTAATAGATTGATTGGTGGCTCCATAATTTAATGACATTATTATGAAGTGAAATTCCTAGAAGTGGGGCCTAGCTAAAAGAAGTACATCAGTGAAGCAGGTTTGGGGAATTCATGCTTGTTTCTTTGTTTTTGTTTTTTGAATAAAAACTCATGGTTTATTTATTTATTTGTTTTGTTTTCATAACAGAATCAGCTTAGAGCGGGACCTCCTCCTCCTGTCCCTTACTCTTCTCCCCGCCTCCTCGTTTACGAGACTCACATCTCGGAACAGACAGTGCTCTCTCAGACCTACAGGTGGGCTTACACTCAGGTCTTGGCACTGCCTGCAGTTTTAGTCCTTTATGGAAAATGGGCTTAGTTGGCTACTGTCTCCTGTCATGATACTGCTTTCCCTGGGCACACAAAGCATGCTTGCCTTTTCGGTGCTGTTGGTCCCTTTGTGGGGCTGGTACTTGTCACATATTTTGTATAAAGTCAGGCGGCAGGTGGGTCTTAGGAGTGTTCAGCATGTTTGTAGGTGCAACACCAGCACAAGGGGAATTTAAAAAGTAAGGTTGTAGCCAGGCGTTGGTAGCACACGCCTTTAATCCCAGCACTTGGGAGGCAGAGGCAGGAGGATCTCTGTGAGTTTGAGGCCAGCCTGATCTACAGAGTAAATTCCAGGACAGTCAGGGATGCACAGAAAAACCTTGTCTCAAAAAATTAAAAAAAAAAGAAATAAAGGAAGGAAGGAAGGAAAATGAAAATGTATCGTATCTGCTCCCTGGCCACCAAAGGCAGACAATTGTGAGCCATTGGGCACTTCTGGCAATGATGCCGTACCATATCTTAGGGGCGACAGTGATGGAGCCAACTGACCTCAGGCTGAAACCGTGATTCAGAGTCGTTCCCCCTTTAAATTACCTCTGGTATTGGTAAGTGTGACAAGGCCCTAACGTACCATGGGAGTGATTTCTGTATCCCAGATTTCACCTTTTAGATTTAACCATGGAGAATTGATCAACAGTGTGTGGATTCCTCAGAAAAATAGAATAAAATAAAACTAGAACTGCTGCATGATCCAGTAGTCTCACTTCTGTGCACATAGCCAAAGGAAATTACACCCATGTCTCAAAGAGAAACATCTGCTCCTATGTTCATAGCAATTCATATATGTGTAAGACGTGGAGCCGTCCAAATGTCCGCCAACAGATGATTCTTTAAAAATAAAACAGATGTTCTGCCAATGGTGACGATACGGATGAACCGGGGAACATTATGCTGAGTGAATTAAGCTGGAACAAATACAGGATAATCTCACTTTTTTTTTTTTAGGATCCAAAAAAGTTGAACCCTTAGGAACAAATAAGCTATAGAAACTCTTATGGAGATCACCGGGGGCCTGGAGTGAAAACGGGGAACGGTGGTCAAAGGGTGTTAAGTGTCAGATCTGCAGGATCTGAAAATTCTGGAGATGTACTACTCAGCAGTGGTGGTTTGAAGGAGAATGGCCCCCATAGGCTCATATGTTTGAATGTTTGGTTGGTGCACCTGTTCAGGAAAGACTAGGAGGCATGGCATTGTTGAAGGATGTGTGTCACTGAGGGTCTTTGTTATGGTTTCTATTGCTGTGAAGAGACACCATGACCACAGCAACTCTTACAATGGAAAGAATTTAATTGGGGTGGCTTACAGTTCAGAGGTTTAGTCTATTGTCATCATGGTGTGACCTGGTGGCGTGCAGGCAAAGATGGTGCTGGAGAAGTCCGGTATCTTACAGCTTGGCTTTTAGGCAAAGGAAGTGGTCTGTTTCACTGGGTGTGTCTTGCACATATATGAGACCTCAAAGTCCACCTCCACAGTGACACTCTTCCTCCAACAAGACCACACCTGCTCCAACAAGGCTACACCTCCAAATAGTTTAACTCCATTTTCTTTCAAAATCATATCTGGCCCCCTAAGTCTTGTAGCCATATTATAATGTAAAACTGCATTTAGTCCAACTTCAGAAGTCCCCGTAGTCTATAACAGTTTCAAACTTACTTAAAAGTCTAAAATTCAAAGTCTCTGAGATGCATGCAATACCTTGACTTTAATCCCTTGCAAAACTGTAGTTCTTCTTCCTCAGGATCGTTGGTGCATTGGTCCACGAGGGAGGAGGGAGCAAAAGCAGAGAACAGGGCTTAGACAGCTGTGGGTATGATCAAGATAGCCCTCTGGGACATGATTTCATTGAATGTGCCCAACTTTATTCCAGAGTATAAAAAATATACAGGATCGGGAAGCCTGGGGACAAACCCTAATTTGCATAAAGTGGCGCACACCTGTCAGAAGGCTTCGTATGTGGCAGCAGGCTCCTAGAGCAAAGCTCCTAACACAAGTCTTAGCTCCCATAAGTCCAGCAGGGGAACCTTCTAGCAGGGAACTGTGCCAAGGGTCATGCTAAAGATAAATCAGGCATCCAGGCTTCAAAACCAGATAAGGTCAATTCTCTGGGCCCAGGGACATTCTCCAGATAAGGGCAGCTGGAGAGCAGGAAGTCTCACTGCAGGGGAGGGAGTCCCCATGTCATCAAGCTTTGGAAAACATTGCCAGGCCATGAGAGACTGTAACCTCTGACCAGCAAGGCCTTCCAACATAAAAGAAAAATAAAAAACAGACCACATACTCCCAATGAATAATGGCACAGGATACGCATTGCCATTCCGAAATGTGGGGAAGGGAACGTGGTGAGGAAATACCAGACCAAAGCAGGATTGAAAGCCAGCTGGACAAACTCCACACGCGGCATCTCCCTGTCTGATGTCAACGTACTCTTCAGATCTCCAGCTCCTTTCAGCTCTGTTGACTGTGACACACTTCTTTCTCTTGGGCTGGTCCCACTCCCTGTTAGCGGTTCTCCTCAGCAAGTATCCCACAGCTCTGACATCTCCAAACTCTTTGGGTCTCCAGGGCAATCCAGGCAACCATTGCACAGACTCATACAATGACCTCTGTACCAGGCCTCCATTCATGGACACCCCTGACACAGACCTGGCTTCAGCAGCTTTCTTTAAGTGCAGAGGCAAATCCCATAACCCATTTCTTCTATCCTTAACTCTAAAGCCAGAAAGACATGAATGAATCTGCCAAGTTCTGCTGCTTGCTAGGGCTAGAAAATGGCCCCCTGGTTTAATTACATCTTCGTCAGCTTCTTGTTTTCCTTCACTGCCTAAGCTTGACTGTCCTAAACTTTGCTCTGTAGACCAGGCTGGCCTCAGAGTCAGAGCTTCTGAGTACTACTAGGATTAATGTTGTGAACCACCACACCTGTTGACAGAGGTTTCCATCCCACCTGGTTCTGCAGTCTTTCAGTCCCAACACACAGAGGCCTACATTAATTATAAACTGATTGGCCTAGTATCTCAGGCTTCTTATTAACTCTTATAACACATATTAGCCCATAGTTCTTGTCTGTGGAGCCACGTGGCTTGGTACCTTTTATCAGCGAGGCATTCTAATCTTGCTTCCTCTGTGTCTGGGTGATGACTGCAGACTGGCCTTTCCTCTTCCCAGAATTCTCCTGTTCTAGTTGCCCAGCCTATACTTCCTGCCTGGCTCCTGGCCAATCAGTGTTTTCTTAAAAATAATACAAGTGACAGGATAAAAGACTATTGTCCCACAGCACTCCCCTCCCTTTTTTAAAAAAAAAATCAAGAACTCTGAATCTAATATCCTTTGTTAGTTTTTCTTCTGACCATTATCCATAACATCTTGTAACCAACATTCTAAACAAAGAAAAACACCCATAATCCATTTTGGGGGAATGTGGGCATAGTTTTCTAGGCTACTTCCTGCTGATTTGAGTCTGATTATCTTATGGGGACCTAAAGAAAATTTTTAATTATGGTCAAGTCCTGAATGGAATATTTTGCTAAACAGTGTGGATAGGATTAAAGCTGTGGCTTTGATGGTTGGATCCAGCCCATTCCTTAGCTTTCTGAGAGTCTAGCCTCAAGGCAGAGGTACTGGCAGGAGCCATATTTATTGCCACAACTCTGTGGAGTTTCAAGGTCCCTGCCACCACCACAAAGCATGCTGTCAGCTATTCATCAACACCATTTAAGTGTTTTGTGGTGGGGCCTCTTAATAGGGCTGCAACGTTTTTTTGCAGCTAAAAGTCAGGAAGCCTCCTTTAAATGAGACATGCTTGCCTATAGCAAACAGAGCCCACCTGAGAAAAATGTTAAGCCATGCTTAACTCTGCTCTTTTTGTGTCTAGAATTACTTCCCAAACTCTCTCAAGTTTTATGTGGGTGCAGTTGTCCATGTAGGTGCCATTTGTTGACAGAGGTTTCTGTCCCACCCGGTTCTGCAGCCATTCAGTTCCAAAGAAACACACAGAGGCCTAGTAGCACGGGCTTCTTATTAACTCTTTTTTCCTTTTTTCTTTTCTTTCTTTCTTTTTTTTTTTTTTTGAGACAGGGTTTCTCTGTAGTTTTGGAGCCTGTATTGAAACGAGCTCTTGTAGACTAGGCTGGCCTCGAGCTCACAAAGTTCTGCTTGCTTCTGCCACCCAAGATCTGGGATTAAAGGTGTGTGCCACCAGCACCTGTCTTAACATGTCTGTCACCTGCTACCATACTGTCCCCGCCTCTATGAATCCTTACCCTCTGGGTCCTTATACCCAATAAATCCTTCTAAGAGTTGCCTTGGTCATAGTGTCTTATCACAGGATTGAACAGTAACTAAGGCTTGGTGACCCTGAGAATAAACAGGGAGTGCTTCTCATTAAATGTTGACTTGGTGCCTGTAACACCTGCTGCAGGCGTTGTTGACGAAAGTCCCTGCTCCCTTTGAACTCCAGCATGCAGAGCAAGGGGAGGACAATAGACTACAAATGCTCTTGGTGCGTTCATCGTCCACTGCAGAAAAAAACACTGTTATAAGGACAGGTGAGTGGGAGAGCTTGTCTTTCTATATGGTTTTCCCTGGGTGTCAGGCTAGCTGACTAAGGGAGAAACGGGGACAGCTTTGGGCTCTTTTTGATTGAGTAGCCCATTGCTTTCCGCTTTTGTTGCACTTTGAGTCCCTCTTCCCTTTTCCTTCCCTGCCCTTCTCAGGCCGCTATCTGGGAAACACTAGATTATGAACAGTAATAGACTAGCATGTCTGGAGCATGAACAGGATGATGAGAACTGAGCAGGCCTGAAAGGAACCAGAGAAACAGCTGGGGGGAAGTGAAGACTCCAAACAGAGAACTGGCCTGCAATGACAACTGGGGCGGACACCGTTTATGCCTGGGTCTGTACTACATGCTTTGTTGGGTTTGGAAGGCTAATCTATGAGATGAGAGAAGCAGTGCTAAGACTGGCTCAACGGATGGCTTCCCAAGTGAGTCCTCAGCCTACAGGATCCCTGCTGTATCCTAGGATACAGCTTTGATGGAATCATTGGGGATAGACAAGAATGAACGCTCAGATCTATGTCCAGTAACTGGGCACAAGGAATGAATAATTTGGGACATCTTGCCAATTTATGTGTCATGGCGTGAACTGCTGATACAGAGAATCTCATTTAAAGCTTGAAGGCTCACCTACTCTCTTGTTCTTGGTTGTGGAAGGTCAACGTTAATGCCATCACTCACTAGACTGACAGGAAGGCATTTGCCATTACAGCCATGATTTAGCTGCCTCACGGTGTGAGTTGCACTCCCTGTCCCTGGGAGGTGAGTTCTTCCTCAGACCCTTAATCAAAACTGTTGCCCACTGCTGAGTGTAGAGCAGATGGCCAGGCCCTGCATTCAACAGTCTTCGGCTTGAAACTCATTTTCACCTCTGAGCCCCAACGTGAGCTGGAATCCCTTCATGTTGACCCATTTATTCCCAAATGACTGGAGAAACCTCTGAGTCCTAAGAAATTAGTGGAATAAAAGATATTCTATGGGGAAAAAAAAAATCTTGATCCGTCATACCCATTTTCACCATAGCCTGGTCGGGCTGCTGTGACAGAATATTCTAGGTTGTCTTACTTATGCATAACATGCATTTATCTCTTATAGTTCAAAAGTCTGGGAAGTCCAGAGTCAAAGCTCTGACAGGTTTGGTATCTAGCAAGCGCCTGCTTCCTAATTCACAGACAGCTAGGCTCTCGTCATACCTGTCATCGGCTAGCAGAAGTGAGTGGTTTCCCTCTCAGGCCTCTTTCTTCAGGAGACACCCATCCAATTCAAGAATAACTGCATCTAGGCAACAGAGAACCCACCGCTAAACATCACCATGTCGGGACAGACATTCCTCCAATCTTCTTTTTAGGGAATGCAAGCATCCAGTCTACAGCCTAGTGACGGTCCTCTGAGTTTGCTTTCAAGATCAAGGCCAGTCTCTACCTAGGTCTGGCGTCTCTTTCCTCCCCACTCCAGTCATTCTTGCCTTTCTCCAACTGCGTTTTGTCTCAGTCCTGCGGTATATGCAGCCCTTGCCCAATCTGCCTCCTGCCTCTGCTCTAATTCCTTAGTTTTTTCCCCAGATACTTTAGCAAATGTTCTGTTCTTTTATAAAAGCAAATTTTATGACTTTTTATTTTGTTCATGTTCGTGTGCACAATTTGTGTGTGCATATACTGTAGCCCGAGTGTGGAAGTCAGAGCACAGGGGAGGTCCAGGGATCCAGCTCAGGTCTTTGGACTTGGCAGCAGTGCTTTGACCTGCGGAACTATCTCACTGACCTCAATTTTCATGTTTCTTAACAACAAAAAAAATTGCTGATGCAAGGAAATACCAAACTTTTAAAAGAACTCCGTTAAGCACATTAACACAGAGAAACTCACAATTTGAGTTAATACTAGCCGTACGTTAGTTTCAAATAGCCATGAGTTTAATGTTATACTTTGCAGAAATTCCAAGCTTTGTCTTAAAAGTATTAATAACTCCAGAAACATGATTCTCAGAAATAGTCACTGCCTACCTGCTATCTGCACAGGCCAATGCTTGGAAAGTAAAGATGTGGTTTTTCCGTTGATAACTGCATGTTCATTCACTGGTGAGATACATACAAGAGCCTTGGCCTCCACCTTTGATGACGGGGAGTCTGGCCTGTTAGCTGTGCTTTATTTCATCTCATCTTATGCACAGGCCACAGAGTGGGAGACTCCACTCTGCAAAGACCAATGGTAGATAGGTCAAAATCAACAAGCATGTATTTTGTGTGCTCTTAGTGCTTCAACTACAAGAAGGACAGAAAGACGCCCATCCCAACACCATGGAGACAGCTCTGACTGGCTCTCCCTGCTTGCTTAACCAACGACCTCTGTTCTTCTTACAAGCAGAATTGGCCTATTATGGAGATGAGAGCCACTGGAGAGAAAGAAAGCACCTGCATTTCAGAGAACCTGTGGTTTGAGAAGTAAAGATGACACACACTGTAAAAGCAGAAGAAATGGAGGAATCAGTCAAACCAGATGGTTCCCACCTCAAACTTCAGTACAGCTGCCCTAGCGCTAACCAGCAGCCTGAGGCCCAGTCCAGACTTTGACCACCAAGGCCAATGCAAGCAGCATCTTGTTTTAGCAAAACTGTTCTAGGAACTAAAAGACCTGATTGCTCCCCTGTATCAAACCAGCATGGTGCATCTCTAGTAGATTAAGTGGACTGACCTAAAGGGGAAGTGCATGCTTTTGAGCATGGTTAGCTTCTTGGGGACTCAACATTCAGGATCCCATGTGTGTAGCCCAAGGCACCTGATGGAAGAATGCAAGTTCTGTTCCTGATGGACACAGGTACAATCTTGAGGGCCAGAGTAAAATGAAAATTGGAGGTCCTTATTCAAAAATATCAGGGATTTTGAGATGACAGTGTGAGCACACCAAATCAAGCCTCTTGTCCTTGCCCAGTGAACGGTACAGCCTTACGCCTGTGGTGCCAGCCTTGACCCGTGCTGCACAAGAGCGCATTGTCACCTATGATTGACATCATCAGGATATGTTAAGAAAGGGTAGATTTAAAGCTGTATCTTGGGGGAAAAAGAGGTACTTTTTTAATTATTATTTTTCAAGGTGAAGAAATGGTTTGGACAAAACTCAGCTTTGAAATGGACAACTAGGTTGTATTTCCTGATGTCAGGCAAACCAGGCTTCCTAGGACAGAGGTTGCTGTGTAATAGGCTAAAAAGAGGGCGGGGCCTGTGCTTTGGGAGGCAAATCTGACAAAGTTATAGAGAATGAGCCGGCTGCCCACCCTGGTGATGAGTAAGCCAGGCGGTGGTGGCGCATACCTTTAATCCTAGTGCATGGGAGGCAGAGGTAGGTGGATCTCTGTGAGTTCGAGATCAGCTTGGTCTACAAAAGCTCTTTTGTTCATATACGGGTTATAACAGCATGATCCTGAAACAGTTCCTTCCAGAAACCTGGAATACTAATACAATCTATATGTGCCTAATGGTTTGCCCTGAACGAGTCAAATCGAAATTCATACCGAAGTCCCATACCACTGAGCCCGAATTGCTTGATCCAACCTTCCAAGAAGAGAAAGAGAGAGAGAAGCAAAGGTCAAACCAACAGGACAGGTTCGGCCAGCCTGAGAAGTCTCTACCTATCTCGTGACGCTCTGACAAAGGAAGCGATCTTAAAATGACCAATCAGTCTTTTGTTCTGTTTCCCTTTCCTTGACCCATTTTCCCTTTTCTGTCTTTGAAGTCACCCCCATGTCAGCTTGTCAAAACACTCATTTTAATTTATAAAATGAGATATCGTCTGGTCCTAGGATAGCAAATAAATACCAATAAAGACATTTAGACTAAATTTGTTTAATTTTCTCTTTTGGCATTATCTGGTGACCAAAAAGGGATTTGAAAGATGTGGTTGATGATTCTTCAGACCTCCTGAGGCCCCCGGGAGAGGCTCTGTTGTCCCCTTTTGAGGTGCCCCATCTTTCTTGTAGAGTCCTTCTCCCCTCAAACCCTGCCAATTTTGTATTGGGCCCCAGCTTCCTCCGGCTTTCGAAGCCAGGGATAGTGTGGCGAGAGACCATTTGGCTTTTTAGAGTTTGTGGGGTGGGGGCAGATGGCTCCACTTGCTGCAGCTCACACCTGAACCCTCAGCTGCCTGGCTGGGTCAGACAGAAACTCCAAGTGAAGGACAATCACCAGAGGGGTTGGATCTGAGCTTTCAGAATTTAGCCAACGGTCTTCCAGCCCTTCCTCATTGTTTAATTCGGTAATTCGGTCGGTCGCAGGCAACAGCTGTGTTGATATTAAGTCTCACGGTGGATGTTTTTGTGCTGGATGATAGGAACTCATTTTCAGTTTCTCAAACAGGGTTAGTCAGCCATCACTAAATGAGTAGGCTGTGGCTTCCTTCTGCTCTGCCGCGGGGACTGCACTGCACCCCTGTGTGGGCGTGGTGCTGGCCTCCTCACTCTATTCTCTTGCTATGTTTTTCCTATCTGTGTCAATGTCCTGTTGTTGTAATTACTCTTTTTCAAGTTCCTTTTTATCTACTGTAACCCCCAAATTCAATGGTTTAACACACAATTTTTTGTTTTTTAAACTTTGGAGCAGGCGCTGCTTCATATACTCATTCAGAATCCCGGCTCTCCCTCCAGTGGTTTTGGCAGTCTAAAGGTCTTCCGTGATCATCAGCATCTGGTGACATGCAGGAAGAAAATATTTACTTTGGTTGTGTCCAGGCATTTGGCCTCATGTGATCGTAAGTGAGGTAGGAAATGCGGTCCCATTGGATGGCCAGAGGAAAAGAGAAACGGACCTGGTAAATGCAGTCGGCCCTGAGCTCACAAAAGAACCTAAATAGGATGTCAGATATGAACACAATTTCCCCCCATCTTATTCCTCTCTCTCTCTATTTTCCCCTTCACTCATTTTAATGTGTTTTTAAGAGAGACCCGTGTATTTTGTGGTAGGAAGATTCTAAAAGAGCCTCAGTGGTTCCAATACCAATGGTCGTTAGGCTGGCTCAGACACAGCTGTCAGTGACTCCACAGGCTCCGATGGAAGCATCCCTTTAATCCCAGCACTCAGAAGACAGAGGCAGGCTGATCTCTGTGAGTTCAAGGCCAGCCTTGGCTACATCATAGAGAGAACCTGTCTCAAAAATATTATATAGCTATATCCCTAAATATTTCTTTTTTCTTTGTTTTTTTTTTAAATTTTTTATTATTACTTTATAAATAATACAAGTCAAAGTTTCCACTTCCTCCCCTCCTCCTACTTTCCTCCAGCTCCCCCCACACACCCTCCCCTCCCTCCAGTCCTGAGAGGGCAAAGTACCCCGCCCTGTGGGAAGTTAAATATTTCTTCATATATATTTCTTTCATTTGCATGTATCTGAGAGTCAAAGATGGTCCTAAAAGTTCCTGGGGTTGGGTGTAGAGCATGATGCTGTAATGAAGATATTTCTTTCCCAAGATGAATCTTTTTGATCCTTGTCTGTCTCCTCTCCCCTTCTCTCCTCTGCCCTTCCTTCCCTCCCTTCCTTCTGCCCTCCCTCCCTCCCTTTCTTCCTTCCCTTATTCCCCAGCCTTGTAATCTTATGCTTCAGCCCTGAGTGCTGGAATCACAACTGTACATCACTATGCCTAGCATATCTTTTCATCTTTACTGATATTTCTCAAAAGCTACACTGTCTAATTTCCAGTCTAGTTTATCACATTTCCTCTTCCACCTCCCACCTCATTTTAGGATTAATACAGAAGCTGTGCATAGACACTTTACAAAGATCTTGTTTATCTTAGGGCTTTAGATCTTACGCTTAGGCGTATAATTCATTCTGAGCTAATAATGTTTGTATGGTTTGAGATATTTTCTTTGAGTTAGTTTTGGCAGTATTTATATTTTTTAAAACATTATTTCATCTAAGTTGTCAAATCAATTGGAATAGACTTAATAGTATTCCCTCATCACTCTGGTTTTGTTTGTTTATTTGTTCTGAGACTAGGTCTCTCTATGTAGCCCTGACTGTCCTGAAACTTGTTAAGTAGACCAGGCTGGCCTTGAACACCCAGAGATCAGCCCGCCTTTGTCTCCTGAGCACTGTTAAAGGTATGCGCCACTGCACCTGGCCTGACTTCCAAATCTAACCTTGCTTTACTTTTCCGTCTTTTTTGGTCTCTGTTGCTATCTGGGAAATTTCTTGAAGATCCAAGAATTGTCAGTTTGATCTAATCTCTTGTTAGCCTACCAATGGAATTTCAAATTTCAAGACTTTCTCTTTCCATCTCAAAAGAAGCTATAGGTATTTTTCTTATCACATGACCCTATTTTTAAAAAAAGATTTATTTTGAAGTGTGTGTGTGTGTGTTCGTGTTCACACACATGCACACATAGGGATCCCTGGAGGCTGGAAGAGGGCATCTGGATTCCTCCGGAATTTCAGGTGGTTTTGAGCCACCTAATGTGATCAAACTTGGGTCCTCTGAAAGAGTAGCAAGTGCTCTTAACTTCTGAGCCATCCCTTCAGCCACAAATGACCCTGTTTTTAAGGATACTCTTGTCCCTCTGAATGTGCACATTTGGAGCGTCAGTATTTTAGGGAACCCTGGGTTAGATATGCTTTTTTTATTTTCTTAGGAAAGTTGGAGGAATAGTTTTTCTTTTATTGATAGGAGAGCTTATTTTGGGTCCTAGTTTATTTAGAGATTTTAGTTCCATGTCCTTGCTTCCTGTGAACCCATTTTTTCCCCTCTTCTAGCATCAAAATTGTTGGGAATCTTGACATTGTTGGTGCATGCCTTTAATCCCAGCACTTGGGAGGCAGAGGTGGGAGATCTCTGTGACATAGAGGGCAGCCTGATCTACAGCCAGGGCTACATAGAGAAACTCTGTCTCAAACAGACAGACAGACAGATCTCTGTCCAGTGGCACACGCCTTTAACTCCAGCACTGGCAGGTGAAACTCTGGGAATTTGAGGCCAACATGGTCTACAATGCAAGTTTCAGGAAAAAAATAAAAACCAACAACAAAAAACATCCTATGTTAAACCTTTGCCAGCACTGAAGTGAAAAAGAAAATTTTGCTTAGATTGGCATATACATGACATTGAATCAAAAATGTAATTATTTTAATTTTCAGATCATCTAAATATTTTGTTGGCATGAACATATGAATTTCAATTTCAAAAACAAAATGAAGTGTCTGGGAAGTTGTGTCAGAAAACTGAATTCTCCCAGTTCTCAGATCATCCAAATATTCTGTTGCTACGATAATCTGAGTTTCCATTTCAGAAACTAAATGTCTGGCAGTTGACTTAAGCCATCCACATCAAAACAGAGGCTTAGAGGCCATCAACGGTCTGTCTCCACTCGGTTCTAAGACTGGCCCAGAGTGGCATACAGATGGATGCTTGATTTGTTTCATACATTTAAAAATGAGATTCATTTTAGAGTTGAACACTTTGTGGGCATTTTAGAGAGAAATATTAAGGCATTTATTTCATTTTTTTTCCATTGAAAATTGTGACGCCAATGCTGTGCTCACAGATATTTGGTTCACACATACATTCTTCTCTCCAGTTACCTAATTTCTCTGGAAGGTTTGAGTCATTGCTAGAGTTACCTGATGACGATGAGGGGTTCTGGAACCCATGGCCTGTGCAGAAACAGAGGGGCAGAGAACAAGAATAACTTTACCCCATGGAACAGAAAAGAAAGCCGAAGAAAAGAAATGCCTATTTTTTTCTCTCTAATGTCTTTTCTTTTAAAAACAATTTTCTTTTTAAGAGCAGCTCAATCTTTAGCCAGATGTTCTTACAACTGTCTATTTGATTAGTCAAGACTCAGATGAAAGAAATAAACATGATTGTATTAATTGTTGTGAGCTTGGGTTCCAATAAAATATTAATATACATATTCATATACATATACTGCACACTCATATACAACCTGTAACTCACAGACCACCGGTGGGATGGGTGCCTGTTAGTGCAACAGACACTCACCAATCTTATCTCAATACCAAGCCTGCAGCCAGGAGCAACTGTGTGTGTGTTATGTGTATGTGGAGCTTTGATACCGAGTCCTTTTCTTACACATCTGGGAATGATCCAAACCTGACATAGAGCCTGCTGACGTAGTCCTCTGCTGAAGGACCAGAGAGATGCGCATATGATCACATAACTAGAAAGGGCAAGGAACACAGGCAACTGTTGAGGTTCTCAAGTGCACAGCAGGGCAGGACACAGGCATGTGAAGAAACACTTGATCCAGGAAAGCAGGAAGAACGCTAGCTTTACTTCTACCTCCTTGGCTAGGAAAGTCGATTTGCTCTTAGTTCCATAGTTCTGTAGTTTCTAACTCTCTGTTGGTTCTTTGTGTTTTTTCTTCCTTGTGGTGAGACATGATATGCCTCAAGGGGAGGCAGGTTGGTGGCAACCCAAAGCGCAGCTTATCTGTTCCTTAGAGCAAACATAGGAGGGTCCAAGGTAAGGAAGGAAATGGAGGAGAAAAGAACAACTAGGATTGGGCATGAGTCCAAGTGAGGGATGCTGGAACCGGGGTAGGATGATGGCCCCAGGGATGGAGAGATGTCAGTGGTGACAGGTTGGGTGATTATTTGGATGTGGGTAATGAGACAGAGGGAGGAGACAGGAAGGAAGGCCTGATTCCTGACTAGGCTAACTGGGGAGCTTGCAATTCAATTACCCAACAAGGAAAAGACTGGAAATGGAAAAGTACCAGGCAGGAGATGCCTTTGGGTGAAGTCACAACACCTCACTCACTTGACTCATAGCTTCTAAATCTCACAGAAACTTCCTGTGAAGCCTACAAATTGCTTTGCAAGGAAACAAACAAAACAGGGTTTTTGCTGTTATTTATAAATGGAACTGCTAAGCATTTGCGTCTCCTTCTGTGCAACTAGTGGAGTGTAGAGAGCCCTGCTTCTCACAAGAGCCAGCACCTCCATTCCCGTACTCTTTGCAAACCTGGGGCTCAAGGTATGTTATTGTGGCACGCGGGGGGGGGGGGGGGGGGGGTCGGGGGCTGCATGGAGCTCACAAGTAAGGACTGAACCCTAGGGCCTTGCAGATGCTAAGCACAGTCTTTCCCACTGTTATACACCCAGTGGCTAATCTGTGTGTGTGTGTGTGTGTGTGTGTGTGTGTGTGTGTGTGTGTGTGTGTGAGAGAGAGAGAGAGAGAGAGAGAGAGAGAAAGGAGAGAGAGAGAATCATATATGTGTTTTGTGTTTTAGAGTTTTTGTTGCTGTGAAGAGACACCATGACCATGGCAACTCTTATGAAGAAAAACATTTAATTGGGCTGGCTTTTAGTTCAGAAGTTTAGCCCCTCATTGTCATGGCAGGAAACATGACTGCATGCAGGCAGACATGGTTCTGGAGTAGTAGCTTAGAGTCTTTAGGCAGCAGGAAGAGAGAGTGACCCCAGGCCTTCCTTGAGCTTCTGAAACCTCAAAGCCCACCCGCAGTGATACACTTCCTCTAACAAGGCAACACCTACTCCAAGACCATACCTACTAAGAGTGCCACTTCTTATGAGCCTATGGGGGCCGTTTTCATTCAAGCCACCACACAAGGGTATGTAAGTATGTGCAGGTGTGTGCTAATGCATGTAAAAGTCAGAAGTCAATGCTAGGGGTCAATCACTGTCCACCTTGGTTTTTGGAGACAGGGAGTCTCACTGAACCTGGAGCTCACCAGTAACTCAGTCAACTTCGTGTTACCCATGAACTCATGGGTATAGGGTCATCCAGTGGAGGGTGGTCAATCTACCAGATGCCAAACCCTGGAAGAAAACTTCCCATCTCCAGAAATTATTAGCGGTTAATAGCTCCTCATATCAGTGTGGGGGCTCATGAGCTCTTCCCCACCCCATATTTCTTTAAAAGTGGGTGCAATCAGGCAGAGGCAGAGGGCACCCTGCTTCTGGGCCTGTCTATTCTGGAAGGTCACTTTTACTGTCATCCTCAGACATTCCCGATCACTGGTCGCCTTGGCAATGTCATCATCAACATGACATTAGGTTGAACTTGGGTAGCATCATGGAGGTGGCTGGTGTCTGATGACGCCAGATTTGGGATGACCAAAGAAAGCTGTGTACAGCCTCCCTTGAGCTAAAAGCAGATAGGTTTATTCTGGTTCATGGCTTCAACAGGTTCAGTTCATGATCGTGTAGCCTCATGTACTTGGGAAGAACACTGTGGCAACAGGAGCATGCGTCAGAGGACAGCTGTGCAAACTGTGATGAGCACAAAGCAGAGACTGTGATGGGACAGGCTAGGGTCCTCGTCCATCAAGGACCTGCACTTGGTAACTAACCTGTTTCCTCCAGCCACATCCCCATACCTGGTGAGAACCAATCTTTCGGTAAATGAGTTACTTGAAGGGAATGCATTATGTCCAAACTATAACAATGGGGTAAGAGGAAAGGGAAGGCAGGGGTGCTGACTAATGTAATAACACAGTCTCCAAGATCTCCAGGGTGCACCGGGAAACTGGACCACAGAAGAGCTGGCAATCCAGTCTGAAGGCAGGCAGACTTGAGACACAGGGAGGCCTGATGTTTTGGTTTGATTCTAAGGAGGAGAAGATTGATACTGCTTTTCAAAGAGAGTCAGATACGAGGAATCCTGTCCTAGGAGTAGGATGGAGAAAGGGTTTAGCTTTCTTGTTTTATTAAGGCTTTCAAATGTTTGAATAAATCCCTCCATATCAGGGGGAACAATTTGCTCGACTCAGCCTGCTCATTAATATGTTAATCTTATTTGAAAACACCATTGGAAACACCCAGGATAAAATTCGATTAAATATCTGAACATCTGACTCACTCAAGTTGATACATAAAAACCACCATCCTGGGGGGAGACGGTATGGGTAAAGGTCTTGCTTGCCATTCAACGTGAGGACCTAAGTTTGCAGAAATTAAGAAAGAGCTGGTGCATTGGATCTGTAATCCCAGCACTCTCATTAGCAGCGAGACGAGTGGCAAACAGCGGGTGCCAGGAAGCTCGAGGGTCACCTAGCGTAGCGTGGCATATACAACGAAGAGACCCTGCCTCAATCATGAGAGAGGTGAGGACCAACAACTGAGGAAGTCCTCTGCTCTCCACTTGGTAACATCAGGGGGTCCGTGGCATTTTGGAATGGAGATGGCACCTTGGACTCCGGCAGTGCAGATTCCTTTGGCACCTCCCCTCCATACAGGGCACAGAACCAGGCTGCCCACAGAGAGCTTCAGATTCAGCAACTGTGTTGGTTACACTTCTCTATTTTTCTCATTTCGCTGAATTCTGCATTGACCAAAAAAAAAAATCTTTCTTTTTCTTCAACTTACTTTATCTGACTCAAATATTTCTAGTTCATTGATGTAGATACTTGACACTTGGATAATTTACTTTAGACTTTTCCTTCATCCTAATGTACACATTTCAAATGACAAGATTTTCTGCAGTCATTGCTGTAGCTACAGATCATCAATTTGACAGGCTATATTTTTGTTAGCGTTCAGTTTGAAATGTTTTCCAATTTATCCTGTGATTTTTTTTTTACTCAAGAAGTGTTTGTAACAGTACTTTACCTCCAAATATTTGAGGGTTTTGTGGATGGTTTACTGCTGTAGCTTTCTAATTAATTACTTGTCTTTAATTTTTCTATCTTTCAAAATATCTGGCGACATGTCTGACTCAGTATGTAATCTAGACTGATATTTTATATCCACTTCTTAAGGATGGCTCCTCTGTGGGGATTTGATGTGAGGTTTTATTTTTTCTTTATTTACTAAATATTTTATTAATTCTAATAAATTAGAATTTATTTCATTCTAATGTATTTTGATCATATTACTTGACCCCTCCCCTAATTTCTCCCATATTCCAGGCCCCATTATTCTTAACTTTATTACATCTTTTTTCCCCTTTAGTAACCCAATTTGTTCTTCCTATATACTCAAGGGTGTGGGGCACACACACAAGTGTGGGCAACCAGCTAGGGGCCATATATGGGGTTTTCATCTCTGTCTATTATGACGAGGAACTGATTACAACATTTGATCTTAACTATTTTGAGGGAAGCATACCAATTCCCTTTTGCTTTTTCAGGACTTTTCAGTTCTCTCAGTTCTTTAGAGGAGGCATTAAGGCTTCCAGCAGTGGAGGGGAGGAGCCCTGTGTCCCTGCACTGAGGCCATTTTTGCCCCATGCTGTTTGAAGCGAGGCACATAGTGACTGTGTCTCCTGGTGCATTAGTCCCTTTGTGTTCCTAAAATGTCTCCTGTGTCTTCAATAAAACTCCTCACCTCGAAGCTCATTTTGCCCCAGATTGATGACACCTTAGTTTTCTCTGTAGTTACTAGGACCTGTGAGTCCGTGCTTAAAGTTCCTCTCTCAACAACATGTAACTGTCTTTCTCATCTGCTTTGTGTTTAAATTTACTGTCCTCTGATTTGTTCCCTAACTGCCGCAATCTAAGGTGTCCCTCCTGAATTTTCCTTTTCTATGCTATTTTTCAGGAAATATCTCCACACTTAAATCATGTAAAAATAACATTTATTTCCTTTGCCTTTTTTCATGTCCTAGATGTTAGCCTAAGTTATCACAATGCATTTCTTTAATTTACCCAAATCCACTTAGGAGGTAATATCGCATAGCTTTCTGTGTCTCATAAGCATCCAATAGCAGCGTGCTTCCATATGTGGCTGTTAGGGACACAATAAACTTTTCCCTCTGTCATCGAGACTCTTCACCTGTGACTCTAGGCATCAAACTGGCAAAAGTCAGACCAGCAAGAGAAAACCAATCAATTTACTAACGCACGCGTAGTAGAAAGCCAGTAATTGGCAGTTAAAAGAGCTTGCTAGCTAGCCAGCTGGGGATGGTTTGGAACCCTAACACACAACAGGAAGTCTTAAGGGAATTAAGAAATGGGTAAGAAGGGAGCTTGACTGTTTTTTTTTAGGCTAATGTTTTTAGACTGAAAACCAAGGGAAACTAATAGCAGAAAAAGTGATTTTACTAAGTCTCATTTACAGACCCTTCATGGTGCTTGGTGTCTTCAGAGGGCTTCTCCAGAAGGAACATGTAGTGGCCTGTGAGTCTCAGAACTTCCTCCTTTCCATCAGATTAGGGAAGCCCTGGGAGGATGTCTTGTGTGTGGTACCTGTTTTCATTTGCCTCCGGCTCAAATGAACACAGTACTATGACAAAGCAGCATGTTTGGGGGTGCGGCATTCTGATCCATTGTGTAGTCACGCACACACACACACATGCATGCACGCACGCATGCACGCACACACACAGGGTCTTATTGCTGTCATGGATATGACGTCTACTTTGAGCCAACCAGGCTGATATTTTCTGCTAATAGAGTGCAGAATTAGGGAAGTTCTCTCAAGGAAAACAGAGAAGTTGCAATCTACACGAACTGTATTATCTCAAGGCTTTATTCTTCCTGGGTTACTTTCTCATCACTAGAGCCCATTTTCCACGGCCACCCTTTCCCAGAGAATCTGGTGAGAAATAAAGCCGTCTGCGGGAATCCATAAACACACTCTACCTTGGGGAGGCACATGAGCTGGACCGAGGCTCCTTCTGGAGGACCGCATGGCTATCTAGAAGGGGTCCCAGCTGGACCACTGAGAGGGGTGTGCATCGGACTCAGGGCTCTGTGTCTTATTCGCTGGCAGCCTATATAAACCGTTGAAAACGGGGAAGTCCATTGCTGAGTGGTTTTTAACATTGAAAGCCATAAATAGCATCAGATTGGTCCATCTCTAACACAGGGTGGATGCTTTTCAAGCATCTTCTCATCTTCAGAGAGTCCCGGTTAAACGGTGTGTTGTTCTGTGTAGATGCACAGGGTAGACATGCCCTGACAACTAGGGCCTTGATTCTAGAACACAGGGGAGTAGCATCTCTAACAGGCTCTAGCTTCAAAAGGAGTGTTTATATGCTGCAGGAGCAACATTGCCACCAACAGCAGATTTGTATGTTCTCAAGGAGTTGGTGGTCATGCTTCTAAATAGCCTAGTCAATGTGGCACTGTGGAACACTAGGGGTACCAGGTTAAGTAAAAAGACAAAGACAAGAGGCTCAATTAAATTTGACTTTCAGGTAGATAATAAAGACAACTTCAGTTTGTTTTCTTACTGCATGCTTATGAGGATTTTGCCTGCATGTACATCTGTGCACTCCAGGTAAATAGTGAGTACTGCAGGAGACTGGAAAAGGGTATCATCTGAAACTGGAGTTAGAGGCAGTTGTAAGCTACCATGTGGATGCTGGGAGCAGAAGTTGAATCCTCTGCAAGAGCAGCAAGCATTCTTAACTGTTGAGCTATTTGTACAGCCCCGATAGTTTTTCTGTTAAGTGATGTTTCATGTAACGATTGTTGGGAAAGCAAAGCATGAAAGTTGTTTTCCTGAGACCACTCTGAAACTCACATTTAACTGGGAGTACTGGTAAACCAAGCAGGTAACTACGGGGTCTCTGATCTCTACTGACAAACTGGAAGTACTGGTAAATCAAGCAGGCAACTTCTGGGTCTACATTCTGTTCTGACAAACTGGGCACAGTTCTGGCCCTGGAAGGCCACATACTAGGCCATTCCTTTCATGAGGATGCTCATGAATCCATCTCTGGGAGGATGGAGACACACTCAGCCAGGGGCCACATTCACGAGTCACCTTGAGAGTAACCAGCTGATGATGCTCATAAGGTCTTCCTTCTGAGAATACCTAGGAAAACAATATTTAGCTTTCTCAGCTTCCCGCGGAGTGTGCTTTCTAATTATCCATTAACTGCGCCACATCCTGTTGAGGTTTGCACTGCTTCTTCTGCCTTCCTTCTTAGTGGAAAAAAACCGAAGAACCTGACTCCCAGGCTGCCCAGTGAGACCCTCCAGGAATGGGATAAAGTGCCATGCCAGGTCTCAGTACCCTGAATAATCAAAGAACTCTTGGAGGTGCCACCAGCCCCCTACTCGAATTATACTACAGAGCTATTGTAATAAAAACAGCATGGTATTGGCACAAAAACAGACACGTTGATCGATGAAAAAGAATTGAAGACTCAGACATAAATCCATACACCTATGGACTCCCAATTTCTGATAAAGAAGCCAGAAATATACCCAGGAAAAAAGCATCATCAACAAATGGTGCTGACAAACTGGATGGCTACATGCAGAGGAGTCCAAATATAAAGATTCTTATCACCTGTTCAAAACTCAACTCCAGATGGATCAAAGGCCTCAATATAAAACCAGATACACTGAACCTGATAGAAGAGAAAGTAGGGAATAGCCTTGAATTCACTGGCACAGGAAACAACTTTCTGAACAGAACACCATTAACATAGACACTAAGATCAATGATTAATAAATAAGACCCATGAAACTAAGTAGCTTCTGCTTAACAAAGGATGCTGTCCTTCTGATGAAGTGGCAACCTACAGAATGGAAAAAGATTTTTATCAACTACACATTCAATAGAGGGCTAATACTACAAATATATAAAGAACTAAATAAACCTGTACATCAAGAAAAAAAACCCAATTTAAATAGTTGGTAGATCTAAGCAGAGGAAACTTAAATGACTGAGAAACACTTAAAGAAATGTTCATCATCTTTAACCACCTTTGAGATTTCAGCTTATACTATCAAAGTGGCCAAGATCAATAAAGCAACAGACAGCTCTGTAAGGTTGTAGAGCAAGGGAAACACTTATTCATTGTTGATGGGACTGCACACTTTTACAGTCACTGTGGAAATCAGAGTAGTGGTCCCTCAGGAACATGGGAATTGATCTACTTCAAGATCCAGCTATACCACTCTTGGGCATATATCCAAAGAACGCTTTATCCTACCACAGAGACACTCAGCCATTGACATTGCTGCTCTAGTCACAATAGCCAGAAATTGGAAACAACCTAGATGCCCCTCAACAGAAGAGAGGAAAAGGAAAGCGGTACATTTACACAATGGAGTATTAACACAGCCATTACAAAAAATGACATCAGGAAATTTGCAGGCAACTGGGCAGAACTAGAAAAAAAAAAAACAAACATCCTGAGTGACGCATCCCAGACCCAGAAAGACAAATAAGTTAAATCTTCAGTTATATGTGGATACTAGCTGTTAGGTCAATATTAACCAAGATACAATCTGTAGACTCACAGAGTCAGTTAGGCATAGAGTAAGGGATTGGGAGGCACTTAGTTCTCCCTAGGAAAAAGAAATAGGAAGGATAGTTACTGATGGTGGGGAGGGGCCAGGAACAGGAGGATGAAGTAAGAGAGGGGATAAAGGAAGAAATATTGGGAGAGACAGCTAAAATTAAAGGCCACTTGAGGATAGTATGGAAACCTCATACAGAAGCTGGTTCCTAAAATATATACATATATGAGGGCAATCTAAATGAAATCACAAAACAATGGGGGAGATAGAGCCCCATCTGTGCATCTCTTGTCACCAAATGAAGCTTCCAGTACTGGGAATGAGTTGCATTTAATTGAGTTGTTGGTCAACACCCAAACAACCCAGGCTGCTGCCAAGACTATATTGATCTCCACAAACCCACAGCAAGGCCCTATTGCTGAAAATTACACCACCTATATACCTCATCAAACATAAATAGGTTAAGCTGGTGCCTTAATATATCCTTCACTCCTCCGCATACTTCATATACCTTGCAGTAGGAAGGTACCCTCTATGGTACCAAAGGAGAAATAAGCGCCAACCCAGCTACAAACACTTTGATCTATAATAGCATCCAGCCTACAAGAGATGTAAGATCAATGACAACACAAAGCTTGTGGGAATAATCTGATTTGATTTAAGGCCAGCTCCATGAGATGGAGCCCATACTTGGATGGGTTCCACTATACTTGGATGACCAAGAACCAGAAACTAAGTAGCCCAGGGACCAGGGACCTACAGGAAAACCAAATACTATTGTTAGGCTAAAAGAATGTAGCAATAAAATGATTCCTAATGACATTCTGTTAGGCTCATAGGTCGATGCTTTGCTCAGCCATCATCAAAGAAGCTTCCTCCTGCAGTAGATGGGGACAAATAGAGACCTACTGACAGGCAGTATGCCCAGAGTGAGAGACCTCTGAACATTCAGCCCTAAATGGGATGTCTCCATTAAATCCCTCCCCTCAGGGAGGGCCCAGGGAACCCTATGGAAGAGGAGGTGGAAGAACTTAAGAGCCAGAGGGACGGAAGATACCAAAAACACAAGGCCCCTTAAGTCAGCAGGACTGCCACACACATGACTCAGAGAGACTGAGGCAGCATGCCCGGGGCCTGCATGGGTCTGCACCAGATAGGCCCTAGAGCTAGAGGAAGTGGACATACTCCCCCGCCCCTAACCCAGACACAATCATTTCAACAGCAAACGAAATGTTAGTTTTCTCCAAAGGAGTCTCACTGGGGAAACACTATTCTTAAGGGCAGGCTGGCTATGGCCAACAGAAAACAAACTCAATAGTGTCTTTGGAGGTTCCTTGTACCAATGTGCTGTCTGTACTTTTAAAAAAAAAGTTATCCTATTTTTTTATTTTTATTTTGTCTGTATACATATTTTTCTCTCTTTTTACCCTATTGGTTCTTTGGGTATATTATGGCTTCCAGTTTGGTGTTTTTATGGGATTCCCAAGTGTGTGAGTGAGTGGGTCTCTGCATCTATATTTGACCCTTGTGCCCTTTCTGAGGCTCTTTTCCTTCTGTTTGCTCATTTCGTCTTATTCCAGTGTGTTTGCTAGTTTTATCTTATTTTACTATTACTAAGGGATAATATATCCTGTTTGTTTTCTAATGAGAGACAGAAAGGGGGTGGATCCAATGGGAGAGGAGGTGGGGGGAACTAGGAAGAGTAGAGAGAGGGGAAACCATAATCAGGATATATTATATGAGAAAAAAATTATTTTCAATAAAAGAAAGGACAGACATTCTTCAAATGATCAGTATTTTATTAAACTTGAACTTTTAATAATCCATTTTCTTTTTCCTTACTGAAATACAAGCACAGAGAGATCTATTCATGAGTTTTCTTTTAAACCTTCTCAATCATAACTTTCTTTTAGATTAAAACTTATGCATTCTATAATATTCTTAGCCAAACAAAACAGATGATTCATTTTTAAAGTCTTCTTATTTTTAAATTTTTAAAAACTTTTATTTATTTTTATTTTTTTCCATTGGCCATGACTAATTCATGGAAAGTTTTAGTTTGACTTATTAAAGGAAATGAAATTTGAATAGAGAAAATTTCTGTTTCACTCAAGTAGGGAACTCAAAGCTGGTGTTACTAAAGTGTGCGTCCTCAGTGTCTGCAAAGAGAGTATACAGTGAGCCCTGTGTGTGTGTGTGTGTGTGTGTGTGTGTGTGTGTGTGTGTATTTGTGTGTGCTCTGTGCTCTGCTTTCAAGGACTTTATCCACGAACTACCCTTGACATGCAGACACCAACGACACTAAGCTGGGTCCAGGCGTTTTCTCTGCACCCTGGACCTGCTGACTGGACAAAAAAAAGCACAATCTGGAGGCTTTGCATGGAATCCATGGACCATCAGCCAAGTGATATTTTACATAAATGTGGAGAAACATTCAGCCCTCGGTTGCGTCAGTAATGTCATTTGCAGGCATATTGCAGAATGAGAATGCAGGGCTACCTCTTCTTCAAAACTATGAAGTATTGCAATACAGCAATAGCACATCTTTAAACAAAGTGTGGGGCCCAGCCGTACAGCAGCTCAGGTCATATGCCAAGGAGCCAGCCTGCCCTAGGAATGTGTTGTAGTTAGGGTTACTCTTGCTGTGATGAAACACCATGACAAAAGCTAGCTGAGGAAGAAAAGATTTATTTCACTTTTGTGTCCACATTACTGTTCATCACTTTAGGAAGTCAGGACAGGAACTCAAATAGAGCAGGTACCTGAAGGCAGGAGCTGATGCAGAGGATACGGAGGGGTGCTGCTTACTGGCTTGCTCATCATGGCTTGCTCAGCTGCTTTCTTATAGGAAGCCAGGACCTTCAGTCCAAGGGTGGCACCACCCACAGTGGGTTGGGCCTGTCCATATCAATCGCTAATTTAAAAAATGCTCTACAGCCTTCTCTACAGTCTGATCTTATAGAGGCATTTTCTTAACTGGGGCTCCCTCCTCTCAGATGACTCTAGACTTTATCAAGTGGAGATAAAATTAGCGAGCACAATTGACTGCTTGCCAACTTGACACACAAACACTTCACTTACCACAATATAACATTTCCTTTTTTGGTTCATTCCCCAAATCTCAGATTAATAAATATCACAACTATAAATCATATTACAAACTTATAAATCCCATATTCTTTACCAACTCAAATATTTTAAACGTCCAGTCTCTTTAAAAACCTCTTTTAAAATAAAAAAAAAATTTAAAGTCAAAGTCTCAATTGTGGGCTTCTGTAAATTCAAAAATAAGTTAAATAGGGCTGGGCGGTGGTGGTGCACGCCTTTAGTCCCAGCACTCGGAAGGCAGAGGCAGGCGGATCTCTGTGAGTTTGAGGCCAGCCTGGTCTGGAAGAGCTAGTTCCAGGACAGGAATCAAAAAGCTACAGAGAAACCCTGTCTCAAAAAAAAAAAAAAAGTTAAATACTTTCTTATTCCACAAGGTAAGAAACAGGGCAAGAAACAATCTGAACAAACCAAAACCAAAGTCCAACAGTGAAATAAGCCAATTTTGTAGGATTTACTCCCGATCTTCTGGGCTCCTTCAAGGGTGTACGTCTCCTTTTCAGCCACACCCTCCGCAGGACACACAGCGGTCTTCTAAGTTCCAGCTGTCCATGACAGTAGTACCTGACATTGATTTGTGCCTGTGTCATGCATTGTAATAGAGCTCTTCAAGTGTTTCTGGCAAAGGAGGGATGAATTCAAGGATTCCTTGTGAATTTAGAATCATGCAAGGGAAGTTTGCTGTCACTTAACTATAAGGGAAATGTGTTTGCTGGAGCGACCCGGGCCCGAAAGCCCCATCGAAAGTTCTAAATGGTTATGGCACTATGGGATTTCAGTGCGATTCACCTGCCCCCATTTGGCTCACCAATGATCTCCACCACTTATGTTGGTATGAGCTATGTTTTAAGCATATGTTTGTGTTATTTAGTTATTTTCCGGGGTGGGGGAGAATGTGGGGAATGCCATCTTGCACATCTAGAGATCAGAGAATACCGTTCCAGAGTCAATGCTCGCTTTCTACCCTGCAGCTCCCAGGAATTGAGCTCAGGTCTTCAGACTTGACAGCAAGCGTCTTTACTCACCGAGTCATCTCACTGGGCCTAACTATGGTTTTAAAGGGATTACGTATGTCTTAAAATTCCTTTATATTCCTAACTGGTATTGATACACACACATTACTTTGGTCATCAAGACAAACAAACCCTCCCCAGCTAAGCTTACTTTTCAAAGTAGCAGGCAAGAGGAGTTTGCTGTTGGTGTTCATTTTCTTTGCAAATGTGTTTCCTCTCGCTGGAAAGAGGAAACAGCTTTCCTCTCTGTTCCTCCCACCATAGAAAACAGGGCGTGGAGAGGAAGTGAGGCAAGGTGTAAATAGTGACAGAAGAGCCTCTTAAAATCTATATTTTTTAAAATAGGAACCTTGGCCATTGATGACCCCAGGACAGAGGTGGTGACGGCAACTGAGGATGTTGCTGCTCACTGCTTTTGGGGTCCAGAATATGAACAGAGTGAGAGTCTTGCCTTTGACTCCAAGGCCAAGGGCTATGCAAAGCCACAGTTTCTGTCTCCACAGGGTCCTCTATCCCCAATTTCTGTCTCCACAGGGTCCTCTATCCCTAATATTTTCCCCCTTCCCTTATATTTGTCACCAGTTGTATGCGTAAGAAAACAAAGGGGAAAACATTTTTGAGAAGTCTACAAAGTGGATACGGCAGGGATTGACTCACAGTGAGGCTGGAGGGTTAGTGACAGGATGGTGAGCTAAGCACAGAGTAGGGGACCAGCTGTCCTGGGCTGGTGAGAGTTCACACACGAGTGTGACACATTGCCATGGTGTCTGCGAAGCGCCACTGAGGAGTTCGGAGTTTAACAGAGCTGTCCAGGAGGTTTAGAAGATCAACTCTGACCTGAAATCAGGAAGAGACCCTAACTCTGTCCGTAGTGTGTCACTTCAAAGCAACCCTTTCATTTCCATTTAAAAATGATTTGTGATTGAAGAGGAAGCAGGATCCTGGTTTAGGCTGGGATTCACATACATCTGAACTCTCAGAAACTGTTCCCTTAACTTGCATCCAACGCAAATTTCAGTTCCTAAAAAAATCCAAATAAGGTACTAAATAAATAAGCAAAGATGATAAATCTTTCTCTAAAATGATAACCCAGCAGGAAAACCACTGAGGAAAAAAAATGGAAACACCTCACATAGATGTTTGAAAGTGGGTATCTGTGCGTGTGTGTATGTGTGTGTGGTATGTGTATTGTGTGTGTATGTGTGGTGTGTATGTATGTGTGATGTATATGTGTGTGTGATGTGTATGAGTGTGTATGTGTGTGTGTGGTGTATATGCGTATGGTGTGTATGTATGTGTGGTGTGTATGTGTGTGTGATGTGTATGAGTGTGTGGTGTATAGTGTGGTGTATATGCGTATGGTGCGTATGTATGTGTGGTGTGTGTGTGTGTGGTGTATATGCGTATGGTGTGTATGTATGTGTGGTGTGTATGTGTGTGTGTGGTGTGTATGTGTGTGTGTGGTGTATATGAGTATGGTGTGTATGTATGTGTGGTGTGTATGTGTGTGTGTGGTGTGTATGTGTGTGTGTGGTGTATATGAGTATGGTGTGTATGTATGTGTGGTGTGTATGTGTGTGTGTGGTGTGAACATATGAATGAACCTGTGAGTGTGTGCAGACACCATTCTCATTCTGGTTAAGTGTCCCAGCTGGGTGTACAGGTCTAATTGTCTCTTGGGACAACAGTGTCCTCTCTCTGGCTTTGCTCTCTCCCTTCCCTTCAAAAAGGAAAAAGTGTTTCCCACTGCTCTATAGCTCTCGTGTAAGACCCACAGGTCAGAGGAGGGGGCTTTTATGCCAGAGAGCTAAATGCCTTCATTGAGAGGCATGAGCAAGGCCAGCCAATTCAGCCACTTTTTACTTAAGGGGCTTTGTGAGCCAGGTGGTGGCACACACCTTTAATCCCAGCACTTCGGAGGCAGAGGCAGGTGGATCTCTGCAAGTTCGAGCCCAACCTGGTCTACAAGAGCTAGTTCCAGGACAGGCTCCAAAAGCTACAGAGAAACCTTGTCTCGAAAAAACAAAAAACAAAACAAAACTTAAGGGGCTTTGTTGAGTTTATCCTGTGGATTACAAAGAACATTCATGCCCATTAGGAAAAGGAGAGGCCAACAACAGAATGGTGCCAGCAATAGGAACAATAAAGCTTTATTGTCTTTATTGGTACTTGACACATCCTGACTGATGCAGTTACAGTCTTTATTTCCAGAGCGATCCAGTGAGGAGGGTGGGGCTCCAAGGAGTGGCCCAGCGGGCTCTATCCCCAGGCTAACCCCATTGCTGGAGTTCTTTGCATTTCATCACGTGGTCATTTTGAGATTTTGCTTATTTTACAATGGGAAAGACCATGAGCCACTGGGGCTAGAGCACTTGCTAGGCTCACACCCTTGGCTTTAACAGGGCCAGATCTCACACCCTTGCCATCTCCCAACAGACAGCTCTGAGCCAGTGCCTGCCATAAGTTACAAGGCTTGGATGTCAGCAATGCCTGGATCTAAACCCCAGGGAAAGATAGGATTCTAAGCCACAAGCTTGCACGAAATGGGACTGTTTTAGTCATGAGAAAAAAATCACCCCGGGCAAAACAAACAAGGAAAAAGGAGACAAAGCCAGAACCCAGCTGAATGCAGGCTTCTGGGCCAGCTGCACTGCTGGTTACGAGCCACGGGGATTTTGTCTTTTGGGTCTAGAGACCAGCTTCCATAGTCGTCGGTGCAAGCGACAGATAGCAGGGCATGGATGTGGGAAGCACCCAAGCTGACACACTGCAAGTCCAGTGATGGGAAAGACTGATTTCATTCTCTAAAAAGGCCATTGAATGGCCAAGCCAGACAGGATACGCACTTTAGTCTACACTGCAAAGACAGGGGCAGGTGACATATGTCAGTCCAACCCCTTGTAATTACTGTAAGTAGGGCAAATGACTTAGTAGCTGTCCCTGTGAGTCCAGAGGTCAGGATTCAAAACAACTTAGGATGAACTCTTATAATAACTTCTAGATCAAGCAAACCAAGCTACAGTCAGCACTGAATTGGGACAATATGCACAACCAACTCTTTCTTTCATTAAAATCTTCTGTAAAATATACGTGTATTGTAAATACTGTCGTGATGATTGTGAGAGCTCTTTAAACATGGCTTCTACGAGGTGTTTTTACACGCATGATTTAGTGGGGAAATGTACTCCCAATCATCTCGTGGGCCCAAGGCTTTTTACTAGAGGGTTTGAAGCTCCGAAGGCTACAAATATGCATTGCCAGCCAGCATCCACCTGCTGCCTGGGATGAATAGATATGTGCCTTTCTGTAAGGAAGTCTGGATGGAACCCGGGCAGATGTGAAAATCTTGGCTTTTGCTTTAGTACGCAAACTCAGTGTAGTCCAAGTCCTTTCCCCTTGGAAAATTACTCAGCTACATTCAAACGATTGAAAAAATTAAAAAGAAATACTCTAGGTTTCTACAGTTCTGCAGGGGGTGGGGTGGGGGTTGGGGTGAACACATCTGCCAGCTGAATTTCAGATCTAGGTCTCTGTGGAGGATAGTAGGGCGGGAGGCTGCCTCTCAGGAGCACCCACTTTCTGCCTCTAGCTGGCCTGCTAACTCCTGGCTCTCCTCCTGTCTCGACACATGGACACCAGGTTTCCAGCAGTTTCTGTTACTATTTTGGTTAGTTTGACTCATTTCCATGGAGACTCTCAAAGCACTGGAATCTGTAATTATATTTTGCAAAGGCTATTAGGCGCAGCCAGCGCATTTTACAGCGTCGTGGTGCAAGGCCGAGGCTGTGTGAGTTTTTGACACCTGGTTATTTCATTCCACGCAGTGCAAAGGAATGTTGTAGTGCCAATTGGCCTCCTCCAGGGCATGTCAGGGCCACTCCCCTGTCACAACATTCCCGGTTCCTTCCCACCACAGAGGCAGACTTTTGTGCTTTGCACGTGATGGCTCTGCCATGTCAACACGTGATTCATTCTTAGCTCAAGGAAAACACCGACGACACAGGCAGGTGTCGTGGGATCCGACATCCTTCTCCTGGGTAATCTTGGTCTTGTTATCAGACATCTGAGGTGGAAATGTGACGTACTGAAACTGATTTACAAAAACCACATACAGCAACCAGTAGTGTTTTTAGCCCCAATGTGGTTACAGCCTACTTCCTCTACACATTTATAACAAAGGCTTTTTTTTTTTTAAAGAACCAATTTATGGTGGGTCAGAAGGAAGTCTGTTTTCTAGTTACTGCTTTGGTAACTTATATAGACTCCTTAGCTTTTCTTTAGAAAGGATTGAAAATTTTACTTATGTATATAGGTATGTATATGAGTCTCTCTATGTGTATGTCATGTGTGTGCAACTTCCCTAAGAGGTCAGAAGAGGGCATTGAATCCTATTGGATCTTCAGGCAGGTGTGAGCCCCCTAATGTGGTACTGAGATCCATACTCAGTTCCCCTAGAAAAGCAGCAAACTTAACTGCTGAGCTTTCTCTCCAGACCTGTCTTCATAATTTTATCAAGGAAGAGCTCTTTGGATTCAACGTGAAGGTTGTGTTTTTCTGTATCTGACAGTCATTCCTAGATTAGAGCCACCAAATACGAGCCGAGCAGTGAGCGGGCACATCTAGAAGGGTGCGGGCACAGGAAATGACACAACAGGCTATTTTAGACCCAGAATTTCAGAGTTAAAACTACCTTCATTCGGTGCCTATACAAAGTGAGTATAAATTTGTATTATGTGGGCATGGACTTTACGTGGCGACCCTGACATTTGGGTATGCCTGCGTCTCCAGTGAGCCTTGGCCTCTGCTTTCCTGCCTTGTCTTCCTTAGAAACCCCACCTGCCAAGACTCAGGAGGGCTTCATAAACAGAATTTGCAGAATAAGCAGGGGTGAGGCTGAGCAGCTTGTGGGGCACCCCAGAGATCCACTGAGGGGCCTTCTGAATTTGCCAGGGAGCAAGAGAGACCTTGGTCTCGTTTCTTCTTCACACTACCACACCTCTGTGTTTTGAGGAATTGTGACTTAGACAGGCCGTCAAGCCCGCCCACAGGCATCTGAAGTGGTTTGAGCCGCTGCTGGAATTACGCAGGCTCACAGGCAGGGGAGGAGTCATGGAGAATGGGTTTGTCCAGCAGGGATGCCCACCTGCTATTTCTAGGTAGGAAAAGCGAGTCGCTAGATTCACGGTTTCCTGCCTGGCCTGCCCCAGACCAGGTACACCTCTTGCTGGCTGTTTCAGTAGATCTGACCTGACTGGTCCCTTGTCACCTTGACTATGGTAATTGAGGGAGTGGGGCCCTTTTCCACAGTGGCCTGTCTCTACCTGTGCCTATCTAACTACATGGAGAAGGTCTGGAGGTCTATGAAGAAAATGTCTTTATTAGGAGCTGACCTGACCCTGCAACACATGGCAGCTGTCTCAGACTCCTCCCTTTTGATCTCATGTCAGAGAAGCCCCAACCCCTCCCCCCATGACTGAGAAGGCAGGAGGTGGACCATGCTTGGGAAAGGTGATAACTGGTCAATCAATATTGTCTTTATGCCACCACCATCACCCCACTTCGGGAGGGGCTTCTCGACACCACCCACATGGGTTTGGACTTGATCCGACTGGAGCAATGAAGAATGAAGAACGGAGGGCAGTAGCCCTGAAACTCAATGTGTTTATTGTCTGCAGCATCGATGAGGACACGGGCCAGCTGATCCCGGCAAGTGGTCTCTGTAGGAGAGCAGTTTGGTCTCTGTAGGAGAGAAGTTTCAGGCCGCAGCCGTCTGGGGTGAGGAAGCTGTGGTTGGTACTTTCTGAACACGTGGGCTTGGGCTGAAGGTCAACCCTGTCAACATCCATCCTCAGACCAGGGGAAGACCTTGTCATTCTTATGGGTCAGAGGCACTGGTGTCTTCCACATGGTCGTGCTTCTCGACTGTGTCAACACGACCTCCCATCGTCTTTCAGGGAGGAGAGCTTGTTTTACCCACGAAGTGCACGGTCTGTGTGTGGAGCGGGAGTGGAGCAGAGAGCACATCTTCCTGATCAGGCCTCATTGGTATACTCGATGAAGAGGCAAAGACAGGGGAGCTCTCTGTCTACTCTTGAGGACACAGCGGAGGAAGCTGCCCATCCCCCTCTCCCCTTCCATTAGGACAAAGGTTAACACTGAAGACAACTTTGGACCCTACAGGGCCTAGAGTGGCAGCAGAAGAATCAACATTAACAAGCTGTTCTAGCTTTCTTTATCTGCCGTGAACTTACTCGCCACCCCGAGAGATAAAAGAAGCGGTAGCCTTGCCGGGCTGCTCTTCCGGAAGTCTACCGTTCTTCATCCATGATGCAATGTGGGCCGCCAGGGAAAGCCAGCTCTCGGAGAACTTCTCACCCCCGGGGAAGCTGCCCATGCCTACGAGGCTGCCACGGCCTTCGGTGACGGGGTTCCTCTCACCAGCAACCGACAAGGCTTGTGGAACCCACTGTTATTTTCCTCCTCATACAGTAGTGAGCTAGAAAGAGGTCGGTGTGTTTTGTGTGTTTTATTTTCCTGTTTCCTTGGGACATTTGATGAGGCTCTGAGGATTTCTGACACCCTCCTTTATAGAAGAGACACCCAGTCTTCAAAACTGCAGCCAAGTCACTGAGAGGAAAGAGACTTCTGGGCACACATTGTATCCGGCAGTTTATAGTGGGGGCGGGGCACCACCGGTTCAGCTGCTTCTGCCTCTGCCCTTTCTTCCTTCCCAGCCCAGCTCTGGAGTCTGGGCTCAGCAGCCAGAGTGTCCTCCTGTGCCCCTAGCTTGTGAGGGAGAATCCTTGGGAAGGAGCTGTGTCTGCAAGAACTGATTGAACGTCTATGCCCTATGATTGGAGAGTTTGGAATGTTGCAGGCCCAGATCCTAATTATAATTTATCTCGAGGTATCTTTAGATCATTAGTCACTTCCTTTTCCCATTTCCCTACCTTACATCCTTACTACAGATAAAAAACAAAAACGAAAACAAAAAACAAACAAACAAACCTTTGGAATAAAAACCTTGGAATGTATTAACAAGCCTCTAATTTTCCCGCCAACCAAAAGGCACCAGGTAGAACCTGAGGCCTATAGCTGAGAAGTCTCCCCCATGCTGTAACTGCCCATTTAATGCTACCACCAACTTATTTTAAAAGTGCCTTCATCTTTGCTCCGTGACTATAAAATTTCATGAACCTGCTTCCATGGTGGAACTTGGGGCATCCTGTTGTGCTTTCCTGTCGCTTTAAGGGACAAGCCACGCCCACTTTCATTACCTCTGACCTGCCCGCCACCATCTTGGGCCCTTCCTTTTCTGCTTCCTTGACGTGCGTGCTTTTTATTATAAGGAAGACCTGGGAATGTTATGGTTTTGGTCCCTTTAAGAGACAAGCCACACCCACTCCCCTCCCCATCCGCTGAGGCAGGCTGATCTTTAGCTTCCGGCCTGAGCTTGCTCTCTTTTCCATCTTCCTCTTGGAGAGGCAGCTTCACTTCCGCCTCTCTCCCCACTTCTCTGCTTCCCCCCTTCTCTGTCCCTTTCTCCTCTTCTCTCTCTCTCTTTCTCTCTCTCTGTCCCCCCCCCCCTTCACCCTTCCTCCTCCATAACCCCCTGAATAAACATTCAACCTCACCCTGCATGTCGTGTCTATCCATGTTTCTGTCTTCTGCCCGCCCGCCATGTGTTTCCCTGCCTGGAACCAGCCATTGCTCGGGGACCAGCAGCCGACTCTGCCTGGGGCCCACTGCCTGCTGCCACATGGCCCGCCACCACTGCTCTGAGACCAGCAGCCACCTCTGCCTGGGACTGGCTGCTCCCAGGGCCCGCTGTCTGCATGGCCCGCCGCCACCATTTGGGACCTACAGCATTTCTGCTGCCTACTGCCACCAGGGATCTTGGAGCATTTTTTAAAAAAGAATAACACAACCTAAGTCTGTGTTCCCCGGGGATGCCACCCACAGCTGCTCCAGATAGACCACCTCATCCCTTTGGAGGCGAGGGCTGTGTTTTGGCATCAACGCTTTCAATACTGCTTTTTTCCTTTGCTCCTTCATTGCTGCGCCGCGCATTCAGTTCCCCGACTTCTCGCTCTCACTCGGCATGTCTCTCTGAAGACACAGTTACTTGCTGTGGAAATAGCTTTTCCACCTCCAGAGCTGACTGACATGCGCAAAGAGGCTCTCCCAGGGCTCTCTCGCCTCTAATGCCAAGGGACACGTCTGCAAGCGCTCAGAGGTGTATCGTCCCTTCACAGACCTGTTTCTGCTGGGCGGTAACACTGAGAATCAGAGTCTCCAAGTCACTCCTTAGGCCGCTGCTCCCGTGCTCTAGAAGCTGCTCCCAGACCACTCCTTCTTACTTTATACTCAACTCTCTTTCACAAGCCCCCTTTAACCCTCTCCCGCGATGCTGGGTGGCGCTCCACAATAGGAACGTGACAACTCCGAACTGGCCTGGCTCCCAACCGTGCAGAGAGCATTCGCTGTCTCAACTGATACAAGCTGTCCCCTGACTGGAAAAGTGACACATGTCCCTAGTGCCCCAAAAATAAATTCTCCGAAACTAGCACCACAAAAAGGGACTAAAGAAGAAGGCGCACGTTAGCTCTCCCAGTACAGCCAGCTGGTTACCTAGGACTGGCCCGGAGCTGCACATCTGGGCTGAGCCAGCGGTGGGCTGCAGGTGCTGCTGTTATTGGTTAGAACTACGAGGGAAGCAGTTACCAACCCAGGCCACTGGCATGGCTTTCTTCTCTTTAAATTCTCTCTAGACAAAGTGCTCAATTCTCCCTGTGTCCTCCCATCTGTCTCTCCCCTCAGTCCTCCCTGTGTCCTCCCATCTGTCTCTCCCCTCAGTCCTCCCTGTGTCCTCCCGTCTTTCTCTCCCTTGTGGGCCTTCAGGTATAGCAAGTGACTCATACGTCAGTGATTCATGTTGTCCAATGAATTAAAAAAAAAATTACCTTATTTTTATTGGTTTCTCTTTCTCTTCCCCCGACTCTCCTCCTCTGCTCTTTCACTCCTGCTCCTTCTCTTCCCTCCTCCTCCTGCTTCTCCATCCTTCTCTTCCCCCTTCCTCCTCTCCTGCCTCTCCCTCTCCTCCCTCTTCTTCTTTAAAAAGTCTCACTTCCCACTGCTTGACTGTCAGACATCACCTTCCCCATCTTGGTACCCCATATCCTCCGATAGGTTTATGTGACCAGGCTGAGAGGCAATGTGGAGGGGACATGTGGATACACTGGGAATCCCCTGTCACCTGGGAACATCGGCCGCAGATCTCTGTCCCTATCCAAAAGCAGAGCAGGTGACCAGCTAGGCTTCTACTCCAGCTCTGAATTTCTCCTGGGTCTATAACCCAGCACTCAGTGTCAAGTCAGGAAACTGGAATCTATGTCCTCGGTGACACAAAGCCCTCTGTGTCCTTGCTGGATGGCTATACCCAGAGCCATGATACCAGCGCCTCTGAGGTAGAGGAGAGTCTGCTACACCCACCCGGGACCAGCTTTACAGACTGATCAAGGTCAGTGCTGCTGTGGGACAGACTTGACTCGCATCGCTGGACACTTCCCACGGGGAATAAGGAGGCGAGTGTCACCCCGTGGCTCAGTTTCAGTAACAGTCACCTGTCTGGAAAGAAAGGGCTCTGAAGCGGACATCTGCTAGTTCTCAGGGAATGGCCACTTTCACCAGAGCCAACTTTGAGCTATCCACGTGTCAGTGAGCTGGGAAGAGATGCACAGTAGCCCAGGGTTATGTAGCAGTCCCCAGACACAGGTAGAACATGTGAATAATCTGGGCAGCATCAGCAATAAGAAATCATACTCAGGGCTGGAGAGATGGCTCAGCGGTTAAGAGCACTGACTGCTCTTCCAGAGTACCCGGGTTCGATTCCCAGCACCCACATGGCAGCTCACAACTGTCTGAAAATGCAGTTCCATGAGATCTGACACCTTCACACCAATGAACATAATAAAGTTAAATAAATAAATAAAAGTTTTTTAAAAAAAGAAATCATACTCAGTAAGGAAGTGATATGCCTTAGCTGTTTATTACTACTCTTTTTAGCGTAACTCATTCAATTTGTAAGTTTGTATCATTTAACTTGTAATAATGGCTATGTTATCCACCAGCGTACAGGCTTCCTGAGCCATTAACACCGGGTCCTCTGGAGCCCGTCTGGGTCATTTCCAGCACAACAGCTGGGCCCTTTCTCTGTCCCATTATTCCTAGAGTTCAGCAGCCCTTCATTCACGGATTTCGGGTTTCCTGCCAGAGAGCAACGCGGCTGCTGCTCCTTTTGATAAGTTTGATGGCTAAGTGTCGGTCCTTATTCCACTTGGCTTCCCTGGGGACAGGGCTGCCCCCTCCCCTGACACTCTGCAACTCTATTGTTTTGTTTTGTCTTTGCCAGTTATTCAAAACCTCCAAGACTCCTGTTCAGCTGTTGGCCCTCTTGCCTGTGGAGTTTCTCACACGGCCATGGTTCCTTCTGGTTTTCTGTTCTCCTCCCTCTAAAGGACAGTGTGTCACAAGTCCACGCTTCCAGGGCTGGTCTCACCTTTGAACTCCAGCTGTGCACACACAGCTTCCCCTCCCTCCCATCTCATTCTTCATCATTTCCCCCATCAGTGCTCATGCTGACTGCAGCTCGAGAATGCTCAGCATCTATTTGCCAACAGCCACCGCTCATAGCTGGAGACTCAGCCGGGAAGCTCACAGAGGGCAAATGACGTCACCATCTGCC